>NC_066364.1:15034608-15701483 GCF_013377495.2 Cygnus atratus | reverse complement strand
TCAGGGTTGTGGGGGTCTCTGCATCTGCACCTGGACCAGTTCCAACGCACGGTTTTATGGTCTTCAGAGCCTGCATCGGAGCTTGCCCCACTTCCTGGTCCCCGGCTGCTCTGTAGTTTAGGGTGACAGCATTTTTTGCTCGTGTGGGGAAATAAAGGCACACAGAGGAATGTCCTTCACAATGCATCACGTAAATAGAAACACTACACTTCCACTCCTACCTTCCTCAGTAGGCCTGAGAGACCTAATTCCTATGGCAACTGAGACAGGGTCCTGTGACCCTTTGTGCATCTGAGCTTGCACGGGTAAAATTCCTGCCGCCTTCCACAGTCGGCTGCATTTTTGCAGCGTGCAGAACAAACAGATACCCATCGCAACAAGCAGGCCTTTCTGCCGAAAGGCTCGATCACGCAAGCAGGCTCGCCGACCTTGCGGGGGCTGATCCGATGAGTAAGGACAAGTCCCATGAGTAAGACCCACAGGACTGGACGCAGCTTGTCATTTTTTCAAGTGCGTGCAGGCCTCCTGAAGCTGACCTGCAAATTAGGCACGAAAATGAACGTTAAAGGTTACAGTCTCCTCTCTTCCAAAGCAAACGCCATTTTTTTCTGAGCGTACTTCCTTGGTCTCTCCGGGCAGCCCCAAACTTGGAGTTACAGTGCCCTGTCTGAAATGGGAATATTTCCTGACAATTTAGACAAGTTTGTCCAATTTCCCAAACCTTCTTTCCTCTCCTTGCTTTACCTGGAACCCCTCCAGTGTGGTAGTCAACACACTGAATGCCCAGCACATAAAAGCAATCTTCTTTACAAAGCCTGTGCAGGCAGACAGCACAGCCGCCTTTCCTCTGGTCGGATATTCCCTTCTCCCTTTTGCTGGAGTGGGTCTGAACAGAGCTGACCTCTCGCTATGGTTCATTGGATGAATCCTCTTTCTTTAGAAATGTTTTTACTGATTCTGCAGCATCTTAAAAAAAAAATACAGATGAGGAGAGTTTGCTGGAGGCAGGTGTGCAATCCAGATTGCCTGCAGTTTCCATAACCCATTCCACAATACAGGTAAGTTTACCATAACGTATGTGCACCACCTGCAACCAGGAACAAACTGTAACCTCTGCAGCGTCAGCAGTATCGTTAACATCCAGGGAACAAAGAGCAAACAAAAGAACACTGTAAATACTAGTTTAGTAGGGAATGCCCCAAGATGGGAGTCACTGGGATTTGCCATGTGCTAAATCTCAAGGAAGTTGTGTTTAAATTCTTCTTACTCATCTTTGCATACTGGTCTCAGATTTGTCATCACCAAACAGCACATGCACGCAAGATGTGTATTATCAGCTCTTGTAGGCACCCACGATCGTTTCATTTCCTGCTCGCTCTGAAACGCCTCCTGCCACACGGCTGACACAGGGCAGGAGAGAAGAGAAGAGAGACATCAGTGGTGGCACTGACCTACTAAAAGGTTTGCTGCAGCCGGTCTGTTTACGGGGGATTACTCCAGCGTGCTGATTAAAGAGATTGCGATGATCTCTTTAGAAGAGATTTATCTGCTGTGATTGTGTGCACGCAAGAACCTCACTGCAAGTAGCTGGAGGAAATGCAGTAGTCAGATAATGCCAGATACAAGAGCAAAGTATTTGAGATGAGTAACGACAAATCTCTCAGAAAGCACAGAACATCTAGCCAGATGCCACTAAGTCTTGGCTAGGTAGTATTTCATCTGAAAAAGTCCAATCCCCATCTGGCAGGAAGGGGCAAAGCTCCAGTGATGAGCTGAGGAGCTGGCCTCTATGCTACAGAAATCCCATCTTTCCCTTTCTGCAGGAAACTTTGCAAAGTGGTAGAAGTGAGCTAATGGCTATTACGGGTTGAGGTAGGTTGCATAAATCAGCGTTCAGACTGGCCCTTGTGAGGCCCTCTGGGGCTGTGATCACATCTAGTGCACGGCACGCCAGGCTGTGGCAGCAGGTCACGTTGGATCTGTGATGTTGCAGTGGGGAAGCAGGAGGAAAAATCCAGACACCTAATTTTTATGCTACTATTCCACTATAATCCAGACCACTGTTTTACATCACTATAGCCCGTGTATCATTTCAGCCTTAAAAAACAAATTAAAAAAAAAAAAAAGGATTTTAAGATTAGATGTCACACTGAAGTGATGGGGAAAATGCCTCTTTCAACTCTGGACTCTGACAGAGCAGCCCCAGCAAATGTTGCCACCGTGTTTTGAGGTGTTTCCTTTATCTTTCAGTGCACCCACACAGATGGGGCTGCACGCTGCTCCTTGGCTATCCAGGTAGCTGGAGCCAGCCTGTGACCAGGTGGGCTCATGCTGAGGGAGGCTGTGACCTGGCACGGTAGGGGTCCACGACAGGGGCAAAAAAACAGCCTAGGGGATCCCCACCGCTCCACCACCACATTGCTGGGGCCAGCACACCCACTCAGGGGTGATGAAAAAGAGCTGCGCTGAAGTGATTCAGGTGAACTGCTCGGGGCTGAAAATAACCCTGTCAAGGTGAAGGTGACATCCACAACCCATAACTGGTGCTGCTGTTGGTGGTGGCTGCGTGACCGAGGGGGTGGCTGGTGGGCTGCAGTGTGGTGCCGAGAGGGGAACTACGGAAACCAGCAGCTGCCGTTTGGAAATTAAGCTCACTGTATGAGGAAATAGAAGTGCACAAGCCGATGATTCAGTAACGCTCTATTTAGCCAGTTAGTTACTTCAGCCTTTCACCAGGAAGACCAAAGGGATGTCCCACACCACATGGCATCATGCTGAGCCATGGACCCGGGGTGGTTGGTGGGTCACCACTCGGGGACAGGCTGGGCATCACTCAGTGAGTGGTGAGCAACTGCATTGTGCATCACTTGCTTTGTATTCCTTTATCATTAATATTATTATTTTTTCCCTGTCTTTTCTGTTCTATTAAACTGTCTTTATCTCAGCTCATGAGCTTTTTATCTCTTTTTTTTTTTTTTTTCCAATTCTCTTCCCCATCCCACAATGGGGAGCAAAGGGCTGCGTAGTGCTGAGCTGCCTGCCGGGTGAAGCCACAGCAGGGCTGAGGGGTCCTACTCCAGCCTTGACCTGAGCAGTGGGATTCTGCCTTAAGGTGGGAGTTCAAAGACCCTTGGGCTCACTGGCGTCCCAGGCAAGAGTCATAACCACCAGGCGCAACTTCCCAAACCTGGGCACTCTCCCTTTTCCCCCAGAGGGAAGCAGCTTCAGGCACAACTTCCAGCTTTACTGACTCCAGGCAAGAAGGAGTTTCAGACACACTCTTCTGATCACTGTTGATTTGCTGTCCTGCTTACGCTACCTGGAGGCAAAGCTAAAGGTTAGGTGGCGTGCACCAGATCATACCATCCCTCCCTGGCCAGATCTTTTCTGAAGCCCATGCTTTGCACTTCTGGGTCCCCACAGCAAAGCCCCAGAGTTAATCTGGCTTCTGCCTCCTTTCGTGCTTGCTGCTAATTACAAGGGGCATAAGCAGGATGCGGGATGTCCCAGGACAGGCTGGCAGGACCAGAGATCCATCGGCCACATGCTGGATGCTCCATGTCCCCTTGCCCCCCTGCCCTAGGTGTGCTCCATTATGTGCTGTAGCCGGCAAGCTCTGCTTCAGACCTTCATCATCATCATCATCAGAGCCTCCGAGCCAGCAGTGGGTCCAGGGCAGCATTTTGCCTCATATATGGTTGTTCAGCCTAGATTTGAAGGCCATGAAGTTTCTTTACCAGAGCTAGGATCTGAAAAGGCAGATGCTTTCTCTGGGGAGCAGGGCTTGAACACAGAAATACTTTAAAAGAAAGGGATTTTTATCTTCTAGTTCAGGGAGAGCAAATGATTTGCAATTGCCTTTTCCCCTATATTAATGAGACATTTTACTCCCCGTCCCCCTCTTCATTTCCACCTTCTACATTCACCACTCCTTAGTTCTGAAACACTTAATTATGACAGCTGGCAACTCCTCCCTGTACTTATCGAAATCTTCTCTTCAGAAGACCAAACCGTAGCACTTTCTTTTCCTCTTACTTGTACCAATACAGAACAAATTAACATCTGTTACCAAGCCATGTGATAAAAGGAGACCCTTGCAAAAAGAGTCTCTAACACTGAATACAGAATTTTATTAGAATAAGGAAAAAAAATTATTAACACTATTCTGCCTCTCTCCATGCTCCTGCCAGGGACGTACCCAAATTACTCCCATCTGCCACCCTGCTGCAAATTTAAAAGCGGCAATAATCCATATATCCTTGCAGCTATGATTAATTCTATCTGGGAAGGAAAAAAAACTCAGAATTCAATGAAGAAGTTACCACATACAAAAGAGATGTTGCCTAATAGTGGCCCGCTTTTATTTTATTAGAACTATAACACTGAAATTAGTTGTTAATGTTTTGAGGTCTGCCTTTGATCTTAATAATATATGTGGTGAGAATTGGACAAATCAGTAATTGTCTCCAGCTGGAGACAAAGCAGTTGGAAAAGAAGCCATTTCAGGATCCTCTGTACTTGCTTAAGTAAATCCTAGGATTAGGGACATGCACATTTTACTGGGGAAGGGGGAAGAGGAGATGGGCTTGCAGTATTGAACAGAAAATAAATAAAAATTATTTTAGGTGGGCCAGAAACCCAAAATGCTTCATTTTATTTAATTTCTTGAAAATGGAAAACTCTATTTTGGCGTGGCCTATCTGCAGTGCAAGTGAATGGCCAAGTTCAGAGCTGCAGGTGGGGGATACCTGTCCAAAGGGTTTGCCAGAGCTAGTCCTAAGAGGGTGAAGAGGCACAGAGGAGAGCTGGTTTTGGAGGCCTCCTCCACTACGTCAGAGTAGATGTGTGAACTGAGACCTCCCTCCGAGCGGCATCTGATAATCCACTCTCATATACCATTGAGTGGAGTTATCCCAACCTCTCCTGATCAAAGTGTGCTGGGGTCTGCAAAATACGTCAGTATTAACTAGGGAACAGGTAAGTAACACTTCCTAGAGGAAGGTTTTAACCAATAAGCTATAGAATACTTGTTTCCTTCTGCAGTCCAAGCTAAATTTTTGTGTAAAGTACACCTGTTCTGCTTGCTGAGCAAGGGGAGCCCTACCTCAAAATGCTTTGGTCCTCAGAGGTGAAGAGAAGGCGACAGCTCCAGCTAGCTTGTATAAGAGACCCTGGTCTCCTTACCACTTGTGAGCAGTGCCTTAAATCCTTCAGGAGTCCAGCCTAAAAAATCTAGGGAATACAGATCAGAGCTTAGATGGGCCAAAACTGCGCTTCTTAACAATAATTTGCTCCCTATAAACACTCATCCCAGTTAGGATGTTGCAACATAATCTTTGATTTTGCTAATGCTGGGAGCTAACGAGGACAAGCAAACAATAATGGGCTAATACCACATTGACTCCCTCCTGCATCTGTCGTGCCATTGCTCCAGGATGCATCTAAGTTGGACATTATTCCTTCTGTCTGTTGGTGCTAAATGCAGAAGAACCGTTGGAACAGCAGAGGTGTGTTATGATCCTTCATGCTCTATTTTTCAGCAGGATTACAGAAACACCACCTTCAAGACTACCAGCAGTCAGACACATTCTTCCAAACACGTTTTATTCCACAACCACATCCTTTATGCTCCTTTTTTTTTTTTTTTTTTTTTTCTGTGTGTGTGTGCTACACCTGGATTTCATGAAGGCAATAACAAATCAACAAGCAAACAAAACCACACCACGCTCTCTAATCAGTTCAGAAGTTGTCAGCAACAGTTGAAAACAAGATGGAAATATTTTCAATTGTTGCTCTGGTTTCAAGTGCGTTAGGATTTTGCCCCATATGAAAAGAAGAGAGATTGTGGCACTGGAACATATTTATGGACTGCAGGGAGCTGTTTGCAATTATTATTTGTAGAACATACCTTAATGGAACTACACTGAAGTGGTTTACCTGTGGTTCAAAGGCTGGGTGTTACTCATGCTTTACATGTGGTAGACACTCTGAGGTTGACTTGGCCAGGAGCCATCGAACGCTTCTGACTGCTCAGCCTCATAACATTCGTGAGGCAGCCATGGAAGAAGCTTCATGCTTCTGCACAACAGCCAGCCAGGGCCTGGAATCTGTTTTGCCTCTGAGGAGGGATTTCCAGGCTTAGACATTTGTGGTTAGATGCAGCTCCGGCCTCCTGGATGCAGGGCCGATGAGCTGGACTGAAAGTCAGAGATTCAGCTATCCTCCTGTCAGTCCTACTCGTCTGTGAATAACAGAGGAACACAGAGCAAGACCCTAGGAGGAAAAAAAAAAAGGCAAAAAAAAAGCCCATAAATCTTCAGACAGGTTTAGAGAGGAGATGGTGGCATATACAGAAATGCACTGTTTGCTTGTACCTTTTCCTGATGGTAGTGATTTTCAAATGCCAGTTCTTGCTATGTTCTTTGAGTAACTTGGGAGCTCAGTTACTCTCCACAACTGCAAATACATAACTCAGTGTTTTTGTTTTGTTTTTGTTTTTTATCTTTTTCTCCCAGCCTAGTCTGATACCTGTCCATATTCAATGACATGATGATTGGTTTCTTTTGCAGAGAGGGAGCGGGAGGGAGACTCAGCCTGCAGTAGCTTCCCCACGGCATTGCCTCAGTAGGGATGAGACTGCCATCTGTCATGTACGCCATTCCTGTTCTGTCCTTTCTCCCATGGAAAGATCAGGGGTCAGATGTGTTGTGAAATTGCTCCTTAGGTGCTTCATCTGGGCCTTCGTCACCCGTGCTGTGACCTTGTAACAACAGCTCAGGCCTGCGGGCTCAGTGACTGCAATTCCCACCTTCCAGGGCTCAAAGCAACCTCCCTGTGCCACGTGCACCCGTGGGCAGGCTGCTGGTAGCACAGCAGACCAGCACAACTTTGACTCCAACGCCTACAACCCCGGCTTATGGCTTAGCCTGGCTTTTGAGTCACATCCTGGCAAGTCTGCTCTGGTGTACTTCAGCTCGGCCCCCAGGGAGAGTACACTGGAGTTACAGGGAGAGTAACACTGGAAAGATTACATAAAGTTTTATAGCCTTCCCCGGCACAGATGCAGTGCTTCGGTGTTCTCCCAGCAGCATACAAACACCCACAGACCACTGTCACCTGCCCCACAGCAGATCATGTAAGGAAGAATATAAGAAACAGGACAAGGCCAGAGTGATATTTTTCTCAGTCCATGCTCCCAGCTTCAGGCAATCACTGATTTTGTGAGCTGGAGGTGGCAGCCGGGGTCTCAGGTAGAGTAAGCATCAAAGCATTTTTCACTGGTGAGCATCTCACCCCTTCTAGGACTGCTAAATACATTTGGCCTCATAATAGCCTAAAACAACCAGCTCCAGAATGTGCCTATACATCAGACACACAAAGTCTCCACGTGTTTGTCTTAAACTTGCTACCTGGTAATTTCATTGACGGCACGCAGATATTACCATATAAAGAATATTTAACAATAGTTTTGCATTCGTCTTCTACAAAACATTCAAACCATTTTATAGACGTCTATCGCACGTCTGCTCAGCTGTCCTTATTTCCAAGCTAATTAGTCCCACACTGTGTAATCTGTACTTGCAAGGAAGCTCTTAATGTCTCTTATGAAATTCTTGTTCTTCTTCAGTTGTACCATGCCCCTTCTTAAAGTTAGGTGACCAGAACTAAACATAACACTCAAGGTACAGTTGCACTGGGTGTTTGTATATGGCACAATTTTTTTTTTCTCTTCCTTTCCTTCTGTTTCCAATAACATTTGTCTATTGCTGAAATCAATGATTTCAGAGAACTTTCTCCAGTCACAATATCTTTGCTGGGTACCAATAACCAGTGTGGATCTCACTTCTGGGTCTCTGCAACAAAGCATTTTCCTGCCCGTCCATATAGCTCCTCATAGCTGACATGCCACCCTCATGTCACAGCGTGCCACAGTGACAGCTGTCACCTTGGTTCCTCCCCACGTTTGCTGAATTCTCTTACAGCTCTTCGTGGTCTTCTTTATTTTTGACTTTCCTGGGTGATAATTTATCTTCCCAAAGCACTTATAAATACAAGGAAGAGCACAGGGCTCCACACAGACCCCTTGGAAATCCCACTGCTCCCCTCCTTCTGGAAGGGACATTGCCCATTTATTGTTATCCTTTCTTTCCTCTTATCTATAATAACTTACCAATTCCTAGGAGGACCTTTCCTCTTACTCCCATAACAACTGAGAGAAACCAAGCCTAGTTTCCAAGCAAAAGGGAAAATACTTCATTAATAGCTTTTCAGAAAACCAACTGCGCTGAACGATTTGCATGTTTACAGACATACCAGATATTGGGCAACCTCTGTACCAGGAGTCACTGGATGGTTTACAACTTCAGTCTGGAAAAGAGATGACTTAAACAGTTATGAAAGAAGCCTAAAAAAAATAAAAAATATGAAAAAAAAATCAAGAGTGTTGTGAGTGTTGTCACAAAGAGGATGTCAATGAAACAGCTATCTTTCTATTTCCTCCAGTCAAGGACTGGAAGAGAGCTCAAGCGAAGCCCCCAGAGCCAGGCTGAGCACAGGCAGAAGGACGGGGCTCACCATGCCATGGCAGTAGGTGATGAGGATGCTAAAAGTCTGCAGGCTTCAAGAGGAAGCTGGATGAGTGCACAGGAACTAAAGCACAAGGGCACAAAACCCATACCCAGCTAAATTTGTCCCCAAGAGAAATACTGCTGACAGCTAGGTGACTATTAGGCATAAACTACTGCTGTAGAAAGAAAGAAGTGTCACAGCCTTAAGCAGATGTGGACCATACCATAACTGTACACAGCTCAAAGGAAAGTGTTGCAATAGTTCTTTAAAAGGTCACTGTAAGCCTGAAGTCCCAACCCATCCGAATCTGCAAGCATTCATAGGGTTTTCCTCTCTCCCTAAACACTCTGTTTGCAGTCCCATTGCCCTTCTCTAATCCTATAACAACGTAGGTGATCCTATGCAATCACCTACAGATACTGAGCCTATTCCCCAGGGGAAAATTCAAAGCATTCTGCATATAAAACCCAAACAACAATGGCATTTCGGACCCAATCTGTTACTGAATGTGGCAGCAGACATCTTGGTGAGTGGGTTCCATACAATTTCAAGGGCACAAGCCACAAAAAATTGGCTCTGCTGATCTCCTTCAGCTCATGAGAAGTTCAAACAAAAGGGAGAAAAAAAGTAAATTGTTTTATTTATTTAAAAATATTTTTAAAGATTCTTTATTTTTTCCACAGTATGTACCTTCCTCGGTATTTCCTCAGTATTGTACCTTCTCAGAGAAAGAGGTGTCTTTGGTTAAAATCCCTAGTAACAGCAACTGGGGCACAGAGATGTTTTGACAAATACCATCTCTAATTAGATCACAAATTTCAGAGAGCAGGGAATGTACCTTTTTCTGCCTTCCGTGTAAGGCAGAACCTATTTGCATTTAACTGCTAGTAAATAACTCTCATGAAAATTTCGGCTGAATAGCATGAGCAATGACTCAGGGCCAAAAAATGTCTTTGCTGCATTAGCAATAATCCCCACAACACGTTAAGAAGGCTGCCATGGCGGCCATGGAGGAAACAATCACCTTATGCCTCGCCTGATCGTGGCTGGGGGCAACCACAATCTGGACAACAATATCAGCATATACCCATGCTATTATAGTAAGGGGGACTTATGCATGAGGGTGCATTTCCCCTTAGCCCTTATTATTTGTTAATAATGATTTCAGTGTCTTTTCAGTGTCTTAGTTCACCCTCTTCCTTCCTCTCCTGACCCAGAAGGTTAGATGTATGATACGCCGGCCTGTCTGGAAATCAGAACAAAGATGCAAAAAGTCTTGTCCATCGGGATGGATGGAAATTTAATCTCTTTCTCATGCCCAGACAGGGCTCTGAATAGAACTGCCCCGTGGATTCAGAAAAAGTTACCTTCCTCTTCTGGGATGCAGTCCTCATCTCATCTCCTATTTTGAGACCCACTGTAGCACCTACATTGGGAATGGGTGT
This sequence comes from Cygnus atratus, assembly GCF_013377495.2. Classification (NCBI taxonomy): domain Eukaryota; kingdom Metazoa; phylum Chordata; class Aves; order Anseriformes; family Anatidae; genus Cygnus; species Cygnus atratus. Next base: position 15,691,470 of record NC_066364.1, on the reverse strand, counting down.
GAAGAGAGGGAACAGCAAAAGTCATACAGAGCCTTCAGTGTGGTCCTGCATCCTCCTTCCTCTTTGGGAGATTGTTTGCAGCCAGGAACTGGGTCTGTGCAAAGCACACAACAGACTTGAGCATGACTCCACCTGGGGCCTCTGCCCCAGAGTGGGAATCACAGGCTGCTCTACACAGCATCGTTCGGGGACAGGCAGCTGCCATTGGAGCTCACCACACCTAGAGAGACATTTTCCCTTGTCCCACTGTGATATACTTCTCCTCCCCCAATCTCCATGCACCAAAATCACCCAGACCTGTGCACAATCAATAAACCAGACAGTAACCTGCAGTTGTCACAGTAAATGTGCAGCCAACACCATCTCAATGCCTTTGGTGACAATCCCTTTGGTGACAGCATGGCCTGTGTCAAAGCAGCAGGATTGACTCTGATGTCTGGGGGCTGTGTAGGTAGAAAAGACAAGACCTGCAGTCAGAATCAAAGCCTGAGGAAAATGAATTGAGAAATTATTCAGGAACAGTTCAAAGCCCTGCATGTGCGATGAAAGCCAACTTAAGTTTAATGAATCTAAGAAATGATTCAGTAGTAGTTCATCCTCTGCAAAGGGATCCCTGTAATTAATGTAAGCAGCATCCACGAGAGCCAATACAAATTAAGTACTGGTCGCTCAAATTAATTCTCTGCCTTTGGGCAGCTTTAGTTATGTGCCCAAGTTAAAAGTTTTAACAGAGAAAAGCGAGTCTTTCTTCATGAGCACGGTCACTGTAGCTAGCTCTCACGGTATCTTGCCTCCCTGGTAAAAACACACGCAATCCCTTCAAAATAACAGATTTTCCCTCTTTCAATGCTCTGAAATCCACATTGAAAAGGTATGTCTAAAGATAGCTTTGCAATTGAGGAGCTCTCAAATTTCTTCCTTCATTTTGAGGCATGCATCACTGCATTGAGAGACTGACACTGAAATATCTCAGCATCGTTGTTATCCCTTGTTTATTTCTGTCCTTCTAACTTAGGGCTTAGCCCTCCTTTCCCTGAGCCTGGTGGTCAGTTTTTCCCTACTTTCAGAGCCCACAATATTTATGTGAGGAAAATAACATCAGCTATGGACAGGTTCAGTTTAATGCTCCTCAGAGCAGTGATCAGAAATGTTGCTTCAGGGAGTGGGTGGTACCTTTCTGAAACACTGAAGATATTTCTAGACACATTGGTCTCAAAACATGCTTTTAGGTATTGAAGGCTTTCAAGAAGGAGGAGGAAGACTGCTCAGAGAATGCACTGTAGGAAGGCCAAAAGCACTGGCCTTGCCAAGCTCTTCAGACAGCCTTGCTCTGATGACTTCGGAGCTGTGGTCAAAGCAGGAATAAGTGCATGCTTTTAGGTTCAAACATCTTTGAATTCTGAGCAAGCCCAGAGGGCAGTCCAAGATCTGGAGAAATGCCTTAGCCAAGAAACAGAAGTTGTGACCTAAGGGACTGCAACCTAATACAGTAGGAATCTGTGGCCGTAGGTGTACCTTACCCAGTGACAGACTCTTAAGCCCATCTGCTTCTCCAGCCTGGTTTATATCTTGCTGTTATTTGTTTGGATGTCTTGAATGCATTAGTCAGCGTGAACCTGAAGGAATGCAAGAGTTAGGGTTGACTCAAAGTCAGAAGCTGCAAAACTTCCTGTAGTTAAGACATTATTTCAACTCAGCTCCTATCAGTTCTCAACAAATCCTAACTGCACTAGGGGAGAAAACAAACAAACAAACAAACAAACAAACAAAACCATCAGTATTGATGAGAAACTGGTTTGCTGTTAGGACTTAGTAGCTAGCAGCATCTTGAAGAAATGAAGTGGTTGTCTATCAAACTTCCTATTTTGCCCTCCGAATAGTATTCACTAAAGCCATTTTTGGCCAGCTGAAAGAAGTCTGGGAAACCTGTTGCTGACAGCTGCTGTTGGTCACTTTCTTGATGCTGTCAGTGTCAAACTATGCCCACCCAGAAGAAAGGGAAGATAGGGCTCGAACAGCTCAGCACTTCAGTGGTCACAGGCTGGAGGCACTTCAGACCGCTGCTCCGCACAGCACTCAATGACTCAGGCCTGGTGATTAGATAGTGCCCAATTATCTAATCCCCAGAAACTCCACAGGTCAAGGGGAGGTGAGGGGGGAACAAACAAACAAACAAACAAACAAAAGGGTTTGAAAGAAGTTACATTACCCTTTGGATCTGGCCAACTCCAACAACCTTGTCGTTTTGGTTGGAGGAATTCACTGGGTTTTGCTGTTTTTTGTTTTTTAAAAGACACCAAAGCAAAAAGCAAAACAAAAAAAAATCCAACACACTCACACACAAAAAAAACCCACACAAAATCCCAGAAAACAAACAAAAAACAAGAAAAGCAGAAAACAATGAAAAACGAAAAACCAAGAAAACAAAAAAAAGAGAGCAGAAAAAATGCCAGAAAACAACAACACAGAAAACAACTCCCCCGAAGACAACAACAAAAAAGAAAATAACAACAAAAAAAAGGAAACAGAAAACAAAACAAAACACACACACAAAAAAAAAAAAAAAGGAAAGAAAAAAAGAAAAACACACCAGAAAACAAAAACAAGAACAGAGCAGGTCAGGACAAGATTCTACCCTGTAGGAGAAAATGGTGGTAAAATTAAAAGCTAGAAAGTCTTCACTGAAAACCAAAAAACAGAACAGATTAGTTTCAGCTCTTGAAGCTTTGACAGTTGCATTGATAAGCTCTTTTCTGTTGGAAAGTGTTTTAAGAGAAAGATTTGGCCAGATCCCAAATGATTTTCTAGGTCTCTCTCACTTCATTCCCAGCTGCTTTATTTACGCTAGTCTTTTTTTTTTTTTTTTTTTTTCCAAATTATCTCTTTCTATGAGAAATTCCTTTAATTTCACAGGGAGTGGTGACTTCTTTGCTCTGCTTACCAAGATCTTCAGAGGCAAGGAGCAATACTAAATCTTAACTGACATGATGGGTCCATTGCTTCTTCGTGACCAGGATGAAACATAAATCTCAGTAGAGGCCCAGACATCTATCCACTGCTGGACGTGCCTTTCTAGAAATCCCTTCAGTAGACATCATAAACACTTCACACAACAAGGGAGGCTAAGAAAGCTTCTCTGGAAATACACTGGAGAGAGCAAGCTGCCTGCTTGGTTATTTCACCCTTGGTTACACCGAGGTGCAGCGCTCTGCTTGAACTTAAAATCTCCCTTGTTTGGCCACATTAAATATCCCCCACGTCTCACCCCCGCATCCAAAATGCCACCGTTGAAGTCAGCTTTCATTCCCACCACTCCAGGGAGGTCAAGTGCTTGCTGGATGCCTAAAATAGCCTCCTGTCTCATCTCTGCTCTGGAGCAGCTTCTGCCTTCGTCCAGTTTCAACTGGGGCCTCTCATGGTTTGTGAGACCACACAGGAAAATAAAGAATTGTCTCCTTTGACTCCTCCTAAAATACCCTTCCCTAAACTTATTGGTACTTCTGATTTCCTCCCTTAACTTGCTAAACGACAGTTAATTTGATGATTCCAGTCCCCAGCGACCTGCACCCGTTGAACGCGATGTTCCTCGCCCGCGTCTGTACTTGCACACCGCACCGCGCCAGGCCCGGGCCTAGGCGCTGGAGCACAACCCTCTCCTCTCTGCTTCTACGAGTATTTCAACTGCAGCAACGCAGTTACCACGGCATTGTGCAAAAGAGATTTGTTGTAACATGTCTAAAATATCTCAGATAGAGGATATGTATTTGCTGTGGAGATCTGTTTAAAAATATTGCCTCATATTTTCAGTGCAACCGTGTCAGAGTCTTGTTGGGAAACCTCCCATGTGTATCTGGGAAAGGAGGAAAACAAAGTAGCTATGGCAGGACCGTCACAAACTTCCCCCCCAATCCATATACTACAGACAAGATAATTACTTTTCACTACGTGGTCATTTGCATAAGAAGACAAAATAGTTACATGTGAGCAAGCAGTCTATTATGACTCCCACTGCATGCACTTCACATGAGGTGTAAAGCTGCAACATTTCAAAGGTTAAAATATAGAAGAAAATACATTTACAGGAGAAACGTAAGTAAACGGTATGGATCTAACATTCATTACTGAAGTAAGATGATGTATAATTGCTCTTCTGAATGTTGAACTTTCCGTGTAATTGTACATAATGTAATGTAATTGTACATGTATGTAATTGTACATAATGCTCCAAGAGCTTGGCCCACTTCTACTAATGCAAAGTTCTTGAAAAATTATAACACGCAAACAACCCCACCCAGAACAGCCAGACCCTTACTAAAGTAGGCTAAAGCAGTGGTACAGAAGCACACTGAGCAGCGAAAGTGGGATTTTTTTGGGGGGTTCAAATGGCATTCCCCCTGCCTATCCCAAAAGACTTGTACAGGAGCATACGCCAGCTCTCTGAACCCTCACCATACACTTTGATGTCCCAGCACTCCAGATCTGAGTTCATATAAATCCATTCTGTCCAACAAGTGACTGTACACAACCCATCCACTACTGCCATTTTAGTGTGCATTCTCAAAGCTGTGCTATATCTGTACAAATTTTTACTAAAGATCCTGATAATAATAGAAAAACCATAGCATAGATACAGGCACCCCCCAAGAAATAGCCATATGTTATAACAAGAGATAATAAGTAGGAGAGACAGAACAGCTTTGGCAGAAACCGCTGTAGGGAAGGGAAGGGTGGTTCCAGGAATTGGGAGTATAAATTTTGATTAGGGCTGGGCTGGTATTTCCCACTTCAACTGCCTAGTTTTTTCTTTAATGAGGAAATGGGATTTTCACTTTTGCCCCACTCAATGAGTGATTAAGCAGGAACAAGGACTTGCCTTCATTGGTAAGCTGACCAAAATGTCACTCGTAAAGCATGCCCACGCTGGGAACAGCAGTGTTTTAAACTTATTCCTGATCTTGCTGTAAAGTGATTAGACTTTAACTGAATGTAACTGTCAAAGAAAATGCAGCACTTCTCTCTGCAACTGCTTCTTCCAAATGGTGAGAGAAAAATGACTCTTTTCTGAAGAGCAGCTGTGTTTGGGGTCAATCTTCACTCCCTGCAAACGCACTGGAAACACTAAGCAAACAGAAAATAGAAGTTGAGATCCTGAAAAACAAGGTCAACAACAGATAGGCACAATTCTGAATTTACAAGAGAAGCAGTATGGGTGATTCTTATACAAGTGAATGAAAATCACAATGACTGAATTTACTTACTTCTGCTATGTGGGAATGGCAAACGAGTCTGTACCATAGGATGCTCACAAGTATTTCATAGAGAAATGCCACTTACGGTACAAACACAGGATAACGTGCCGCTTTATCAATAGAAATTTGCCAACAGGCTCCACGTAAATCGTGGATCTGGGCCAGATTCAACAACAAAAGAGGAAGGAAGCTATACTAAAATGCCATTAACAGGAGCACAGTCATCAAAGAGAGGAAAGGGGCAGAGAGTGAAAGCCTAAATTATAGGTTGGGGAATGGGTGTGGGAATCAGCAATACCCAGTTTTATAGACCGAATGACTTCAGAACAGTGTAGCAAGGTTTACATTTATCCATCTGCAAAGTCTCTTAAATGTGGGCATTCCTTCTGCTCCAGTTGTGTAAACTACAAGCTTTGATAAAGCTATTTTCTGCAGGCTGTACTATAAATTGTTCTGTTTGGTGATACGATAGGACTGCTTCTTCAGCTCATCAGAGAGAGTCAGTTGTTGAGCAATATGGGCTTTGAAACACAGAGATAATGATCAAGAGCCAAAGTTTATTAATAGATTTATGTGCTTTCATTCAGCTTATAAAGCCCATACTTCCCAAGATCAGACAAAATATATTAGCTATGGACACAAGCCAAAAAAAGTATTTAATCTTTATGAAAGAGATAAAAAGATAAAACAGCCAGTGAGTGATGCAGTTGAAGGATGGGACAAAGGGGAAAAATGACGCCAGTCAGTTAACACGGCATGCCTGTTCCTCGTACCCCACAACCAGCAGCAGGATCGCCAGGCTCGGAAGGTCCTCTCAAGTTCACTCATCCCTTCCTCCTCCTCAGGCAGACTCCGCTGTACCTCTGCGGATCCTGCAGCTGTTTAATCTGACATCACAGAACTTTCAGGGGACGTCACACAACCTCCCCAGGCAAGCTGTTCTACGCCTTGCAGACATGTTTGAAAGCCTGCCCTTTGAGTCTTTCTGCCTTGAATTCAAGTCTATTACTCTTTTTCCCATCTAGGGCAAACATAAAGAACAAAAATATAAAAGGCTGCTGCAAAAGAAGATGGAGTACGTTGAAAGCTGTTACACCCTCCCTCACAACTCTTGAAGTAGGCAATTTCAAGTCATACCTACTTCGATGTCCGTACATAAGCAAACAACTTGAGTATAAAAATGTGTAAATACATTTTACACACACGTGCAATTACGCAGGGGAATATTTAAAATCATATTACACTATTTTGTTCAGATACTTAGAGAGCCATGTGGTATAGTAAATTCTTTCACTCATGTGTGTAAATCGGTGGATGCTCTCCACTTCAGAAAATTATACCAACCTACAGGAACACAGCATGCTTCTTGGTTTGTTAATAGCATTTGGGACAGAAAATTACACAAGTAATTTTGGTTCAATGTCTGTTCAATGACTAATAGCCTATCTGAAGTAAATTATGTTACTTGTGGAATAAGGAAGTACTGAAGTATAGGTGACACTTCAGATTCAGATCTCTTGCTAGTACTTCACTCAAGTTTAACCACTGACTGGAAATTTACTTACAGTGAACTTTTCTAAACCTGGTCATCACCAAAAATTCCAGTACATATGAAACAATCAGTGTTCCCACAATGCTACAGATCTTACCTTAGAGCAGGAACCTTAAATGTCAAAAAGGATCTCAGCAGCTGCTGAGCTTCTAGGAATGGCAATACTGGATCACTACTGATTCCTGTACTATGGAAAATGGTACGGTTGACTGAAAAAAAAGTTTATATAATCAGAACAATAACTAAGAAATGCCTTTTTTGGTTGCATTATGAAGTCAAGTGATTGCAACGATGTTGCATTAACACGTCAACTTCTGTTGAGGCTCTCAGTTCTTCCCCCAGATAGCTGTTCAAGGACAATAACTTGCTTTTGATCAGTCTCAAGAATCTGAACATGCTTCATTCCAGGTCCCTAAGAGTACTAACAGGCTCTGCTCTTCCCTTCTTGCCAAGGGTTTGGCTGCCTGCACTCAAAGCCACCTCTGACACAGATTGATCAAATAAGGGGATCAGACTGCTATGAGAAGAGCTGTGCAAGAAAGAGCTCTGAAAAGCCTCGCCAGAGGCTTTGTCTGTCTGGGAGCTGCAGCATCCTTGGTCCTTACCTAGGCTACGCCGCAGGTGTGCCCACACCTACCCATGTACCCCACTGCTCCTGACCTGCTGACTTGATGTTGGACCTCTCTCGTCCTACAGGCATGTCGGTCTGGTCTGCTGGCTGAACCTCATTACTGCCAGCTCATGTGCCCTGCTGCTCTTGGTCACTGCCACGATTGATCAACCCTATTTCACTGAAAAGCTCTTGGACTTGAATGCACATCAGGCAGCGGGGCACAGGCCACCAATAGCTCATCCATGTTCCAGAGTTCAAGTGCCGGACACCCTGAAGTATCAGGCCCAACTCTTAGCAAAATGCAAACATCTAACACTTCTCCTGAAGCGTATATAAAGAACACTGCCATCTTTCAAACGTTTCATAAATTAAAGCTAGGAAATCCACTTCTGTGGGTATCACTGACTAACAAGCTGCTGGTTCATGGGAAAAGGTAGCCTCAGATTAAATATTCATTCAATTAATTCTTTTTTTATTTTTTTATTTTTTAATTTTCTGCTTTAGAGACATGCTGGTTATCCATCTACCTCAGTCAGAACAATGTGTCCTTCCTTCAGGAATATAGCTGCAGCAGGAAACCACTTTTGGCACAGAGACCTTTTACCTATGGACCTTTTGTACTACAAACCTGTTTCTGATTAATTCTCTCTGGTCTTTCAAAATCTACATCAGCCACTAGTCATCTAGCAGAGCACGAATTCAGTTAGAGCTAAGATGGAGATTGCATAGAGCTTTGCATCTCCTGCATCTCACACAGTTGCCCTATTCCACCATGATCTCATGCAAGCCCTGGGCAATCAAGTGCACAAATGAAGAAACTGTTGCATGAAGAACCATCCTGGGCAAAGACGAGCAGAATTTGCAACCCAGTACGATCTCCCTTCTCAATAGGGTACATCACAAGCGGTGAGTTTACGTATGCCATTCCTGAATATTCAGATTCTTGAGCCAACTCTAACGTTCTCATTCACAAATACCATCTGCGATCTCCAGTCTTCTAGGATTACTCCCAGGAATGACTGGTATCCATTCCTCACACTTCGATCTCAAGTTAAATTTGCTATAGCAGTACTGTTTATACATGGTGTATACACACACACACACACACAGTTTATGTACATTGCACAATTACAGACAAAGCCTGCAGTGCTTTGCAAAACTCAAACAGTACGGACTATCTAGTATGTTTTATACCAAATAAGCTTCTCAGTGCATTAAGTCTGTCTTCCAGTTTCCATATTTGCTTCCTAAAATATTCTAATCACCTTATCTTTATATCTTTCCAGGCATTTCACTGGTTATACCTAGTATATTTAAACACCATTTCATATGTATCCCAAACATCCTTTATGTGAACTGAAGGATGATTGACAACCTCACTCCTTCAGGAAAACGGAACTAGATGTTGCACTAGTAAAAACTTCATCACTTCACTTGGATTTCAAAGGTTTGAATGTCACCAAAAGACAAGACTCCGAAAAGAGGGATGTACCCGCAACTGCATTGCATTTTCTCAGTGGCTAAATGGAAGTAGAAGTAACAAGGGTATTTCTTGATATAAAGCATAGCTGAGACAGACACTGGAATAATAGTTCTGTGTTAAACAGAAAGCACAAGAAGCATACAGACAATGCAGAAATTTGAGATCTGGAGAAAAAAATAGGTATTGAGAGTCTGTTCCTTTAGTTGAGTGAAAAGACAGAGGTGACAACTGCAATGCATATTTTAAAGAAGCAAATACCATGTGCAAAAGACATTTTAAAATTGAACAATGTAATTACAACCAGAAGGAAAGTATTAAAGAAAGAATTAAGGAAAGAATTAAATCAGAGGGAAGGAAATAAATTCAACTGTGACCAATTATTCTACATCTAATAGACAATCAACCTTGATTCAGAAAAAAACATCAGGCTATGAAAAAGCAAGGTTTCCCCCTAACCAGTTAGGTTCAATTGTAACCACATAATTGTTACATTTTTACCTACATTCTATGGTAAATACTGTTCAAGAGACCTGACCAAAATTAATAGTCTCTCTGGTTTATAAAGCAAAACACTGAAGAACCTCCAAGCCTCAAAGTGATTTACTGTGATGGGTAGATTGATTTTTTTCTGGATCCACAGTTCAGTTTCTTGGATTTAGCAGAGACAATTTATAAAACCTTCGAAAAAACAATACACAAGGCTTAAAAAAGGTCAAAAGTAAAAATTAATTTATTTGCTCAAGTAGTGAACAACTCATGTAGATGAAGGGTTTGTAAGATTAAAAAAAAGTGTTCTATCCTTTTTAGCAACAAGCATTCTGTTGGTAATCAAGAAGACAACATACAAAATTATTTTCTTAACATACGTTCTAGGCAACCCAAGAACACAAAAGACAAAGTCATATTTTGAAAAACAAGGTTGTATGTCATACTTCAAGATGCACAGAAGAAAAATTTCTTGTGCCCTTGTAAAGGTAAGTTTTTAGACAAAATAACCCACCCTTGATCTTGTATCTAAGAAGTTACAAATAAAAATTTCAGAAAGCAAAAACCCACTTCTCTTAAGTTAAAAGACAGGCAGCTTCACTGTCGACATAAATTCTTGTATCAAAAACATCCAGGGTTACACAATAACCAGTTGCTGTTTATTTCTGGACAAATAGAGTTCACTCTAGAGTCTACAACATACCATAGTCATGGTGTCCCTTAGACAATACTTATACTTTCATAAGCTTCTCAATAATTAAGACATCATTTAGCAAGTTCTGTTTTCTGTTCATCCGTGTAACAAAATACAAATACATTGCTATTGCAAAGTCCCTTTTTCAAAGGAAAAGTGATAAAAAAAAAGTTCCTTAAAAAATAACATAGATCAATGAAACCGTTGCCCTCTTCCACGTCTACTCTTGAGGTGACCAGCAGAACGCCTAAGAGCTTTCCTCTCTTGACGATGTTGTTTCTCAGCTTCCTGCTGCTTCTTTTGCTGCTCTGACTGGAATATTGAAAGAAAAAAAGGCTCAGGTTCTTGCAAACTTACATATCACCTCATTGATGAAGTACTTCTATATCAAGTCAGAAATCCTTGCGAGAAATCTGGAAATGCTACTATAAATGGTCCCGTTACCTTGTCTTATACTGTACCTACTGGTTCTGGCTGTCTCCCGACATTACCATTCAAAGTAAGTCAGAGTAAATGTTTAAGACAAAGATACTGAAAAGCACTGAATAAAATCATGTATTTCAGATGAAAACCAATGTCTAACAATAGACTAAAATTACAATCCAGAATTTAGGTTTTAATGCCCTTAAGAATGTAGACCAGAATTTCAGGCTATTTAGTACCTACTCTGGTTAACTGGTATTACCACCTTGAATATTTGCACAAGTGTATTTTAAAGTGACAGACGGGACAATTATTAATTTTGCTGAAACATACAGGTTTTCTAAAATGTGTTCTTAGCATTTCTTGGAAGTATTTGATATACTGTATACAATTATAGAAACACTTTTTACAGGAAAATAATTGAAAATCTCCACTCCAGTGGCACATGCTCTATTAATGTTTTTTCTCTTCATCAAAAATGCACTGAAAGGGTTTAATTTACATACTACACAGATAAAAAGGCTCCTACAGACATAAACTTCTCTTTTCTTGGGAAGACTAAGGCTTGTTTTCAAACTAATAATAAACTGGAACTAGCAGACTTGAACTATCCACTCTCAGACAAGTGTCCATGCTATAAAATACTCCATCAATTAGAGTGATTTCCACTGCAGGTAGCAATAAACCCATGCCCATATTATGGTAATAAAAGATAGTGGTCTTTAGACTTTTATTGACTCCTGTTTCCACTGCAAGTAGGGATAAAGAAACCCACTATGTGAAAATGTAAGTGGTTTCTCTCCGTCTCTAGGTGTCATCTGAAACAGTCATGACAAATCTTACTTAATGTTTCCTGATACAGCTGGTATGCTGAAATTGAATGATCTCCATTTGCACTTGGAGCACTGTTCCTCTGTACTGTAAGTACTTGGGCTGTCTATAAAACTTTTTTTTTTTTTTTTTATATTTAAAATCCCCTGAAAACTAAACTGCAAAATATCAATGACAAAAATCCATTGCAAGATCCGTCCATATACATTATCAGCAATGAATTAAAAAACTCAAAGCTGTAGCATATCTGACGGAGTCATGTAAAATTGGCACTCTGAACAACTGCCTTCTTCCTCCTTACTCCCACCCAAATCTTCACAAAACTGTTAGCGAAAGATGATAGTTCATTGTTCACCATCAACTGCAAGAAATCTTGTGGCTCAGCACTTCCCCATTTAAAGCTGCTATGAAAGAGACTGTGCTTTAAAAGTCCCCAAAAGCCTATTTACTTAGCTGCAAGACACTAACATATCAGTTACAGCAGTTGGTAAAATCCCCAGAACAGTTATCCTACAGAGCACTGCAGAGGAACCTATAACTTGATTAACAGCCAACACACTTTAAATTCCAGAAATACAGGAATCAAGCCAGGATGAAACAGTCAATAATCAAGTCAAGCAAGTGTTGTAGAACTATTCCAATAAATTTGGATGTTTAAAAATTTTATTCAGGTATACCTAAAGCGATCACTTAACTATTTTCTTGTATTATCAGTTGTACCAATGAGAAGAATATTTGACTACTGGTAAGGAGAAATTTATTACAGTGCAAAAAAAGTTCGCTCAAGGAAAAACTGAAGTACATTTTGTCAACTGAAGTATCAATTAATATGGACCTTCAGCTTTTATAACGTGTCCTTGGTTCAATTCTAAAACTTTTTTTTTTTTTTAAAGCAAAAAATCCCTAAGTGTTCTACAACAGTAGCAGATGCACACATGGATTTCAATATTCCTGCATTATAGGGTGATCAGCTGTCTATGATCTACAAAATACCTTAGGACAGGAAATAAAAACCCTTTGGGAAAGGTAGTTAGGCAGCCGTCAACTACACATTTCCAATGGAATTTGGCAAGTACACCAGGACCAGAGCTCATTCTTGTGATCTGCGTTACAAAGTTCAGTAACAGAAGTGGTTAGGAGCTCTGTTTTTATCATGCTGAGACCTAACAACCTCACCAGCCAAGAGAAAAACTGTCACCTACAGCAACCTGATTGTGTTTGGACCTGCAAACCAAGATCTGATCAGTCCTGGCAGTGATGTCAGGTAAGGTCACAAGCTTCTGATGATACGTCTGCGAATGAACTATTAAAAGATGGAAGCCAGTATTTTCCACCGGAACATAAGATTTTATGAGTGCTGCCTGAGTTATAAGGGTATAAACACACAGAGCACTACCGGAGGCTTTCATTCTCTTGGCAAGAAGCAGCAGAGTTGGCAGCATATGAAGAAACGAAGAGGGACATTTGTTTGACAGTTTTAAAGTTCCTGTTCCTTCATGCAAAAACTAAAGTTACTTGTGTATTATCTTAAAAGAAAAATAATAAAATAATAAAAAGTTATACATATATATACAGCTCACCTTCTTTAACCTGAATGTTGCCTGCTTGCTGCCTACTGTGGTATCAGACACATTTAACGTGCCAAGTTTTTCTTCAAGCTTTAAACGATCTCCAAGAGTTTTCCTGCAGAGAATAATTAACATTAGTCCCTGTTCTTGCCATCTTTTCACTACAATAAATGCTGATAATGCAGTCAAAACTAATCTCAGTTTCTCTGAAACCCCGAAATGCCATGTCTAAAAAATAAGCACTCAGTAAACAGAGAAGAAACACAGGCTCAAATCATTCCCTCCAGATACCGTTTACATAAATTTAAAAAATGTTTCTACTGAAAAGTTCATTGTCTTCTAAAAAAGCATCAGGCCTCTAGCTGAGAAAGAGACCACATCCTACTATTGCTATAGTTTTCTATGACATTTCAGAAAAAATCAGGTATTCAGCTGCAGTAACAGATATAAACAAACAAAAAAAAGCTTTAAAGCATAATATACCCAGTTTGCTTAATAACTTATAATTTCTGATTTGAGAAACACAGTTGAGGGAAGGAGATAATCTTGGCTATACATTAAAATTAATTCATCACAGAATGAATCATGACTTCACCGACAGAAACTACATAGCCCAATTAAAAATGATTATTCAGACACTGCGTCCCGTAACTGTATAATATGTTTTCTAAATAAAAGAACGCAAACAAGTGAGTCTGATTAAAAAAAGAGAACCTGACCTCACAGAAGAGTGCCACATGAGCGTACACCTTCCCCTGCATGGTGCTCATCACTCAGTTTCTGTGAGTTATTTGGTCTCAGGCACCAAATTGCAGTATTTCTCTATGCTGACTTCAATAAGGGGGTTGTAAATTGGAGCAGCCGCGGAGTGAAGACCTCGAAGGACCTGAAGGACCTCCAGCGCAGGGGTGAGGCAGACAGAGACGGGACTTGCTCGATCCAGTCTTGCTAAACGCTACCTGTGATTCCTACCGTAGCAAACCCTTCATCTGTAATTCGGTGCCTACAAGTAGGCAAGGCTATCTGAGAACACGACATCACTGGGAGGACCAAACTTACTCTGTGACACACTCAGAAAGCATTCACCTAACTGTATATGAATTTAGGTACTGCAAATTGAGATGCTGCTATTAGGTAGATCTTTCTGAAGAGGGGTAAGAAACATTTTTTTGGACAAGTTTTAAAGTGCATGCATTAGCTGAATGCTAGCATATACATTTCTGCAATTTTTTACTTTAAGGGAAAGGCGGAAAATAAATCGTCATAAAAATACACGTGATTAGCAGCCACCCAAAGTCAATGGAGTTTCTAAGGCTGAAAGGCTCACAGATTGTGCCCCATGTATGAAGCCTCTGGAGCCTGCAGAATTTTGGTTAATGAGCCATTTATGTAACAAAGACTCTTCAGATTAACAATGAAAAATTACTGTCAAGAATTACTTTATTTCTCACGACTAGGTACTTTGATTGTATTTTTTCTGTAGTATATTTTTCATTCAGTACATGTAAAAACTTGTTCCATCTGTGTGAATCGGGAAGACAAGCTAAGCCTTAGAGCTAACTATGGCAGAAGATCAGTCACCGACATCGTGGTGGGATTTCTACATGCAAGTGGAGTTCCATTTTTTCTCCCCTTTGAAATTGCACCAGAGAAATATGGCTACTACCCAGCAATTATTTAGCATGACTGCCTAGATACTGCTTCAGTCAGGAGAAAAACTAAAATAGGGAGATATCAGGAAAATGCTTTTGGTTTGCAATTTTACTGAGTAAATGCAGGTATGGCTGTACTTATCTGAAGATGTGCACACCCAAATCACAGTGAATTGCACACAAACTTACAATAGCTAGGGTCTTTTTTTTCCTACATCACCCTCAACAAATTGATCCAATGGATTCCTTTAAGAGTGTTATTAAAATCAACTTCCCCTACACCCTTCAGTACAAAACCAAAAAATTAAAAAATTGACCAGGCACTTATTTTTTCCTCCTTATAAAGCAAAAGAGAAGAGTTTTCCAGAACTTTTCCTTTCCTGCCACGATACTTTAGCTGACCTTCCTAGATATTGCGATGTTTTTGTTGGCTTTTGTTGACTTTCTTGCCCATCTCAGAAGATGTAAGCACTAATTTATACTTTGCAAAGTAGGATTACTGCAGTTTTTAGTTTTGACGTGCTTTAACTTCAATTACAAAGATTTTAAAGGGAAATCAAGAAAATCTAAAGAGCTCTTAGCACACTGATAAAAACCCTCGTCTTTTATGTATTCCTTTTAAGCTGTTATGCAAGGAAATTATACAGAAAGTAAACAAAACTTTTGTATCTTTACTAGTACGTTCAGCAGGTTTTCACGTGTAAGCAGAAGAACAGAAAAGGGGGAAGAGAAATGTGGACAACTTTGAGACAAGGTGTTTGTTATGATCACGGCTAAGTTTTGCAGCTTTCCTGCGCAAAGAAATGTGTAGACTGTTGGTCTGCTAAGAAATTTATAGTATGCACCCCTGCTTTAGAAGTTGGGCTTGGAGCCGTGCTGAGTCAGGAACATGTCAAAAGCAACACCCAGTTTTATGTAAGTCATAAACTGTTTCCTCAGGTAGAACATTATACGATTAGAGAAAAAAAAGAACACCTAGCCATTAAGTGCATAGTGAAGGTATTAAGGTACTTAATTACATTGGTCACAGACCATCATTCCATTGCTTGAATAAATCAAATCAAAGACAAACATGCCAGCCTCACCAGATTGTACATGCCACTACAGTCTTTCCAATTTTCAGTACATTAGCTGAATTAATTATTTTTTATGCTGACTACTTATCACTCAATAAGGCCAGCAGAAAACATTATTTAGGCATTTTTTATCAAAAAAATTCTACTGTGTAAAAATGCTTAACAGAACAGGTTAGGTCTCAACAGAGACTAAGTCATTATGATTCTGTAATCGTATCGGCTATGTGGTACAACAACTGGACACCTGCTATTAATTTTGAGTTTCCTCCCAGAATTTGAGGAGTATACATAGTCAGAACAATGCCTGGATGAGCCCAAACAAGGTCACTGAGTACAGCAATCACTGCCCAGACCAAAAAAAAAAAGGGGGGGAAAGACAATTCAGAGACAGCAACTCAAAGAAAAACAAAGGCAGTAGTGCTGTCACATTTTTGTCATGCTGTTCTATCTTAAATCTCCCCCCCCTTTTTAAACATTTTACATTACATCCCACCTGTGCTACTATTGCACGGAGGATATGTAACCTAAGCAGCCCTAATTACACATCATATCTTGCAAAATATTCTGCACAGAACTGTGAATCTTAAGACAGATGTTCTCTTCCCTAAAAGGAATCTTTTAAAAGATCTTTCCATGGTTTATGTCATCACTGATATTCTTCCATCCACTGGACAAGACTGTGGTATTTGATTTCATTTTTTCCTAGCTGAAGCAATGATCTTTCTCCCACTGAACACCAGATGAAAGATTCAACTTCATTCTGTGTCACTATTATGTTTTTCTAAATGTTTCTCTTCTTTATAGCTGTGTTGGCTTATTTATCTAACTTTCTGTATCCTTGCACATGTTTTGAACACAATGAAATCTTAATATTTCAAATGAGAGTCCTTGAGAATTTTGTTTAGATGTCAGTAGCTCAATTTCTCTAAAAGAACAAAGCGCAACAGGCTGCAGCCATACTGCTTTAAAGGGAAGCATTTCAATGTCAGTGAGAACACAGTGCCATTTGACCGCTCTTTCAGGCTCCTTTCAAGTCACTTTCTAACATGACTATGAATTTAATGTGAGAAATATCTTTATCCTAGGACATTTCCTAGGACAGTGTTCTCTGTCAGAGTGTCCAGAACGGCTATTTTCCTTCTGACAAAGCAGAAGAACTGACAAAAGGAAAAAGCTGCATCATCGTCTATAACAGAAAGAAAAATAATCAGAAGAATGCTGGAGAAATCTCAGCAAGCTAAAGTCCAGAATGAATGGGTGTATTTACTTTAGAGAACAAAGGAAAACCCTGTGTGTGTAAACATTTGCTGATAAACTGTTAACACAAATATCACTTCTGCAGAACTACTACCAACCTAGAACTACGTAAAATCCTACTATTTGTGTTTAAAGAGATTTTACTGGTACAACACAGAAATCATAGACTACTGCAGGAACAATGTACCAGTAATGCTCAAGAGACCATTTTATATGGTAACTCTAGTTAAAAACTTGAACATTTAAGAGAAAGGCTGAATTTTACCATGTTTCTCTAAGTATCTCCAGCAAAAGTCCAGCATGAAACATCTAGGCTGCATTACCAGTTCCTACTGACATAAAAAGCAGCCCCATTATATATGTTATTCACCTTGAATGTACCATTTTATTCTAAATAAAAAAAAGGCTATTATGAGATCCATCTAACACAGCTAGTTGTTTCCAACATTAGTCAAAATTCTGCTCTGCCTCCAATGTGCTGCAAGAACTTTGAACCTATTGTCCCTCAAGGTTTTAATATTAGTGTCTGCTCTCCAACTAATAAAAGGCTATTAAATCTCATCTTCTGAAGGCCTAAACTCACCTCTGGAAAAAAAAAAAAAGTCAATGAGATTTACAGGCATTAAGCACCTCAGAGCCAAGTCCTTTAGTTTGCAAGCCTAAAGGATAAGCATGCCCTTTATGCAGTACCCAATTATTTCAGTTGATCAACAATTTAAAGAAATCCAAATAAGAAAACTGACTCCATTTTTTTTCATTGCAAAAATAAAAACAAAAAGTTAGACCTGACAACAAAAGGACAGCATATTTTTTGAAAATTTCTGGACGCCATAAAAATACCCAGACCAAATTATTTTTTCTTTTACTACCTGGAACCTGCCCCCAAATAGTGGCTGATCATGCAGTACTAGACAGCCTTTTAAAGGGTCAGCTCAAAAACGTCCAAAATGTCAACCTCATGTTGACATTGGTGGAGTAATATAACCAGTCTCAGAGACATCAGTGCTGTTATTTGTGTAAGCAGCAGTTCACTGACACTGAAAAAAAATGGATGCCCAAATCAGGCTCAGAATATGAATCTCTTACTCATCTCATTTGCATTGTCTCTCTGGCATACTTAAAATGTTATATTTGTTTAGCAATAACAAAAGACTTTCAACAATTATGTCGCTCTAAGTCATATCCTTGAATCACCAGATGTGGCCTTATTAGTAAGTGCTTCCAAGACTATCATGCTAACTAACCAAAATGCCATTGGCCTGCGCTCTAGAGAAATACTTGAGAATCTTCCACCCCCAGATGTTAAAATAGGAACTTCAGTCTTACTTCATTAATTTTTGTTTTTTGGCAGAGTCTTTGAAGCTTCTGAATTCCTCTCCTTCTTTAATCTCAAAAAACTGAGGTTTTAGTAATGTTTGCTGATCCTCCTTGAACCTTTCCTGCCGCTTTACTTTTTCCTCTTGGCGTAGAAGCTTGCGCTGTTTCCTGACCTCTTCAACCCAACCTTTTTCATCATCTGAACTCTCAGAACTTTCTGCATCACTTGGTTTTCCTTCTGGTTCTTCCTCTTCTTCCTGCAGACAAAAATAGAATAAAATGAAAAATCATCAACTAATTTTCTTTTCAAACCATTTCTGTAACGAGAGTACGTCAGCTTTTACTTAGATTCACTTGAAGAGATCTAAAACCTGAACAAAAGCACTAACAGCAAATGAAGCAGAAATATTAAAAAATTACCTCCACCTACATATTATATGTTTTTCAAACCTAAATTCATGTAGACATACACCTGAAAACTTGGATGATAATATTATAAATTACATCTAACTAATTTATCTGGTAAGACATTCTTGCATTCCCTTCCTCTTTCCTTCTTTCTAGGGTAAAAAAATCTGAAAGAATAACACAAAGGTAAAAATATGTCTTTTTCATAAACCAAAAGGAAAATATTTTACCTGCTCTTTTGCCTCTTGTTCCTGTAGGAGCTTTAGTTTCTTCTTTCTTTTCTCGCTTATTTTAGAAACAAGTGGGTTAAGTAGCCTGAATTCTTCACTCTGCTCATCTACCTGGAAATCTGGATTCTCAAACATGACTTTAAAACGATCGTCTTTGAGAAGGCTAGGGAGATTCTGGAAAAGAATCGAAGCATGAGTTAGTTATAAAATATCAAAACAGACACTGGTAAAAATACCTAACACTGCTTTAATTAAACAAAGCTCAAAAACTGAATGCAAAGTATCAGTTGCTTTATCCTTCCAGGTCACATAAATCAAGATTCATGGTTATTATACTTTATTACGTTCACAAAGATCAAATAAATATCATTCTAAGCTACCTGTAAGCAAGACAGGCTTTTATGCACACTACAGACACCATAAATACACAATTACTACTATTTTTGAGCTAATGTATCTCCTACATTCACAGCCAGCTAGTCTGGAGACATGTTGATATCCATTGACTGACTACAAGTACCTCTGAGGCAAATACCTTGCCTGATCAGGATGACTCTACAACATGTAAAACAAATTATCAGAGTAAACATGTCTTCATACAATACTACTATTGTTTTACTGTAAATATATAAGAGTAAGTATTTCTGTACATCTTACTACAATTTCTTCACTGCCCTCACATAAAGGATGGAAAAGGCAGTTTCATTCATGTTGGAAATAAGAAGAACCCAATGTAAATTATGCTACTGTTGAATTAAGAACAGTTCAAACTACAACTACAGTTCATATGAGTACCTGTCATTGTTTCAGATAATTGAATACATGGCTTTTTGTAATAAAAGCTGATCTTACAATTTAACATTTCCAAACTTCTACCAGCAGATTGAACACACCCCAGCATTATATTTTCATTGTTACCTACAAAGTAGGGGAAAAAGATAGAGGAAACAGGTGTAAATTTCAAGTGCAGAAGCTGTTGCAAACGTGCGACTTGCAATTTCATTTGGAAGCTAGAAGTTCAATCTCAAAGCCAAAAATAAATGGATCTTCACAAGACTCCTAGAGCCATTTCAGGAAAATAATCAGACCACACATTTTAATGTACTCTTTTTAATGTACTTTGAGATGCCATCTATCTGTATTCCTAGACAAATCACTCCCCATTTATTAAACTCATTTCCACTCCAACACTGGCTTAGAAATTCTGCATCTAAGGTTTTACCACCACCTTCTTTTTCAGTAGTTCATGGTTCCTAACCATCTCAACCGAATCACACTAGCTTTCATTGGATGCCACATGAAGCTAATACATGCCTTTCATGAATCATAGAATGGTTTGGGTTGGAAAGGACCTTAAAGACTATCTAGTTCCAAACCCTCCTGCCATAGGCAGGGACACCTCCCACCAAACCAGGTTGCCCAAAGCCCCATCCAACCTGGCCCTGAACATCTCCAAGGATGGAGAATCCACAACTTCTCTGGGCAACCTGTGCCAGTGTCTCACCACCCTCTGAGTGAAGAATTTCCTCCTAACATCTAATTTAAATCTCCAGTTTTGAGTTAAAAACCTCTTGTCCTATTGCTGTCTGCCCATGTAAAAAGTTGTTCTCCATCTTTTTTATAAGCCCTCTTTATGTACTGAAAGGCCACAAATAAGGTCTCCCCAGAGCCTTCTCTTCTCCAGGTTGAACAGGCCCCAGCTCTCTCAACCTTCCGTCACAGGAGAGGTGCTCCAGCCCTCTGACCATCTTTGTAGCCCCCCTCTAGATCCACTCTATCAGCCCCACATCCTTCTTGTGCCGGGGGCCCCAGACCTGGATGCAGCACTCCAGGCGGGGCCTCACAATGGCAGAGTAGAGGGGGACAATCACCTCCCTTCACCTGCTGGCCACTCCTCTGTTGATGCAGCCCAGGATGCAGTTGGCTTTCTGGGCTGCAAGTGCACACTCCTGGCTCACATCGAGCATTTTGTCCACCAGAACTCCCAAGTCCTTCTCTGCAGGGCTGCGCTCAATGAGTTCTTCTCCCAGTCTGTATTCCCGTCTGGAATTGCCCTGGTGCAGACCTGCCCAGGTGCAGACCTTGCACTAAAATACTAACAAATGAAAAAAAGTTTTGTTTTTTTCCCTGAACAGCTTTGATATCAATTCTGCACTTAACTAGATTCTGGACTCCTACAAGGCCCATCATCGTCTTCAACAGGGAGTATTTCAGCATTTTAAACTTTTAATATAGACGACAAGGTTATTACATGGTCTTTTTGGTGTTTCAGCCACACGAGTCCACTTTACAGTCACCTAGTGTAGTAAGCTATTTATGAGACAAGAAACAGAGTTCTGAAAACAGAGTTCTGAATCTATTTGGCCAGGTAACAACAAATCAGTAACTATAAGCATTATTAATTCTGTGTTCCTAGTTAGGGAAGATTTTAAAAACAAAAGCTTACCTTTTGTTTCCTTTTTCTGGCAACCTGTTGTTCTTCTCCTTCTTCTTCAATCAGTTTGAGTGCAAGCTCTTTATTGACTTTTGGAAGTTTCTAAAGAATATAGATATAAAGAGAATACATGTATAAACACAATATTATTTACATATGTTTCTTTCCAGAGTATTGCATTTCAATGGCCTGAGTCATTTAGTTTAATGGCAAGCAGAAACTGGAAGTTTTACCTCTGGGTTATCTGCTCAAGCAGCAAATGGGATGAGAGCTGCTCTTTTATAGTTTGGTATCAGACTTTCTCATCTGTGGGATTCATATGCATGAGAATTTTATGTTTCCATTCAAAAAGTTCTATAAATTAAAGCTAACTTTACTTTTTGTCTCTAATGATAAACAGAATCAAATCCTAAGTAATTACATTTCTGAGATACACTTAAGAATATACTATTTTTTACGAATAGTTCTTCCAGAGCATGTTCATTGTTCATGGGATTTACCTTCAGCTGTACCCTCTGTGCACGTGTTTCTTCTATCTTCTGTCTTATTTTCTCTCTTCTGTATTCTTCATAGGCAAAGGGGTTGGCCATCATTTTTGCCTTTGAACAAGCAGAAGGAAAAACTATATATCATTAACACAGGATACAGTCCTCTATGTGGGAAAAAAACAATACATTTTATTGTTAAGAGCAACAGTTTACAAGCATCATTTTTTACCTTATGATAAAGTCTTATGTCCATGAAAAAGCCATGCATATATGCTCTGAGCAGTGTCGATCCAATGAGATGAGCAAGGCCTGGGAAAAAAATTTACAGAGGATTTCAAAGAGCTTTCACAGATGAAGAACTCCTATTCCAAGCTAGCCACTTCACTTACTCGGTTGAAGACAAACAAGCACTGCCAATGCAACACATCAATCTCTCTGATAGTCACATCCAGTACATCAAGACTAAGTAAACCCACAAAAAATCAAGTTAGGCCAGCAAGAAATCCTAGCTACTTTGGAGCAACAAAATCCATTTTTGTTGTCATAATACATGTTACTATGCACTTTTTATAGATGCCTGCATGTACTGTGCACCACAGGAAGTCTACAAAGAAAAAAATTTTTTTTGGAAAGTCTGTACATGTTTGACAAGTGCTTTTTTCATGTGGTATACTGAATTTATAATGAAAGAATTTCGTCTTGGGTCCCTGTCTTTGAAGAATCAATGTGCTGAAAGAAATAGAGTACCACATCAGGTTATAAAACTGTCACCCTATGCCCTAACCGAGAGTAAGAATGAAAATACTGAACAGTTGTCAGATTGTCCTTCCTTGTATCTTCACAAAATTCCAGAACTGAGAAAAAGGGAACCCTTTTATAGAAAAATATCCTCTACAGACCCCCAAATCTTTAGAAATTAAAGATTAATCTTATTCTAGAACTAAAAGGCAAAAAAAAAAAAGAAAAAAAAAGAGAGAGAGAAAGTTCCGTGTATCTCAGAAAGCAAAGTTCTTATTTATGTTATTTTTAACTGTTTCCAGGAAACAATCCTCCTGCATACTCCAAAATACTTCAGACAACGGGTACTATACAAAGAACACTGATGTATGAAATGCAAAATATAACTTAAGTTGGTTCTTCATTTGAAAGCTTGCATTTATGGGGAAGTGAATTTTACTAAGTTATTGTGAATTTAAAGCAGAAGAACTATTTCCAGTCAAGTCTCTGTGTTGATAACGCTACACTGCCTAATTCCCTTAAGTTTTGAATAGGGATCTACGGGCTACATTCAGACCACCTCCTTCAGAAGTTAAGAGGCAGGTGTTTTGGAAGACCTCCTCCTTGTCCTGCCATATTCAGAGGTAAATGAATTAAACTGGAGTAAAACACTACAATCAAAATATGTAATGGAATGAAAAAGAAGCAACTGCCTTGAGTCAAACATGCTAACTCTCTCTGCTATGTCATTTTTAGTATTCTAGTTCCACGAAACCATTTTTCCATTAACCCTAGAATGGAGTTTTATTTTCTGGAAAATACTACACTCAATTAGGGTATCCTTTGGCAGGTGAATCATTTCTCAACACAAACATCTGGTGTTGCACTGGTTGGGAACCAATGAACAGAAAGTCATCAGTCTGGTATACTAATAACCAAGACGACTGGAAGAAACTACTGCCAATAAATTTCAAACAGTTCTCCGCATTTCTCACTGATAAGTCACATCTGAACTAATAAACTTGCAAGTGTGATTAAAAAAAAAAAAAAAAAAGAATAAACAAGTCAGCTAAAGAGATTTTACCTAAATTTTCAAGGTCTTTTCTGGTCACGAACTTGTAGTCATCGTAAACTGTGCTCTCTGGATTCTCTTCCAGTTCTTCAGTCAAGTTGTCCAAGAAGGAACACCATCTGGGGGCAGGTCCTAAAACCTGGGGATATTACAGAAAGGTACAAAATTGTATATAGATACAGAAAAAAAACAACACCTAATGTTAGGCTCTCAGCTGCTGTGCTGGAAAAATAAATGAATCTCCCTGAAAGCAAATACACCTTAAGAACAACAGCAGTTAGAGAACACAATTAAATCTACTACTTACATTACCAATAAGGAGTACTATTGATTATGCAAGTGTTCTGTTAACGCAGGTAATTTATTTGAGACCAACAATTGAGAGGTTTCATATTCAACTGTTTCAAGAGATCCTAGTCTGACCAATTAATTTATTAAAAGCTCAGAGCTAAACATTATAGATACAATTAACAACTTAACTAATGGCAATAGATATCAACTAATCTGTACAGCACAGCTGGACCAT
Organism: Cygnus atratus; assembly: GCF_013377495.2. Classification (NCBI taxonomy): domain Eukaryota; kingdom Metazoa; phylum Chordata; class Aves; order Anseriformes; family Anatidae; genus Cygnus; species Cygnus atratus. Next base: position 15,667,394 of record NC_066364.1, on the reverse strand, counting down.
GATCTCGTTAGTTCACTACACAATCACGTTGATTAAAATAAGTAGGGCAGAACAGGATTTTAAACAGAACATCGCAGGTATATTTCATGTACTTCTGTTCAAGGAAAAAATCCAGACTATATGGACAAATAATGGAAAATATTAAAAAAGGACTGCATATTTCCACCATGAGGCAAAGGATTTATTTGAACAATATTACGTTGCACTGTCAATTTACTTTTCCATATATGCTTCCTCCAACTTCCCAAGTCAATAATTATCTCCCTTAACTTTTCCCTCCTGCTGTTCTGATTGAAATTCCTCCCTATCCTGATGCACACTGACATACTCAACTGTTCCAGCATTATTATTTTAGTAGGTGGACTAGCAGAATGGAAAAATCCAACATTACATTTTTCTCTCCAGAGCAAATCAGATGACATTTTAGGATGTAAAGTGGCCAGTTAACTCATGGAGTGGGACTTCTAACGAGGCTTCCATTTTGTTCGCTAAAAATTCACATGAAAAACTCAAATCACAAAACAACAATAGTAACGGTTGCAATTCGAATCTAAATGTCACTCTTTCATATTAATAACAAAGCAGTCTAGAAATATTAAATGTGCTATTGTTTTTCATGCCATTGAAGAAACCAGTAACTGGTGCTTCATTACCAGACCATCAAAACATGACTGGACTGGGGGAATCATCTTTAAAGTTTACCTGTTTTTGTGTTTTGGATGAAACTGTTTGTCCTTCTTGTAAAAAAAAAAAAAAAAAAAAAAAAAAACAACAAACAAGTTGTTTATTAACTAACAAAACTTTTCCTGTAATCGAATGTAAGTATAAATTTGTCTGCTAAAGATTATTAGAAATGAGATTAGAGAATCCTTGACTCACTTCCATTCCAATTAAATAAAAAGTTCCCCTTCATTCCATCTTGCTGACACATTATGTTAAGATCTCTATCGCTTCAATAAACTTTTTTCATCACTTCCATTTCTGTGGCACTATCTGTTCAAGCCTTCCACAGTGCACATTACTCATTAGAATTCAAACAACTGTAACCAATTAGGGTAATCCCCAGATGTGATCTTGACTGGTGTAAATCTTTAAAAAAATAATTAAAGTAGAAGTCTCAGAAATAAAGGAAAACAGTTTATCCGCTCTTCAGCTGTAACTCCGCTCACCATTCATGTATTCCTGTACTCAAAACCCGATACTAAGATTAAAACTTCTATGGCAAAACGTCAGTCAGTGATGAGACACCTAAAAGTTACACAACCTGAATTTTCCCTCTGATCTATGAAGCAAGTTGCAGGACCACATCATAGAAAACAACAGAGAAAGTGAGATAATTAACAGAAAAAAGCTGTGGCAGAATACCAGGAAAAAATACAGAGTTGAGCCATTATTCAAATTTTGCATGTAAACTAACAAAAAGGAAAACCCTACAGAGATGTTTGTGTAAGTTTTATTGCCTCGTTTCCCTCTCTCCCACCCTACTAAAACTGCTTGCCTACCTATTCCAGAACACCTCTAGGAAACCTCTAGGACTTTTGCTTGGTATGTTAAAAGGGAACATTTTTTAAAGCTTAGGACAAAAATTAAAAATAAAAAAGGCAAACGATACCAGACACAGCGCCAAAAATATCAACAAGAAATTTCTTTCCCCTGCAACTGTAAATTCTGTAAATTCTTCACGGGCCACTGCACTTCAATTGCAGAGTGATCCACTACCAACATACTCATCCCCTGTGAAATGTGAGGCTCTGCTGTCCCTGTAGCCAGGTACAAACTCCACAGCTCAGGGGATTTGTCTGCAGCAGGCAAACACGTATGAGGCAGACACTGGGAACTCTGCCAGCTGACGCTGGTATGGTCACAGCACGCCGTACAGTATTTTGTAGGGGTATAAGTTTTAGGGAATGGCCTCAAGTTGTGCCAGGAGATGTTTAGGTTGGAAATGAGGAGACATTTCTTCTCAGAAAGTGCAGTCAGGCATTGGGATGGGTGCCCAGGGAGGTGGTGGAGTCACCGTCCCTGGGGGTGTTCAAGGAGAGGTTGGACCTGGTGCTTAGGGACATGGTTTAGCGGGTGATAGTGGTGGTGGGGGGATGGTTGGACCAGATGATCTTGGAGGTCTCTTCCAACCTTGATGATTCTATGATTAAATGTAGGTAATCACATGCAACTAAACTGACAGGTCTCACGTTTACCATACTTATAACAAATAGGTTTCTCTGCAAGTTTTAGACAAGTTACGTATAGCTAGTCGGAAAATCATTATTAAATGAGTGCACATCTAAACTTGGCTCACACTCAAATATTTCTTCAGCTAAGAAGCCAGACATCATCATCAACAGCAATCAAAACAATATTTTTACTATTTTCCTTATGATTCCATTTTCAGCCGAATTACCACTTCTTGAAATAATCTCCGACAATTTCCAGTGAAAGTCAAGACGACCGTCTTTGAAAATATTTTTGTCTATCAACAGAAGGGTCTGGCCTCGAGGCTGGAGCCAGCAGGCAGCAGGCCGGGTGGGATCCTTCCTGCCCTCCCTCCTCCTCCTCCTTCTTCCTGAAGGGCCCGGAGCTACCACCTGTGCCAGGACTGAGGCACGGATCCTCCACCACAGGGCCAGGCATCCTGGCACTGTGTTGGGAGGCAAGGGTGGCGGCTGGGTCACGCGAGGGAAAGGCCTGAGCAGGAGACACGGAGGGCAAGGGCTGGCCTGCTGTAGCGCCCCTCAGCACAAGTAATGCAGATAGCCTGATGTTGCCTTGGATGTGTTACACCAAACCATGGGAAGTATGGATGCATATTTCTTAATTATCAGTACCATGCCATCAAATGCCAAACTTTTGTTAGCACATATTAGAACGTCTTTATTTATTTACCCTAGACACAGAAGACGTACGATGAGTAACTAAGCATGCGACTCATCTGAGTTGACAAGCTGCTAATATGGCAAGGCCAAACTGTTCAAGAAAAGGAGGAAGAAAAAAAAATCTGACAAATATTTTGAAAATATTGCAAAGTAACTTCAAAAAACACCCTTTTTGTGTTCCATTTTAAAAGACATTTAAAGTAAAAGTTTTATAGCATCCCTTATCTTGCTCTGTAAAACACCATACTTCTGATCGTGCCTAATTCCTGAGCACTTCTGTGGAAAATATTCCATCATCATTCTGTATTTCCCCTGAAATTAATAAATGTTAGGACTAACTGGGTGTTATTACCAACCCACAACACATGTTCCTTATCTTCAATCTGGAAGATCAGACAGCACTTATCCACTTCTAAGTGCCACTCAACAATTTGTCAGCCAGCTCTGCAGAGCCACCAAAAGACTGGGTCTAATCCTGACTACCATTAAGCATGTAACCCACTCAACTTAAAAGCAGCCCGGGATGCTTAGGAGATTCTACAGCCAGATGCTATGAGATTTAAGTGAAACAATTCTGAATTCACACACAAATGGGTATTGTTAAGCATCTCTTTGAAGACTAAAGGGACAAATTCGACAAAATTGAACCAAACAGTTGGTCTTCTCTCAGGGAGTCAGAACAGGTTCCAAAATCCAAGTTTTTCAAGACATTAATGACTAAGCCCCTGGAAGACTTCATTCAAGGCAGTGATTAGCTGCTAAGTTACAAATAAAATGTCAAAAATGTGTTGAGTCAAACAGCAGAAACTCCTCCCAAGTTTTATTGATGTATTTTAGCAATTAAAAACATGCAGAAATGCTATATATGCGGCCCAGATCAGATTTGAAATAACTAAACTAAATTTGCCAAGTTTAGATTGCCTAAATTCCCTCTGGAAGACTAACTTCATGTATGTGGACATCATTCAGCAGAACACTTAAGAGCTTCCAGAGAGCTTTTGTAAAGCAGAAACACTGGTTTCCTTAGACAGCAACATGCAGTTTCACAGAAATTAGCACTGTAAAGCTGTATCGCTCCATACCTATGGGAATAGGGTTACCAACAAATAAATATGAAAATATATTGTATCACTGCTCTTTCATAACAAAACTTAAAAGTAAAACCTTTGAAAAATCTTGGAATTGTTCATTGTTGTATCTTCTACGGATTTTAAGTTAGGCTGTAAGATCTTTACCAGGTAGCAAAAATGTACTACTACAGTTAAATCATTCACTGCCATTCTTTTTGAATAATGTTGATTACAACAAAAATAGCATGTATTTAAGGTCCTCAACAGAGCTCTGGTCTCAGTGTACTGTGTAAAATTACTAGTCGGATGATAATCTTAATAACCATAAGGCATGATAGGAACTAGCTAATGAGAAATAGTTTATGCTGAAAGGGGAATTACTGCACAGAAAGGAGGTTACAAGTGAAGCTCAAGAACTATCCTATTAAACATTTTCACTAATGATTGCCATATATAGTGGGAAGATGCCTGTGAAATGTACTGATTACAGACTGCGTGAAAAGAAGGGTCAAAATCTCTCAGTGGAAAAAGCAGCTACCTTGAAAACTAAAAAAGCTGCAAATCAGATGAAACTTATAGCCAATTACTACCTGATGTAAACAACAGAAGAGGAAAAAAGTGATACTATCTGAGCACAAGACAATAAAGTAGTCTTAAAACCATTGTAGTAGTGTAGGATAAGGATAACGACTCAGGGAAGATATCTTATACAACGTCAGGCAATCATGTTCAGGATCCATGAATGCAAAGTTTAGTAAGCACAGTGAAAAGCTACTGGGATGATATGTGAAGCAATAGTGCTCACATAAGATTGTGTACATTCTAGTTAACACAGTTACAGCACAGGGTTAGCTGAACATCAGGTGGATGTGAATGTCAAACAGTCTTTTAATGAAATAATGAGGAAAAACCAACTAATTTTAAGGTGAAATCTGACATTCATGGAAAAGATTATACAATCCGATTGCCTGTGGTAAGATAGGCTGGGACTCCATGACCCAAGAAAGCTCCTCCATTCCTCTGTTAACATTTAAAAAATGCCTTAAAGCAGTTTAACAAAGAAAAAATCTTTTCTAGATTATAATTTCTAGAAATTATATGTATTTTATGTATGTGAAAGCATTGAGTCATGTATATCTACCTGTAGGAGACAGACAAAAGGAAATATATTTTAAATAAAATGGCACACAATCACTTTACATTTTTAGCCACACATTTGCTGGAGAAAGCAAATGCACATCTGTGTGTACATATTCTCAGCTTCAATTATGCCATGTAACAGCAGAGGAAGATTACAGAAGGTCTAATGAGGGAGGAGAAGAAACTGGGTGATCCCCAGGGTGTGGGCAGTGATTGAAATGTGCAATTGCGTTTTCAACATAATTAGCTCCCTAATTGCATAGCCAGGTTTAATTAATGCAATTACATGAGTAATTAATTACTATTCATTTTAAGAGTACTGTTTTTAATGTTTTGTTCTCTAATTTTAAGAATTAGACAGATCTCAGTATGTAATAATTTTGAAAAGTTTCCATCACATGCATCGAAAAGGGAAGAGAAGAAAGAATACCTACTTATACCTTTGTACAAATCAAGGTTACATCAACTGCAACCTGTAGCTCTCAAAACCCCGATGTATTATTTCTAGCTTGCAAATATGAAAAACTGCATCTCTCCATTCTTGTTTCTGTGCTTTATGGGCTTCAGGTATGTCCAGGCCAACAACTTCAGGGAAGCCATGAGATTAGCTTGTGCTAGAAAAGAGCCTTGGGATGACATTACCTTGGTATGTTTCTGTCTACTATGTTTCCATATACAGTACATTTCCCTCAGGAACCAGCGTGCTCCAAACAATTTGTGATCTTCAATATTATTCTGGCATTCCTTTCTATTCTACTTTTCCCCCTATGAACACTCCACGATCAGCTCCAATTGTGCCCTGTTCATCTCATGAGTAATCCCACTTAATTTAGTGAGTAAAATTCTTTCATTTTCTAAATTAAATGGGTTTGGGGAATATACTCCAAACAAATCTCCCATACACTTACATTTTACTTAATTTCATGCTTTCATTTACCCTATGTCATACAGCGTGGATTTGATGCTTTTACAATAACTGAACTTCTGTGGCCATCAAGTAGCTCACTGGAGTACAGCTATGACCAAGAGACAGAACAGCACTTTTTTTCTTTTCCAGTTTGTTACTAACAACAGCATTGCGTTTGGTTTTAAGCCCACGCACTCATAAATTTCACTGAACTATACAACGAATTGGCTCCTTCTCTCATCCCAACTCCAGCACATCCAGACATTTTTGGCAGATTCACTAATCTGAGAGAGGTTGGTTTTCCTACCTTTCACTGTGCTATGGGAGCTGCCAAATCAACCACTTGGAGGTTTTACTCCTTAGAGAGCATGTTAAAGGAAATGCTGCTTTTAAGATCTTTCCAGTGTTAAACAAAAACTGCTGCAGGAACTTGCACACATCTTCTAGGAATGAGATACTAAATCTTTCTGCCCTGGTAGTTATCAGATAGTAAGTATTCGTTTTCTAATCCTAAACAGTCTAGCTTCATATGTGTTTTTTTGGGTTCTTGTTTAATCTCATGTTGTCTGATCCGACAGATATTAGTCACTTAACCAGCCAGAGGCCTGTTCTCACTACGACTGTCTTCCCAGTGAAGCCACCACCTTTTGAAGAAGGCAATAATCCTGTTGCTTGTAATGTCGAGGAAAAAAAGTGCCCTCCAGGATAGGAATAGCAAATAAATTTTCAGCAAAGACAGAAAATTACTCCTTAAAACTGTAAATGAAATCAACAATATTTCTCTTTCTCACTAGACAGGAAGAAAAAGGGATGCTTCTCAAGTCAGTTACCGGCAGTGGCATTAAGAGTTAAGCAGCCTAATGCTTTCATCAATATCCCTGTCATGTTCTGACATGCTGACACAAGTAAAAGATAAACACTAGTCACTCTTGCTATGGATCTCTTTATTTCTCAAACTCCGTATGCTTTTATTATGGTCTCGAGACAATTAGCGTTGAGAAGATTTGGTGTCAGAAGAACAATAAATAAAAATGAAGTGCAAGAACCTACTACTTTCATTTTAAGTCACCTAATCAAATGAAGCTAAGGAGGAGTGGCTTCTAAAAGCATGTGTTACAAAGCACGATCTGCTTCAAACACTATCCCATAAATATCAGCTGGTAATGAATCAGAAGTTCCCCAAAATTCCCTAAACACACCACCACCCCTGAACCCTGCCTGGTTAGAGAGCTGGATCAGCAAGCAAAGCTCGAACAAACTCCACAACCACCAGCAGGAACCGAGCCACCACCCTGAGCAGAAGGAAGCCTCCGACCACCAGCCGAGCGCTCCTGGCAGTCTGAATCCCGACACCTCATTGGCACGGCACCGCAGAGTGTTTTCTTAACAGAGGAGAGAAAGCGAGCTTAAATATTCCTAAAGCTTTTTAATCTGACAGCATGTTACAATCATCACTCTTTTAAACCCGTTTTCACCCTTTCCTCCCACAAGAATTCCTCCTGGATTCCAGGATTTTGAGAAATGTTCCACAGTCTGCGAAATGTTCAAGCTTCACTAACCAAAATACTTAAGGACTGCAGTAATTAGTACGACTTCCAAATTCACAGGAGAATGACAAATAGGAGTGCCCTCCACATTTTACATGAAGTCTAACAACAATAAAAAACCTAGCACAATATTCTTCAAATAATACACCCCTCACAGAGCTCTCCCGCACCATTTACAGTTGTGATGGGGAGGGAACAGATAAGGCAGGTGGGAGACTTCACAGATGCCCTGTTATTAGATAGGCACAGATGACTATTATTATGTACTTTAACAGAAAAGAGCTCCATGCCGGTTCTGCCTGTCCCTACGAGGTCAGAAACCTGCATCTCAAAATACAACAGCATCTCTTGCAACAGTAAGGACACAGGCCTACAATGGACAGCACTTCCAAAACTAAGAGGGATGAGGGACACGTACATTGATTTTAGTATGTATGCAATAGCCACTGATTGCAACCTAAATTAACAAGTTAGAAGAACTCAGAATAAGCTAGAAATGTAAAATCTTGGCAAGCCATCTTGTCTGTCTCTCTGACGGCACAGGAAACTTCTCAATCGTCACCCTGCGTGGTGACTTGCCTCTTCTTAACGTCACTACAAACAGCTGGACTCTTGCAATACGAGCCACATAGCAAGTACTTTTACAGTGTAAATATCTTAAAATTCATGAAAACAAAACTGACTGTACTGGAGTTAAGAGCATGCCCTGTGTTTTAAGGAAATTTGAGGGATGCTACAGAAAAAAAAAGTAATGGTGAGTCTAGCCTACCTTATGTAACAGACAAGCTACTGGAAATCCATGAGATAATTGCCTCTCGTGGCAGTTTAGCTGCTCTTTGCGGAGCTGGGAGCAAGGCTGGTCTGGGTGTTTACTCAGGCAACATCCAGGAACGGGACAGCAGCTACCTGTTGGGAACGTGCAGCTCCTCCAGAGATACCTTCAACACGAACCAATCTACTCCTTCCAGAGTCCTATTTCAGCACGAAGTTTTACTTAACTTAGGAAATGCTTTGATAGATATGTCCTACTCAAAGGAAATTATTTCCTAATGCTAGCTTTCATACATTTGATTGGCTTTATTTATCTATCTGCTTTGTGCGATAGAAATCCTAAATCCTCACAGCTTTTAAACTACTTTTGTATACATTTTTTTTTTTTAAACTCAACACACACTTTGGTTCACTAATGAGTTCAGCCAGAGGATGACACAAATAAGCCACGATACTCTACTTTCAAAAAATATGAAATATTTAGTTGAAATTATCACAGAATTCTCACATTGTCTTTTCTGATCCAAAAGAAAAAAAAAAACAAAACACGACCCCCCACTAATTCTTATAACATGCTGGCAGACTCTAGTAGGGTATAAAACTTCCTTCTCAGAAATTATTATATACACATATTTTTTTACATTACTTGTGATATGGTGCTGCCCATTAAAGAAAACTGGACAAGTGCTGTCTATCATATTATCACCCATAAGAGCAGGAAGCAGAGCCCATACTCCTCCATAATCTATTCACGATGTTGAACTACTACACCAGCAGCACCAAAAACATCTCTAGCAAATTTTACAGGAAGATCAGAAATTGTTTTCCAATTATCACACGTTGGTGTTTTTCTTCTGTGTATGTGTGAAAAGCGGTCGTTTCTCTCAGCCAGCGCATGGGAAACGGAGGATATCCTTTGTTGGGAATAAGCCCAGTGTGTTATTTTTCAGCTTGAAAGTGTTTAGGTTACAAGGAGGAAGCTCACATTTCTGTTTGTCAGGATAAACAATTTTTTCCTAAGCTTGTTAGTACTGTGAGATAAGTAATGTATCATTCATTAGACAGCCTTCTTCTATTTTATACTGTTTGCATGATTTTACGTATAAAGGATTAGAATGTTCTGAATGGAAAACCAAGCTCTAGAAGGATGACACACCGAGACTCTGAATTAGCTTAAAGGCCAAAGCTGCACTGAACTGTCTTTTTGTTAACGGAAAGTTTTCTTTCAACACCACTGTCCTTCACGGTCCCAAAGCACAACTGTAATATGTGATGCCATAATCTCTCTGCTTTCTAGTCATTTTGCAGTTCTTGAAAAAAAAATAAAACCATGGTTAAGACCAACATTTCCCATTGTATGCCATAACTGCTGCATTTTTATTTTACCTTTTTTTTAAAATTATTTTTATTTATTTATTTATTTATTTTTTAATTTTTACCCCAAGGGAATGAAACACTGTTTTTGGATAGAGAGAAGCTCTTAGCGCAATTCAATTTCATGGTTGTTTTCCACCTTACATAAAACTTCTGAGGTAATGGTTACGTTGAAGTAGATGAACAACTCTAAAAAATTCACCCTCGCCATACAATCTTCAAGAAGACAGTTGAGGCAGCATTAATTCACAGCGACCTAATACTGCCAATAAGACATGAAAACATCCTAAAAGAAATCAAAATCTCACAGGCTAACACTAACCTGCTCCAGTACTGTCAAAATGCCAGTCACAAATACGAAAACAATTGCATTATTTACTTCATAGCATTTGCCATGCTGAGGCCAAAACTCAAGGCTAGATGATTTTGATGCAACTCCAAGCTGATCCCATGAACCACTCGAATGTGGGCTGACAATACACAACATCGGTCTCAAGTCCGACCTGTGGGGAGGTGTTCGCCTCTAATTGCATCCCCACCGTATGAAGACCCAAGAAAAAAGGACAAGAGTTAGCAGATCCCAAAACAATGAAAGGATGAGCAAGGAACTGTTGTGAAAGGTCATGACCATAGAGGTTAAGTGTGGTGCATGCCTCATGAGAAGCTTCTCAGACCTTTTTTTTTTAAGTGAAAAACAGAATGTTGGAAGGAATGAGCGTAAGGAGAGATATCCAATGGTTACAACCCCTTGTACAGCACCAGCTGATAGCACTCTGTCACCAGGCTGACAAAATCTCTTCAGTAAATTCAATCACACGTAGCAGCTAATCTGCAAACCTACAATCCAACCAAGCCATGTTCATCTTTAATTTACAACCCAGGACTGTCCCAAACTAGTATCAAGAGAGAAGTAAAAAGAATGAATTGAGGTATAAAATAAAACTGCCTTCACTTGTATTTGCCTCAGTACAAATTCCATCTACTGATTTGTTTCATCTAATATAAAGCACATTAAATTTAAAGCATTTAATTAAAAAATAAAAACATATTAGCTAGTAGAATTTGGTGCCTTAATCTGTGGATCTGTGATTATATTATCTCAGGTAACTACTAAGGAAACCTGCAGGTTTGCCTACAGGTTTCAAAATTGTTGTGTTTTTTTTTTTTTTTTCTAAAATTAAGATTTTTTTTTTTTAAAGAATGTGCATTATTGAGGGTCGATCAACAAAGAAATGGTGATAAGTTGTTATTCGTATAGGCAAGTAAAGGATCTAAAAAAAGGAGAAATAAAATAATTTAAAACAGCACATACGAAGGGAAAGTACCACCAGTAATGGCTGGTTTAGTTGAAAAGCCACCCAATTTGATGAGGGGAAAGGTCATAAGCATTTCTAGCAATAAAAAGATTGACACATCCAAAGAGGGTATTGTATTAGAAACCAGACCCTAACTATAAAGATATTCTTGGAGAAACTGGATCATTGAGCAAGCAAGAAATACTTGCCCTTGAAACATTTCCACTTTGTAACTCCAACAGCCCTGAACTAGGAGAGCACTAGGGTATCAAATGATTTTCCAAAACCACCTGAAAAGAAGCCAGAGACGCTCCAGGATTTATTTATTCTTAAAGAGCTTAATATCTTCCCTACACCAAAAGTACATTGCTTCTAGCCTCAACAGGGTGTTTTCTGCCAAGACTGCAGGAAAGTAAAAAAACATCCAGAACACAGAATATTACACTCAATTAATTACAGTCTTAATTGCTCTCTTCTTTTAACAGCCTAATGAATAGAGCAAGTTTCAGTTTCAGTATGTATATGTAGCCCAAAGTTTCAAGTCCAATAAAGGAGACAAGACTGGCTTGAAATGTCTGTGCTAAGATCAGACATGTTCCCGTAACCAGTAGTAAACACTCAAAATAAATAATGTATATACCCCTTGCTTTCTTCCCAAAGGATCCAGAAGGTCATATGTAGGCTTTTCTCTGTACAACCTGGAAAGTGAAACTCACATGTCATGGAAGTTGACAGCTTAGCTTAAATTTAGGAGAATCTGGCTCATCTTAGGTCCCAGTCCATCAAGCCACCTTGTGTCAGTGGAGCTTCTTCCTCCCATTTCTTTGGGCAGAACCTGGGTGCACTATTGACTCAACTGACATTTCTGAGTCAGTAGTCTGAAAAGTATCCCAGGGCACATACAACTTTCATTTCAACCTTCCCGAGACACACTTCAAAGTGAGGTACCAGGAAGCCAGCTGGCAAGAGGCAGGTTCCAAATGTTTGCATAAACTGCAAGTTAACTATTAAACTATTGGCAAACAGCCCAATTCTAGGCAGAGGCACTTGCCTTCATTAAAGCCCAACAAAATAAAACAAAAACAAAGTCTCTAAGCTAAGCCACTCAAGATGTTACCTGTGTAAAACCAACATTTCATTTCAGCAGTCATTTTAACAATAAATTTGCCTTTTACTCACCCTCTGCATTGGGTACCTGCACAAGGCAACTTCTTGCTATTTAAAACCAAATCTGCCTGCCATTTCTAGCAAACCAAAAACCACCTTCTTTTCCTTCTAACAGTTTGCACACTAAAGGAACAACTGCTGTGATTTTTTTTTTCTTTTTAAGAAAAGCATAGTTCTCTCAGACATTCCTAGTCTCAAATGTCATACCTATCTTGTTGAAAATCCTGCAGTGAAAGCTGAAGCACGCCATTTACAGACAATATTATGATAGCTGTTGTCAACTCCTTCATAATCTTGAAGTTCAAGAGACAGTCATTTTTTAGGTTTGCAATGGAAATTCAGCTTTGGCATGAACAATGGAGAGAACGGGCACATGTAGACAGATAATTCATTCAGACATGAGCTCAGCCAGAGCGTACTCCAAGCTAGCCAGACACAAGCCAGCTCCAGTTCAGAAGTCATAGAGCTGTGTTAGCACAGCACTGTGCCCACGCTAATAAAACCTGCTGAGAGGCCGGGTATATTAGGCTGGGCACAGTCCTACGCTGTCTGGCCAACTTGAATCGAGGACAGAGGATTCTGGGTCTGTCTGCACCCAGCCATGGGGATGCACACTCCTGTGCTGTTAAGACTTCTGTGCACCTCTTCTACAAAATATGAAAAAAACATTTCAAACTAGAAGGGCTAGAGTACAGCACCATACATTCAAGAATTTAAGCATCTACCTCAACCATCACCATGATATTGCCTTGTCCTTGTTCCAGTGAAGACTTAAAAAAGAGCAATCGTTACTAGCACTACAGGGCAGTAAGTGCTGGGGCAGTCAGGTGAATCCTGTTCACAAAAATGCACTTCCAACAGTTCTGAAACACAACTGTCCTCCATAGCTGGAGCTTTTCCCTCAGGCATTTATTCTGTTGTGGAATATAAGAATTGTAATTTAGTTCTTGTCAACATCTCAAAAAGACAGGACACCTCTTAAAGGTTATTTATGTCTATTTCAAAGTAAACAAACAAATAGAAAATTAGGCTGTTCTTTGGAAAAATGGTGAATCCTAGTTCTTATGAAAAGCCAGAAAACTTTTCTGTGAAAAGAGATCAGGCAAAGCAGCAAATCATTAGTTCTTTAGTTTTGCTCCAAAAATGCACACAACTAAACTCATCTTTGTCTGTACAAAGGAAATTACTCAGAGTTCCAAGTACAGGAAGAAAATGTGTCTTAATAATCTACTGACATACAAACCAAAGGACAGGTGTGCATCTGAGCTCAAATAACTAGCCCAAAAGATCAAGGAATAGAAGCCTTAAAATGAACACATTAATAACATTGAGTTTTTCTTAATAACAAATGCCCCGGAGCAGCTTAAGGCTGACACGACTTCTCCATTTTATTTTTTCTTCATTTGAAGAGGAGATTAAAAAAAGCCAACAAAAACAGATTTAGTGAGCTACATACTTGATTTTTAGGAAATGCAGTAAGTAACCCTTCAATTATACAATACTAGTTGTGCCAGACCTTTCATTCTTGCAGGGCAAAATGAAAAAGGCAAATGGGGTAAAACAGTAAGTTAGCAGTGTGTGAAACTTCTGTTCAAAAAAAAAAAAAAAAGTCTTCTACCTTTGGCTTTTCTATTGTCTAAAATTAATATTCCATGTTTTTATACTATCTGAAAATATTCACTTGCAATGAACAATAGATTTTTGAATGAAAAAATCACGCCAATACTTAACATGTCTTCAGCAGCCTTCAGATGTGAAGCCACTGACAGGAACTCCAGAAGTTCAGCTTATTCAAAAGCAAATCTAGCCTGAGTAGTACATTTTAAATCAAACTTTAGGTTCTCTTTATACACAACAGCATTAAAAAAAAAAAAAAGAGGAGAGAGAATTCTTATATGTATTTATGCTTTAGCATTCATCATTTGGGAATCAATCATGGGTCCACTTTTATGCTCATGTGTCACTGTGACCGTAAAACCCATAATAAGGTATGATTGAGAGAAGTTCAGGTGGACTCAGGTACCCATAATCAAAGAACAATGACAAAGGAATACAGCATAATGTTGATTTTCATGGGAATAGCCTGTACTCCACAAAAATAATAAGACAATGTTAGGCACTATTTAAGTTTGTAGTTAATGTCTGTTAAACGTAATCTGAGATCAAAAATAATGTTTATTAGCTAAAAAATCCATATCTGACTTCAGAAACATACATACAATATTCCAAGAGCCTTCTACAAAAGTGAGACTTTAAGAGAGCAAAAAATGAGTATTTTCTGTTTTGATTTATAATATGTGCAAGAATATTCAAAATAATACTTGCTGGAACAAGTTCCGACAACACCCATTGCTGGTGACAAATCAAGTCTGAAATATTTTTTTGGCTAAGTGGCAATGTTGGATATGTACCTCTAATGTGCTATACCAGTCAGGTTCATATATCACGCACACTTGCACAAAAAAAAGTCAATGCTCAATTTCCAGAGAAAAGCTGAACCATAGGCTTAGTGACAGGAGGAATGCAGGTGGTTTTTTTTTCTTCCATCTGAATTACTTAAATTCAGTAACTAGTCTATTCAAGTTTTAAAAACTGAACAGACTTTGAAATTATGGGAGTTTGTCTTCTCCAATCCCCTAATTAAAAGGGAGATAGATAAAGGCTTGGAGAGCTCTCCTTAAACTTTACAAAGAACAAGATAAATAGAAACACTGTGTTCAGCTTCTAACTACAGCTAATGCTTGGTCTTAAATACAGAAATATTTGTTGTCCCTATTCCCATTGTTATCTCAAGCATGGAATAGCTCCAGTAAACAAAATGGTTAGAAATGGGTTCAAGAAACTGACAATTTCCATCTGAAAAACCACCTGATATAAACGACACACAAAAACTTGGTGTATAAAAACGTACATTTCTTGGAATGCAAAAATTTCTCTCTGTTAGCTACTTATATAGTTTAAAATATTTTTCAAAATTAACGAACTTTGCAGTTTGTCCAGTATGTGAAGAAAGTGACTTATGGAGCGGTGTGCATAATATTGGAGTTCAGTCTGCTCTTCTGCCTGGAACATTTGCTTATGTCCCCTAGTATTTATCTCCTTCCAGGCCATAACAAATCCTAGAGTGTACTGTAGAATCAAAAACATAACTAGAGTGAAATGCTGGTGTAGTTTTCTGTGGAGTTCCCTAGCACCAGAAGGCCTGCTGTTAAGTCTCCCTAAAATCAACCCACAGGAAGAAAATGCACGCTTAACTGTTAAGCTTTTTGAGTGAAAAGCTTCTCAAGTGAAAAGCTCCAACTCAAGTATGGCACTGAGCAGAAGCTACTGCTAAGAATCACGCACAAAACCACACAGTATTTCCTCGTCAGGACACAGAAAAATATTTAGTCCATGGTATACAGTGATACAGTCATGGCATTAAAGACACTAACGAAATATTTTTCAACAAAGCAAAACTGTTACCTCAAAAGCAAACTATACAGCCTCCTTTTAGGAATTCTTTTCTCATTAGCTATCTAAAGCAATTTTTTCCCATCAAAGCTCTACCTGAACTTCCTACTGCCACTAGCCAGTTCTGGAACTGTTAGGAAAAGACATTGCAAGCTTTTGTTTTTATAAATAATAATTCAGTATATAATATAAATAATTTATGGCTATCTTAACTTTATCATGAAAAGTCAGAGAATCTAGACAGGAATCTGCAGAAATCATTTTCCAACATGAAAACCTGACTGGCACCAAATTACTGACAGTTTTAAAAGAGCAGTATCAGCAACAATTTGTATTACTTACTGGCATGTAATAGATATTCATTTTAGGGGCTTCATTGGCAGTCATTAGCATTCCTAAAAAGAGATTTCCACGTTAAAAAATGTTGGTCACAAGAGGATAATGTTACTTTATATAAGTATGTATACACACAAACACACAAAGTATTTAATTCACATGAAGTAGGTTTGTACACA
Source organism: Cygnus atratus (assembly GCF_013377495.2). Classification (NCBI taxonomy): domain Eukaryota; kingdom Metazoa; phylum Chordata; class Aves; order Anseriformes; family Anatidae; genus Cygnus; species Cygnus atratus. The sequence continues at coordinate 15,651,282 of NC_066364.1, read as the reverse complement.
GGACTAGGAAAGAAAAGCCTGATAGCAGGGCAATTAATAAAGCTTAATTTCCTATATATTTGTGCCTTTTGTTCTCTATCTTAAAAAATGCTCAGCACAACTTAAACAACAAAGTTCTAACACCTGCAGACTGCCAATTTTCATAACAAATTTAAACAGTTCATCCCATAAAACTGTTTAGAAGAAATCCAGGTAGTACTACTTAAAACCTACCTTGGGCATAAACCAGTGTTATTAACACAAGGGGGTTTTGGGAATTTGTTTTGCTTTGTTTTTAAACACACATCTATAGTCTAAACAATGTCGTAAATCATAATATGGTTTGCTGCTTTATTCATATTTCATCTTGGAAATCAACAGTAGATTGTCAACACAAAACGTGAGGCAGGATATTGTGGCTTCAAATGCAAGTGATTATTAGCCAGGTGGAACAAACATAAGATTTGAAATATTTATGAATATACCTAGGGAATGCTGTGAATACTCTGGATATAAAAGAACTATTGCAGAAATATTAAAGTCTATGGAATATCTGGAACTGTCACAAGACTTGGTATACATTCAAAATCAGAAACTCTCAGTTTCATCCTCCATAAGAGCTTTTTAAGGACATTTGGCCTGTACTTTTAATTCAGCTTTGACTTTCCAGCATAGGTGATCACCATGTAATACAAGAAGATGCAGCACGAAGAAGAGAAGAGCAATCAAGTTAGATAACATTCTGATCCAGAAGTAACATATGCCATTGAGACTATGAATAATTGGGGCAGTTACCACATACCCAGAGGGCAGAAATATAATTTACACCCAACTAGAGGAACGCAATTAACATGGGTGGAGTAATCCTTCCTACCTAATCCTTTTTATTAAAAATACACAACGCAGCTAGACTTTTAATGTTAGAAAAAAGGGGGCTTGCTTTCCTGGCAAAGCAAGAAATTTGTGAAAGCTTAGTCAGCAAACTGAGGCTTAAAACCAAACCTGGAAATGGTTACAGGCAGTTTAAGGAAAAAGCACAAATTCATAGTATATTTTGATAAATTTTGTGCTCCCTTAACTTATCAGCGTGTTTGGTACTACTACAGGAGACAAAGCATTTCTCCATTGACTGAATATGAATCACTAGAGATAAACCGATAGAAATTAATTCTGCAGGTGCTTCAAAGATGACAGTAAAGGGAAAACCTCCTCTTTGGGAGTCTTCCACCAATAATTGAAGGCGGGAAAGTCGTCTTCAGAACAGTACAGGGGTGGGTGTGTATTAAGGGGAAATACAGAAACCAACAAAAAAGGAACAAGTTTGTGAAAGGAGAAGTCTGCTGTGCACTATTCATTGTTTCAGCTCATTATTGCTAACCAATTTTTACGGGAAGGGAGACCACACCCTAATAAACTACACAGCGGTCTAGTGCGATCACTTAAAAAGGGAAATAAACGAGAACTCTTCTATCACAGAAGCCATTTTAACAAGACTGCATATAGAAAGTGATCAATAATACAGTATCATTCATTTAAAGAAATGAAAAAATGGGTATGAAGTGGTAGTAAATGGGAGAGGATGTTTTAGAAAATGCAAAGTTTTTACCTGTAAAAAAATAATTTTATAATAATAGAAACAAATGATGTACAAATTTCTATACACTGAAAACACTTAAGTTGCAAAAGGGTTTGCTTCCCATAGAAGGTAGTAGTACTGAAAATGGCTGCTAAAATAATTTAATTAAAAACAAAAATAAAGCAATAAAAAAAAACAGAAACACAGCTACTGAGAAAGATTAATTCACATTATTCTGATCCACATCTTACCATATTTCAGAATGTTGTTACAAAATGGTTTCACTTCTCCATTTTTTTATTGCTTTCGTAATTGAGACAACACAGCGTTAAAACTATTTCATTACTGCACATGCAGCAGACATTTTTACCTAAAAAAGGGCTGCAACTAATACGAAGTAGCAGCTGCTTTCTGTGTTTTTAAAACAAAAACTTGAATATTACAACTATTAGAACAAAATTATAAATAGAAAATGTAAAAGTAAAATATCTACGTGTACTAGATAGCAATTTTCCCCAAAGAAAAGCATTCTAAATGGAGGTTCAATGACTTCTGCTTTGTGACATTTCTGACATTATTCTCTTCAAGTCTGAAACACAATCTGTGTGTTTCTCATGAATCAAATTCTGAATTCTGACCCACATCAGTGAAATTAAGTAGGTAAATGTGTATTGTTCCATGCAGTGATGAACAGCAGAGCTGTTTTAAGGGAATGAAAGAGCGTAAGGGAAAGATTAGGTTACAGGCTTTCTGAGCAGTAGTTTCACATGAAGTCTAAGCACAGACTGGGCAAAGGTCCTGGGACTTGCTGTGCCACGCCAGCTTCTAAACATCCTGGGGCGCCCTGAGAATGCTGAGACCCCAGTGACAACACTGAGCTACACTCATACTATCAATTAAATGCTATTGTCTTTCCTGCTTTCCTCAGCTGCAACATTTGTATTACTGGAAGTATTTCCTTATTTTCAGATGTAATCATTCTTTACATTCTAAACTTGCATGAGGCAGTGCCAGGCATCCTAAATTTTGTAGAAACAGTATTTATTACAAACGTGAATGCACCACCTCTCACCTTAAATCTCTTCGTTTTCACTGAAACACCTTCAAGTTTTTCCCCTCTGCCTTCACAGGGTTATAAATTACAACCTAATTTTCAGGCCACAACAGCTCTTACAAAAGGGTCAAACCTGCCCTCCCTAAAGACATGGTCAAAGAAGAAAGAAAAAGCAAAACTGACTCGTGAGGAGACATGGAACAGAGGACTGCAATGCACACTCTAGATGACTGGGATCAGACATGTGGAAAACCAATGTCCCATAAGCAACATTAAATAGACAGGTGCTTTTAATTCCGTGTGCTACGAGATTCGTCCTGCAGAGTCTCACAAAAATCATTTAAGCCCAAATCAGCACTTGAGGTACATCTACATACCACAGAGACTGTAGAACGTCCATAGCTGTGTAACATCCATCCTTATAGATATTTAAACTTGACTGGTTATGACCAGAGCAACCTGTCCAGACTTTGAAGTAGGATCTTACTTAAAAACTGGCCTTGCTTTGAGCAGAGAACATACACCCCCAGAGGTCCTTTCTAAATTATGCTAAGATTCTACATAACTTTGTTATCTTTCCCTCCATATCATGACCCCTTCGTTATCAATGCTGCATGGATGTTAATTCACCCCAGGACTCTCATTTGGATCAAACCGATAAGCTCAAAGGTGAAACCTGGATGAGATGCTATATGTAATTCACTCCAATGACCTTTTTCTGTAATGCTCTTCCTGTGGCCTCTGTGGAAGAGGGAGGACCAGGTTTGGCTACCTCCACGTTGCACAGCCCACACTGTTACACAGCTGCTCTCCAACACCCCCAGAAGAACTCATGCGTACAACCAGAGCACGCAAGATGCGCCCTCAGCACCATGCCATAAGCTCCCTTTTTGGCAGGCTTCAATTTTTTGCCTAAAGTATTTCTGGCACATTAATCTGGGAAAAACAAATATATGGAACACAAATTAGAATGCTATTGATACATTTTTTTGAAGACTCAGAAAAAAAACCAAAAAAAAACAACAGTCCAATTGCTAAGTACTGTAACACCATTCTTTTTCAGAGGGGGGAAAACCTGAGCAGCGTGGAAGGGAGCTAGTAATTTCACCAAGATCCTGCAGACCCTTATGTTGCTGCTGCTGCATAAAGTCAAAACGGCTTACCATCTCAGCAGAACTTGGATACTAAGTTCTCATCTTACCAAAAAAAAAGACATTCTTAACTGAAGTTGGCAGAAAAGGCAAGATAAGTTTTAACTCGTTAGAAATCTCACTTATCTACAATCTTGAAATTGAGCTGCTGGTATGAATCAAAGTCTAAGTCGCTCTGTCTTCACTGCTATCTCTCTGAAATTAAGATAATAGCAGAGTGCAACACAGGCATTCTCTGATCAAGAATTTTGTCCTCTGACATCTTAAAGGCCCTAATTTTTCTTTCATCTTTTTCAGTGCTGCTTTCTAAACAGGAAATGGGTGTCATACTGCTTCAGAACTAAGCAACTAAAAATTAAAAGTTTTAGTGCAGTAGACACAAAAATATTTTACACAATACAACCACCACTGTATAAAATATTTTTTCCTCACTAAGTAGGATCTGGAAACTAGTTAAAAGTGGACCTCTTTTTTGCCTTCCAAACATAATGCCATGAGACACACCAAATTTGAGAAGCACACAGATCTGTGCATTCAGAATTCTACACTTACAAAGAAAAGTATTCCAGCTTAACTAGGCCACAGTAAGTACTGTAACTAAAAAACAGGAAAGATCAAATGGCAATAAACACTTGTAAAAATTTGTAAACTCATTGTAAAGAGGTTTTTTCCTAGCTCTAGAAAGCAAGCTCTAACTGATCTGGAGCTTAGCCTAGACAAAAGGCCAAAATTCCTTCTCTTATGAAAGACTTAAGATATTTGAAAGGGCGAAAGAGCTCAATCACTCAATTGACAGCACAACAGCTTCCAACTGCAAAGGGTCTTCGATTTAATAAAGATGAAGAGAAACCAATGACACTAAATAGCAAGTAACTATTTTTCCTAGCTCTGTCACAAGGAGAAAAGCAGACTTAATTTACATCACCTAAATAAAAAAACCACAGTTTGAGTTAACACACGCTTTCCCTTTTGAACTTAACAAGACATTAATATATCTAATGTACCTGAATTTGGATAAAGACAGACATCATTGATGTCATATTCTGGCTCCATTGAAGTAAATATCTTCCCCTGTAATTGAAGGAAGATAATAGATTATAAAGAATTCCAAACAATATAATGAAATTTAGTAAATATAAACATTATGAATAGCCATTATAGAAGCTAAGAAATATGATGGCATCAAGCTGGCAGAGATTTTGCAGAACAATAAAATGTTATTAAAGTATCTGATCATAACATAGGAACTTTGTACTGTGCTCTGTCTCCTATCAGATCTCTTACAAGGGAGTGTTGTCTACTGCTTATCGAGGACATAGCAATGTACTGTGGCACCTCTGATTCCTTGGCTCACACTTCTGTGTTGAAAAATTATGGCAGTTCAGCTTCATTTTATTTTCTGTAAAAGGAGGATGAGGTCCGTAAGTTCCTGGTACACTGCCAGTGCAACCCTCGTTTTGTTCAAGTCTGAATACGGTAGTTTTAAGTAATTTCATTTTGTTAAGTACATTAGCTGAAATGATGGATGGGGAGTGGAATTTTATTCTGGAGCTTGGTTCTTCCACCCTGCCCATGTCTACCTAAAATGAAGTATGGCTCAGCGCTTTATTTGTAAATTACAAACTCAGTATTAAAGAGGTCTAAACACAAAATTATATAAAAATAATAAAAGTATCCACTGGTATGTAGCTTAGGTCAGAAATGAAGTTTTAATGGTTATTTAGGAAAATGGTATAAGCAAGAAACATTTAAAAAAAATAAGAATTGGAACAGAGTCTGAAAAACACAGACAAAATACAGGTGCTCTTGTAAGCCAAGATGCAAGACAGCCAGTTAAAGAAGTGTGTCTAGCAACTGGGCCACAGAATCTGAAGCATGAGAGTACATGCCTACACGGTTCTAAATGAGGGACAGGAACAGAGCAAATTTTCATCCTATTCCTCTTTTCTCTTTCCCTGCAGCAATCCCACCTACCTTTCTGGGCCCTTCCTTTCCCTCCCAGTTATATGCTGTTACCCCACCCACCTCTGGTCTCTCCCCGATGATTAATAAGAGTCCTCCCCCACGCCAGTCTTAGCAGACAAAAGCCTCATACTCCCCACCCCAAGGCACGTCTCAGCATGGGGCTATTCTGGTATCAAAGCCATATGCTCTCCACCCCACAGTCTGCCTCTGCAGTTGGTTCCCAGCCAGAGATAGTCAAGAACCAACATCTGGGAGAGGTGGAGCCAGCTGGAACATACTCTAGGAAGGAGTCCAAAGCTATCTTTGCCTTCCAGCGGTAAGAAACCCTCCCTTTTCCCACTGCAGAGGCCACCTGACAAACCTTAGTGTTTCATTCTCAGTGAGGAAAATATCTATACCTAGGAAAAATGAAGAGAGGCCACTGCAGATGTTTTAAATAATAACCAATAATTTATTTGCCCTTTAAAACAATAAAAAGTAACTGCAGAAGAGCTTACAAAAAAAAAAAAAAACAACTGCTTGCAATCACAGAAAAAGAGGCTGTTGAAAGTTCATGAAGAAATACAACAATAGAGAAATGACTGCCTGAAATAGTTAGAAAATAAGTGCCTCTAAACTACTGTAACTGCTCCTGATATGTTACTGTTACATTACACAGCTAGAAAAGCATAGATACTGAATGGAGCAAGTTTTAAGGACTAGAATGACTAATGATAGCCCCTTAGACCAAACCAAATGACAGTAGTATTACTGTGAATCTATAGGGTAAGGTATCTTGTGCAAGCTGCATTGATCGGAGACAAGAATAGCATAAGGTAAGAAAGGAAAGTCTTAATTAGATCGCAACTTCACTTATAGGTGCAAAAGACAGGTATAAAGATACTGTCTCTTGAAACATAATCCATTAATGTAGCATAATACACATTGTTATTTGAAGCAGATATTATAGATCCAAAATTTAAATAAATTTTGGTGAAAACAAGCGGGACCTGATTTTAACACTTCATAAACTGATCTACCATTGAAGCTGCCCTTTTTGGAGCAGAGAACTGAAATGATCAATTTTTCTCTGATGAAAAATCAGAATCGGATGTTTCTAAGCACACTAAGAAACATACAAACTAGAGCAATGGCTAAGATACTTTGTGTTTAAATCCCTCTACTGAAAGAAGCATCTTAAGCAGACATATACAAACACCTAAAAAAAAACCTGAAGTCTGTATCTTTATACCTGACAGGCTGTAAAATACCTTCCCAGATACCGGCTTGTTTAGCCAGACAAGGCAAAACATGTAAATTAGGACACATTCAAAACACAACTTCCCACCCTGAATTTCAGCTTCATTATTCAAGTTGAAGGAAAAAAAAAAAAGTGAAAAGATCTGAATGCAGCAGCAGAGAAATACTTACTGTATCTTTGTTCCACATTTTTATGATTCGAGAATCTGCAGAGATAATTAAATCCAACTGATGCTGAAACTGAATTGACTTTATAGGCAGGCCATATTGGTGATCTTTGACTATTAATGGGTTACTAGACCGGAGGTCATATAATAAAACCTTGAAGAATAAGAGACAGATTAAACTTACAATATTATAAGATCAAGACGAAATCACACGCACTAGGTCTTCACTAATGTTTTAACTCAGATTTGTTTGCTTGTTTGTTTAAATACATGGACAGGATTTCCATAAAAGAAACCGTTTCAAGTTCTGAAAATGACTTACTAAGTGAGCCCTGCTTATTCTTACAATATATTAACTACAAAATCTTTCAGTCTAGAAAAACGAAATTTGAATTCAAGAGATTGCCATCTTTCTAAAGTCCTTCTAATTTCTATTGGAATTAAAATTGAAAAAATGAACTATTTTCAAGACTCTTAGTATTTCTTAATTATTACTAATTTTTCACTTTTCAATTATTGCATTATTCTCACTCACAAGATTTAAATTTTCAGATGCCCTTCTAGATTCTGTGAGTATCGCTTTCACTCAGCAAAACACTACAGAACGCAATTATTCTTTTAGAGAAGTGGAGAGTACAGGCCATCTTCCAGAAACCCATGTTTTTAATCTCAAAAATTTCCTTTGCAACTTGAGAAAGACCTCAAATCTTTCATATGCCAAGTATGAATATTAATAATTTTGGGGAAAAAATGTATATATATATATATAAACTAAACAAAATGATAATTTCCAATAAAGTTTGCCTGACATACATACTAACATTATGACACCTACAACTCTTGCTTATGCATCTGTCTTCAACAAGCTACAGTTTTCTAAACCCATGAAAGGACCACTAATGGCAGAAAAACCCTCATACTCCACTTGACAAATGGGATGGCAACAACGCAGAAATGAATCAAAATGATCTTTTATAGAAAGATAAGACAAAAAACAGTAGCTGAAAGATAATTAATTCTGCTTCTTCAGCCACCATCAAGATACAGCATATATTTTGCATTGAGATGGCACTGGCAGAATCTAAAAAAGCTGTAACTTCCTCACATAATTGACTGTTAAGTCTGAAGAAAACTGCAGAATTTGAAGTTACCTAGGTTGGAGGTTGCAATGATTTTAAGCCGACCCTACAGTAATTCTGAAGAACAAGATCATTTGTTAAACTGCAAATTAATTTTGTCAATGTCTATCGTTGCACTATACATGTAGTTTATGGTCTTAACATACTTATCGTATATCTATCTTACATTAAGTGCACTCAATGTACAAGAGACCTGGACTGGCAACTGCAAGAAAAGGATCTCATAAGAACTGTTGCAGAAAAAGTTAAATCTACCTGCCCAGTAGACGTTCCAACAGCCATATTCAAAGCTCCATTAAATTTCAGCGCTGAAATAGATGGTAAACAATCTATCCTGCAAAGCACAATGCTTACAGTTAGATTTTCTTTCCGTAACTGATGCAATGATGCAATCAATTTTAAATGTCAAAAATAGCTAAAGTAGTTATTGTAAATTAATTTACAGATACCACTCAGAAATACTACTTCAACAAGCGAAATTGTTTCCAATCACAACTTGCATAGAAAATTAGTTATTTATCTGAGCAGTAATGGCTCAGTTTCTTTGTGACTAAGAAAACCCTCTATTCACACTAGCAATGAGAGATTTTGATGCAAAATGGGAATGGTTTCTAAAAGCAAAGCTTAAAAAACAAAACAAACAAAAAAACCCACAAAAACAGAAGAATGCACTTTGAAAAGGCAGCCTTTACTCACTCTGTATCTGCTGTCACACTGCTTAAAGCACAATCCAGCTGCCCAACTCGATTTCTAGTTCTAGGATCCCAGCATTCCACCTTACCCTGAACAGTTCAGAAAACATATTTTAAGCTTATGAAACAAATACCTGATACTGTGTTTAAATACAATTATGAATTATTCCATCTATGAATAATTAATCAAATTCCCTAGTTTGACATGAGTTGTACTAATAAGTGCATATAAGCTCCATACATTTTATCCTGTATTTAAACAAATGTAATCTGAATGAAAATGATTAATGCTAAGTTTTCCAATATTAACTGGGTACAGAGGCTAGCTAATTTCTACAGATAGCTATATTCTTAAGACAAAGCTATTTTCTCTCATCTGCAAAATCTCACGCATCTCAGCAACAAAGACAGTTCTGAAATTATATCTTCACTACACTCTAAAAAGTCATCTTGTTTAACAGATCTATACTTAACACAGCAAATGAGATCAAATTAATTACGTAGGTTCCTGTTGTGATTTCTTCTTATCCTCATGCAAACCAATATTAAAGAGATACAAACACTGCTGCCCTTTTAATAAAAGGAATGCAAACATTTACCTCAGCTGTCCCCGTAGCAAACAAGAAGTGTACGGGATTTATGTCACAGACATTATTCTCTCTAAAACAGAAAAATGAGTAAGTTTAATGACCTCAGAATAATGTAACTAGAAAGATTTCTGCAATCATATATTGTTTAGCCTCGAGAAGCAAAAGTGGCGGGGGGAGGAGGGAGTGCATGTGCGGATGGCAACCTAATAACAGATTCTCATACTTAAGAGGAGTTTATCAAGAATTCTGAGCTATCAGAGAAAATCAGAGACAGTGCTGATAATTTGAGATGGGTGAGGTTCCAACTGGATGTAAAGATAATATTTTTTATGCCTTGAGGATAATTAACTATTGGAATGAGCTGCCAAAAGAAGCTCTGGAATTTCTATACTCAGAGCTTTCAAGACTTTGTGGGCAAACTCATTTGAATTCAATGTTGACCATGTCCTGAGTAGGACTCCGGTTCTTTCCAACCTGAATGATTCTACAATCCTCTGCCCATGGCCACCATCCACCACAAAGCCTTGATATATTGCTCTGCTCGCTGTAGTCTTAAATGACTCAATTACATCAAAAGGTCTTCCTGACGACATAAGTTAGAAGAATACATCTCCAACATATTCTGATAAACAGCCCGTCCTCTTTTCTCTCAACAGCTCAACATGGAGCCCTCTATTTCTCCAACAATTTTTTCAAAATACAAATATTTCTGATTATACTCATCCCAAAAAATTACAACTCCTTCTATTCCAAGACCTCCACATATAATACTATAACTCATCCAGTTCCCCTCACTCACAACCTTTTCACATCTTCAAGTTTCTTCTCCCTGATTCAGATTTCATGCATGATGACTTAGCTCTCCCGGTCCAGGACTCTCCCCCACCCCCCTTTTTCTTTTTGCTGCTACTCAGTTTATATAGTAGAGCCTGCCCAAATACTGCTTCTTCCCATAAGCTCTCCTACTCACTGAACATCAGCTGTTGCTCACTAACTAGCCACTTTATCTGCTCAAGTCAGTTCTTCTCATCTGCCTCTCCCCACACAAAAGCAGCCCAGCTCCTGCTATGGTATAGTTTTCAAAAGAATCAGATATTTAAAAATATATTAATATTTATATATATATATATATATATATATATATATATATATATAAAATATATAATGATATATATAATATATAATGATATATTATGATATTAAAAAAATATATCTCTTTGGGCTACTCCAAGAGCAGAAGGACAAAGACCTATCTAGGAAAGTACACAACCTGTGGGCAGACCTCTATATGACAACTAAATTGAGCAGTAATGGCGAAGTTGTAATGAAATGCTCTTAAGATCAAGTTATATAATACCTATTACATGTCTATATTAAGCAATTTTAATTGAGTTTTCTTCTGTGAATGTTTTAAAATGTAAAAACTTGAACAAAGAATTACAGAACACAAAATAAAATCAGGCTCAGGCTCAGCGTATGTTCCTTTTCAACTCTGCAACGTATTTGGGAATATTCAGACATACTAGAGATGGAGAGCATATTAGGGGTTTGGTTCCACCTGGTGGAAAGAAGACAGACGGACATCTTGCATTACAGACACTTACGAAGCATCAGTTTGCAGGGGGTTGAGAAACCTTCCTTGTTCCAGATTTAGCCTGTATACTTCAGAACTACGAAAAAAAAATAGATCAAATTGACTTCTTTCTCTTACAAATACTGAAAAGAGGATAATGTGTATGTTCACCAATGATATTTACTACAGTGCAGTATCCTATCAGTTACTCTTTTGCCACAGAAAAGATACATTAATCCCTCTTTTAACATCCTTAAATTTCCTACAGTTTACACTACAGCTTGGATTACTAAAAGAGTTTCTCAAAATTTGCTTCAGACTTTGAAGATCTCATTTTATTTTTACCGTCTTCTCACAAATTCCGTTAATTATATGTGATTTTACTCCTATTCTAACAGCTTCTTCTATCTTGGTTGTTTTATTACTATCTCATTTTCCTTACTTAGATGTCAAACACTTAAAACAGTACACTGATTGTAATTTTGTCAATAAAATTTGCAAACACATCATTCAAAGAATGAAAGTCTTAAAACAAAGAAAAACTGAATTAATTTTAGACTTCCACTTTTTTTTACTCTTCATACACAGTCTCTATTTGGAAAGAACAGCTATTTTTTTCAATAACATTTTTAACTTTCTGGTATTTTAATATTCATCCTGTTCTTGGAACACATTCCTAACAGAAGTGAAACAAAACAATCTATGTAATCAATACCTTGCTCCTACAAAATACAGGTCACATGATGGATAATGATAAGAGAAATCTCTACCAAATTTTGGTATTCTTGTCCTGTAGTAATGGCCATGTTGTGAATGAAACTCCACAAATCTGTCACACTGCAGGAAGACAATCTGAAAATGAAACAAAGAACTGAAACATACAAAAGCAGATGACTGCAGCTCCTCAACTTGTCTCATAACACAGCCTCCAGGGATTTTTCCGAGCTCACACAGGTTAACCATAACCCACTTAAATAATTTCTATTAAAATAATAGAATTGACTAGTACTTCTTCATTCTCACCATCCACAGCCAAAGCTCCATTAATAAAGATATCACTCTCTCCTAAGACTTAGTCCAAGTCTTAATTTTAGGAAAGCAGTGAAATGTAACTGGCCTTATGGATATCAACATGAATGAGAGCCAAGTGTGCTCTCACTGTGAAAATGCCAACAACCCTCAAAATGATACCTTAGGAGGTTAGTGGGAGCAGACTGGGGAGGATGTGTTTTCATTTCTCCACACAGTGCTCATTACAACAATTTATTCAGTGAATTTGTGGAACCTCAATGCTTGCAGTTTTTGAGATTACTGGCAAAAGTACTGCTTCAAGCATTAAATGAACCCTAGATGTCCCCTTACAATGAATATTTTTATATTTTTAATGAAATACCATTCCCTCTTTTTACCATACTTAAAAAATTAAGACAGCTACCTGAAATTAATTTTCTTTCTAGCTATTTAGTAAGTTTTGGGAAAACGAAATTGAAGCTAAGGTTGTCAAGACAGGGCTTCCGTCTGAAATACAATACCAATTTCACTTTCAAAAAACACAGAAGCCTTACTGTTAGCAATCAGTCAAAAATACTGCTGAACACAATGAGAATACATTCCTCAGCCTCTCAAATAACTGTTTGGTCTTTACAACCAGAAACTTTCTCTCACAGACAGGCAGGAGACTACTCTATTGTATCAGTCACCTTATTCATCCATTTGAGTTCACACACATTCTTGGAAAACTCACAGGGAAAAACTTTGAAAAGACTAGAGTTAAAAGGTTAGATGATAATGCCTCTGATTAAATGAAAATTTTTATTATGACAAGCCTGTACCAGTAATCCTAAGGTCTCTTCTAAGAAAAAAGATACAATTACAAATTAAAAATGTCTTGTCCTAATGAAAACAGCAGAATTACGTGCTTAAATTTTTGTATTTCATTTGGCACATAACACCTTGATGAATTAACAGAGCAAAGTTTATAGGACGAGGCAATCTGCTACAATGTTTTACATTTTTTGGGTCCTGAACAAAATTTGAATTGATAACTACGAACCTGAAAAAGGCTAACAGTTCTAAGAACTCATCTGTTTCTTCCAGGTACAGGAGTTCATAAAACAAGACATTACTTTCCTCCAGTTTTTGCCTCATTCGTATGCTTATAATTATCATTTCTACAGCAAATCAATCTAACCCAGTGGTACCTATCCCACCTCTCAAAAAAAGATGTACGTGGGCTACTGTCACAAGCAATTATAACTAAATGTTACCCCGGCAAGAATAACTAATTATGTTTTTCACATTAGTTTGGTTATAGGATAGATCATTATTTGAAGCTTTTCTCTACTGCAGACAAAAGACTTTAAAAGTGGTAAGGCAAATTATAATACAAAGAGGTAAAGAAAACAAAAAACATTTTAAAGGTACAAAAAATGTTTATCCTGTTTGATTTGTGTTTTTTTTTTTAATCTGTTCCAAAAGTTCTTGATTGACTGCCTTTACTATATATGAAAATATATTTTAATATACATATTACACAATTTTCTCATTTACACATTGAAAACATTAAACATACCTTTGAGTAATCATCTGATAAAATCTCAAATGTAACCACTAGAGGAGAGAGCAAGAGAATTTCAAGTTAACTAAGTAAGCAAATTTATTTGCAAACATTGGCATATATCCTGAAAATATTTACACTTATTCTAACCTTTAGTCATATAAGTATTCCCCACAGGTGTCAATGCATAATACAGACATTGTGATAAAATCTTTAATTATATAACTTTATTTGCAAAATAATAAGTAGTTTTAGAAAACTTTAGAAACATATGAAGCACCTTGTAATCTTTTTTGTCATTCTTGTACATTTGACATGTTCCTCAACACAACGCTCAACCATGTATTTATTGGCTCAGGGAACGTTTAATGAAATGGTTTTGAGTGAGCATGTGGTCCATGGATCTTTGGTAAACTGTCAAAAATGATAAAAAATAATATGGGGTCAGATGTACTACATGCAGATCTGCAGACACGACCTTTCTAAGGAGTCAGCTTCCACAGAAAAAGCTTTAAGGGTCCAAAATTTAAAAGCTACTATCTATGCTGAAGACCACAACATATTGAACTTTGCCTAGTTTTAAATAAGGTGGGTCAGGAACATTAGGGAGTAGCTGCTTCATCTAAACTGTTTCCATTTAAATGAGGTAACTCATTTAGGATTACCTGAAGTGACTCCATGCTACAATTCAAGCTAAACATACTTGACAGTGTAGAAGCCAGTTCGGAAAAATTAACTTCAAGCTCTAATTAACTGCAAGCATTTACTATTACAGTGACTTCTCTTTCCAAGTGGGTCTCTCTTGCCACACCTTCCTCTCCCCAGCTTCTCCTACAGTCTCCCCTCATACTACTCTTTAGCACCTTCTCTTTACTGTACAAGACTCCTTGTAGTACTCAGGCACCACGTACGGAAACGCTACCATGCTCTACTCCTCTTTTCCTGACCTAATTCAGTAGTTTTCATTTTTATTTTTTTACATCACATATCAAAGTAAGACCAGTTCCATTTCTCAGTAGTGATTCAAGTCTTCCTCTGCATTAGTCTTCTTCCATTGGTCTAACAATAACAAACAAAATCCTTCGCCAACACTATATACCATAAAAATTCAAGCTGCAAAGCTGAGGCAGCTCTGACCTCCTCCCCTAGTCCAAGTTTCAGCAGATTCTCCCTTCTCATTGTCTAGATGACTCCTCGCTTTCACCACCATGGTTGTTCTCCCTCCAAAATACTCCCAAACAAGGTGAAGTTAGAGCCTTCCCCATGCTACCATTTAGGCCTTGCTTCCAAAAAAAATAAATAAAAAAATATATAAAAAAAAAAAAGAAAAACCAACCAACCAACCAAAAACCAACCAACCAAAAAATAACCCAAGAGAATTCTCTTTATTCTAACTGACCTAGCTTGGGCTCCAGCAGAAAAACATGAGAATTCATTTCAGTAACAGTGGTGCAACCACAGTGCATTCTGCTACCTTACTGCTTCACAGAGGCAAGAAAAAAAAAAAAAAAAAAGAGAACTGGACACTAACTAACCATCATAAGCACATAGCACTCCCCCAAACAGAGCAGCCCTCAGCCACATTCACTCTGAGCCCCACACTTACTGGCTCAGGGTAGATCTTACTCTCTTCATACAGCTCCAACAGAAGAAAGAACTTTATAGAAAAAGAAGGAAAAATACAGAAATAAAGACTAGGTGAGATTTTACTCTAAACTCTTGTGTTTCTCCAAAATATAATCTGTCCCCTCAGCACAGGGAAAGAAATTTCTATTTAAGTCCAACTTGAATTATATATGAAATACATCATGCACTAGCAGCCATAGCTTATACTAACCTTCAGCATCTAAACATCTTTCAAATTTCTGGGATAACTGATAGGTATCATAACAGCGGATCCTTGGCTTATAAGTTCCTGAAAGAACAAATTGATCTTTAGTAAAACACTTGAACAAAAAGATAACACTAAAGCATATATCAAAAAAAACCAAACTTATGCATACAGTCTTTAATGCACCTCAACTATAAATATTCTCATCTTAACAAGGCCTCAGAAACTGGAAAAACAATCCCTAAGGTTGTATTACCAGAAAGCCTGTTTTGTTCTTTGTTGTTTTTTTTTTTTTGGCTTTGGTGTCTGAAAGTACCTTCTATGTACTTTCTTGTGCTGAATACATCACACAGTACTTAGTAATATCTTCCAGTAAGTCTGAAAGACCAAGTCTCTCTGTGCTATTAAATCCAACTAAAGTATTCATGTTAGGATCCTCCTTTGACAGTTATAAAATATAGCATAATCTTCCATCCTTTAAAAAAATACTCAAACAATGATATTCAGAAGTTATTAAAGCAACTTTATTAACACACAATAAAAACAATTAAGAACTTAGTGTTCAACTGTGTTACAAATAGATGAGTATCTGTATTCTAAAAATAAGCCTTTCACAACATCACTATCAAAACATTCATTCTATCACATCTTAAGAGTAGGCTTCCAAAACTCCATTCAATGCTCTATTTAAAGTGAACTCTGTCAATTTTACCTGAAATATTAAAATCATTCTGCAATAAAAAATGTCTAGTACTTTTGGCCTCTGCTACAGAGGGACCCTTAGTTAACTCACCAACTGCCATAATATACTGTCCATCTCTTGATACCTTAATCTTTGTGCTAACTGTGGGCATTTCAAAGTCTTGAATAAGTTCAATTCTTCTACGGATATCTAAAAAGAAAAGAAACAGCAAAAAATAGAATTATTTTTAAAGCTAGTAGTATTGTACCAGTCCAAAAAACTACAATGATTTCTTATAGAAATATGCTGAGTTCATTGAACACAGGGAATATCTTTCATGATCTTTTAAATGATACTTAAATATTTACCTTTACCACACACACGCTATAAGAATAATAATAAAGTTTGCTAACACCGAGAAGCAGATTATCACTGTGCAAAACATCGTGTCTATTAATATGGTGTCTAATAGACATCCTGAGATGTCTATTCTGAGGTGGTAATTAGGTTACAAATTATATAAAGTATTAGTGAATACGTATCACACATTTTACACAACAAAAATGTTGTATAATATATTCCATCATCATGTTAAACTTACGCATTTTTTTTAGTTGTTTTATACCATGCTTCTTATGGTATGTTAATAGCCATATTTTACTTCATATCACAGAACGTTAGGGATTGGAAGGGACCTTGAAAGGTCACCTAGTCCAATCTCCCTGCCGGAGCAGGAATACCTAGATCAAGTCACACAGGAACACGTCCAGGTGAGTTTTGAATGTCTCCATAGAAGGAGACTCCACGACCCCCCTAGGCAGCCTGTTCCAGTGTTCTGTCACCCTCACCATAAAAAAGTTTGTGCTTAAATATGAGAATTTAAGCAGAACCTCATACGTTCCAGCTTGCACCCATTATCCCTTGTCTTATCATTAGATGTCACTGAGAAGAGCCTGGCTCCATCCTCCTGATGCTCACTCTTTACATATTTATAAACATTAATAATGTCATGTCTCAGTCTCCTCTTCTCCAAGCTAGAGACACAGCTCCCTCAGCCGTTCCTCATAAGGGAGATGCTCCACTCCCTTAATCATCCTTGTGGCTCTCTGCTGGACTCTCTTTAAGCAGTTCCCTCTCCTTCTTGAACTGAGGGGCCCAGAACTGGACACAATATTCCAGATAATAATATAACAATATTCCATATAACAAGTTTAGCCTAAAACGATGAAGTTCCTGCACTCTAAGTTGAGTTTAAAATGCAAAAAGGAGTCTATAGTCAGATGTTATCATGAACTACACATGAATGCATCCATCACGTTTCAGTATGATCTACAATCTCTCAATATCTAATGCCAGAAATTTAAAATAATAGCGGTAATGTACTATTCACACAGCACTACGTAGGAAGCTGAAGTATGGCCTTCTAACGTTACCTATAGCTTTATATTTGCACTTACTAAAATGAGTTATGCATAACTGTCCTGTACTTATTAACTGCCTGCTTCTGGACTTGCGTGTCATGTATGTATGTGCCACCTAGTGCTACTGAGGACCAAGTGATGGAGAAACTCACCCACATCTTTCTTCTGTAACGCTCTTTTCTTCCTGTCTGAGAGCCACTGTACAGAAACACATACATCACTGTTAAGTTTATTACACGTAATGGACCCAGAGAACTGTTAAAACCTATCACATCGAAAAACGTAGGAAGTTTAGGATCTGTCTGGAACATTAGGCTTTTTTCCTTAATTATATTAAAAATTCTAGTGGTAAGTTTAATCATTCTTAAAGACATTTAAAAATTAGTGTTTAAGAATCTGTAGAATAGCACACCTAAAGCAAGAGACACACGTGTTCAAACTGTACTTTAATATAAGAAACATTTACAACCGTTTTTCAGCTAAAAATCCTCCCCCTTCAACACAAGAGGGTCTGGCCAGGTTTGTGAGCCGCTCTGGGCCAAAACACCACCCCAAATATTTTCGCAGCACGGGGGCCAACAACTCGAAGGGCTACGGCGGGCCTCGGCCCCCTCACAGCGGGCGGCGAGCGCACCCCTGTCCGCCGCGGGGCGGCCCTTGGGGGGCGGCCCCTCGCTCACCTCCGGGAGGCTCCTGCCGGCGCTGAGGCTGTAGATCTTCACGTCGTTGAGGCTGGAGACCTGCATGGCGACGGCCTCGCACGCCTCTTCCTCCCGGGTAGAGGGGAAGCGGAAAGCGGCTGGCTTTCCGGGCTGCTGCTTTAACCCGGCAGCAGTGCGCCGTGAGGCGGGCGGTGCTGTGGGTTGTGTGGCGGCTGTGCTGCGCCACAGCTCGTACGGAGGGAATGGGGACATTCTCAACCCGCCCCGAAGTGTAGATAAGTTATCACTGAATGAGGGAGTTGTTAGGCAAAATCCCATTTTAGCACCTTAACGCTTAGCGGCTGCTCTCTGCCCGAAGTGTTGCCATTCCGCACAGCCACATCGCAAAGGTAGGAGCTGCCTTTGCAGTTGTGGCTGAGGAGATTGATTTTCTTGCCCTACAGCGAACCCTGCCCACTATCGATGGAAATCAATCAATCCAGAATTTGGTTGAGCGGCATCTTGCCAGCAAACATAAAAAGACAGGTTGTTAGTGCTTTGTACCATCACCGTCTGAACAAGACTGGACATGCAAAAGTAATACCATTCCTATTTTAGCTTACAAGAACAACAACTAAGACAAAAATTATGTGTATCTAATTTGTGTATATTTTCTAG
Organism: Cygnus atratus; assembly: GCF_013377495.2. Taxonomy (NCBI): domain Eukaryota; kingdom Metazoa; phylum Chordata; class Aves; order Anseriformes; family Anatidae; genus Cygnus; species Cygnus atratus. The sequence goes on along the minus strand of NC_066364.1, from coordinate 15,632,347 downwards.
AAATAATGAAAATCACAACTGAGTTTGTATCAACACAATTCTGCTACAAGTTGCAACAACTGGATTTGTATCACAACAACACATAATTCTGCTACAAGTTATGAACTGAAGCTGTGTCAAGTAAATCTTTTGTATGATATTCCCTGGATGATGTACTTCAACAACAGTACCAATATCATGCCTAGAAGGAACTGTTCAACTTTATATCATTAGAGGGTCTTATAGCTGAGATTCACGCAATATCAACACACCAACATATAGGTGTTTGTGTGGGTGCTAAGCTCCCGTTTCAGAGAGCTAAGTCTTCACTTGCTTAAATGTAGGTTGTCTAGAGGCATTTGAGATGCTGCATGGTATCCAAGACACCCAGATGGGGCTGACACAAGACCTACGGAAAACCCACGCCCTTCTGCAGCATGACCTAGAGGCCAGGCAAGACGTGCAAGGACATCTCAAATGGCACTAGAAGCTCACACCTGAATCTCATCCCTAGTGAATGCAGTTAATGATGCCTGAGGAGCAATGTAGCACGTTAGCCACCAGGTGTCTACTTCGGTCTGAGCTCAATCTTTTCCTAGGTTCTACTGTCTAATTACTTAGACCATTACTAGGTTATTAATAGACACTTAAAGCTGAATGCATTTATCCGCAGAGAAGTGTCTCATGCAGTTCAGGATGCCCTAGGGAATTCCAGACATCCTGACCCGGTTGGTTGATGTGGCACAGTGACACCTCAAAAGGCAGGGTCAGGAGGACTGAACCGACAAAGAACTTAGAGGTACAAATCCTGGAGGTTCTGATATATTGGGGAACTACTAGACATTGTTTTGGTGAGGCTGTCCAAAGATTCCCGATCCTTTCCTCAGTCCTCCAGATGCATTTCAATGACCGCAATGCAGAAAAAAGAAAGAAAAAAAAAAAGATGGAAGATTGGGAGAATCCAGAGATTTGGGCTGCATAGCAGGAAGCTAAATTTTATTTCAAGTTTCTAGATTTTATTTTTGACAAATTCAGAAATTCAGTTCTCAGGCAAAGCTGATAAATCTGACACATTTAAGACTTTTTAGAAAGTTTAAAGGTAAAAAGACCAACTAGAACGTGAAAGTTTCAGTCCAGATAACTTTGGAGCAGCAGATCTGCTTGTTACACTTACTACAGATAAGTTCAAAAAATCAAACTCTGAATGATGCAGTTGAAGCTTTGATGGAGCTTTTTGCTTCATATGTACAATGAATCTTTCTTGCAAGTAGTAATGATTTACTTTCAGATTTTCAGTTCAATGAATATAGCTGAGGTGTGCTGACTGCAAATAGATGTGAGAGAATGCTTTCAACTAGGAGCAAATTATTTTTCTTGTGTTTTTTTTTTCTTTTCTCTTCTAGCGTCAGAATCTACTGTGTGCATTACCTTGTGACATACAAGATACAGTGTTCTGGAACAATGTAGTGATAAGCAAACTGAAAGTAATCTTTACTGGTTTTAATAATTTTAATGGTAACTAGACAATGTCCATTCAGTATATAAATGCATACAGCTAAGGAATTATAATAGAGAAATAATTTGCATATTAATCCTAAAATACGTGGAAATGTTTTCATTTAAATAACAGTGTTTTACTATCTCTATCAAGTCATTTTAAGAGTTCCTTCACTGAGATATTTTATACTAATTTCAATACATTACTACAGTAATACACTTGCAGGACTAGGAAATGGGATTTTAAAAGATTCTTTTTAAGCAGGGGGAAAAAAAGACATTACTGGAAGACTATGCAGATAATGTATGTAGTAGCTGTATAAATTGTTTTATAGAGAACAACAGCTCTGTGGTTGCTGTTTTACAAGACAATACTTAAAACATAAGCTTTCCCATTAATATCAATGTCATAACTGTCTAGGTAATTAAGTTTGATTACCTGTTAGAGAAATTTGCCTGGGGAGATATTTCAAATAAGGTATTAATGCTTTTAAGGACTATTTGGAGGCTGTGTTTTGCACATTAGTGTGACATATGAAGAAGTACTCATAAACATAGAGAAAGGCAAAGTCACACAAAGCTTCCCTTCATTGATGGATCAAAGGGAACAGAAAGACACATGATGATCACAAGGGAATGAAGTAGCTTTGAGGTCACATGGCACAGCACACAGTCCAAGCTAGGGAAATGGCAGGGGACACAGGAGCTACCATAGCTGTGTTAGCAGCAGTGTGCAGCACACTCCTGTATCCCATGGTAGGAGCTATGTCGCTGCGTGACCCTTCCTTCCACTACCTTCATTGCTGCTTCATCCGGATATAATGGGGGGTGGGGGGAGATTAAATGGTCAGAATAAAAGTGGAAAATGTGGTAATAGAAAACAGTACTATTTTGCCTAGGTATTAACATCATGTTTCCTTGAAAATTTCCTATCAAATCAATAAGTAGCATAATATTTTTCACTATAGTAAAAGGAACCAAGGCAAATGATTACATATGAAACTATAAGAAACCAAAAAGTGACATTGCTACAAAACATTTACAAAAACATTTAGGAAGGAAATAGCTTGAATTGTAGAATCCATAAATCTGACAACCCTTCAGCTTGGATGTTACCTTATTCACTATAATATCCATGCATACAGAGGTATCCCCAACAGCTAGCACCACTGCAGCAAATAGCATTTCTCATCTGTTAGCACTAGTGTCAGCTGATACAATTCTAACCTTAAGAAGCTTATGAGAATATAACTTTTCTAAAATTAATCATGAAAAGCATTTCTTTGGCTTGAGACTACAGCTAGGATCTAATGCAAACTCTGTACTTAGTTTGAAACGGGAAAGAACTAAAGAACTGCCTTAACTAGATGATAAGGTTTACTACACCTCTACATCTTTCAGACCTCTATTCTGTAGGTTAAAATGTATGATGTACTTACCTGAACTAACTAGTTTTCATTATTAAAATGAAATGTACAGTCTAAAGAAACAACAACAAAAAGGAAGATTAAAAAAAATCAGTTTCTTTGAATGAGACACATTGATTTTTTTTTTTATAACTTCACTAAAGTCCTTTTGCTGTGCCCTAGAGAACACCTTGTTTGAAAAGAACTAGAATAATTACAATCATGAACACTAAATTTTTAATTACCCTAGAAAGGAAAAAGAATAAACCAAATAAGCAAGCAGACAAAGTGAAACAGTGGTTATTTCAACTCCAAATCTTTGTGTTTCTTTTTGGAGAGCTTTTAGTAGAGACTCTCCTCCTCCACAGAAGTATTTCTTTTTATATACCACTAAAAATGTTAAAAAGAAGCAGAGGAGGATGAATCCTGATGGTATATCTTGCCTAATGTAAAGAACCTATAAACCTTAACTCTTACATGAGCTACCTGAAGCATGATTTAGATGGAACTATCCAAGTCTAAGACTACAGACTTGTCCATGTCTAGAACTTCTCCCATCAGCTGCTTCTACCTCATGCTGGAGATACTCACACCCATTAGGGGTCTTAGAGTAATTGCAAACATCAGGAGGTCTGAGTTTATGCATTGACCAGAACTGCCTGGACCAAGCCATTCAAATGCCCTCAGTTTAAGACAGATCATGTGGAAAAACAAGGGCCATCCTTTTTGAATTCAATTTCTTGTGGGGCTTCATTTATGTTTGGGACACAGGACCATGAATAGGTCCAGAGGAAAATGCACTGTCTTCTAAAGAAAGTAAAACACGAACTACAGGTTGTTGGAACGAGTTGCCCAGGGAGGTGGTGGCATCCCTGGGGATGTTCAAGGAAAGGTTGGACCTGGTTCTTAGGGACATGGTGACATTTGTGGTAGTCGGATGGTTGGACCAGGTGATCTGGTAGGTCTTTTCCAACCTTAACGATTCTATGATTGTACAGGAAAGATTGCCCAAGTGACAGCACGGTGATTAGAGCACTCTGTCAGAAAATGAGAACTGGATGCACCACGTAGTATCTAGGAGGAGGCTGAATTCCCAACTGCAGAGGTGCCCCTCGCAGGCAGGTACTCAGGTATTTAGATGCTCCTTTCCTTTAGAGCACATCTAGTTCAAAAGGGTCTCCAGAACATTACTCCAGATGAGCTACAAAACACTCCCAAGATCTCAAGCAAATTTAAGGCAATTTATGACAAACTTAAGACTGAGGACTAAAAGCCACAACTGTATTTTGCCAACGAAGCATCACCTTACAGGCTGCATAAGCATTTGCTACATCAACCACCCAGGGCAGCCCCAGAAACAGAAGCTGCCTCAGAATTTAATTATTCCAAGTCCTTCCGGCTCGCTCAAGTCAGTTTTTATTGAAAGCGAGTGGCATCCGTGTTATGTCTCCGAGTTTAAAAGCGCCGAGGCCTCTGTCAACAGGGAACCCCCCTGCGCCGCCTCGCCTCAGCTTCCCGCCTGGCCCGGCCCTACCCCGGCCGCCTCACCGAGCATGTCCGCGCCCGCCCCGCGGCGCCCGGCCGGGGTGAGGAGGTGGGCACGGTGAGGGGGGACACGGGTGAGGAGAAGGAGGAGGCGGAGGAGGACACTGGTGAGGACACGGGAGAGGAGGTGGGTACGGCGGGAGGGGAGCCCCGGAGAGCCGCCCGGGAGAAGAACTGGAGATCTCTGTGTGTGGTTTGTGCTTCTCCGATCTGTTCACAGAGTAACCGCGGCGTAGCTGTCGGCCAGCGGGTTTTGTAACTGTTTTATGTCTTATTCTGCTGACAGCATCTCTGCGCATCTTCCTCCTGCTCCTTCCTGTCCAGCTGGAAGGAAAAACACAGGGAGAGCAATATTCCAGTGGCGCCTTTTGCAGCCTCCAAGTTCAGCAGTCTTTCTACATCTTGTTTCCACATCTGCCTATGAGCGCCCGAAGAAGTGAGAGGCAATATTGATCAAGCAGAAGTCCTGCATGATGTTCAGATGTCAGCGAAGTCCACAAACCCTGCGACGATGGAGACTGCGCTCAGCGATGCGGGTGGACCGGCATGGGAGGGACAAGGGGAGGAGGAAGCTTCAGCTCTTCGTCCAGAAACTGGAGGGAACAGCCCTGAGAAAGGAGGAACTGCTGCGCTCTCTCTGTGACATTGTGCAGAAGGTCGTGTTCCAGTTCAGTCTGAGACATAGGGTGACTCACTGTACTTGTGTTTCAAAAAATAAATCAGTAATTCACCCTCTGTCAGTTCTTAGGGAAGAGCACATTTTATGCGGGACTTTGTTAGCCTCTTACCTGCCTTGTGTTTCTACAGTGACCAGGAGTGAAGGGAAAACATCAGAGCATGTCGGAGTTCTGGCTAATTTCTGCCCCAGGAGATAAAACAAATCTGCAGGCATGGGAGAGAATGAATACGGTGACACTGAAATCCAACTTGTCCAGCAACAGCAAATTCCATATTCCAGACTTAAAGGTAAGTGGGGAAGCGGTTTGGTTATGGGTGATGAAACAGCCCCAGACAGGACTAAAGATTTCTGTGAGATTTTTCATTTGGGATAATGTGCAGAGAGCTGAAGAGGATTGCGACTGGGGAATGAGTTGTGTTCAGTCAATTGAAAATCGATCAGAAAGGAACAGGAGTTGTTTTACTTGAAGCTGACTTTTGCAATGGAAGAATGTACATGTAAGGAGTGAGGGTGACCAGTTAAATAACTAATGTATTGCATTTGGTGTACTATTTGCTTCCTGTGTTTTTTTTTTTTGCTGTGACAATCATACAGCATTATACATCTTGGATCACTAATGCACAGGGAGTAGTGAAGTATCTAGAACCATGCCAGTAAGACCACTGACAGAGAAGACAGTCCTATAATGCACATTTTTCTATGGGAAATAGATGTGTGTGGATATTCAGCTACACTAACAGCTTCATAGCATCGTATAAATAGGGAGAGTATTAATCCTTGATTTTATTACATCTTTGCCTTATTTAATCCTTCTTTCATAAGATTTTCACCTTATTTTTGTTTCATTTGCGGCTGTGAAAGGTCCAAATATGCTTCATTAAAGTCAGTGGAGCTACAACAGATGTAGAACTTGGTTCCCTGGGGAGCTGCCATCACCCATCACTTACAAAGCTACACTTAGTGCATCCAGGATCTGGCTTTAATCCAGAAAGATTGTTAATGGTTATAATTTGAGCTATTTATGTTACATAAGGATGCAAATGAAAGGGGATTGTGGCCTCTTCTCAAGTAAATAACCTACTGAATTAGCACATGAATGCTACAGACTGGAGGTGCTGCTTTTTACATGTGCCCAGAGATTGCTATGATTTTACCTTCTGTGCGCCTTACAGTCACCGACCCAGCCAGCGTTGGTGAGATTAATGTTAAAGGAAATAAAATGTTTGCAGCATCTGAAGATGCTAATTGTTCTATGTAAAATTTGTTTCTTTGTTCCTTTTTTCCTTCAGTTTGACCCTTCGTAATGTTGAGCTGTCAACAGTGCAAGAAAAGGTTCGGCAATATATTGTAACACCATACAATCACATCCTAAACATAGGATTGTGACAGTGACAGAGTCACACCAAAAGCAGATGTTGGTGTTGGAGGAAATGTCTTTGTGAGAGGCTTAGCCTTTGGCAATAGGAAAGAATGAGAATGAAGAACCTCTTGAATACATACTGCTTTGCTTGGTTCTCTCAGTACATCAGATTTTTGTATATATGTTGGGCACGTTTCTACTCAGCGTTTTATTGGGAAAAAGGCCAATATGTTCTACAAGATCATTCAGGAATGAAAACAGGAAGGAAAACTTTGATGTATAATCTTGTTGCCGTATACAGCTCTTCCTTTATTGAAAAAGGCTTTTTGTACCCTAGGCTTTGAGAAAAGGAATTGCTTCTATTTTCTACTGAGTGAATGAAATTCTGCAAAACTGTTGAATTCACATGTGCTAAATACAAGTCAAAGTCCCTAAGAAAGCCAACAGAAGCCTTAGACTTGTGTATCTTTCACCTACTTCTCATCTCTTGCACAGGTGGGGACACTGGATGCTCTTGTTGGTCTGTCAGATGAGTTGGGAAAACTTGATAGCTTTGCTGAAAGGTAAAATAGAACTTATTTACTACCTACAAATGAGAAACAGACATTGTTTTTATGGGATGGTATGTCCTTGTGTTCACCTCAGTCTGACTCAGTTTAACCCAGACTACAACCTGACTAAAGTGGATAGGTTTGTTTAACCCTTCTGTCAATTGCCACAGAGTCATCACAGAGAAAGGGCTATTTCTTAAAACCTGGCTGCAGGAAGAGAGTGGAACATTTGTCTGTACGGTGATGTCTGAGTGGCAATACTAGGGAAGCTGTTTCTCAAAGGGAAACTGCTAAAAATTGTTTTTTCTTTATTTTATTTTATACAGCAACCTTGACCCTATCCAGAATCTCAAATTAATAAAGCAACATTTAGACAACATGAAGCCCTCCCTGATTTTCTTTTTTTCAGAATATTCTTCTTGAGATTTCTCTCTTCCAACCAGAGGTAGGAGTTCTAAGCAGTCAGTTCTCCTGAATGAAATCTGGGACTCTCCCTCTTAGCCTCTTAAACTCCCAGAATATTGACTCATGTTGTATCAAACCTATTTATGCAAAGACTTGCGTGGTCTCCTTGCTGATCATCACCAAGTTTGCCGTTAGGGCCAAGTTGACCTGGATGTACAAAGGAGAGAGAACAGCAAGCTGAGGAAATGTCAGGTTTTGAGATACTTCATGGCACAAAAAAGGCTTTGTTGAGGAAGCAATGAAAGTACAAACTGCTGCTTCTCTTTTCTTTTTTAGCTTTGGAGGCATACCTCACATATTGCTGTGGTCTTGGCCACAGAGGCATATGTTAGCTCTGAGGCTTTTTGCCTTTATCCCCCAGCCAGGACTGATAAGGAGTTGCTTGTCTAAATATGCTTGGTACTTTTCGTGAATTTTGTCTGGTGGATGCAAATACTTACGGAGACACTGATATAAGCTGTTTACATCTATGTTAGGCAGTTTGGATAGAAGTAAGTCTGCCAGAATACATTTCTCCATAGGACAGTGTAATGATTTTACTGGTACTCACAGCAGCACTGAATTAAGATGATTTGATCACCCTGGGTTACATGCATTTTTGATCTTTTTAGAATTGCTTTTTCAGGAATTTTTAGCAGGAGAGACCAGCTTAATAGTTAATTCATCAAAAAAAACCTTCTCTGTTGCGACTCTGTCCATCTGGCAGGGAAAACTACCCTGAAATCTTTGTAAACACGTCCAGGTCCCTGGTTCATACTGCAGAGATTGTCCATAGAATCGTATGCTGAAATAAAGTGGGAATGGGGGTAAATTTGGAGAAACCCAATAGCAGCTACCTGTTCTAATGCAAGATTTCTCTATTTCAGGGCAGCAGGTAGCCAAGCAATTGTGTGATCTTGGTTTAAGCATTGTAAAAATCATGCAGAAATGATTTTCAGAAGGGCTTAAGTAATTCCAGACTTTGTGCTGAATTAGGACTTCTGCAAAGCCTGCTATAGGATCAGTGAAAGATCACTGAGGGTAGTTTATTCGATATATCATTATGAGCTTCCCAGGCTCACCGTCTCCCACTGTTACCTTTGTCTTAACTCTTTAACATGGCGTGTAGCTCCTTGTTCAAGCTGAATGCCACTTTAATCCAGTAACTGTCCCTTTAGTGCCTGTAGTGACACTCACCATATGACACGCATATGCACTGAGCAAAGGAGGCAGTGAAACTTTTGCAGAGTAAGCTACTGAGGTAAGGACTCTTCCTATTTGTCTTCTTTGAGCTAACTAATCAAGAAGACACAATAAGACTTAAAAATAAGAAAAACATGCTTAAAAAAAAAAAAAAAGAAAAATGAGTTAGAGGAGAGCAATAGCAGAGAATAATCAACACAAATGTACAGGAAGTCCAAAAGTGTTTAGTGTTAAATATATGCCAAAGGTTTGGAGTATGAATTGGAAGTCAAGGGTTAAAATGCCAAGCACTTGTACTTAGTGGAAGCAAATGGCTTCCAGAGGGTTACAAGGCTGTTAAATGACCTGAGCATTTACATTCCTGCTCCTCTGTGGCAGCTAGCTACCTGCTGCACTGTTGCTAGATAAACAAAACTGCCCATAAAGCCAGGCAGCACAAACCTGTCAGCGCTGCCTCCTGCCAGGGCAGCAGAGAAGGGGCAAGAGTTTGCAGGATCTACTGTTTCCATGTACTTTCATTATTTATTTACACAGGAGGCGGAGTGTTTTTCCATGTCACTGTATGGTAGGTACCGTGGTGCTCTCCAAAGCTGACGTTCCACTCCCTTACTCTTACCCAGGGACTCTCCAGGATCCAACCTCTGCAGAGCCTGAAGGCTTCTGCTGCCTGCAGCCTTTGGAGACCTAGCTGCTAGTGCCAGTTAATACACAGTATCATTTAAAGACTAATAGACTTTTTTTTTTTTTAATTAAGTAATGACATTGCAGCATTTTCACAAGCAAAATGTGTGGTTCTTCCAAGCTATAATAATAAGCTACATGGAGTTATTTTTGTAGCTTTTCTTCTACAGGTTTTTATTACTACTTTTTAAAGGCAGTCTGCTTGAAACCCTCTCCTTTTATAATGCAGCATGTGAAGGTGATATTTGCTCAAGGTGAGATTCACCTCATCAAATGGAGAGCTTTAAGGGCTGGTCGTGAAAGCTGTGCACTGTTGGATGCTGCTATAGTCAACGGGGCTTCTCCAGGCGTCTGATTCCTCTCCTTTGCCTCAGCCATCAGTGGCATGCAGGGTGTGCTCTCTTTCTTTGCTTTCTTTGCCCGGGGAATGTATTAGGTGAGTGAGGCCCAGCTGCATTTCCCAGGATGGAAGGCAAGGTGCAGAGACCAACCTGGGGCAGGAGAACATCTCTCTGGCCCAACTTGTTCTGGCCATACCCTGCCTGAGGGGACCCTGCGGCACTTGGGCTGGAAGGGCAGGGAGCCAAGCCTTGGCTGGGCAACTAGATCTGTAGGGTGCATGAGAGCACATGCCTGCCCCACCATCAGTCTCTAAGGTGAGAGACCAAAGCTGACCGTCTCCCAGCTATCAGGTTAGCCACCAGCTGCACTCACCTGTAATTAAAACAGTTCAGTCCCCTTGGAAAAATTACTGCTTTATATGCTTTCATGTTGGCTGCTTTCTCTGTTACATCCTCAGCCTCCTGCTATGCGTTGTGTTGCTCCAAGTTCCTTTGGGCTCCCTGCGCATCAGGAAGGAGCTGAAAACCAGCTGCATCTGCCAGCTGAAAACTGCAGAAGTATTTGGCAAGGTGGCAGCTGACGCAGAACGGCTTGGTGGGTCCCTGCACTCTCCCCTCGGCCTGAGTGTGGGCAAAACACAGTCCTCTACCAGCAGCACTCAGCCCGCATGGGGTCCCTAAGTGTCTGCAGCTGGACAGCGAAGACCAGTGCAGCCCTTAAAGGGCTGTGAGCTGGTGTGAATTCCTTCCAGGGAATGGGGCAGCTCTGTTTGGTGCACCAAGCCTAGACTCTGAACTGCTCCTGTCTGGCGTCGTGAGAACAGCAGCAATTCTGACCACTGTATTTTTGGCAGCATCGGCAGTCCCTGATCTTTCCTCCCTGTCACAGGACTAGAAAACCTTTCCAGAAACTGTGAGTTTGTTCCCAGGAATGGAGGTGGGGGAAATCTTTACCTCTAGGAATTCCTTCTTTTAAATGGCCTGTAAATCAGCTTTGCAGCACATCAGAGAATCTTTATCTCTGGTACTTTCACAATATCTGTACCTGAAATCCCTTTCCTTAGCTCCTGGAAGTCACAGGATGTCTCAAGGCACACTGCCAGTTTGTCGCCATCCCATGACCTGCTTCATGTCCCTGCAAATGTCATGATCAGGCAGTCAATTTTTAGCTGTAGCTTTATTTACAAGGTGTAGTAAACCTGGAACTGTTAGGGAGCTGAAGGCCAAATTCTGAGAATACTTCTGAGTACAGAAAGATACAGAAACAACCAGAAATGCACTTTGGCCTTTATGAAAGAGGTACTTTGTCTAGCATCAAATGAATCTACTGCTGAAGGGTTGCGATGAAACTTTTTTTTTTTTTTTTTTTTTAAAAAAAAGAAACTGTCTAGAGAAGATCTTCAGGAGGAGAAGGTTTGTCCAAATCACTGCTCAGAATCAAAGGAGGATTTGAACCTTGTTCTCACACATCTTAAAGTAATGTCCACCATGCTAAAGAGAGGAGAGAAAGAGAGTCCCCTAAAGAAGAGGAATAAGATAGAAATTCTCACTGTCAAACAAGAGAACATTGTTGTTTTCCCCTAAGTACCCAGTCAGAACCTTATCTCAGCAACCACAAAGGTTTATTCAGCATCCTGTGGACCATATTTTCAAGCAGGGCTAGACTGGGTGGTTCTGTGTGTGGTCTTGTCACTCCATCACTTTCAGAGCTGTGAACATGGGTTTCTTGTCTTCTGGTTTCTGCTGCAAGTATCATGACTTACAGTGTATTTTTAGGAAGCCTAGAGCACTGGGAAGGTGATATTACCTCTGTTTTTACAGAAATCAGTGTATTTTAATTCTGCTATATGCCATAGTGTTTATTACCATTTTAATTGCAAATTGACCTGCCTTGCTTCAGAATTGTTTTGTTTGGGGATCTCCATGTTTATCAGATCATTGTGGTAACTATTTTATATTGACGTTTTTTCTTCACTAACAATGTTTCTCTGTTACACTTAAGCGTAATAAAGAAAATAGCCCAGTATATAGGAGAAGTTATGGAGGACTCCAAAGACAAAGTCCAGGAAAATCTTCTGGCCAATGGAGGTAGGTGCTGTGAATGGGGATATCTTAATGCATTGATGCTACCGGTATTTGCTTCAGAGTACGAACACTTAGAATTGAAACACTCACACATTAGTACGGACAACAATCAGGGATACTTCTTAAGAATATATCTGGCCAGATCCCTTTTTTTTTTTTTTCTCCAAAGTTCAGAGAAGCTTTATCCAGTTCCAGCTTTGCTTCCAGGACACTATCCAGTGGCCGGTACCCCTCTGTGGAATAAATATTTCTAGCACCAGAGCTAAGGAATGAAGAGCAAAGAAGGAGACATCCTCCTTCATTCCTAAAATGATCTAGCACCTTTTTTGGTCTCCATGGACTGGATCACTTCCAGACAGCTAAACTGTATTCTATACAGCAGCACGGCATCCATGAGTATTTTGCTTTCCCTCCCTCAGTGCTGGGATAGATCCTGTGCTCTGTTAACAGTGGATTTCTGACACCACAGGTAGACATTTGAGGCATTGGCTCCAAAACATGACACATTTCACCTCCTGGGGAGTTAGGAGTTTATTATGAGCAGCAAGACCGAAAATACCACGTTATACTCAGTGCTGCAGTTACAACCAAAGCCTGAGCAGTTTCCTACACTGATAACTTGGCGTATGTAGGTTCTGTAGTGGAGCTGTGATGCTGTTCAGCAGTCGGGTGGGTAAGGACTTCCCAGGCTGGCACAGGCAGCAGGACATGAGTTCTCCATAGTCCCTGCAGTAAGAGTCCCTCTTGCTGCCCTGTCCATAAGTTGCAACCTCAGGGGAGAATGAGCTGCACTCACTAGGTCATGCCAGCAGCCGCTGGGATGTGCATGCGCTGCTCCTGTTAAGAGCAACTTCACATTGGTTTCCCTTGTGATGTCCTGCCCTGGCTGGCAGCTGTTGCATAGCAAAGAAGAGCAGGCAGTGACAGCAGGGACACTTCTGACATGATGAATTTGGAGGCCAGTGCTCCCCTGCATTGTCTCTAAGCACTCAGTGTGGTGTTTTTGTAACCTCCAAGAACTTATTTCCCAGCTTTATCACTTAGTATGGTACTCAAGGCCCTAAAAGGAGCCTGTATCAAGGGCAAAGTTAACATTTAGGAACAAATCCCTGCACATTTTGTGAGACCCTCAGTGGGTTTCAGAGCTGCTGCAGAGCATATTCTTCCTGAGCCGTCCTGGACTTGTAGAGTGAAGCTGGACGTGTTACATGTGCTACATACAGGCTTGTAGAGGAACGCTTTGAACTGTCAGACAAGTAAGCTAACAGCACACACTCCATCACCCTTCGATTGTCTGCAGTGCTGTGCTTCAAATCTGTATGAGTAAAGGATAAGGAGGAAGTTCTTTCAGAAATGCCCTTCGTGCATGAAATAAGGCTGACATTTGATGTGCGCAACTACTTAACAAGTACCATAATCCCACTTATTATGTTACAGGGCTAAAGGATAAAATGAAATGTCTGAAAAGTATGTTGAGAATTGCTGATTGCGGTGGTGTTACAAGCATGCATCTGTGTGTGGTAGTGCTAGAAACAAGTCTTGGTCTGGTTGTAGAGATACAGTGATCAGGTTACGATGGATTTCTCAAGTAACAACCTCGTAGCTTGATCACGATATCCCTATGACTTGAGAAACAACAGGTTCAGCTTATTTCCTTTGTTTCCTCTTTTTACACCCTTTTCCTTTCCTGTCAGCTCTGCATGTGCTGTAATAGAAGGATGTGGAAATTATTTGCGTATGTTACTAGTTTCTGTCCTTTGGTCATCCAAGTGAGTCATATTGTATAACTTTTCAAATGTTACTGGCTGCTGCTTAAAGAAAAATGGATCAATTTTAATATACAAATATATATATTTAGGATTGCCCTAATACAATCCTGTGTCATTCCTCATAATCAGCAGCAATACTGCTGTAAAAATTCTTCCTTCCCCCTCTCTGGTTAACAAAAGGACCCTAAAAAAGGTCACGAAATCAGAAACAAAATCGTAAGACGTGATTTCTTGCTGCCTGGTCCCATTTCAGACAATGAGACTGTCCAAATTCAGGTTTTGTTTTTCAGTTATACCGTACAAATGGTCAGGTTTTAGCTCAGATGTGTATATTGCTGACAGCACTTTGGTCTTCCAGCCGATTAAAATGTTGGCTGTGCGTTGCAGTTGTCTGATTAGGTATGTGTGAAGGAAAATGAAAATACCAGAAAATACAGCACTTTCGGTTAAGTGAGCACACAGACTGCATGCCAGTGGGCAACAACTGGAAGCAGTCACGTAGAGATGTCTCTCTTATAGAAGGAAAACTTGAATTTGTGTATACAGGGAATTTTAGCGTATCACAGTAGCAGGAAGTGCTTTCTTGCTTATGACAATCAAAAATGTAAAATGTATGTAAAGCTTTTCTTGAAAGATTTAGAGCAAATTCTGTTCCCTTTGTAGTAACGCTGACCCAAAAATAATTTTAAAATTTGGTTAGTAGTGGAATAACTCCGTTCTTTATAACGAGCTCAAAACTGAAATGGACAAAAAAGCAAAACGGGAGGTGTAACCATTTTGAAGAATTCAGCATTTTGTAGGGAAAGCTGTTAAAGTTGCTGCCTAGAGCTGGGTGAGTGAAGCAGAGCTAGGAAGGACTCAGGCTGTGGGGTTCCTGGGCAGCTGTGAGCACGCTGGGGAGGAGGCATCTCTCCTGGGTGGGCACCAGGGAGAGCTCTTGGAGAAGGGAAGCGACTTGAGAGCTCTGCTGAGGGGTAGGCTTGTGAGATGGGAGGAAGACTCACGCTGTGCTTAACTGCCTGACACCTGATTTCTGCTGAGACTGGAGGAATGCAGGGATAGAAGGGACACGTGTATGTCTTTAGGGAACTTTTATATCTCTGCAGCTATAAACACCTCAGTGATTGTCTTTAAAGAGCCTGTGAATGCACTGTTGTTCTGCTCAGCAGAACAGGTCCATACTGTGCTCTTTGCAGGTCTCATTCCCACTGAATTCAGCAAAGCCTAAGCAAGAGCGCTTTGAAGAGAGGCAGCAGCTTGAAATCCCTGTGTCACATACCCTGTGCCTTAAGGGCTCCTGTGAACTTCAGGTGTTTTGACGCCCCTGCCTCTTCTCCGGAGGTCTAAGCAAGCACTGCCCGAGGATGAGGCGTGCAGCAGCCCTGCTGCAGCTTTGCCCTGCTCCTGCACACTCCCTGTGCTGGAGGATTTGCCAATTCCCGGTCAGAGGTTGGCAGGAGGGGCTGGATCTTTGCCTCATGACTCCTGTGCTTTGGATGTGTGGGAGATTTACATAGCTGTGGTTTGCAAAGAAAGGGAGGGAGAACGTGGTCACGCCAATGCTCTCTGCCTCCTGGGCAGTTTATCCTTTGATAAGAAGCTGGTTTCCTCCTAATGTAAGACTTTCCATGCTTTGGAAATCTAATAGGGTAAACTGACTCTGTTGTGGGGTGAGAGAAGCCCATGGAAAGGATAGCGCTCTCCTGCCAGGGTGTTCAGTGTCACACGAGGCAGGGCAGCACCCTCAGCCTGGCAGTACAGCAGTTAAACACCTTTCTACATTCCTCTTTGTGCATCTTGATTCATACAGCATTCCTCACACCCTGGAAGTCCATCCCACAAGAAATTGTGCTCGGACCTCGCTGTGGGAATGAGTTAACTCTCTGGACAAGGCACCAAAGAGCACTGAGCAGCCCCAGCGTGCCCCTCCTTTCCTTAGCACCTTGATCCTATTCTGCTTCCCATCTCCCCAGAGCAGCTTCCCAGATATTCTCCATCCTTGCTGGTCTGGAAGGAAGCCCATCCTGCAGCTGACAACGCCTCTGGCATCTTTGTCTGGCCACTGAGACCGTGCCTGCTGCCTTTCTCTACCCTTCCTAACCTGCAGGTTAGATCCCAGCCCCTCTGCTTCTTGTGGCAGGGTGCGTGGGCTTATCCCATCCCATAAAGCTGCCCGAGAGCACTATGTGGGGGTGTGGGTGGTATCCTAAGGGCTCTCAGGACTCAGTGTAGGTGAGGAGTTGTCTGAATTCACGAGCTGCTGGAGGAGAATTTTAACTTGGTGCCGTAATGCGCCAAGCTTAATGTTCTGAAGTTAAGGAGCCGTGGATTTCAGAAGTGAAGCAGTGCCATCCTCTTCTAGGGGATGTCATATGCATCATTTCCCCTTAATTCTGGAAGACACCAAGGCTCCCAGCGGTCCGAGTGTGTCTTATTTTGGAGGGCTGCATGCACACAGGGCCTTGCTGTGAATTTCTGATGTAGCGTGCTCTGGCTGGACATTTATTTGGATTTATCCACGTAGAGAAACACTGTATGGCTTTGTGTGAGATGGGGAGCTTTGTGTGCATAGTGAGTGAAGAATTCCCCATCGCATCTGGATTGGTTTGATTTCTAGTGAGAGTTTGACTGGATCACAGATAGGCAACATCAGCTATGCTCTGAATATGTTTGCTCAGACTCTCAGTAACCCTGAGTGTTACTATAGATCCTGCGAGCAAAATACTTTTCTGATAGCTCTTACTGTGAGGAACGGTTGCATGTTGCTGTGCCCTGCTGATACAGCTAATGTTATGGTAATGCTTGCTCTGTACTGCTAGGTGTAGTGCAAAAAAAGATTTCTGTTTCAAATATTTCTTATTTTGGGGGTGTTGATTAGATTGGACGTACGATTTGTGCAGATTTGATCAAATTTCTGTGAGGATTCAGAGCAGAGCTTCTGGTTCACACCCATCTCTAATGCTAATCAAAGTTATGTGTAGGCTATAGCGAGGGAAGACCCCAGTTCTTATTACTTATTTGGGAAGCTGTCGCATTAATGCATTTGTTTGTATTTTCAGTTGACCTAATCAGCTACCTGACCCGGTTTGAGTGGGACATGGCCAAATACCCCATAAAGCAGCCGCTGAAGAATATATCGGAAGCATTAGCAAAGGTAAATTGTACTCCAGATTGCAAGAAGATATTAGAATGGGGAGTCATGTCTTTTGACAGTTTTTGGTCCCTCCTATCATGGCAGTCAGTGAGTTTTGCCTTTGGTGCAAAACAGGAGCAGGCTCAGAAACACACTGCACTGAATCAGTTAATTTAATTGCTACTGTAGTAACACTGATCACATATATGTATATAAAATAAGTATATAGACCTATTGACGACATAAATATGTCACTTTATCAGATTTACTAGGGCATATTGATAACGCTTTCTGCATTTTAGTCCCTTTACAGTTACATAGAAACAATAAAACATTACAATAATATTATTCTCCATGTCAGTTTTCTTGTGAAATCACTGACCTTACCTTAAATCACACACACTGCTGGTCAGAAGAATTGCTTACACTGCCAGTCTATTCAGGAAGGAGTGGTCTGTTGTTTGATGTAGATAACAAATGAAATGGTGGAGTAGCTCCTTAGGTACACCCATGATACACACAGTAACAGCTAACCAAGTCCTTCTGGCTGCAGGGCCCATTGCCACAGGGCACCTGCAGAACCCAGAAGTGATGTGGGTTCCCCCTCAGCCATGATCAGCTGGTTTGCGGGGGGCTGACATTTCTGTCCCCTCGCTACAGGGCAGAGGTGGAAGGAGGAGCAGGAGGACAATGCCTCAAGCACCTAGTTGACTCAAATTTTTTTACTTTGTTTTAGCAAATGACTCAAATAGAAACAGACCTAAAGACCCGATCAGCTGCATACAACAACATTAAAGGAAATTTGCAGAACCTGGAGAAAAAAACTGTGTAAGTATAGCATGTGTCTGTTCACCTCTGGAATGCTGCATGGCTCAGCTGAGGACAGTTCATGCCCACATCCACTCCTGTCCAGCGGACCATGTGTGTTCTGATGGGAGCAAATTTAGTGCCTGGCTTTGGGACATGCTGAACATCCACAGCTGCAGGGGAAGCTGAGGGGTAGCTGGTGTGATCAGCCTGTCTTACAATCAGCTCAGGGGAGACTGCAGTTCCTAATATGATTTTATTGGCAGGGGGAGCAAACAGCCTTGGGAAAGGGTCAAAACCGAATGCCACTGTATTGCTCTAATGAGATTTCAGGGAGTCAGAAATCAGATCATCTGAGTCAACTGGCAGATTCCTTTGCAACACAGAGCCCTTTCCTAGGGGAGCTCTGCAAATGCTTTTCAGAAAGTCGACTACAATATTCCAGGCAAAAGCATTTATTTTCCTTCCCTGCTGTGCCTACCTCACTAGCATCCCACTTTCATTTTTCTTCTCTTTATTTCATTCTGCTGGTCCAGGCAAGGGCTAGCAGAATTCTGCAAGTCTCTGCCAGGGCTTCTCTCTCCCGCCTTCAGTTGCTTATGATCTTTGCCTATGTGCTGCTACCTGGATTTTTCTGCTACCAGTTCTGTTAATCTGGATTTTCTCTAAGGCATCACCGGGGAGAAGAGTAAATTTCAGTAAGTGGTACATTTAGAGCAACTTAAAAGATGCTCTGCAAGCCCTCATCCAACACTTGCTCGTATGTGCCACTCTCACAGGGGCTAAAACCCCAACCCAGAACGGCTGTAATTTTGTTCTGCTTGCTTCACACTGAGCAAGTCAGGCACCAACTCAGCTGAACCCAACCAGAAACCACAGAAAAAAATACTTCAAGGAATTGGCTCAGAATGTTTGTCAAAAAATGCCACTGTCCCTTGTGGAAACCTGCTCGACACGGGGACTGCAGTGCCCCCGAGGGTCAGAAGAGCCATATCACAGTTGCAGGCCTCTCTGCTGAGTTTGTGCCCCGTGCCTCATCACTGCCAGCCAACCCCACTGGCCTGTGCTTCCAGCTTGGTATGGATGGTGTTAGATGTGATTGTCTTGGGCTGCATGAATATGCATAATCATGGACAGGAGGCACTAATGGGACAAAAAGCTCTCATTTTCCTTTTGTCTTCTCAGCCTGTTCCTGCAGCATCTCTCCAGCTCCACAACTCCCAGGTCAGGTTAAGCCCCAGGAGAGAGGCAGCTGCTCTGTATGGGCAACGTGAGCAGTGCTGGACCTAGAGCAAGGGGGTGAGGGACAAGAGCTGAGACCTCATGGTTCAGGCCCATCTTCCTCTCTCAGTGCTGCCCACCTTTGAATGCTGGTGCCTCTGGCGTGCACCAGTGCCAGCTAGCTTGGGCTTAACAAACATCTAGTAAGTTGTTACTGGGCAGTTAGTTAATGTTCCAACTGGCACAGCAGGCCTCAACCCCAAAACTGCTGGTTCAGGTCGTTCTTCACTCCTGCCCAGTGGAGGATGGAGGGCAGCTGCTCTCTTCCCTCTGGTTCTTACCAGCCATGTCCAGCCTAGTTGTCTGCACTTACTAGGTGCGCAGCCCCAGGGGGCTCTCAGGTGATCAAAAGGGCTGTGAGCAGGCACCTCCTGCAGGCCTCACAGCACCTGTGCACGAGATTGCTGTTTCCACTGTTCTTCAGCTGGAGGTAATCTCCCTGTGCTGATGTGAGGGGCAGCTTGTCCTCTGCAGTCCAGGCTTGCCAGGTTTGTGTTGATGGCTTAGATCAGTACTGACACTGCTCGCTGTGTCTGATGCACGGCCCCACAGGCAGCCTTGAGAAAAGCAGGTGCCTCCTGCACAAGTGTGGTGCTGCCTGGCAGAGGGGTGGCGACTTCAGAGGAGCACTTTCCAACCACCTACACCCTCACTATAAAAACAGTAGCAGCAGCATGGTGTAATTTCACATAGAGGAAAAGGATAAACTAGTGCTAGTTGATGATATGCTGGAATTAGTATCATTTTTTTATTTATTAAGTACAATAAAGATAAATAAATGGCCATTTTAAAAGCATAGATGTGTCCTCTAGGCACTGCATTCCTGATGCTTTTCTACCCTGGTATGCACTGTTGGCAACCATACTTACAGCATGATACCTCCAGCGTGCTGCTGCTGGGTTCCTGCTAATGTCATGTTTTTTTTCTTTGTCTTGTTCACTTTAGGGGAAACCTGCTGACTCGGACCCTAGCAGACATTGTGCATAAAGAAGACTTTGTTCTGAATTCGGAGTACCTTATCACGCTCCTGGTCGTAGTGCCAAAGTAAGGCAATAGCGTAGGCACGTACGCTCAGGTGCGGCGTTGAGTTTCGGGCCTAAATACTGGATCCAGTCAGTACTGGATCAGGCTGGGGAAGCTGATCCTCACTGTGTCTGGGGAATGGGTGGAGTTCTTAGCAAAGAGAACAGTTTCTGCCAAGGGTGGTGCTGGCACGAAAGAAAGAGACAAACTGATCCAAACTCACAGCAGGACAGAAGCGGGATGTAGGTTTTTAACTGTTACAGAGCAGGTTCTCAAACAGCCTCCTGGTAGGAAGAGTAAAAGTTTAAAAAAAAAAAAAAAAATAATAAAAAAAAATAGAAGAACAGATTTTTACTGGAGCTTAGCCAGTTTATAAAAGGAATTAGACCTGTCATACTCACAGGGCCTCTGCTGGTCACGTAGTAGTTAGTGCCTGCGTGTGGGATGGTTGCTATCACCACCAGTTGTGAAGGTACAAGATGTCCTTCTTAGAAGCCTACACAGAACTTGTCCTCTCAGTATAGCCCTAACCCAACACACACACAGTACCATCATTTTTCTGTCTGTGGGAAACATGTTATGAAAACCTGTTTGAAGTAAGTTTGCTGAGTTTATTATTGGCATGTTCTTTTGGATTCCCCCTATAAACAGATGTCTCACTTTGCAAACTCACCCTTCCCTTGACCCTGTTCTCTGAGCGCTGGCACTTGCCGTGTTTCCAGCATATCACCGGATCAGCTCTGGGTCTGTGTGCACCAGATGTACCACACCTGCCCACGGACCAGAGGCATCATGCATGGAGGTCCTGGGGCACGGGACGCCATGTGACAGCCTGTACATGTGTGCCAAAAGCCTTGTTCTTCCCACCTTCAGCTTCCTTCTTCAGACCCTTCCTCATCCCAAGACACAACATGAGGACTGGGGGTGTAACAGTGAAGAAACATCTCTCTAGCTGGTGACTAGGACAGGAAAGGATAGAAGGATGGTCAATAGCCAGCTGAATATGAGCCAGCAGTGTGCTCAGGTGGCCAAGAAGGCCAACAACATCCTGGCTTGTATCAGAAATAGTGTGGCCAGCAGGGCCAGGGAAGCGATTGTCCCCCTGTACTCGGCTCTGGTGAGGCCATGCCTGAAAAACTGTGTTCAGTTTTGGACCCCTCACTATAAGGAAGACATTGAGGTTCTGGAGCACGTCCAAAGAAGGGCAACAAAGCTGGTGAAGGGTCTAGAGAACAAGTCTTACAAGGAGCTGCTGGGGTTGTTTAGCTCGGAGAAGAGAAGGTTTAGGGGAGACCTTATTGTACTTTACAATTACCTTAAAGGAGGTTGTAGCAAGGTGGGGAGTGGGCTCTTCTCCCAAGCACCAGGTGATAAGATAAGGAGAAATGGCCTCAATTTGCACCAGGGGAGGTTTAGGTTGAATTTTAGGAGAAATTTCTTCACTGAAAGGGTTGTGCAGCATTGGAACAGGCTGCCTAGGAAAGTGGTTGAGTCACTGTCCCTGGAGGTCTTCAAGAAAGATGTAGAGTTAGAATTTAATAGCATGGTTTAGTGGTGGACTTTAGGTTAGAGGTTGGACTAGATGACCGTAGAGATCTTTTCCAACCTGAATGATTCTATGATTCTAAGAAGCTTTGTGTGTCTTTATCACATAACCCAGCATGAAGAGCTCATACTCCACGCCATTACCTTAATTAACTATGATTATCAATACATTTTTTTTCTACTGTACAGTATTTAATTACTCTGCTTTGTTTTGTGCTCAAAGGTCAAGCTACATACAGTGGCAGAAGACGTATGAATCCCTCTCTGATATGGTAGTGCCTCGCTCCACCAAGTAAGTGAAATTCCGAATTAAGGTCCTGGCTGGCTTCAGAGATCCCTGCTATATTTCAGTCCCTCAAGTTGCTAAAGAATGACCTGTCTAACACATAGGCTCCCTGTTAACATATAGATTTGCTCAATCTCATTTGAAATAAAAAAAAAAATTACACTGTTGAAGGAAAATACAGTTAAAAGAAAAAATAAAACAACTGTTTTTTCTCTATAATTAGCATGTGGTTCCCTTTTCCAGTAATCTAGTTCCTTCCACTTGCAGTACTCACATGAGCAATGCTCGTTGTATAACAGAGACAAAAAACTAGTTACGATAATCCAGGCATAATTCAGACACATGTAATCACATACAACTTTAAAAAAAACTACTCTTTACAGTGGTCAAACAGTATTTTTGCATCTGTAATTGTTTTCTGCAGTAGAATAGGATGATCCAGTGTACTGCCATTTGCATAATCCTTTCACCTAGAGTAAAAAATCCTTACAAGGAATTAAATATTCCACTGCTCAGCTCAAGGCAGACATGAGGTCCAATCCAGGGCGTAAGAGGTGACAGTGATATTAGCTGAAACGGAAGAAGCAGAAAGCACACAGAAAGAGGAAAGCTGTGTGCTACTGCCTGTTGTAAAAACACACGTGCATGTAAGTGAAGGAACATATTAGGAAACATAGGAAAAAAAAAGCTAGTCAGAATGTATGTGTACTATAACGGGTTCAGAAACTTAAGTCATGGGCTGTCCTCTCCTATGACTTCCCAACTTAAGTCATCTCCAGTGTATTGGAGGTACTGTGGTTGGTGCTAGTAAAGTCTTTGTTCTTTATTTCAGTTACAGCAGGTCTTGAAAGGCAGGGCGTTGTTCAGTACCATAAGTGAAAGAAAGAACTGCAAAAGGAAGGTGAAGAAAGCACAAGAGGCTTGCAATGTCGAATCACAGCAGCTTTTTTTCGCTCCCACAGAATGATCGCTGAGGATGCTGAGGGAGGACTCTTCACTGTGACCCTATTTAGAAAAGTGATGGATGACTTCAAAGCTAAAGCCAGGGAGAACAGGTAGGCAGTCACGGATTGCAAGGCACGTCAGGCTAACAGATGATGAGGGTAAAGGCACTTGTTCTCCGTGCAGTACAGCTGAAATCATTGCTGTTTTTTAGGACTTTGCTGTTTGGCCTTCTGCTGGCCCTGAAGCCACTGAGAAGGCAGTGGGGAGGGAAGGAGCTGTGACTAGATAGAGCAATTCTTTTCTTTGAACACCAAACTGCAGATCCTGGAATTGTTCTTCCTGCTCTCTGACAGCAGGAAGTTTGCTTTCAGGGAGTGACTTCAGCTCCTACCCTCCAGATACTTTAGATGGCTAAATGGCTAGCACCTTTAAACATCCCAATCCTGCTTCTCCAGATGCAAAAGAAATAAGTGTGCATATTGCTTGGACTACGGCTTGTGAGAGCAAATGTCATTCAATTACAGGTTCATGGTTCGAGAATTTTATTTTGATGAGAAGGAACTGAAATGTGAAAAGGAAGAGCTGATGAAATTAGCTTCTGATAAGAAACAGCAATACGTAAGTAGCACATCAAGTTGGTGGCCCGTGTATTGATGACCCTTGGTATTGGTGTGTGTGTAAGGATCTCACTCAGGAATGGCTTTATGGTTCCAGCAGATTCCTGTGAGCTCTATCTAGCACTGAAAACCAAGGCATAGGATACATAACAGAATTTGCCTTTTGCCCAAGGTTACTCGAGTTTCTGATAAGCTGGGAGTCAATAATGGGTTGCCTGAGAATTAACTCAGCAGCCCATGGTGGTTTCCATGGTGTTAGCTATGGAGCAGCTTCAGGTAGTGAAGGGCATCACGGTACCGTTACGTCTGTTCTCATAGGGCCCTTTACTGCGCTGGCTGAAAGTGAACTTCAGTGAAGCGTTCGTGGCTTGGATTCACGTGAAAGCCTTGAGAGTTTTTGTTGAATCTGTCCTGAGGTAAGTGGGTACGCATGCAGTGCCGGCAGAGTCCTGGAGAAGTCAGAACGTGCAGCTCGCTTCCTGCAGCTGTTCCTTCATGGGAGGGAACATCCCTCGCACACATTTCCAGGAGCTCACGGGAGATGACAGATGACTGCAAAAAGGGTGACATACAGAACTGATACGGTTCTTTGGGGTCACTTACAGGGAAAACAGGACACCGTTTAGTTCCCTTATGGCTTCAAAACGAAAATGCTTCCAGATACGGAGGCAGCACAGCACCACTGAGGTTGTGCGCTGCAGACGCTAGCTACTGGTGCACCATGAGTTGCCGAGGCAGAAGGCAGGGGTGGAAAGGCATGCCCCCCCCGGGAAATGACCCTGTGTGTTGATGTGTCCCAAGGTATGGCCTCCCGGTGAATTTCCAAGCAATGTTGCTGCAGCCAAATAGGAAGTCCGTAAAGCGCCTGAGAGATGTCCTAAACGTGGTCTTCAAACACCTGGACGAAGTTGCAGCAGCAAGTATAATGGATGTATGTATTTAGGCCACAACTGCATGTGCTGTAGCAGTTCAGTCAGGATCCCTGGACACAGCTGTAGCCTCTGGTGGCTACAGAATGGATTGGGGCGTCAGGCAGGGGCAGGTTATCATGGAGATGTACAGAGATTGTACAGTTTCCATTGAAGCAGCCAACGTTAACAGCTACCAGGCTGAAATAGGTCTGCTCAGTTATGGCAGTTTCTTCAGGTGAAAAGCTTCATGCCTTCTATAAGCTTTCAGATCAACACAAGGAACAAAAATTCAAAACGAATGCTAGGACTATGATAGCTCCCTGCCCTGTAAACGGCTGTCACTGACTAAACATCTCAACCTGGGCCTTCAGCAGGCAGCAGTACTTGCTTTGTCCCCCCCACGTCTTTCATGCACAAAGGATTTAGGATAAACCATTGGCTTAAAACCAAGAGCTTAGAACTGCATAAGACCAGGCAGGCCTAAGATTCCCAGTGCATGAATCGAGGAGAAAGAAATACGTTGTTTTAGAGCTAAAGCACCCAGAAATGCTGCAGTACACGTTCATAAAGTTGCAACCGAGTGTGACCTCTCAATGCTTAACGGCATTAGACAGCCTAAAAATACCAAGCAAACACCAGATTCTGCGTGAATTCCCTGTGTTAAGCACAGCAAGTATGTCTCCACTCCACCTAAGAAAGCAAAGCAAAAAGCAATCCACGGTAGCTTGGAGCAGTGCAACGCTTTCTTTACTGGTACTAAAGTCGTGTTGTTTCCTTTTGCAGCCTGGCATGGACATCCCTGGTTTACAACTGAGTAATCAAGAATACTATCCTTATGTCTATTTCAAGATTGACCTCAGTCTTCTTGACTGCAGTTAAAAAAAATAAATCACTCAAGCTTAACCTATTCAAGACCCTAATGTTATGATAAAAGAAGCGTTAGCTGTTGAAAGTCAAATTAAAATGCAGAAGCTGTAGGATAACCACATAAGATTTTCCTAACACTTCCAGTAACATTTAAGCGACTTCAGTATAAACACCTTTTGTTCATAGTGTTAGAGAAATACATTTCCGAGGCAGGAGGTACTATGGTAGTACTTATTATTTTGTTGATAAGTTACAAAGATGGAGTCTCTACTGGACTGGAAATAAAACAGTTTTAAATGTGCGGTGGCTGATGGGTCTATTAGGCTTGTACAGTCCTGGTATTGCTAACAAAAACTAAAAAACAGGAAAAAAAGCATCAAAGCAGGATCCCAAGTTTTTTTGTTTTCTTTTTCTTTCTCTAATTTAACAGAATTACTTAAGAAGATTCACCAGGATTGCTTTGAACCTTATTGTGGTATGACTTACAGGCCCAAGCAATCACAACTTTAGTTTTTGCCAAGACACTTCAGTTAGAGCGTGTCATTAGGAGAGCTCATCTGCTGGGACGACTTGAGTTGGAGCACAGCTCCTGCCCCACATCAGTGGTCAAGTTATTACTGGCTGCCAGCAGTTACTACATCGACTTTGAGAGGAACGAACTAAGGGCAATCCTTTACAGACACCACTAGATCACGAATATCCACATTTTAAATTATTTCCTTGAAAGGATGGGAACTTTCAGTTCCTTCATTCCGTCCTTATAAACAAGCTGATCACATGAGGGTCACTCTTCTAGACACTGACACACAAGACATGGAGAGCAATATAATGTAATAGTGTCTTTATTTAAAAAAAAAAAGCAGCAGTATAACCATACCCATGCCCAATCCTGCTTCCTCTTGCAAGGAAATTGATATTTCAAATCCAAACAGTGCCAGATGGGAAGTGAAGAAGTATCAGATCCAATCTGCTGGAGACAGCACCTCGGTTTTTTACTGTTAGCACCTCATGCCCTAAAATGGGGATTAATTTCACTGCTGATCCTGGGGAAAAAAAAAAAAAGTACCAGCTCTCAGTTCAGCAGCATTTTCTACTGGATGGTGTCTCCCACTACAGCAGCAACACAAGTTCCATTGTACTATCAATCATATGAAGTCTGGCACAAAGAAAGAGAAACCCCCTGAGAAAGAATAGGAAAAGGAAGACTAAAGAGCATTTAAACTAAGATTGTCTCTCTAACCAAGCTTGAGGCCAAACTGCAAAGACCTTTCACAGCACGGAGGTAAAGTTTAGGACTCCCTCATTCTCCAGGCTCTCTTCTGCCATTCATTTTTCAAGAGTCATCCAAAACAGGATAGCTTTTACCATGTGCACCTCTGTTACTCTGTACAAGACTAACACTGTGTGTCAAAAATATTGTTTTATTCTTTAATTGAAACAGAAGCTGACCAGGTTCCACCTCAATGGAAAAGAAAAAAAAAATCACATTTAAAATTGGTTACACTAACAGCCTTCAGTAACACTCGAACAGCACACCATCAACAAAATAAACCCCAAGATGTTTCAAAGAAAAAAATTAATCCATGTTGTCCTCAAAATATTTGTTACACAGAATACAATCAAGTTTACTGGTTATGACAATTCATAGAATTTCTGCAATGTTTTCTTGAGTTGCGTACAGTTCACTGCTGCAGTGCATCACATAGCACAGTGTGTCGTGTGCTACTTCTCCATAAAAAGGCCACTGGAATATCCATCTGAATGTGAACCAGGTTGCAAACTGCTGCGCAAGCTCTTCCCAAGAAAAGAAGTCTCCTGAAGATCTCACAGCTCATCTTTATCCCAGTCATCCAGATCGACGTCACTGAGATCTATATCATCTTCAACTGGAAGCTGTGAAAACATGAAAAGGCAAGAATTCTGAGCAAATGTGCGTCAGCACACAACACCAAAACATGACTAGCTTAGATCCTCCCTTCATCCTACATGTAAAGCTCCCTCCTGTTATCCTTCACTCCTAAGAACTCAGTGGTATTAAGCAATGGATAACTGATCAAAGTTTAGACTAGAAAAAAAGATTTTTTCTACTAATTATATATACTCCAGATAAAGTCAAATACAAATAGACCATGTAACAGAACTACTACCATATTCTATATCTTAATTCCATTGAAGTTGACCAAAGCATGGTAGTAACTGATTTTTACAGCAGTGCTGAACCTTATGTAAGAACACAGTCACTGCGTGGGGCTTTACCTTACGAGCTTTCCAACACTAAGACTTTGGTATTAAGGTCAGCACATCGCAGAACCAAAACCTCCACAATGTTTGGGTCTTGCATGCATATATGCCTTGCTTACTCGTCATGGGTAGTAGAACATGTTTCACTCTCAAGTAACTGAACTTTCAGATTGCATCCTAACAGCCAGACAGGAGTGCCATGTTTGTGTCAGACAATCAACCTGGTGTCTGTTTTCCCATTACCTAAATCCTGCCGCCAGACCACCAAAATGATTTGTTATAGTTGTTAAAAAAAAAGAATTTTCACACTACTAGTTCTTGTTCTGCCCAGCTGCTTCTGAACCTTGCAAAGCAACAGCACTATAACAGAGAGAGCATTTCTTACCTCACCATCTTTGCCATCCCAAGGTTCAACTGTGTAAATTTTAGGGAAAGCTCCGCCACCCACTGGTGCTGTTGAGCCACGACCAACAGATAGTTCCCTGAGATGAGACAAGTAAAAATTAATTTTAAGAATTTTCTCCAGTGTCCATCCACCTGAACAGTCTGGTTCAACTCTACCTTAGAACAGCTAGAGATCAAGTTTCTTTTAAGTGGACTCTTAAGCCTCTACTGACTACAAGGGCTACAAAACCAGCTCCTGCTGTGAAGCACCCCATCTTGCACTTGTTGGTTTACGCTTGCTCAAAAGGCTTAACATTAAAAAGCCAAAGAGCTAACCCTTCTGCATTTTCAGGGACAAATCAGACACAGCACAGGACCAGAAAGATGACTAGCAATAGATAAAACCTCAAGAACCTCAACAGCACCGATTTAGATCCGTTTATATCATTGCGGAATGACACTGCTAGCAATTCCCAAATCAGGAACTTCCCAATTACAAATTATTAATCAGATCACACCATTTGAATTAAACAGCATTGATTACCACATCCCGATTTACCAGCTTACTAGAGAAACAGAATTTTTCAAGATCAAAGTTCACTTCTGTTTTCAAACT
Organism: Cygnus atratus; assembly: GCF_013377495.2. Taxonomy (NCBI): domain Eukaryota; kingdom Metazoa; phylum Chordata; class Aves; order Anseriformes; family Anatidae; genus Cygnus; species Cygnus atratus. Next base: position 15,604,151 of record NC_066364.1, on the reverse strand, counting down.
ATTTTCAAAAGTCTTTGCAGAACTACCATTAAATTCCAAACAGCCAACTTCCTGACGGTACCTGTCCGTTACACAAATGTAGACCGCTTTAGTAATTGCAATCCCATTGAAATCATTCCCTTTCTCCAGTGAATGCCTTTTATATTTAACTGTGCAAGTATCATCTCATCCATGACAGCCTGATTTTGGTCCAGAGAGTCACAGCACCAGATATTGAAAGATTTAACTCACTTAAATAAAGATTTAATACCTGAGAAACTCATTGATCCCTTGCTCGCTGAACGATCCTTTCAGAAGGGCGAATTTCATTTTCCGAGCATTAATAGCTGCCATTGCTGGATACCCAAAGCCTCCAATTCCCAAAGAGCTCTCAAGATCTGACTGAGCGCCTGCTTCTGTCCACAGCCACCTTGAGGAAAAAAATAAGATAAGGGATAATTAAAAATAAGTATTGCAATTGTTTTAGAGTCACACATACCCTGCAAAGTTTGCACTGGTCTCTGAACTGCCCTCAACAGTGCCAACCCATCCCCGTTTGTTACTCCAGTCAGCAGGGAATAGCGGGGTCCCAGATTTGAACCATGCAACAGAAGCAAGCCCCTCCCGAACAGCAGCACTTCTAGTCTAGCCCCACGTTCACAGCTACTTTTCCGGTCAATCGGAACAGCCACATAAGCCATTCTAAGGCAAGAACAACGCTGCCAGCCTGAACAAATCGCTCCACTCTAGCTTATAATAAGCAACATTTAAAATGGCTCAAGTCGCCGATCTCAAACATGACAGAGTGCTGCCCAGGTCCCACTGTAGAGGATTTCTGGCCGAAGACTGGATGACTAACGTTTCACCCAGTATTATTTTCTCACTGGTCAAGTCTCAGTTCCTCTAATGCTTAACAAGTCTGCTGAGGATCCTGTGGAACCAGCTCATCTCAGCATTTTTCCTCCAGGCTTTCAAGCCATTTTGCCCCTTTTTCACAGCAGTCAGTGTCAGAACAACTCTCACTTCCCATAGAAGTCAACATACACTCTAGAGAGGAAGAAAAAGAGGTTGAACCTGCTTGGCCTGCTCCTTCAGGAACATGAAAACTATTAGCAATTTATTTTTTTTTGAGAATGCCAGTCACACTGACAGACTTAACCATCAGTCCAAAATATTGCCCTAAAATACTGTAGCATTCATGATAAGAGTAAAACATGCTTAATCTGATCTCATAATGCTTGGATAGCTCTTGTAAACACAGGGCTTGAGAGATGCACGAAGACAAGAACAATACAGCCGTTTATTTTAGAGCCACAAGCCACCTCCAGCCCCAGCACAGTTAGTGAAATACCAGGATAGCGGATCCAGAACAAGGAACAACTCTCTGCAGATAAATCACTACCATACAAGATTCTCTCCCATTACCTCTAAAAATGCCCGCGTCTTTTCCAAAAAGATGAAGCCACAATGCCACTCACCCCCACATCTTCTTTTTGTATTTTTCAGCCATTTTTAACATGACGTCCAGGTAAGAATTCCTCCCTGAAGCTCCTGTTTGTCAGACAGAATTAAAAATTAAAAAACATTTCTACATGCTTTAACAGACAAGTTCGTATAGAAGACTGCTTGCTTGTATGTTTACCTGTGTCAAGAATATGAGGCAGGACAGAAATGATGCACAGCTGATGAGCATCACAGGTAGTCTTCAGAACATCCTCACTAATTATCTAGAAGAAAGACAGACACAAAGTCAATGAAAGACTTTTGATTACCCAGCTGTGTCTGCACTTCCCTCCAGCAACCCGCTGACTCCATCCTACCAGGTAATAAGCACATGAAACAACACAAAAGCTTGCAAGCCCCACCTACTTCACTGGTCCCCCAAGGTACAACTAATTACAAGGAGTTCACAAAGCTTTCTGTTAGGACTTGAAGCAAATTAAGCAGTATCAAACAAGGCTTGGAGGGAGCACAGTAAGATGCCACTTCTAGCTCCAAATCAGTGCCCTTGAACCAGGGCTTGTGTAAAACAAACCGCTGGTCTCTTTGCAAGTCACCGCAGACTGCACACCCAGACATACGCCTGTGCCTGCAGTTCCCATTCACACTGTTGTTAGCATCAGGAGAGCCAGCAGGGAGCACCATTTGCTAAATACAAGGAAATTTAACTGACATCTGATGGAGCAATACCACTTCTATTTGATCTACCACCTTAAAAAACAAAGGAATCTATCCATTTATGTAAATCAGTGGTCACCAAACCTTGACTCTGCCCCCTATCAGTAAATAATATGTTTTCAGCACACAGCCCCAATATACGTATACAAGTAACATATCTTTTATTCTACTAATACCTTATGTAATAAAATAAACATTAAAAATGGATGGGATAAGGGTGAAATAATCACTATTTAAGAATATATATTTTTATTTATTTCATTAATTGTACAGGAAGTTTTTCTTCCCATGCCTCAATGTCTTTGCACAGCCACAGAGGTGCACATGCCCCACTCTGGAGACAACTGATCTCGACCACCATTTCAATTCTACCCCCATCAAGCCAAAACCAGAAATCACCATACTGAGCGTAGAATCTTTCGGACCACAAGCTGGGTCAATTTGCATGCAACTCCTAATGGAGAGCATACAGATGCTAAAGCTCTACCATCTTTTTCTATACTCAACTTTTCCTTCATTCCCCAAGAGAGGGTTCAGACATACTGGCACCAGCGCTGTCAGTGCCTTCACTGTACCAATTCCAAATATTTTAGGGAACAGCAGATTCACAGTGACAATTAAAAACAGAAAGCAAAGTGGTCAGAATTGTTATCCTAGACTATTTCTGCCTCAAAATGGTGCAAAAGCAGCATACTTCGGCTGTTTTATTTACAGTCAACATAGTCCTATAAAAATGCTACAAAGGATATAATGGAAAAGCAATTTGAAAAAAAATGATGTAGAGGTACCTCCAAGAGCTCAGGTGGCGGTGCGTTATCAGAAAACAGATCCAGAGCACGAGCAACGATATCAGATCTGGTTCTCCCACCATCATAATCAACAGGGTCTTCTCCTTTCTGGAAGATTTTAATTGTGGGAAATCCACGAATCTGCAAGACAAGTTTAAGTCATCAACTCAGTAAATCTGGTCATCTGTGGTGGAAGACATCTGTTACACTGATGTATTCCAAATTAAGAGATTTAATATGTAGATGAGTCAAGTCTTACAACATGTTACAACTGAACTTTTTTGTACAATTTTGTAGCTTCCTACTTATTTACAAGCTGAAACACCGTTTCAAGTTTTAAGACTGATGAAGCAGCAAAGCTTTCCATCTCCCTTCAGAAGTACCAAGCACTAAAGGTTAATTACAGGAGGACCACCATAACCCTTCGTATCTATTAGACATAACTTCGTATCTGTTAGACATTAGTTTCCCCCACTTAAGTCTCTGGCAAAACAGCACTATGCCTACGTGGAAAAAAATCAAAAACCACAAAACTAAAAAAAGAAAAAGACCTTAAGCTCCCTCCTGCTCCACTTCAAATACAATTTGTTCAGTGCTCTTGCTGATTGCCAGCCACGTGCACTTACTGGGAAACTAAGCAGCACACTAAGCTCCCTCGCACTATATTAAAAATCAAGACTACCAGTTTGCTTTGGGCCCACAGCAAACCGATCTGGGTAGCATTGGTGGAGTGATCCCTGATAAATGGCTCAAAGCCACCCACGTGTGTTCTGGAGACACCCAGACAACATACAAGTGTGAAAGGAGAGACCTCTCACTACAGTGGTAAGGCTATTCAGGATGCTCTGAAAGTGCACAGCCTTTTTCATCAGCGACCAACAGTTTTATTCTTTTCCTCTCACCCCTTTTATATTGTTACTAATGTTCAGGAACGAATGAGTGGTGTAAAAATTGTATGTGTCACTTAACATTTTTAGAACAAAACATCTAAGTGGTGCCAGGCTACAATCAGTTCAGTAAGATCGAAGGAAAATCTGACTTAATAGGGACGGAAAGGAAATTATAACCACCGCAAGGCACACTCACCCCATACCGGCTCGCCAGCATCTGATTGACTGTTGCATCTACCGCAGCCAGCTTTACTTTCCCCTTGGTTTGTTCTTTCACCTCAGTGGCAGCAGCTGCCCATTCTGGCTCCAGACTGAAAAATAAAAGATTATCAGCGCTCTAAGTCCTCTCAGAGTTAACAAAAGCATACCTCATTCCAACGGTATGAAGCATAGATCACACAGAGGGAAAAGAAACCTGCAGAGTAAGACAGCCAGCTGGATTATTCCAAATTAGACTCAAATCCTGCATCTGAAGGAGTGAAGAGGTTAATAAACTTCTGAATCTTATTCCCACTGGTAACTGGGAGTTTACTGTTAAGGGAGAGAGCAGCCAGAACAGCACCGAAGGTGGCCTGTGCTGGAGAAGCCCACACATTTTCGGTGAAAACGCCTTGTAGGTATATCAGAAGTGTGTTTTTCTAAGATCCCTTTCAGGGGATTAAGCATATTGCACACAAATGAGCACTAATGGGAACCAAATTGTCAAAACAAACAAAAAAATCTCATTTACTTTTTGCAGTGCCCACACCATGGGGCATAAAACTCCACCATCCACACATCGTCACTGTTTATGACGTTCTTATCAAAGCTGTCGTCAGTCAGCTCAATCACGTCCTTCTTGTCTCCACCTCCACTCTCTCGGCTCTGTAAGAAACAAACAGACCCTCACATAAGAAGCAACCAAAATGGGTTTCCCACACAAGCTCTCCCACCTCATGCTGTACCAAACGCTCTTTATTTGAGTTAGATACAAAACAGGCAGTGTTAGGTCATACAACTTTCCCATTTTAGAACTGACAACAAATATATGCAGCCTATTCCCATGGCACTTTCAAGAAACAGCAAGAAAACTCTCTCTTAAAAACAGCATTCGGGTCAAACTGACAACAGGAACATGTGGGAACGCTTCCTCAGTTCTTCATGCCCAGATCAGCCCAAGAACAAGGGGCCCTCCACAGCCTACCTGGGCCACCTCTGTGCCCTGCTTTCTGTACAGAAGATGCCAGTGGGATACACACCACACAGTGCAGTCCACCCAAGCCTTCTATCTGGCCAACCTGTGGATGTCGAGAGACTTACTCCATGATTTAGAAACTGTAGGATGAGTTAGAAGTGTTTCAATTTACCTTCAGGGAGAAATCCAGCAAGCCAACTACAGCAGAACATTACCAAATTTAAGAACAAGCAGAAAAAAAAACACTCATCCACCTAGCTTAGACTTGGACCAGGCAAACGGTGGCCCCAATGCCAAGCAGGCTCCAACACCACCTTAATCTCTCTTAATCCTTTCTTGGTAAGGGCACAGCAGTGGATGTTCCCTGTCTTGACTTCATAAGGCTTCTGACACAGTTTCCCCCAATATCCTCCTTCCGGAACCGATAAAAGCGTAGGTTTAATAAGCAGACAGTGAGCTGCACTGCAAACAGGCTGAACTGCTGCGTTCAAAGGACTGCAATCACCAGCCCAAAGCATCGTTATTCACCACTGCTACACAGCAGGGGCCAACGCTAGGACCACACTGTCCCACATCTTCATTAATGACCTGGACAGCGGAATGGAGTGCACCCTCAGCGAATTTGCTGATGACACCAAACTGGGAGGAAGGGCTGACGCACCAGATGGGTGTGCTGCCACTTGGCGCTACCTCAGTCAGCAGAAGAAGTGGGCAACCTCAAGGTACAACAAAGGGAGAAACACCTGTGGAACAATAACCTCCCCACCATCACATGTGGGCACAGGCTAGCTGGAAAGCAGTTTTCCTCAGGGTCCTAGTGGAGAACAAGCTGAACTTGAGCACTTCTGTGGCAAAGAAGCTCAACAACCTCCTGGGCTGCATTAGGCAGAGCTGCCCGAAGGTCAGGGTCGGGGTGTCATCCTCCCTTCTACTCAGCACTGGTGAGGAACATCTGTAGTACTGGGCTCCCCAGTATAAGAAGGGCATGCACACACACTGGAGCGAGTCCAGCCGGGGTCAAAACTGATTAAGGGCTTCGTGCATCTGACATACGAGAGGCTGAGAGAGCTGGGATTGTTAAGCCCGAAAGAGAGAAGGCTCAGTGAAGGCCTTGCCTGTGTATATAAGTAACTGAGTGGGAGGGAGCAAAGACAAAGCCAGACTCTTCTCTGCAATGCCCAGTGTAAAGGCAAAAAGTAAGGGCCTAAGTTGAAATACAAGAAGTCCATTTCAGAGTATGAAAAAAATGTTTCTAATGTGTGGGTGGTCAAACACTGGCACAGGTTGCCCAGGGAGCGCAGTCTCTGCGGCGTCCCTGTCCTTGGAAATACTCAAAACATGCCTTGACACTGCCCTGAGCAACTTGCTCTAGCTGATGCTGCATTGAGCAGGAGGCTGGACTACACAACATCCAAAGGTCCCTTCACAACTATGCTGTGAACAGCGAACAGGGGGCACAACCCCAGCCTCCTGCACTGGACAGCCTCCAGTTCAAAGCAAAACCACACGTTTCCTCAAATACCTGTCTCCCAGAACTATATCCTCCACTTCTGCCGCTGAGACGGTCTTTCACCAGGGACCGAAGAGCACTTAGGGCAGCATCAACAATAGCTTCACTTGTCCTGCCACCTGCAACACAGCAAAATGAATGATCAGAACACCAAACAGTCTAAGGCCAGCCACTGACTAAATTACAAATTTAAGGAACACTTTCTCTCCCAAGGGGTTCTTTAGGAGAAGCAGGACTGGGTGGTGAATGATACAGCACCAGTGGTGGGACATTGTTGACTCAAAACACAAGCAGCAGGATTCACTCTCACTCTGCTTTTCAAACACCCACCTTATCTGATGGAGGGGGGTGACTGTGGCAAGCTTCCACTAAACCACAGGAAAGCAGCAATTTTCTGGAGCTGCCCATCAACCTCCATCAACTAAGAACTGCTGATGGGACACGCAGCCTGAACTAAAACACGCACAACTCAGCCAACAAATCCCACCCACCTGTCTCTCCCCGTTACTAAAAGCACTAGACAGGGAGGAACTACAACGCAAGACAGCACTAACAGCTAGCATAATTACTGTATTCAGGGATGATTTTAGGTGTGCAGCACATGAAAGAGGATCACATTTACCCTGATAATCTTCTGCTTTGTTTTTGTTGGCTCCAAATATCTTGATAGTTGGAAACCCTCTGACGCCGTACTGTCCACCCAAGGACTGATGTTTATCTGCATCTACTGCACCTACTTTCACTACACCCTGTGGAAGTAAAAACATAAATTTAAGACAAGCCTTCTATAGTCATTTAACACATTTTATACTCTGCACATGCTGGAGACAGTTATTAGGAAGCTAAGAAAAGAGTCACTGAAAGATGCTGTAACCCAAAAACATTAAACTAGGGAACACCTCGTATGCTCATTTCTTTCTTTATCCTAAGTTTTAAATTTTTTTTTTCCCCCTTAAAAAAAGGGAATATATATTTTATGTAGGTAAGAGCTCATCAAATCACTGAATGACTAAGTTTTCCATAATGAAAGAAATACTCATCACCGACAGCTTACAAAGCTGTGTTCAAATACTCAGTTCATGCTGTTCCTGTATTTCAATAGCAGGGGACAGGACAGCAAGGAAGAAAAGATAAACGCGCTATTTTGGGAGATGGATGGATTCTGAAGTCTTGTGATACTGTTAAAAGCAGACCTGGAAAACAGTAATGGAAACTTGCTGGGACAAAATCGACTTGCTTCCTCTACAACTGAACGGCTTTTTAGGCTTAAAAGTGAACTTTTAAGTGCCTGTGTGCCACCTTTCATGTGCCACTTCTGCAGCTGGACAAGTATAATTAAAGTGCTATGATTCGGGGCATTTCCATTCTGCCTCCATGTGTCCAAGCCAGATGACAGACAAATATTCTCCTTAGTCCTCTGCCAGAAGTGCATTTGTGAAAAGTTAAACTTACTTTTAATGCTGTTGCGGCTTTCTTCCACTCAGGGGTTAGTCTTTGACAGTGACCACACCTTTCAGAAGGAAAAAAAGACAGAACAATAATATTCATTCCGATTGTATAACTATTTCATGAAGCAGAAAGCAGCCTCGTTGGGTTTGCAAACCAAAGGATTTCTACCCATGAAGAGGGGAAGAGGTTATGCCACATCACATTATCGCTCAGACAACTTAAAAAAAAAAACCACTATATATTATATAGATACATACATATATACAAATACACACAACCCCCCTTACAAGCTACTTGGCTTTCCAAACACATATGTACATGCGAGCACCAAAATCCAGATTTACACACAATCCCATCTGATGCAAGCTAAAATGGATCAGCGATGAGGACTGAAAGATTTATTCCAGAGGTAACTCCTTAACTAGCAAAGGATTTTTGGTGCACCACCTCCTGGAGGGGTCTGTAGGAGAAGCCCAACAGCTGACTGGCAGCCAGTGTATAATCGTGGCATCCTAGGTCTGTAGGAAAAAGGAGGTAGCCATTTGCTGATACCTATTGTACACTTTAGTCCTACTGTTTGGCCTGGCAAGCTGCAACAGCACCAGGAAGAGGCAGCAGGTCGGCCTTCACCTAAACCTCTCTGTACAGAGGCTGTCAGGGGGTGCAATGAAAGGCCCCTTTCTTCAGGGCCTGGAAGCTTTGGACAGCCATAGTGTGGAGGAGCCATGCAAAGATGGAATATGCACGATCAGAATTTGTACGCGGGACAAAGAGACTTTGAGCTCTGGACACGAGCAGGATGGGAGAAAGGGACAGTAAATTAAGGTGCACAAAGGCACCATTTTTCAATAGAAATTTTAAGTGTGAATTCAGCTCTGTGCTTCACATTAGATTGAGGTTAAGACAGAAATAAGTAAGGAGCCTTTTAACTTGAGGTGGTAAAACGGCACATAAAGTTTCATCATTACACCCTGTTTGCCAATTTGAGACGAATTCCTCCCTTTTTCTCTAGTGAAGACATTTGAAAAAGGAACCCCAACTACAGCTGTTTTCTAGTCATGAGGCCACCAAGTTGATACCTGGACTGCCAATGAATGAAAGAAACCCTGGACTGATCAGCACCAGATTCCTACAGTGCTCCTCCAAGATAAGAGGAAGTGCACAGCTGTAATTCTCACCATGGGGCATAGAACTCGACGAGCCACAAGCTGTCACTCTGAATGACCTCCTTGTTGAAGTTGGTTGGTGTTAGCTCTATCACATCATCACTGGCCGAATATAGGCCGTTAACTGCCAGGAATAATGTGCAGCTCACTGTGCCTAGAACAAAAAGCAAAGCAATCAGCATTCCCACAGACCATTTATGGCACTCCTGTTTCCATGGCTAAATCATCTCCCCTCCCCTAAGCAAGCTTTCACATCAGCAAAAAAAAAAAAAAAAGGGTGAGGAACTCCAGCTTCACCTGACAAAACAGGAATTAAGGCAACATATGCAGTCTCCCCCCCCCCCCTCCAGTTAAATCACAGTTTAATAGGATCATGTAATACATTCTCTGTGCCTACAGCAAGGTGGACTCCTGCTAAGCTGAGGATTTCTAGAGAACATTCAGTCAAAGCTGCAACCCTAACTTCTGCTGGTACCAGACAGGCAGGACTTCCACATGGACACCCAAGATCAGCTAGGATTCCTTCTCAGTTTTCTCACAGGACTTCCTAAGCCAACTGCCCACATCTCTTGCACAACAGGCACTCAGTGGACTGCGCCACCAAACACATCTTTCATAGGACCACTTAATGCAGGAGTTAGCGCAGTTACACTGATTTTAGGACAGACCCTGATACACTGGTAGTGCATCTACCTTCACTCTTGCTCACAAGGATCCTAATCTAGCATTGATTGGTCTCTCTAGCAATAGGCTGGAGAGCAACAGCTAAATCTCTCTGGTTAACAGCTCAAACACCTTCGGCACTCTTAAAAAACACCCTATTGAAAAGGCACAAGGATATAGCTTTCTGTTAAAACATTTCTTACTTCTGGTCACTTCTGTATCTTATTATTACTTGAGGCTTTCCATGTAAAGCTTCACAATCCTTCCTTCTACCTTGTCAGAGGATTAAGACCTGACTTTCTGAAAGACAAGCATCTTTGTAACAAAGTCCATAAAGCAGAAGATTTTCTTAATCCACCAAAGTCTCAGGGGAATAAAAGCTCAGACACTGAAGTCGGAACTAATGAAAAAATAGTTAGCTAGTTTGCAAGTGGTTAATAACTCGCATGGCAAGCTGCACCTTGTCTCTCTGCAAGACTGAACGTGAAAGGAAGATATGGTTCAGTGATGCAAAGCTCTGCAGCACATGGCACGCAGACTGCACAGCATCACCTACGCTTTAACAGTCCTGCTCGAGAAAAGACAGTTCCATTACATGTCTGCAGATGACGGAAGCAGAAAGAAAAACCATCTTTCAGATTGCTCAGCCAGAGGTCAGGACTGAATCACCCCACTGCAAACCAGCACCTTATTGAGTGCTCCACGCCCCCTCCTAACAGGATCTTCTAGCCCTCTATTAGGGTGATCCCAGCTGGTTTCCACCACCAGATTTCCATGTTAGATTGGCTCTGTCCCTTCAGTTTGCCCACACACAAGCAGCACTTCATCAGCACAGATCAAGCGGCTTCTAGGGCAGTATGTGGCTGTTACAGCACGTTACGGTGACCTACAGTAACAACTGCTGCTGGGGCAGAATAAGAAAACAAGGATGCAAAACACTACTTGAATGCCACAGCCATTCTCAACAGAAACTCTTCCCACAATGGAAAGAGATGATTAAATTTAACCCAGCATATTTTGTCATCACCCAAGAGATCCATGGCAGAATACATTCAGAGACCGAACGGAGCTCACCCAGCCGTTTCTGTCAGTTCCCAGGCACTTCAAATAGAGAAGTTCTACCTCATGCAAAAAATACCCCAAAGAGAACTTGCAGAAGATAGCACATGGTGAAATTTACCTAGTCACATACCACTGTTTTGATTTTTATTTTAACTATAACTCATGAACCACGAGTGTAATTTCCCATTCTGTTGTGAAACATACACGGTTTAATTCATCTTTAGAAAGTAAAAATATTATTTTCCTACAACCCTTTAAGCCAGGAAAATGCAAACCTGTGATTGCTTGGTTCTTAGGGGGACAATCAGCCTCAGATAATCTAATTTCAGAAGTTGCTCTCTAATGTAAGCAAACTACACAGCCAGGAGCATTGTAAAACCAACGAAGGTGGCTCCACAGTGCTATTACTCGTTCCCATCGAGAAGCCAAGTTCCAAGCCAAAGGAGCTGGGCAAGAAAGCTTTTGCTGGGGGATGTCTTTGCGAACTCCCTCCTTAGGGGACCCACACCTTCTGAGGCCCAAATTCACTCTAGTGGAGCAAGAGCCTCTCCTCACCCGCTGGGCATTACCTGCACCTTCAGCTCTTGCATGTGGGGACCACTGAGAGGATTTAGGGATTTATTCAGCCCAGCAGGCCCAGCAACAGAGGTAGCGGGAAAGGAAGAGCGGCTCCCCTGCGACTCCTCCCTGTGGCTTCCATTTATTAATTTTCTACTGTCCTTATGGCACCGTATCCCAGCGCAGACCAACCACGCAAGTTAGAAACAAAAAAAACCAAAAATAAGATAACACACACACACGCGCACAAAAAAAAAAAAAGTTACTGGAAACGACAGTGGCTTTTAAAAGTAGAATAAGATAAATAAAACAGTTTTTTTTTTTTGCTGCTGCCTGGGCTCCTATCACGCCCCCAACCCCTCCCCGGACCCCCCCCCCCCACCACCTGGAGCCCCCGTAATGGCGGCCGGAGCCCCCCTCAGACCGCCCGGGGCCCCCGAAATGGCGGCCGGGGGCTCCCCGAAATGGCGGCGGGGGGCGCACAAAATGGCGGCCCCCCCGCTCCCCTCAGCGCCTTCCCGCCCGCCCCCGGCGCGCGACTCCTACCCCACCAGAGGCGGCCCGCGGCGCGCGCCCCCATGGCTGCCCCCTGCTCCCTCCGCCGCCGCCACCACTCCTCACGGCAAGCCCCGCCCCCCGCGCCTGTCCCCGCCGTGGCCACCGCTCATTGGCGGAGCGGGCGCGGGCGCACTCGGCGCAGCCAATAGGGGGAGGCCGCGTCGGGAGGAGCTGGGGTGAGGGAGGCAGGCAGGGAGGCGAGGCTGGGCGGGGTGGAGGGGGGAAATGTCCGCCCAGAGCCCTGTGGTGGGCAGGGGCAGCCTCCCCTTTACAGAGCTGCGAGAGTGGGCGTGGGCCTTGGCATGGGTTAGAGCCCACGCAAGGCTCTAAGGCAGCATCTTTTGTCCGTTTTGTAGAGCCTCGCGGTGAGGCTAAATCTCACAAATCACAGAATATTAGGGATTGGAAGGGACCTTGAAAGATCATCTAGTCCAGTCCCCAAATGGGGAGCCCAAGTGGCTTTGCTGCAAAAAGCAGATTCGACAAAATGTTCTCTGCAAGCCACAAGGTTGTGTGTAAAGTAGAAATTCATCTAGCTCTACCTGCAGGCAATATTCAACACTTAAGTTGTACCAGGGGAGGTTTAGGTTGGAAATGAGGAGACATTTCTTTTCAGAAAGAGCAGTCAGGCATTGGAAGGGGTTGCCCAGGGAGGTGGTGGCGTCTCCGTCCCTGGGGTGTTCAAGGAAAAGTTGGACATGGTGCTTAGCGACATGGTTCAGTGGGTGACATTGGTGGTAGGGTGATGGTTGGACCAGATGATCTTGGAGGTCTTTTCCAACCTTAATGATTCTAAAGCTGATGAAAATAAACAGCTGATTAATGATATAGTAGTAATTCTGTTTATTATAGTAAGTAGATTGATATTATTAATTCGTTATGATGACAAGAATCACAGTGATTAGTCTACTGCATATTCAAGTTGCTAAATCTTGGCATAAATCAGGCAGCTTTAAAAATTAAAGTTTCATTTGTCAACATACGTGGTTAGTAAGGATCTCAACCTCAAGGGATAATTTTGAGAGGCATCCCTGCCCAAGGGGAGATCACTGCAGCCCACTGCTTCAGCAGGGAGACCTCAAATTAGGCTTTCTTTCACTGGCATATTTACACGGTAAAATGTTTGGCTTGTAGTCAAACTTATATTCCTCTTGACCTCATGCAATTCATTATTTCCCCATCAGGGATTTCAATGGTCACTTGCTCTAGGGCTGTGCCCAGCTTTGTTTGTGGTCATGGCTGTGAGCATTCACCAGGTGCTCTGTTATTAATGAACTATCCAGGTTAAGGAACAGTCACACCGAGGCCTACTGTGGTTCATAACCTAAGCAAGATTTATGTCAAGTGCAGACATTGAGCATATCCATCACAATCTGCTGTAGGCCAACAGGAAGAAAAGCAGGGAAGGAGAAGGCTGGTTCTTGCTGACAAGAGCACTGTTTTAGCCTGCATAGCCTGTCTGCATCCAACAGAGACATGAAAAATTTAAGTTCAGCAGCATGATATTAATATAGCTAGTTTGTATGAAAAATCGGCATCCCAGTTCAGAAGCTCTGGAAACAATTGACTGAAAAAGCTGAATGGTTTTTCCCTAATGATTGCACACCACAGGAGGGTATGTAGCTCGAGGCAATGTTGTTGGTGGGCATAGATCCAGACAAAGGCTTCTGCAGAGCTAAGATTCAGCCATTAAGTGAGCTGTGGATTTCTAGTGTAGTAGTAGCTAAACTTAATGTGCCATTGAAATAGTAAGTATCAGAAGTTGTATCTGAAGTGGTCTAAATTTTTTCCACATCCGCATGCCTGTGACACAAGTAGCACTTCTCAATGCTATCAAGTCCTGCTTTTTAAGAGTATGAAACTTAGCACAGTGGTGAGAACAGGCAGCCATTGTCAAAATCAAGTTGTTTCAGATATGGAGGAAGAGGAATGCATGACGTAAAAGTGCTTTTAATCAGAATAGCTGCATAATATTGGCATCTTGGCATTTTCAACCATGTAAGAGCAGCCTGCAGAGCAGGCAGATGCATGTTAGTGATGATTCCTGTTTCTTAAGTTAACACATACCTCACCTCTTATTTTTATTACTCTGAATCTGTGTGAAAAAGCCATTCATTTTAGGGCAGTTTTTTATATTGGCAGCAAAATGTCTTTTCTTTACATGAGATGCTGGCTAATAAGTGAAAGTAGCAGCCTTCTGCAGTCACTTCACTGGTACATAAATCAAACAAGAGCTGCTCTGCAGACCATCCATCTTACCAAGGGAGAAGTATTTCTTTTAAGTTCTTCATACATTTCCACCAGTATGATTAAAAAAATAAATATGACGCTTTGGGGCACTACTGAGCTGTTAGTGTGACATTAGCTCCAGGCAAAATTTTCAAAAAAAAAAAAAAAAAAGGAAATAATTATAGTTTTATGGTACATAGGCGTTGTCAGAGAAAATTGATAATTTTTTTTTTTTTGGTTTGGCTCTAACCAAGGTCTCTTTTGTCTCTAAAAGGTACTGTATAGAGGTAGTACATTTGATTTTTTATCAGCATCATGTGACAGTAAGTTGAATGTCTGTATTTCATTCGTTCAACAGTAAGTTGAATGGCCAACATTTCCATAGCACTAAGAAGCACATGTTGAAGTACCTATTGCCAAAAAAAAAAAACTTTTAAAACATGTCTTTACAGACTTGGTAAATTCCTAATGAGTTTAGGAAACAATACACCAGCAATACACCATCAGCTTTTCAACATTTTTATCTGTATTCTGGAATTACACATAAGGTAGCGCCGAAAATGCCTGCATTAACACAAATATTAGTAAAGTGGTAAATATTGATGAAAACAGGACAAGGATACAGGCTCTTTGATGAATAAGCTGCATTCAGACACAGTACATTTAGGGTTTTAGTTTGCATGAGGCTTTTCTACCTCAGTGAAGACAGTACACTCTCCAGTACTTGAACGGTGTCTCTGAAAGAGATTTCAGTGCTGTTTCTCCATTGCAGCATGAATTTCTACTGTGGCAATAAAGCTGATGTGATTCATGGCTACATAAAAAGGGGAATAATGGAAAGATACTTTGTCTGCAGAGGTTCATGAGACAAGTTATTGGGCCTATATTTAAAAAATATATCCATAATTACAGGGGCAGGGTTAGAAGGGACTTTGCCGGTTTCCTAGGTCAGCGCTGTGATACGTCAGCCACTGTTCCACACCTGAGTCTGTGAGGCCTCATGGATGCATCCAGGGGTGCAGGAGCCAGCTGATACAAAACCTGAAATCAGTTACCTGAGAAATTAAACACAGTGTTTGAAGAAATTCACAAGGCTCCTGACTGGGAGACCTGGCTTATGTTCTCCGTGTGTCCACAGGCTGCAGCTGTGTGCTGAGGTACATGATATGAGTGTACATCACCCAAATGAACACACTTCCCCCCCAAAATGACCTAGAGAATGCTTGTATCTGAAGTGCTGAGAAGCTGGGTTACCAGCTCAATTTTATGCACCTCCCTGCCTATAAAGTGTTTGAAATTTGTGAAAGTCTCTTCAACCATTGTGGATGAGCTATGAGCTTAGTGTAAAATGATCTCAGTCTGATTTCAGGGATCAGTATGGTAGAAGTGGGATGAAGTTAAAAGCCCTGTGATTTTGAGCTGTTAAGAGCTTTTAAAGGTCCCCTGTAAAACCACGAGGTTTTTCCAGTCTGGGGTAGTAAAAATGCTTGCAGACCTAGGTGTCTTTGCCAGGGTTACTGTGCTGTGGTCTGACCACTCCTGGTCATGGGAGAAAACCTGAACTTTACTGACACGGAAAGGCAGATTTTACTAACAGTTCTGCCTTTCCATCTTGGTTTTGGTTTATGCAAAATCTCATCTAGAGATCACTGAAGCAAGTACCCACGTAATACAAGCCTGGGTGCTACGTATCAGTGAATCCTCTTTGTCATTTCCCTGTTTTGCATACCCCTGTTGTTGCCAAGCCAATACCAGACAGATTGTTTAGTGCAGATCCTTTTTACAGAGCTTTACAAGCTAAGCCCCAGCTGTGAGGCATGGATGTTTTGTCCTCCCTCCTTGCGATGTCCATGTAGCACTTGTACAGACCAGATAGCAGGAGGATTAATGATAAAAAATGTGAGAAATATTCTTGTATCCCAGGGATCTCACCTGGTTACTGCACTGGCAGACATGCAGGAGTATAAAGTGCAGGGATTCTGGCTTTACAAGTTTTGGGTGCCTCCTAACTCCAAATCTGAGACATAGTTGAGGGCTCCTGGAATGCAGTTCGCAGTAAAGCAAAGCTCACCCAAAGGAGCATTTTTCATTTGTGCTATTAACATGTTTTTAATCTTGGTGGCCTTTAATTACTAGACAGAAGCTTTTATTGGAGACAGAAAAAAACAGGGGAAGCCTTAGAGCTAGAAAAAAGAGGTAGGGATAAGGTTGCTCCCTGAAGCAGCTGGCTTTGCTTCCAACAGAGGTGAGAGAGCTGCCACTAGGCCTCAGCAGGAACAACAGATGGAGCTTAAGACAAGCTCTTGTCTACTTAATGAGGCTAATTTTCTGCTTAGGATGAGACTGAGACAAGGGTTTGGAAGTTGGAAGAAAGCCTTTTGCTGGGATAATTTAATACGCATGACCAGAACTAACCACGTTTGAAGAAGGAGGGGAAGACGTGGAGGCAGCAAAAATGTTGAGGGGCCTGCACTAGCTAGTGGGTGTAGCCCTACAAATATTCCAGGCTCCAGCATCTGCTGTTCAGAGATTCAGCAGGTCCCAGGATTAGGTACACAGGACATGAGCTTACTTTGTGAGTTGAATATGTGTGTCATTACAGGACAGGCCCTCCCTCCTCTCCAAGGAGCAAGGTGAAGCCAGTGTATCTGCTGGAGTCCAACCCCCTTTCTGATTTTTGAACAAGCACTAAACCCTGCACATATCCCAATAAAAGCCTCATATGAACATCCTTTAGAGAGCCTGCTGCTCCCAGCTCTCCCACCTGCCTGTCCTTGTGAACTGGGAGAAGGCATGCAGAGGGCAATGACCACACACAATCCACCCAGAAGTCTTGTTCCTACCTCAGACTCAGGCTGTGGATTCGCCTGAATCCACGTCAAAAACAGAGCTGTGAGCAGTATGGGTTGGACCATCACGCTATGGTAACTTTCCTGGGTTTAATTAATGAGACATGGGGCAAACCCTTAAATGGCCTTGTGAGGGCTTCAGCCAGGACTTGTAGGTTTGGGGTCCCTTGCAGGGCATCTCTCCACAGTGTGTGTCCGAGCCACGTTCCCTGTGGCATGCTGAGAGCCTGCAGCAGTGTCATGCCAACAGCTGGCACAGGGCACCAGTGCTCTCTGTGGGACCCTACCCAGCAGGGAGGTGTGGATGTGCCTTGGGAGCCTTCCTGTTGACATCCTGAGGTTGGACTAGGTGATCTTGGAGGTCTCTTCCAACCTAGATGATTCTGTGATTCTGTGATCCTCAGGTCTGGAGACCTTTTGCCTTGATCACGCTGAGGCCATCACAAGGAGGAAAACCTCTTTAATATGCTAGTTCATCTTTCTCATGGGAAGTCAGTTACCAGGCTTCAGCATTATCCTAAAACAGATATTTTTTAGCCATATCCCTGCCACAGCTGGGATCAGCCACCTTTCCTCTTCTGTTATTTAAAT
Organism: Cygnus atratus; assembly: GCF_013377495.2. Lineage (NCBI taxonomy): Eukaryota > Metazoa > Chordata > Aves > Anseriformes > Anatidae > Cygnus > Cygnus atratus. Next base: position 15,586,507 of record NC_066364.1, on the reverse strand, counting down.
GGAGCATTCACCTTTTCAGATCCAGGCCTTCTCCCAAGTCTATCCTGTTATGGTCATCTGGGCCCTCAACAGGACCTGTCATGTTCTTTCTCTGTACCATAACTTATTTGGGATTAGCCTGTCACACAGCCATTTTATAACCACTCCTGGACTCTGAAAATGGCATTGAAAACTTAATGCACATAGTCTGACCTGGTCATGCTAGCTTCCTATCCTCATGTCACATGGTGCACAAACATAAGGTTTATTCTTTATGCATAACAGCAAGAAGAATCATGTTTTCCAGTGCCAGATGTTTCCTTTCTTAGGGTATATCCTGATAACAAAAGAGCTGGATAGCAAATAACACACACTGCTGTAGAAAGTCACCAACTATTCAGCTGGGCCACATGAGAAGCAGCATGACTGCAGTATCCTTCGGAAGGATTTCCTTTGGCCTTCTCCAGATCCTTGTGCGGTGGGTTGTGCCCACAAGAGGTCCATCCCCGGAGCTATGAAGCCTCTGCTACCCAGATGTCTGATGACACACCCACCCCTTTAAAACAACAACAAAAATGGTTCTTTGGGGAGGTTCTAAAAACAGTAAAAATTTGAATGGATTAAAAAAGTGACTGGACAAAAGTCATGGAAAGAAAATTCCTTCCCGACTAGTTGGCCATAAACTCTGTCTTGGAAAGTCCCCTAACCACGTAATGATGGGGAGTGAGACTGTGCTGGGAAAACGGATCTATTTTTTGGGTTTATCATCTTCTTCCTAGATAGAGAGCTTGATGGCTTTTTGACCTGTTTTCATATTGCTGTTTTTGCGTTCTGAAATGCTTATCCATCTTTCATTAAGAAGGTGATTATTTGGGGAATGGAAGTGGCAAAAGCTCATGCAGGGCACTTGCCACCAAGTGTTCGTAATTTCTTAGCCTGAGGTGCTAATGGGAAACAAAAACTCCTCTGCTAGCTGAATGATATATAAACCTGCATTTATTTGTACCGTGATGAAAAATTGGAATTACTTTGCTAAGAAATGCCAATATATTTAAACTGTTGTAGAGAATGGCACCAAAGTGGTGGAGGTTTAGAAAGATGAAGTGGAATTACCTATTTCCTAAATAATGAATAAACACTGAGTAGGTAGACGAAAACAAATGCCAAAAAAAAAAAAGTGTAGTACAAATATGCAGGTGATGGATGGCTTTTTTTGCTGGTGTATATGGACGCAGAAGGAGAGGTGGGGGAGAGACTAAATATGAGCAGATTATGGCTGGATGCCAGCCAGTACAACAAATACCCACTAGATGCCACTGTGCCATCTCTCAATCCGTATATGCCCGTACGTCCTTGACAGACTGGAGTGGAATATGTCCCTTTTGGTGGGATCTTTCAGTGCTAACAAGACCATTGTACAATAGAAAGCAGCAGTGCCCGCTACTAAGACCTTTGTAATGATTTCCTACAAGCTCTTTGCGCTCAGCCTGTGTCTGAGAGCCTGGGGACACCCCTGGGATCCCCCTAAAGGCAGAAAGGCACAAGAGCTCTGTAATGCACCTAAACATTAAGAAAATAATTATGGATGGCAACTTCTTTGTTGTAACAAATTGTCAGCTATATAAACTCTTCTACCCTGCCTCAACTGCATGGGGCTGAGTCTTTCTCTCAACACACAAGATTAGACTGACCACTGGCCAAAGAACACTTAAATTTGTGTTGAAATCAGTGCTTCTAATTCATTTTAGCTGGTGAATCTCTGACAAGAAAACGTTAGAGTAGACTTGAATGGATGTGCATACTTGTTGAGTTTCAGAAAATTTGCAAAAGTTAACAAACTTGAAAAAAAACAACAAACCAACAGACCACAATAATATAGGTCACTCATTATGCAGCTAATACTGAGATAAATGAGGTAATAAAATGAGAATATGTAAATGTTATATGTTGGAAAATAGAAGAAAAATTATTTGTCTCATAAAGTATCTTGTGACTTTCTCCTATGCACTCTATTTTGCTCGTAGCCTCATTTGTCATAAGATTTGTGAGCTTATAGTGAGAGCTATAGGGCAGGCTCATGTCTGCATGAGTGCTATGTAAAGCATTTAAAAATAAATTAAAAACCATAAAAATGTACACACACACATATAATCTTCATACATGCAGTAATAAATTGTGATATATACTAGCTTGTTACTTGTTACCTGCTATATGGAACCTCCTTGTTACATTGTCTCTGCTGCATTGCACTCTCAATTGCAGGATTATAAGAGAATGTCCAAAAAAAAAAAAAAAAGAAAAAAAAAGATTATACTACTGTTTTAAAAGTTCTAGTGAGGATCCACACTGGTATTGCTAGGTAAGTTCTGCTCTTGGTTACATCCCATATAGAGGGAACGGTCGAATCAGAACCAAAATGTACTTTGTTAGATGCCCGAATCAAAGAATTTTCCAGTAAAATCAATGTGGAAATGAGCACTGGAGCCTTGGGAGTCACCGGAAGGATGACACTTTGGCTGAGTTGTCCTATCAGACCAGAAACAGCAAGGCAGGATGCAGGCATGTTGATGCATTTATGAAGCATATATATTTGAAGAACAGGTGTAGAGGCATGATCAGTGCTGTCCCACAGTCTCTTTCTAAGAGGCAAACCAAATAGGACACAGAAACACTGACAGCTCTAAATGGAAGCTTCAGTTCAGGAATGCTTGATTTTTACTTTTATTTTTTTCTTTTTTAGAAACTGCAAGACCAAGTATTGCCTTCTTGTATGTATTTAAAGCTGGGAAAATTTAGGGAATTGTGACTTAGAAAAGCAAGTATGCCTCACAGCATGACTGTTGCTGTAAAGACGGCTTGTTTTGTACCTCTCCTGGCAGTGAAAAAGGGCAGTGGTCTACTGCCACTGAGAGCATTGGTGATGAAATACGACGTCACTTGTGCACCCTGATGGGGACTGCCTAGCTGTGATTTGGGTTTCCCTTTCAGAGAGTTGCTATAAGTAATCTAGCCTACCTGACTTCTGTCTTCACACCCTACCTGTGTGAAGCTCATCTTTGTGTACCACTCCAGCTCAGTGTGTATATGCTATTCATTGGCAGATTGATTTTCTTTTCAATGTGCTGTTATTACTTACTCCTTATATCAGCATTCAGCCAGCTCGGTGCCTTTGCTAGTGTCTGAATGTCAAAGGACCGTGCATGAAAGTTGGTGACCTGAAACAAAGTGCTGTTAGCAGGCTGGAGAGGCATTTAAAAGGCAAGGTGAGAGGCAGATCAGCCTCTAGCAGCAAGGCAGTGTATTTATTACTTTGCTGTCTTTATTTCAAGTCAAGTGTCCTTGCTCCACATTCAGATGCTCTGAATAACAAGCCAGCAGCAGTGACCAGCACTAAGAGTAGCAGACTGCTTGGGTCCGTGGAAAGCAGGAGGCTTTTAAAGGCAAGATGTATTTAGCTTCCATTGAATTGGATGATTGTGTGTTATCAAATATCTTTTCAATATCTTACCAGCAGCCAGTCTGCATCTGAAATAGGTTTAGAAATCTATTCAAGAATCAGGCAATAAATAACTGCACTGATCAGCATAAGGAAATAACAATTTCTTCGGACCTCGAAATAGATAAAGTAATAGCATTTCTAGCATTAGAACTATATTTTACTTGAATGCACAGGTCACACTGCAATTCCTGTCTTTATTACACCACCCATCATTATAAAGAGACATAAATGCAGATCTTTGGCTAAGTGAGTGGGGTAGCACAAACAAATAGGCGCAACACACTGTAAAACAACTGTGTGTTTGATACTGTGGCAAACACATTACAGATACTGAATTTCTCAGGAAAGATACTAACATGAAACAGCAACCAGTTTCACCTGAACTCTTCCAGTGCAAAAAGACTCATGAGAGGGGAGGAAGAGAACTCAGAGCCACGATGAAAGCTTCAGGGTCTTGGGTCTTGCAGCTGCCCAGGCTGCTGGTTTGATGAACCAGAAGCTAATTATCCCAGATACCCACACGTATTTTCTGCTACTCTGTTTTATTTAATATTCCAGTAGTGAATCCTATATGACTAGAAACCCTAAGGTCCTAACTGATAGTGCTGCTCCCTGCCTATAACTCCTGGTTTAAGAGGTGGCATCCAGGCTTTCACTGGAGTGATGCCCTTTATTTTTCAACTATTGGTTCATTTGCCTTGTACATTCTGCAGTTTCTCATTTGAGTGACAACCGAGTTACAAGCAAGAAATCAAAGCATCTTATCTCCAGACACCAGCTGGTACTCTGTCTGGACTAAACTGATGGCATTTAGGAGTATGGAGAAGAACTATGTGAAATCTGTATTAAGCATCTTGACAAGGAATGTGTTTTCCTTGTGTTAGTGGTTGGATCCTGCTGGCTCCTAGCCCTTGCTCTGCCACGTTTGCTGTGCCTGAGTTTACAAGTCTGCATGCAAAGCAACTTATCTTTTCCTCTGACTTGGCCTCCCATTGTCACTAATTAAAACATGTCATTCCGGAGAAAGCTAATTATCTTTACTGTACAGAGGAGCAGGCTGAGGAAAGGGCATTTCTGGCAGATAAGATCTGTGGCGTGTTTATATTTTTTGGCAGACAAAGGTCTGGAGAACTCTCTCTTTTTCTGCTTTCCTGGGGGTGGTGGTGGTTGTGATGGTGACTTAGGTCAAGTCCAGAAGAGTCCTGGTGTCTGTTTTCCTAACTGACCTGTTTGTGTGCTACTAGAAGATGCACTGCTTCCCAGTAAATAAATACAAATAAATAGAAAAAAAAAAAAAGGAAAATCTCTATCCAGCTCCACCTGTTTAGGGGAACAGCTTCATCCAGATACACACAGCAGAGGGGATGTATCTGGGCAAAGGGAGGGAGGGAAGAAAAGGATGGACTAGTGACTCCCCCATGCTCTTTTTTAGAGCTATTCTCTGGGAGAGAAATTAGGGGACCATTTGGGACAAGGGCATATTGATTATCTATGGTCAAGTGGGGGTTGAGACATTTTCCCCAAAAGTTTTTAAACTAAACTAGCATATTGATTTGAATTATTTAATTTAATTTAATTTATTTTTATTTTATTTTATTATTTTATTTTATTTTTCCTGGAAAAATACATTGTAGTTTTGTGTATTTCACCCAAAAATTCTTGATTATTTTGAATCATTCACTGAATCAATGGCACAAGAGCCAGTATCTTTAACAAAGGACATTATAGGCAAGTGAGGAGTGTGTGTGGGGGGAAATGATGTTTCGTCACTCACTGCTGCCGCAGGATTGCTCCTTGCAGTGCTCCGGAACAGCTGGCAGATGGTGCTGCTTGCCTTTGCTTTGAGTTTGTGTCTGTAGAGCTGGGGCTCTGCCCAGACAGGCTTGTTTGTTCGTGCAGGGGAGGTGTGCTGGGGAGCCGAGATCAAGGGAGGAGGAGAAGACTAAAAGGGGGTGAAGGGGTGTGAATCCTACAGTCCCTAACATCTTGATCAAAGACACCAAAAGTAGAACTGAGCTACCGTGCTAACATAAGTTGCACAGGGTCTGCTAATGTTCAACTGGGAAGTCATAGAGGCAAGATCAAACCTAGTGAGTCATATTTTTTTTTTACTGGGTAGTCTTAAGTAGATGTAGACACCAACTTGAGGGCAAGAAGGTTTCCTTCTGCTAGTCTAAACTGACCTGGGTTAAAATAAAGTTCCTAGAGCTTCTGCAAATAAATTCCTGTCTGAACCAGTCTGTATCTTACAGACACGCAGACAACCACAGTTTAAAAACGAACAAAGGTCAAGAGTTAAATGCTATTAATTCATCCCAGCTGAGCAAATGACACTTACATTTCATGCACTGAAGTTTGCAGTGCTCCTGTAGAAGAAAAAGATCCCACTGCCTCTTATTGCATCATATCATTGTAGGAAACAACACTGCAACACTGTAGGAACCCTATTGTAAATATGGAGGGAAAGGTTTTCTGTATTTACAAAAATATTTACAAAATAAAACAATTGCTCCCATCCTCATACCCGTGTGGTCTCAAGCACCAGGACACAGGTGTCCTAGCACCCTGTCCAGCATTCAGGCACCGAGAAGGCAATCTCATGGATCAGGTGGACACTATTCCTTGTGGTGGAAAGAATTCCAAGACATGGTCCAGAATCCTTGTGGTGAAAAAAAAAATGCAGAGAGGACTCCAGTTACCGAGTATTCATTACGATTCCTGTGTTCTCCTTAGGTTGATAAACATTTGATAATTTTGGATATACGCTTTTCTGCACACAGGTGCTGATGGTGATTTTGATCTTTTGCCACACCACCGTGATTCACCTCAGTCATTAGAATTTACTCATGGTCCTTTGTCTCCTTGAGGGGGGATTTTAAGGATCCAGCCCCATTAGAATCACAGAATGCTTGAGGCTGGAAAGGACCTCTGGAGGCTGCCTAGTCCCCTACCCCTGCTCAAAGCAGGATTAACCAAAACAGGTTGCTTAAGACCTTGTCTAGTTGGGTTTTGAGTGGAGACCCCCCACAACCACCGTGTCCGACCACCCTTTCAGTTAAAAACTTTTTTCTTATGCTTAAATGGAAGTTCCTGTTCCTCAACTTCTCACCATCACCTTTTAAAAGGCTTGAATCTTTGTATTAGACTTGAAGTAGGCTCTACCTCAAAAACCAAACCAACCTGAGGGTGAAGTGTACAGAAGCTGATGGTAGTAAATACTCGATGATTGTGATGATGCTCTAACTGAGGTGCCATCATCACCTGCCATTATTACACCTCCACTTCTTCCATGCATTCTGGTGCACCCATATCCAGACATTTCCCTTCTTTCTCCACTGGAACCCACCTTAAAGTTCCTGTTACTAATCTTAATACCATCAGTGTCACGTAAGGTCATTGATACTGGATGGGGACACTCCACTAACAGGCAAATGTTAGTGCTGTGTCGCCAGGTATAAGGGTAACTGAGGTAGTAGAGTAAGAGTGAGTGGTGACATTCTCCTTTTCACCCAACTTAGGGAAATTAACTTAATTGCAGAGAAGAGGGCGATGTTTCAAATTAAAACCCATGAGTTCTGTCAGCTCGGTCTAGGACAGAGAAATAAGATCTTGAATGTTAATTTAGGAGGTTGACAACGTGATAATGAAGGGGAATGTTAGAACATGTCCTTACAACATTGCTAAAAATTGTAGCAAGTGATTTCTTGAATGTGGAGGAACATTTGTTTCACGAGCAGGGCCCTGTATGGATGCTAAAAGATTCAAAAGGAAGACTCATGAAAATGAATGTGCTCGTCAGTGACTGCTTCAGAACGTCTCTGCTCTATTCAAAGGAAATAGTAACCATGTAGGAAGGTTCATGTGCATGTAATTACCAGGACTGATCCGTATTGCCATTGTGAAATGTGAAGTTTGAGGAACACAGTGCTCTTCTTTGCTTTTGTGAGTTACTTGGGGGGTTGTAGAGAGAATATTTATGTACTCAGCTGATTTTCCCTGATACTGATTGGAGCACAGTCTTGAAGGAAACTTGCAGGACATTTCACTGCTTGAGACCTGAATACCACGGCTGATCACAAAATGGTTATTTTGCGTTTATTGGCCTGTATTCACCTTTGGGCTTAACAGAACTCTATAGCCATACAGTTCTCAGGTCAGCAGCCATCCATATGCCGCCCTTCAACAGGGCAGAGGAGAAAACCTGACAAATTACAGCTGAGCATACCCTCGTTTTAAAGAGCTTTGTGATCTTTAATGCTCAGCAGAGAAAGAAAACGCTGGTTTTCAGAAGTCTCATCAGATGTCAGCACAGAGACTCTTTCCTGCAGAGCTGCCTGCCAGAACACTGCTCAGCTGCAAATGGGCTGCTGCACTGTGAGTGCGATTTGGTCCCTGAGTTTGCCACTGCTATGGTTTTAGGTGAGCCACCAGGCCTACTGTGCCCAGGTCAGGGTGGCTCCGGTGCCAAGGCTTCAGGGCATAAAGGAGAGGTCTGTTTTTCACAGCTCTTGTACAGCTAAAGCTGCTGAAATCACACTGGTGGTGCAGCAATATAGGAGGCAGATGGTGGATTTCAATGTCTGTCTGCTATCCCTAAGTTTAAAATTGATGGCCTTAGCCTCTGGAGGTGCCTCATAAGAAATAAACAATAAGAACATACCAGCTGGCCCCACAAGTCAGTGAGATGAATGAAAGGTTTGTGTACAAGTACGTATGATTAGGAGGCAATGTATAATTTGTACAAGTGCCACTCTTGCTAGAGCCTGTATTTGAACATCTGATTCTGTGCAGCTCCGGGGTTGCAACCTGGCTCTTTGCTCTCATGGTCAGCTGCCCAGGATACTTCTGTTAAACCACTCAGAAAGAAATCGGGTTGTTTTTCTTACACTGCTGCATGTGAAAATAGTAACACCAGCAGGGAATGCAAAATCCAGAGCTTAGATTTCACAAGATAGATAAAGAGGGGAATAATTTATGGTTAGTTTCATATCGTATTTTTATCAAATTTTCCCCATTTTACGACTAAATTGATGAAGTTCAATATAATTATGCCAGAACTGCTGAGGGAAGCATATGACTCTTTGGTTTCCATTGCTTTGGGTTGCTGATGCACTGCTGTTATACCTCTGTCGGTAAGTTGAGGAAAATCTGGATCCCTTTTTGGCCTTCAGGCCAATTGGCCTGCTGTGGCCACTACCACACTATGGAGCTCTTTAGCTTCTGAAAAATGTTGCTTGCATCTGGATTGATGCCTGGCTTGTATTTACTCCAAAAGCATACCCAAGGATTATCCATGAAAGTACTAGTTGGGACAACATTGCATCATGGATTCTTCTAATAATGAAGCCACTCCAGAAAATCAAGTGCCTCTAGCTTAACTTATTCAAATAAACACTCTGACAGGTTTCAGCATAGCTTGTTTTCTCCCTGTAGGTACACTTACATGGCTTCTGGAGCCAGGAGACAAAGCAAAATTTCAAGGTGAAACTTTCCCTTCCAGAAAACCAATTACTTTATTTTCCAGAAACACTTAATCCAAACCCATTTTTTAAAACCATTTATTTAAGTGTTTTTCTTTCTGATTGAAAAGCCCAGAGGAAAAATGCAGAAAAATAACCATCTATTACGGGAGTCATTTGCCTGACCTCCGTGACAAAGTTACGTACAAGATGCAGGCTGCCTTTGTAGCTAAGAAAGAGAGATAACTACTGATTTCATACCAAGACAGATATCTAGATAGGTCAGGTGAGGTGCATATTTCTGTTCCTTGAGCATACCAAGAACCTGGGTGAACGCAACATCTAACCTTCAGGTAGATGAAGCCTGTGCAAGTGGGTTCCTGCCCATTCTGTTTAATATTAGCTTCTCCAGATACCTTGCCCACATATGGCAAACTGCTCAGTTTTGGAAACCTTCTGCTGTGGAGAACTGAAATTTTGGTGGCTGTGAAACCTGCCCATGGAAACACCTACCCTTGCTCCCTCAGGGGTGTTTCAGGCCCCGCCAGAGCTGTGAGACGCTGCCGCTTCCCCTTTGGTTTACATAAGCCATGCAAAGAGGGACTTTAAACTCGCTTTAATCATCAGTGATTCATCTTCCCTAGTTTGTGTCAAAAAATAATTAACTTTAGTGTGCTAATCTGCATATCTCATTAATGCAGGCTCTAAAGATGGGAAAATAAAGAGCTGTCATTCAATCCCACTTCATCCTGCTCACGCTGTGAGGAGCTGGGGAAGGGAGCTCTCCAGAGGGGACAGGTGGGCACGGGAGCCAGCAGCTTGTCTGGCTTGGAGACAGCCACTGTCTCCACCCCCCTGCCTTAGTCCTATTTTCCATTCCTCCTAAGAGAGGCCAGTGCAAGTCTTGTGTGCAGATACAGAGTCTGCACCCACAATAAGACAGTGAATCGGGCAAATGAGTTGTGTCTAATGAGGTGGAGGATAAATCCCGACTCTTCCCTTCTTAAGCCCCTGATGCCAAGCAGGAGGGCAGCGTGGGAGAACTTGTTGTGGAAGGAGAGGTTTCAGAATAGTGAAGACTGTTAGCTTGCTGCTCTGCCCTGCCAGAAAGAGAATGCTTCCCAAATCTGAGCTTTTCCTGGCATAGAAAAATTTGTTTAGGATTCCTGGCAGGTAAATGTAAGAAAGTCACATTCTTGTGTGTGCTTTAAGCTCATCTCGATTTGGAGAAGTGGTCTAAGGATGCATGTAGCCTGAGCTGCAGGTGGATAGGAGAAATCCTTAAAGCTGAGACTAAAATCCAAGATGGAGAAATTAAAATTGTTCCCGAGCAATAGCTGGGGGAATATTTTTCTAAAAATATGATACAGACAATTTAATAGTCCCCTGAAGAGTTTCTGTAGGAGACATGGAGTCAAAGTTTAAGCATAAAAGTATGAACAAAAGGGATTTTTTTCTGCTTTAATTACAGACTTCAGTGAAATATCTGCTGTGACATTGTTACCAGCTCCTTCGTGCTTGGCCACTACACTGGTCATCCTCCCAGGGACGAAGTTCACCTATTAATTAGCAAAGGACTTCACATCGTTTGAAGAGGAATAGAATAGAATATTGCTATTTCCTAGAAGAGAGAGCCTTGGAATTTCGTAGTAAAAGAAATAAATACCAAATAATATCCAGTAAAAAATAATCAGCTGCTCCTGGCCCAAGATGAGCTTACCTTTCTGTGAGTAAAGTGTTTTTTTAGGACTGCAGGTCACCGACCAGACCTTGGCCTGAGATGAGGCTCCCTGAGCAGGATGCGGAGAACTGCAGGGTGTGATGTGCTAAATGCTGCATGGTAACAGTTAACAACATGAAAGCCTGTCAAAAGTTAAGGATTGCACTGTGAGAGAAAGCTGGATTTCACAGGTGGTTATGTGAGAAATAGCTGAACATCACAGATAATTGGAGGGACATACCAGGGAGTACTGGGGACCTTTTGCAGAACAAAGTCTTGCAAGTCCAGCAGTGCCCAGGGAAGCATGTCAGTAATGCTGCTATGGAGGTCCAAGGTGACCTACGTAATGGCATCAACATAGTCAGATTTGGGTAAAAATACAGCAAAATGGGGACAACGAAAAAAGCATTTAGGGATGGGTTTATTGTGAGAAAGCTGAGGTAGAGAAAGAGAGGTACAAGGGTGGTGAAAAGGAGTGTTGAGAAATGGGAAAAGGAATAACAAGGCACACAGATCTTGTGAGAGGATCTGTCTAGGAGTCCCTGTTGGGCAGCCCAGTGCTTGGTCACTGCAGGTGGAGTGGGACCATGAACTGTGCTCTGACCATGGGTTACCTCTGTGGTCAGGGGCACTAAAACCAAACAGAAGTACATCTTTTTCCATTCCTGCTTCACATCCTGACTGTTCTGGAGTATATACCATCCCGGTCAGTTGGTTCTGTTCCTAAACTCACAGCAAAGCTGCAAAAACTGTGTGCAAAGACAGCAAGGATTCAACATAGAGTCCTGTCTCTGGCACCATTCCCCTATTTCACTGCACAGACTGAGCGTTCCCATTAAGATAAGAGCACAGCTGGATTCATGTCAAGTCTTTTTTTTTTTTTTTTTAAAAAAAAAAAAAAGCATGGGAGATATCTCATTTTTTTTCAGTTGCAACACAGATTTCAGCACATGGTTACATGACTGGTTATAACAAATGTTTTGGTTGCATCAGTGTTACTCTACAGTACATGTGCAATGCTGACTTTGCCTTGAGCCCCTGGAGCTCAGGATCTATGACAGTGAATGAACTTTACTGACCATCTCTGAGCTCAGCATTTAGCTTCATTTGAGGGGAAGGTAAGTCTGCACATGCCAAACATGTGTGATAAATAGGAATTTCTTTGTTTAAAGTAAAGCCTTTTTGTCGAATGAATAAACATACAGAAAGCTACTTGCACTTACCAATGAGTAAAGTAAAAGGCACACACAAAAAAAAACGGAAAAAAGTCATATCCAAGAATAACCAGCAAGTAAAAAAAATGATTTTATCCCTGCAAAGCTCAGGGCACATAACGGTGACTGATACACCACAATTCAGGCAAGAACTAAAGTTATCAATGTGGCTGTGAAGGTATGAGAATTGAATGTTTTTGAATTAAGAGAACTGATTTCTCTTTCGAATTTAAATGAAATATTTCTTTGCACCAAGATGTCTGTTATGTGCAAATTATCTTGCTTGCAAACATCAAGCTATACAAATGTCAAGCACTGTAATAGATATTCTAACAACATGTTTTCTAAACAGTGGGCCAGAATCACCTGCACCATCAAGGCATAGCCAAGTAACTTGCTTGCAGGCAGAGATCCCATGGTTCTAAATACATCTTTAAGGTTTGGCTTGTCCTTGTGGGCCCTGCACACCATCATGAGCAGGGGGAAATGATACTGGATAGGTGGGTGGGTTGTGTGATGTTCCCATTCCTTCTTCATGCTTCTGGCCTACCTTAGCCTCCTTCAAAAAATTAACTGAAAAATGTTGCTGTAAAGTTCATTCCACTTTCAGTTCACAGCTGCATCAAGCTGTGTTCTGCAGGTGACTTAGACCTTTCTTTATAAAAATAATGGGTCTTAGGAACCAACAGCCTAAATCCTCAAAAATCCCATGTAGGTGCTACCAGAGATGCTGGTGCTTGAGCTCCACAGGCAACTCAGTTATCTACAGTACTGCAACCAGCTGCCTGGAGTTCTTCTGTGCATGCTGGAATAGCCTTGGTTTTACAGGGCAGCGTAGTGTTTGTCTCATGCCCATGGCCTGTCAAGATCCAGTAATTCAGCAGATTTAACAGATCCCCTACAGACCTCTGACCAACCAAAGTGCTAGGTCGCACACTGCAATAAAACAGGATATGGGAAACTTATTTATTCAATCTTTTTCTTTGCCTGAGGAGCTTCAAACCTACATCCCATGAAGACAAGCTGCAACCATTGAGCTATGCATTTCTGGTTGAAAAGAAGGCTGTTGAGCCCCTTCTGTGGAAGCTGTTCCTTGTACAATGGGCTGGAAGGACTCATTGCAGATAGGGTGAGCAGCGGCAGGTTTCTGTGGACAGGGAGCTCTGGTTCCTGTCTTGGAGAACACATAATATCTGCCACAGGTGATGATTTGGTGTTGCGTGGAAAGGCCATCAAAGAGTAATGCCCTGTGCCCGTACGTGCACCTCATTCTCTCCAGGCACAAATAAACATTTAATTCTAGATAAAGAGAGATGTCCTTCAACAGCTGAGCAGTTCAACAAAGCAGTATAGTCTGTGAGAAGGCAGGATTCTGGAAGTTTCTAGATGTCCCGAGGGGGAAAAAAAAAAGAAAAAAAAAAAGAAAAAGATGCATATGTTAAAATTTCCTGGTCATAACTCTTAGAACTTAAAGCAGAAGGAGAAACACAATATCAGGTTAATTGTGTAAAAGACTGACTGGGACACTCAGGGTACTTTAATTAAATTAAAGAGTGCCAAGACGTGGACCAAGGACTGGGAACTTGATTGTCCATACTGTTAACTTGCTAGAAAAGCCCTTGACATGGTTTTGGTCCCATACAGCTAGCAATCCCCCAAACCACTCATGAGAGCAACTGAGGAGCAATCGCAGGCTGGGGATTTTTTCCAGTGGGCATTTTGCACATCACCAGCCTTTCCTGGAGACTCAGAGGGCATTTATTTGGTCCACTCACACTGGCTGGCTGCAGGCCCAGAAAAGGGGCCCCAACACTACTTACATCATTAGTGTAGATGTTACCTCTACAAGGCTTTCGTCTGGCCAAGCGTAGATGCCTACAAATATACATTTAAATCACATTTAAGCAACTCTCAGCTCTGTGGTGAGAAACAGGCAGTTTTAAGATGTGATTCATACCATCTTAATGCAGATGTCTAAAGTATATCTGGTGAATCACAGCACAGAACTTCTGCGTGCCTCTCCCTTGGCTACAGCAGCACGAGCAGCTATTTCAGATGGAGGGACAGCCACATTTGTCCAGGTAATTGCCTTCCTTTATGAGCAGAAACCCAGTGGTTATTGTGTTAAATTATAAGTAGGGCCACTGAGGCCAAGCAGAAAGTCAGGATGACTGTCTTTTAGTCTTCCTCCCTGGAGGCCTTCTGAAGCCGCCTGGACGTGGTGCTGGGCACCCTGCTCTGGGTGGCCCTGCTGGAGCAGGGGCTGGGCCGGGGCTTTCTCAGGTCCCTGCCCACCTCAGTGCTCTGGGGTTCTGTGAAATGTCTGAAAGACTGCCTATTTAAGTCAAATACGATTTTATTGCAAAGTTATGAAAGCTGAAAAACTGTGGTAACACTTTCAGGCTAAATGGAAAACATAATTAAATATCCCATTATCTATTGACCGTTGAAGACAAAAAGAAGCTAGTTCCTAAGGCTGTGGACAGCATCGTAAAGTCAATCACAAGCTAATGTGGTCAGGCTGCACTGTTTCTTCAGGGCCATGTATAAATCCAGTGGTGACGAGACCTCCAGCTTCAGCTGTGCCAGATGAAGAGGGCATACAGCAAGGGGAACAATTTTAAGCACTTGACAGAGGGACGTGGAGGACTAAATTTGAAGGGAAGTCTCCCGTGGGTGCCGTGTTGTACTGTTTCCAGTGTGTTCCAGGAAACTGGACTTCGTGTGCACACTTTAAGATTTAACGGGGTCATGTTCACTTGTCTTCTACAGCTGATGTTACCTTTTTATTGGAACAGACCAGGAAGACCAGGAAGGCCTTTCATACTCCTAACAGGCAAAGGAGTAGGAATATCTTAATTTGGGAATGCAACATCCATGATTAATCTTTTTGTAATAGGTAATTGAAGACAAATTCTTTCATTTTAAGTCCTTTAACTACATGGAGCTTTCCTGACAAGGTGAATATGTTACCTCTTGGATAGCTTTGTACTAGGTTGCTATGGTAATTAGAATCAAAAAATCTAATACAAATTAAGGTGATACACTAATAAACATTTGAAGTTCACTGATAATAAAGGAGAGGGGCAGTAACAAGGGAAAATGCTGACAACTCGTAGAAGCTTTCAGAATCTTCCTGGTAGCCAGGTCTAGGAGGGAGATATAAAGGACTGAAGGACCAGCCCTTTGACCCATCTGCAAGCCAAGGGAGGATGAAGATTTCAATCCTAAGGCCAAGGGCACAGAATTAAATGGCAGGTTAAGAGATGAATAATTAGCATAAAGAGCAGTGCAATTTTTAACAAGCTTTGAAAAGGGGAAGGTTAATTAACAATCTGCTTTGGAAAAGAACATCTTCAGTGCTCTTTTAAACATTTTTTTTTTTGGATCTGTCTTAAAATGAACCTCTGGAGCGAAGAAAAAGGATAACCCTTAATTATCTCCAGGAAATGTTGAATTGTGGTGAGCTCAGAATTGTAAAACAAAGCAGTGCAGGATAGATTTTTTTTCTTTCTATTTTTAAGCTACCTGTTAAAATTCCAAAATATTGTGAAACCCAGTTTCAAATGTTGGTGAATTTCACTGGTGCTGCAGTGTAACAAACAATCGAGTGAAGCTCACTTCATGAATGCCATGAATGGCAGATACAAGTTGGCATTTATCTCTGCTTGGTTATCTGCCTGAAAGATGGCTATCTAAGTCAAAACTAATTAACTGAGACCCTCTTTATATTCATTGGACATAAACAGGCTCCTCCAGAAAGCAGTTTCTGTCAATTTAAGGTATCTTCATATCAAATGATGATGATATCTGCATATCAAATGAGGTCAAAAGAATTACCTTCTGCAATTGACTGGGAAGTGGGCATGGCTGACTAGTTCACATGTAGGCACCTAACTTTCAAACATCTACAACTGCATCAGTTAAATCCTGCCATTTTTACTCTTGCATGGTTTGTTGTACTAGGACTTTCTGTACTTCATTTCCACAGTGGTAATGGGCTTAAGAGGAAGACAGCAGTCATCAACAGATGTTTAGATGGAAGCCCAAATTTGAATGCCCTTTGCTAGGAATCCTTTGAGTTTAGCCGAGCCAAGGCAGGATTTCACAGCAATCACAAAGTGTAACTTTTCCCCAGTAACCACCTAAGATTTGCACAGCTAAGTAGAAGGACTGAAATAGCAACAGAACAGACTGATCCATTGGATTCAGTTTGAATCAAGTCCTACAGAGGGAAAAAAAAAAGAAAAAAGAAAAAAGAAAAAAGAAAAAAGAAAAAAGAAAAAAGAAAAAAGAAAAAAGAAAAAAGAAAAAGAAAAAAGAAAAAGAAAAAAGAAAAAAAAGAAAAAAAGAAAAAAGAAAAAAGAAAAAGGAAAAAAAGAAAAAAGAAAAAAAAGAAAAAAGAAAAAAAAGGAAAAAAAAGAAAAAAGAAAAAAGAAAAAAGAAAAAAGAAAAAAGAAAAAAGAAAAAAGAAAAAAGAAAAAAGAAAAAAGAAAAAAGAAAAAAGAAAAAGAAAAAAGAAAAAAGAAAAAAACAAAGCCCTACATTTCTTTGTGAAGGAGTTGATTTTGGTGATAAGTGCAAACTTTGCCTTCAACTATTACCCTGAGGTTCACAAAGACGGCATTTACCTCTGTGTTCACAGGGAGAAATCACAGAGCTCAATACAACTGTGAGAGGTTTTGAAACATCCTGCTACCCACCTAGATGGAGCAATTGGATATTGATCTGTTTTTTTGTGTTTGATGAGTATGGCAGATAAGAGTGGCTCAAATTCGCTTTTGAAGCCAGCCCATGGAGCAGTGAATTGTGTAACATCTACACAGAGTAACTTCCAGGGCTGCAAGAACAGTCCAGACAGAGCCACGTGGTAAGATTTGCTCCTGTGAAGATAATTGTCCTTTATCATATAAAGGAGCACAAAGACAGCAAACTGAGTTACATCCTGCTGCAGTGCTTTCTGTTCAAGTGCCGAGTACTCTTCCTTCCTTATTTGTGACAGTAAGGAATGTGATACGGAAATAATTCATGTTATTTTCGAGCCATAAAGCCCCACTTAATTAGCAATTGCAAGATAAAGCCACCAGTTGATCTTCTGAGAAAATGACCACATGCTTGTTCGATTGGATATGATTAGATTACGATTTGATTAGTAGATTATATTTTATCCTCTTTTGTTCATATTGTTCATCAGAATGACAGACAACTGCTTAATGAGAGACTGTGGTTAATAATTAGCAGTACTATCTCTGCTAAATTTAAAGCTTCGTTTCTACTTCCTACTGTTTAATAAATTAGGCAATGAGCAATTTTTTAATTGGAGCAGGCTTGATGTGTACGTAAGTCTCCTTTCAGCAGGTCATTTGACAGTGCTGGCTTTGATTAGCACAATAACTAAAGATCCTGCTGCGTGGAGGGTTTTTTAGGTTTTGTGTGTGTGTTTTCTGTTTGTTTCATTTTTTCTTTTATTTTTCCCCTTTTTTTTCTTTCCAGTGGCCAAGCACAGGGTGCCAACTAGGCACCCAGACTTTGAATCTTTGAATTCATGCAGAAATTCATGGAAATCCAGGGAGGTATGACTATTGCAAACAGCAGACACAGTTCCAAAACCAAGAGAAAAATGGGCTTTGGATCTGCAGATATCCCATGAACCAGTGCCCCTTCAGGAATGTCAGCGCAGGATTATATACAGACTGTGTTTCTACCAGTAGGTCCAAAAAATGCCATGGTGTGAGGCCAAGTGCTGCACACAGTCATCTCTACTGGTGTACTACGTTTCCGTGTTATTAAGACTGGGTCTCTTGGTTACTGTGGGCTTTGAGTGCCCTGTATAATTTGGGCATTTAAATTGCACCTAAAACATAGATGTCTAGTGAAGCCACCCCAGAAAGCACTTAGTGGAGAGGAGGATGTCTCTGAAGACCTCCAGAGGAAGCCTGTATATCTAATTAAATTCAGGGAAACAATTTCCTTAAATCTCCGGTCTTTTACTTAGTTCAGCAAGTTATTTAGATCTAGTCAAATGAGTATCTATGTTTAATAAAAATAGCTAGAATAGGCTGTAACTAGACTATTTTTCTATTGAAAAAATTGAAATGAATACCCAAACAAAAAGGAAAAAACAAGAAAAAATGAAAAATATCAATTTATTTTTCCAGAAATAGACCAAATTCAATTCTGAACAAAATCAGCCATTTTGTTTATTCTCATTTTGATTTTTTTCCATATAAATATTTGTATAACGGCATTTAGAATCAAAATAATATAATTAATTATAATCAAATCAAAATTTTTATAGTGCTTAACTTCATAGGAATAGAGCAGTGCTGTGAAAAAGCAGAAAGAAATGCACTACAGCATTTTACTTCCAACTCCTTTGTTGTCAACCTCAGAAGCAAAACACAAGCTCGTACAGTACAGACAAATGGTTCTGCAAATGGAGTCCTGTATGTTAAGTAAATTATGGCATTAGTCTTTTTATATTCAACTGCATGCACAGAATTGCCTTCTGGAGCTGTAACATGGATCCGTTATTAAACATTATTCTGAGCTAATATTCCTTATACTTTTACATGGTATGTAGAAAAAAAGGTATTTACCTGTGGTCATCAAGACACGAATGTTGTTAAATTTAAATTCTGGTGGCTCAGACTAAGTACATTTTGCTGTAACACACGTTTCCTTATGTATGAATAGTGTAAGGCTTATTTACGTGCATGCCTGGGTATGGTCTGTTGTCTGCCTCACTATTAATTTCCTTGCCCAGGAGCGCCTGAGTGCTGAACAATAATGATAGGAAAGTACATTGCCAGCACAAGTTATAAAGTGAAATGCTTTCTTTGTAGGATATGAACGTACAGTCTTGATAGACTTGCTAATGCATGTGAGCATACACACAAGTGCTCATACACACACGCATAGGGTTAAGTTTGTTTTACTGCATATATTTTATGTCCCAGCGCCTATGCCCTGTTAAATATCTGGTTGTTCCCTCCATTTTCTCATTACTCCACAGAGACCTTAATAATTAAATAGAACCTGACTTTTACATGTAGAGAATCTACCTTCTAAAACCATCTTAAAAATTTACTGCCATTATAGCTGCCAGGGTCTGCAGTTCCCAGGATTTATATTTGCTCACAGAAATGTTTTCTTTTCCTCTTGCTAGTTCTGCTATGTATTGCATTATATCTTACAGTGACTTTTTTTTTTTTTTAATAATTTAACTAATGTGCAAAACAAAATTCACCTGGCTATTATTCATTCTAGTGCAGCAGAGAAGTGCAGCTACTTCTGTCTTTATTTCACTACTTTGAAAGCACAGGGTTATACTCTGCTCCTGGAGCTCTTGCAGTGATGCTCTTGGCTGGGTGTCCCCTCTGTGAGCCACTCACCACTTTGCAGGGATGGAAATAGCTTACAGCAGCCAGGCACCCTCCAGTGTGGGTTGCGAAAGCATCCATAGAACTGGTGCCTCCATCTCAAATAGAAAAGGGCTTTCTTCCAGGAAGTGACTGGCCTGGTAAGGAATGGTAGGTTAAAATTGGTGTCAATAACGGTAAGGCACGTGCAGGGGAGGAAATTGCCCTGGCTACAAGTACGCAGTAAGGGGCTCTCACTTAGCTGCTAGCTCTCAGGAGAGGGCTCGTATCCAGGTTCAGGGGCAAAGGGAACATTAGGGATTACTGGGAAAAAAGTGAGAACACACCTGAGCTGGTCAGTGAGGTGCTGTGAGTCAGTGATGTCCCTGCATCCCAAACACTGGCTGCACCCGGCTGTGTTCCCTTGGTCTCAGAAAGGATGTAATGGAGGTAGAAAATGGAAAGATGCAAGTGCAGGGAGGCAAAATGTACACTACAAGAATTAGTAGTCCCTCCTGTGACTTTTTTGGGTAGCTCTCACAGAGACATCTTCCTATGACGCAGCTGGAGCTGTGGAAGCCATGGCTGATGGATGTCGTGGAAGCAGCAAGAAGTCAGTTCCAGATGGATTATGCACATTTGTGGAGGAAAGCTCCACCAGGGACTATTAAACTTGAATCATCTGGACACAGCCTCTGGCTCGGGAAGCCCACGAACAGATTCTGAAAGAATATCTGATGTATACACACCTCATCTTCCTCAATCCCATCCACCCATCACTGGCTGTCAATGGTGAAGACAAGATGCTGGGTGATGGGGGCATTTCAACTGACCCAGGCAGTCCTCTCATTTTTAAGGATTTAAATGTGGTTGGTTTTCCTTCTCTGTAAATGAGCCCTAGCCCAGGGAATGCCACTTAATTCCCTGGCTGTTTAGGGTTGGTGGGTGCAGGGCACCACTCTACAAGCTCTGCACAAGGTTTCTGTGTCTGGCAGCAAATGATTACTTAGGGGGTTCTAGCTGTCATCTTTTTTCCAGACACTCAACTCCAATGTGTATTTAAAAATCCATGAGGCAGAAAAGAGTCTTCAGAAATAGAGCACTAAAAATCAGATGGCTACTGGACGCGCTCTGTATGCTGAATTTCTTTGGAGTTTTATTTAGAGATAGAAAGTATTAAAAATACACAAGCAGGAAGGAATGCATGGGCAATTAGATAATTCAAGCTGTCTCACTTCTCACCAGAGTGCCAAGGGGAAGCAAGTTGTGAGTAAAGGTTTACAGAAAAATTAATGTCTTTTCTTTCTGCAGCTTTTTTTTTTTTTCCTGGTGATTGACAGCACTGCCATAGAAGGAAACCTGTACGTACAGGGATGAGATAGGAAAGGAGAGAAATAATGAGATACAAATGTTGCTCTCTCTGGAGGTTTCAGTTCTAATAAAAACAAAACCACATCAAGCCTCATAATTATGTCTGAACTGCAAGGTCCACATTTTGGCTTTTCCCAGCCACAAGGTGCCTGTGGGCTGATCCGGTCAAGAACTCAGGGTACCTACAGTAAGAACATAAAATGCTCTCCTTGTCCCCATCCCATACAGGACTACTGGATGCACTGACTGCTCTCATCACCTTTGGCAACTTTAGTTGGAATAATACAGGTACACGATGGTGGGGACTGGAAGGGACATGAAAGGATTTAAGAGGGAAAAATGAAGCAGAAGGACTGACTGAATTATGGTAAAGGATAAAGGTTTATTTGGGATTTGGAAGACAGCATATTTTTTTAGCAATGTATGCTTCCTTGGAAAAACAAGGGAGTTCTTGGAAATACTTAGGGGAAACATTTTTGTTCTTGCTGGAAATGTAATATGTTGTCTGTGCTTAGGGAAAAATAAATAAATAAATTAATAAAAATTTGATCATCCCTAACAGAAATGCCCCAGTTTCATTTTGGTGTGTGCTCCATACCTTGTGCCAACCCACCCTCTAGGGAGGTAAGCCTCCGCCCTCTGCCCCTCCCCAAGCAGAGCCTACTAACAACCCTACAACACGCTTCCAGCGTCCCCCTTGCCCCCCGTGCCATGCAGGAGGCTTGGAGCAGCCTTCAGGGGTGATGCCAGCGGCCCCCCAGGCCGCAGCAGCACCAAGCTCCCCTTCAGTCTTTCACAGAAATGCCTCCTGCCTTGCAGGAGCGCGCAAGGAAGCATAACACTGGCATTTCTCAAATGTCAAATAAGGTAACTCGTTATCTGGCACATAATTATATACTTTAAACATTACTGGAAAAGGAAGAATTGCTGGGGCATAAGAGAGCCCATCTTTGAATTTGCTGCAGAGCTCTGCTCAAGGCACCAACACTGCGATGCGATAACACGACTTTGTTTGGCTTAATGGCTGTTAGGCAAATACTTTGGAGAACAGTGCAATTATAGATATGTACAATAAAATCAGAGTAAATAATGAAGGGTGGGAGTGGGGGGAGAGAGTGAAAATAGCATTATGTTGGTAGCAGCCCGTGACAGTGGATCTGTGCAGTAGTATTTGTCTTTGTGTCTTCCTTCTCCCTCCCGGTTTACATGTGGCACCCTGCCCAAATGCAGCAGTGCGGGCTCTGGCCTTGCTTTATGTTACGTATTGTCCAGGGGCATTCAGGGGCTCCTGATCGTCATGTGTGGCGTTGCAGCACAGTCATGACAGTGCTGTAGTAACCTGCCCTTGTTGGCAGCAGGCAAAGGAGAGAGGAGGTGGTGGGGAGATGTAGGGTGGCTTCTGCAGGTGGTGGGTGATGCAGTGGAAGAGCTGGTCCCAGTGGGACAGGCCCTGCCCAAGGGCAGACTTTTGCTCATGCTTCTCCTGGCTGAAATACCGTGATTTTCCTTTGGCTTTGGCCTTGGCCTTTGGCTTTCCTTTGGCTTTCCACCGCTTTGGCTGCCGTGGGGTCCTGCCCCATGTGTGTGCCATGGCAGGCTCCTACGGGTGATGGGCCTAGCTTCGTCTGGACAAGGTGCGAAAATGCTCTAAGGGAGAGAATGACTAACAGCAGATTACAGGAATTCAAAGCATCACTACTCGAATATCTGTGCTGCTTATTTGTCCACGGCAAGCAGAGGAAAAGAGGTTAAAAATAGATTTACAGGCTGCCCAGAGAGGCGGTGGGGGTCTCCTCCTTGGAGCCCTTCAGAAGCCGCCTGGACGTGGTGCTGGGCACCCTGCTCTGGGTGGCCCTGCTGGAGCAGGGGCTGGGCCAGGGCCTCCTCAGGTCCCTGCCCACCTCAGTGCTCTAGCGTCCTGTGAAATATCTGAAAGACTGCTTATTTAAGTCCTTGTTAAAATTTATAGCTTTTCTCATGAAACATGGACGTATCTAACTGCCTCACGCCAATCCCACAAGCTCAATATTTCTCAGACTTGTCTGTGAGAGCAGCTCCTTGGCAACTTAATTAAAAACCAAAACCTTTTTCTGTAGAGGAAGCTTGTGATCTTCTGCCTCAGGAAAGTGAGTAGTTTAATTATAGCTGGCAGCTGAAAATAGTATCTTTCTAACCAATGGTCTCAAAGTGACTTATTTAGAGATGTCTTGTACCTGTTTTTTTCTGCTTCTATTTCCTACCAGGTCTTTGAGCCGACTATGTGGCAGAATGACATATGAAACAAGCAAACCGTACAGTATATATGTTTCCTTGTATCTCATAGATGTATAGGAGAGTTTTTTCCCCTTTGGATTTGAGCAAATGTTTTCCAATCAATGCAGATATGAGGGCAGGCTCCAAGACTCCAAGACACAAGGGCAAATATGCAAGTCCCTACAGAGCTGTGCCAGCTGAGAAATGGTGGAAATAGTTCATATAATCGTAGAATCGTTTAGGTTGGAAAAGATCTCTAAGATCATCAAGCCCAACTGTTAACCTAGCATTGCCAAGTTTACCACTGAGCCATGTCCCCAAGCACCACATCTACATGTCCTTCGAATAACTCCATCCCTGTGTGAGAGCTGGGTAAAACCCCTATGTTTGTTCCCATAGGCTGCAAGGTCTTCCCCTGGTGGCTCTTTCAGTTACACCGAGCTCCTTGCTGGAGCAGGATTGATAACAAGTGCTCCTTTGAGACCTGGGAGTTTGTAGTGAAGCTTTCTGTGAAGGCTTTTACAGCATATTGCTGAGTTTTATCTGATTGTCCCCTGAACAGGGTGTTACCAAAACCTGTAAGAACATAGCTATATCCCAAGTGGTTCAGGAATACATGCCCCGCTAGTCACTTGAATCAAATGTCTCTTTCCCAAGGAACACAAAAACTGACTTTCTCATCTTGTGAGACAATATCTTCTGGCTTTGGTGACCCCGGGGACAGCTTCTGCAGCTTCAAAGAACACGGAAGGAGGAGCAAACCAGCCCTGATTCGTCCCCCCTAGTACTTCCCTCTGCACAGCTCCTTACACGGCCGCTGTTCTTTAGGAGTGCTGGCAATCCGGCTGTGGGGACCATGCACTTAGCAAAACCTGCCTGCTTATCAGCACAGACAGTGCAATTTACTTGGAGTCTGCCACTGTTTCGTTTTACATCCTGGAAAGTTTTAGCACCCTCAGTCAAGCTAATGTGAAGTGAGCTCTTGTATTGCCCCAGGAGCAAATACCGTAGCTGGTAGCTTCCTGCTGGACCCCTGAAGTGGCTGCAGCATCTTACAGAAGGTGTTTAAAGCTGTTGAGATACCTGGGGCTTCAGGCCAACAGTAAGACGTCACAAGGCACAGACGATAAAATCATGTTAATGACTCACTCCAGACATTGCTGTTTTTCAGCTCTCCTAGGGATTTGTGCAATACAGATACTTAATTTTTTTTTTTTTTTTTTAAAAAGACCTCTTATGGGATATGCTAAAGACTTTCAAATAACATTGATATCAAGAAGCTGTCTTTTAAGAGTTGGCCCAGTCTAAAGTGCAGCAGCAAACATTTGCATATGGTATTTTTTATTTTATTTTATTTTATTTTTGTACTGCATTTTGCTGTCTCCTTTCCTGTTTTACCTTTCCTTCCAGAATATCTGTCAAAGCATTCACCAGACACTTACCATTGTACATTTACATTTCTCTGAGTTGTAAAGATGAATGCCTACAAGTTATTTGTTTTAACCATCCCATCAGTCTGTTTTTCATTGATTAAACTGGCCTGATTGATTTTGGTTTGGCATAGAAATGCTAAGGGCAGATTTTATGTAATAGACTGGGATCTTCGCCCTTGGTTTCCACAGCAAAGCAAAGTTATTAAGATAGTAAATTAAATTCAGACTTTGAAGCCTCACTTTCACTTATTATATTGTTCTCTTTAATAGCTCCATTGAAGTTAGTGGAAGCATTCCTTTTAAGTTAGAGGAACTGAGGTTAGGACAGAAATTGGGAAGATCATCACAGGATTCATAGCATTTCATGGTGGGAGGGAAATAAGGCTGAGAGCAGAATCCAACCCTTGCAGGGTCACACTTCTACTTACTAAAAGTAGCATGAACACTGTGGTAGGTTGCTTGTTTTTTTGTATCCCTGTCCTCCTTTACAAAATATTTTCTTGTGTGGCTCTGCACGAAAGCACTCTTAGAAATTGGACGATCATTTAGATTCAAAACTTCTAAAGAGTGTGGCTGCTAGACTGTGACTTTCATTCCTGCCAAGGAGCCCCTCACTCACAGCCCGGGGAAATGTTTTTGAATATTCAGACCTCTCAGTCTCAATACAGCCAGCGTAGTTTTCATGAGGACAGAAAGAATCTGTAACATAGGCCTGGCTGGATTTGAAGCAAACATCATGTGGTGAATCTAAATGCTCCTGACAAAACCACATCCCCCATTAGCGGGTACTAATCCAGCAGCGCTAGGAGTCGAGCCCCCTTTTAAACTGTGGTTAAAATCCGCTGGCTCTATCACCACCTGCGTGGGCAAAACCTGAAGCCTCATTTGGTATCTAATCAAATTAAGCACATATCTTTGGGGGGTGTCCGATTCAGTGCAAAGCAAAGAAGTGAGCCGCTCAAAATAGCAAATTTCCATCGGTCTCCCTGGTGGTTGTAATGAAAAAGCTGATTCATGAAGTTAGAGACAAGAAGCTCAAATGTTTCAGAAATGTGATTGCCCTTTATTGCACAGTCTGAGTAAGAGCCTTTTCCTGCTGCCTAGTCCCAATGTCTACAATCACTTTTTAAACACAGCTAATTACATGAGGCAGCTTCTCCCCAACCCCCTGAATGGTAGTCTAGACTTCATTTATCAGGAATACAGAGATGAATGAGATGATGCATTCAGGTTGCTGCGGTTTAGAGAAATGTCTTCTGTACTTGTAAATGAGGATGTCTGCTTTGGGGGAGATTGTTCTGAGATAATACAAAGGCAGTTGCGGCACTGATCAGGAATTTTGTTAAGAATTCGTTTGCAACTATTTTGTTATTATATGCAAATATTCTAAAAGCTGAGGCTGAACTGAGAAGTATGTCTGCCCTGAAGGTTTTTAACTATCCTACAGGATTATGTAAGGATGATGTTATCCCTGTAGCAAGAATGTTGCACTTACGATATTTTTGCAAGGATATAATTTTCCTGCAGATTAACAGACCTTTCAGTCTGTCACAGCTTCAAATTCGTTTTCCTTATCTAGGGTCTCATGTCACAGACATCACCATGGTGCCTTGGTACCTATTCAGAGAATATTATGCATTAACCGATAACTATTACAAATCCAGCAAGAAACTAAACCAAGAAAAAACAAACAAACAAACAAACAAAAAAACACAACAGGATATCTCCCCTGAATTTTCCATTTTTTAAAAATAAAATTCCTTGAGAATGCACTATAATATTTGGGAAAACCCAAAGGTGAGAAAAAGAGAAGCCATGCTGGCATAGGAGACTACTGTTTCTAGCCTGCATAGAGACAACTCATTATCCAGATTTGTCAAAAGTAGTGGTCTCTGTGTTCAACTGCTTCTCATCACACAGAAAGACGACTCTAAGACTGCTATTTCTCAGTAAGCTCATTTAAGAATAAGGACAGTATAGGGTAACTGCTATAGATTTGATGAGACTCATGCTGAAAACATGAGGTGCAAAGGGTTTTATACTCCATATTTTTAATTGCTTAAAACTTTCAAATACACTAAATGATCCCTTACCAGAGTTGTTCTTAGTACTTTTGTACCAAAACTACCACTGAGTGTGAAGTTTGCACAGGTGTGCACCAGGTGCAGTCTATCTGAATCACAGAAGGCTACTTCCAGACTATGAAATTAATAACAAAATAATAAAAATGTGGTGTGAATAATCACAGGCCAGCTAGAATTCTCCCAAAGGATTTCTGGGTGTGGTCTGAAAGGCATCATGAACCAGGGGCTTCTCCCTGTGGGCAACTGGGATGCGGTCACAGTGTGTTTTTTTAATTACATGGATGCCAACTAACTGCGTCTGTTGACCTTAGGGGTAAGCAGTGGCCCCTATCACTGTTTAGAGGATCAAGTATAAGTGAAGGAAAAGACATCATACCCCATTTTGAAAGGGACTTTACAAGATCTGTGTTGGGAAGGAAGGTTAAGAGAAGATAGCCATGAAACAATGTTGAGTACTATAGGGCAGTTGGCAGAAAGTGTCCTGGTTAAAAATATCTTTATGGTTTAAGCCGATCATCTGAGGGCAGCCCACTTAGGTTATCTGATATTATGGTTTGGGCTAGATGGTTAACACATTTGTGACCTATGTTAGATACTAAGTGACTGTTCATGCTAACACAACTCAGTCTCAATGAGCTGAAAGATGTGATGGGGTGGTCCCCACTGCAGCAAGCAGGGCATTTGTTTCAGATGTCCCCTTGGGATGGAGGAGCATTGGGAAATATTGTGTCTGTGGTCCTCAGGACCAAGGTATCTGTGGTCCTGGGGACCAAGGACTCCCAGTGATGGTGGCCAGGCAATGCTGCATTGCACTGTCTCAACTCACACCCTCTGGGATGAAAAAGAACAGCAGAAAACCTGTTCCTTCTCCCCAAGGCTTTCTGTAAGTCACTCACAATAAAATGTTCTCTTCCCTCAGTCCCTCTAAAGTCAATCGCTTCTTATCATCAGCTCCCAGCTGCCCTTTTTTTTTTTGCAAGGTTTTTGGAGGTTTCAAGCTCCAGCTCATCTGAGCAAGGACAGCATCCCCGAAGGCTACTAAGAAAGCGTTAAAGACTTCTTTGCTTGCCTTTTGAGTTACCAGCTACTCTTTGCTGGATCTGCGGGAGCTCCACAGGGACTTTGGCTGGCAATGTTCATGCCCGTCTCCAGGCTGATGAGATCGCAGCAAGAAATCCCAGGGCTGGTGCGGCAGCGGGCTCATGTTTTCATCCTGTCAATACAACAGCCACTGCTGGCTGTGGCTGATTGATTGTAAGAGCAGCAAATTACTGTGCATTTTTAACTATGTTGCTTTTCTTTCTGAGAAAGTAATAAATCAGCTTCTGAAGCCAGTAGAATAGCCAAGTTTCTGTGAGCACTGGAATACAGAAACCTGTGGTACTGCAGATGTACAGGGTGGAAGTTCTTCTTATCCACCTGTGCTGCTCTCAGCCTTAAACTGTATGATTAGCCAGGAGCAGGAGGAAATTTATAACAAATAGGGATGCTTTTCATATTTTAAGACACAATAATGAGAAAGAGGAATAATAGGGAACAGCATCTCTGGTCTCATTAATTAGGGTTTCTGGTAAATCCCTTGAGGACCACCATCTCAGGCTTGCCCCAGCAGATGAATGTGGTTACCCCACCAGATCTGTGACACTGGCACTCGGATGAGTGATGGCCCATGTGGGCTGAGGGACAGAGCAGGGTGACAGAGTAACAAGGCAAAGTAGTTATTTGCTGCTTCACTGTGAGAAGTTCAGTCTTTCTACGTTCTTCTTCCTCCACGAGGAAAGCAAAGTTTCTCGTCTCCAACTCACTGAATCCTGTGCTAAAAAAGATTATGGTTTATCTTAAGTGGGCTGCAAGGGCCCAGTTCTGCTCCTAGTTACACCAGCACATGCTTGGGATAACCCCACTAAAATAAGCACAATATTCTACGACTGGAAGCAAGAGCAGACCTTCACCCTGAAACGCTCTGTGTCTGAAGGAGATGGAGCAAAGAGACCTCAAGACCCAGATCGAGAGGCCTGAGGGTCCCTGTTCTGCTCACTGGGAAGAGTTTGTTTAGCAGTCCTTCAGAATTTGCCTTCTCATGCTGTAATCTCAACATCCCATCAACAAATTACCAAATCCTGTCCCAAGAATAATGATGCTGGCAGTTTGGAGTGAATTCCTAATGCATTTTACCATTTCTTTAACAATTACAGCTCTATTTAAAATGAAGAGAATTATATTGCTATTCAGTTTTAGAGTGATAAATTGCAGGATATTAAAAGATTCTTCTCTGAATGCAAACAATAGAGAACTTAATTATTGCTCAGAGTGTCATTGTAGCATTATGGAACAATTTGAAATTCAACTTGCCTGGTTAGGTTTATTTTAAGTCTGACATTTTCAGCCCTAGCTTTCACTCTCTGGGTCTCTTTTTCACTCTGACAACACATCAATCTATTTTCTAACATCTCTAGCAGTAAAATAATCTCTCTTAATCTGAAGTTTTTCTCTATTATTTTATATTGTGAAATAAAAGTTTCTTTTCAAATGCAGCCTGGTACAGGAAATGAGTTTATATAGGAGAGAAATTCAGGCCATCAGCAGTATCTCTAATCCATATGTACCTTTTGCCATAGATAAAGCTGCTTGAGAATTCTTGAAGAACCAGCTTGCAATGAAAAACACAGTTTAACTGACAAAAATATTCTATGGGAGTAAATCCATTTCTCTAATATTTCCATTGAGAAACCAAAATACTTCATTATGACTTTATCAGTACATTCAGCTACTAGGCTGCAATCCGGACTTCTAGATTTAAATATTCATTTTAGTAACATACACATATTTCCTATTTCTTATATAGCATATTTCTTGCAATATAAAATTTGAAGGGATATATTTAGGATATTTTTTCCACTGATCCCAAATACAATATTTTACAATTTATTATTGGGAAATTTAAAAATGCTTTCCTTTATTCCAGTTCAGAACAATTTGTGAATGCTAGAAAGGTGGCATCCCCTGCTGACACGGAACTTCTTGTGTACCTTCATCCAAAGGCGATGGACGCAGAGGTGGTGTGATCTGCAGAGCACAGTAAGACATCCTGCACTGCACAACCCATTTTTTCTTTCCCCAACAGGCTGAGGGAAGGGGCTGCAGGCCAGTTTCTGCTGCAGGCAGCATCTTCTGTAGATCTCAGACTGAGATCTGTGTGCTTGGAGCTGGCCAAGGTTATCCCCATGACAACACCTGAAGGAGAAGTTACACCAACGTGAGACTGAACGGGACACAGTCTGTTCCTTGGGCAGCTTCATTCTCTGCTCCCCCTCCAAAAATATCTGGGTGGATGTTATTTCACCCAGCCTTGGTCAGATAACAGTGTGTGCCAGTCACCCTGGGCACATCCTTCTCTCCAGTCCCTGCAGTCTTTCAAGGACTTCCACAATCTTCCATTGAACTTCAGGAAAAAAAAAGTACAAAAGGTGATTCTGAGTGCAGTAAAGTTATGAGGGCACAGATGATTGAGAGGTCCCGCTCCCTACTCATTTTTAGAGCTTATTAATGAGTGCTCAGTTCTTCCAGTTGTGATTTATTAAGCATCCTGTTCTAAGGAGATGATACAGAAGCATAACACTGTTCACAGTCCCTGAAAATCTGTAACTAGAAACTCAGCAAAGAGACTTGAAGAGATTTCAACACCACTTGGATAAAAGGATACACTGCTAAAATTTAAAACACCTCTTGAGGAACACAAGGTACAAAGCACACTTATTGTAAATAATGAAATTTTATTAATGATCTTCAAGGCGCCGTAATGGGGACGAAATAATATTGTCAGGTTTCCCGAGTTAGCTGGCTGTATCCTGATTCTGTATTTGGGTTCATTACGTCTCATTCTTCCATGCCCCACGATGCAGAAGAACAAGAAGCCCTACGCGAGCAGGCTGAGCTGCCTCCACACGTGTGGCTGGGAGGGACCTGTGTCACCAGCCCACCTCTGGCCCCAGGGGTGGTCATCTCCTGCCTTTTACCCCCCATGGGGATTACTGGAGGTACCTGGAGAAACCAGCTGCATTTTCTCCTATTGGTGTGGAGCTGGAATTACCTGTTTTCCAGGGAAGAACTGCAGCAGGAGGTTTTGGGAAGCTTGTGTCCCTACAAAAAGTCAGCATTTATTAATCTCCTGCCCTTTACCATTGCTGTCATGCTTTTATGTGACAACGGCAAGAAAATTTACAGCTACTTTCTCCAGCACCAAATGAAATATTTCATGTAAAAGCAAGTGGGGGTTGTCACTCCAAGTCATTCCTTCCCCTGCTTCACCAGACCCAGCTTCTTGGATTTTTGGAGCCCCTTAGCTCCAGTTTCCTCTCTGAGATGTAAAGAGACAGGATTCCCTGTAACCTCCTACCTCTTCCTCCTCCTCTTCCTCTTGGTTACAGACACAGCTCAATTCTTTTGCAGGCACCCTCTGAGTCACTGCTGATTGCCTGCCCTTCTCTGCAGGGGGGAGCAGTCAGAGTGAGCTGGCTTGAGGCTTGTGCAGCTCTTTAAATTCTGACAACAGCAAATTATACTATGTATTAAAGCAAGTTCTCCTTTTTTTACCCCTAGGCTCCAGGCTGGGTTTGAGGAGAACATGGTTCAGTTCCCAGTTTCATTCCACTTCTCAATAAACAATTTTCTTTAAAAAATGTAAAACAAGATGCTTTTCCCACAGTCTCATGAAATATTTATTTACTGTTTAGAACCCTTCAGTAAGTAAAGTAGCAAAGGTCTCACATTTGGAAAACATAAAAGTTTCTGTAAAACCAATCTGTGCTTGCTAGCTGAATATTAAAATGCAGGATGGGTGAATTAGTAACTAATTCATGCATAATAAAACCCATACACTTCGAGAAGTAATTAGCCTATTGTTTTGATTCAGGGAATGTTTGCTTAATAGCCTCAGTAACCACTCACTTTCCCAACCAGATCAAAATTAACATGCAGGGAAGTGACATTCAGATTTTGATAATAAGAAATTCATATTTTGTTGCTGTTTCTGTAGATGGTCTGAAATCACTGAATTTTAGTTTTCTGCATCTGGGAAGCTTGCGGTTATTTGATTAGGGCTAAATGACATCCTTAGCACACTCCAAACAGCAAGATGGTATTAAAAACACTTGGCAGTGGCAAGAAGTAAACACTAAAGACAACAGCTTATATATTATTTTCTCAAATGTTTAAGTGGATGAAATTCCTGAGGGAGAGATGAGCGGTGAAGTGAAGATGGGGTGAAGGGAGAGCACCTCCTCTGCCCTCTCCTGTAAAGAAAGCTGAGAGCTCCGTACCCCATTTCTCCAAAAGTACACAGAAATATTACCTCCATTTCTACTCAG
This sequence comes from Cygnus atratus, assembly GCF_013377495.2. Lineage (NCBI taxonomy): Eukaryota > Metazoa > Chordata > Aves > Anseriformes > Anatidae > Cygnus > Cygnus atratus. The sequence goes on along the minus strand of NC_066364.1, from coordinate 15,554,768 downwards.
CGACTGCTACCTTTCCAGTGACTGAAGTAAAGGTCTCACCTCATGTAATGGTCTCACAACCTACAGGACAGGTCATTGTTCTCCTGACTTAGTTCCTCTTTAAGCTGCGGCACATCATGCTGCATCCTAGCAGGTGGTTGGGTCAATATCGTGTGATGTGGCACCATAAGGTATAATGCAGATGTCCTAAAGGATTTTGCCAAGTTAGGCCCTTCTTTGAGAGGGATAGAGCTAGATGCCTGAAAAATTAGGTTCAAGACCATTCAACATTGAATTGCCTGGCCCAGGGAATGCAACAGGACCTAGAATGGGATTAACAGGAGGTCTGTGCAGTATGTGGGGGCCTTATCCAATTGCAACCTGAACAATTAGTAACAGGTGCCAGAGGATCACCTCAACAACTACCCAAGGTACACCTGCCTACTCTAAATTTGTGTCTGGAAGGAATACCATCACAATTCTCTTATTTGAAGGTCCTCATTTGATCATAAACGGAGGTAGAAGAGCTGAAAATAAGTTAATTTGTGTTTCCTTAAAAAAACATTCAACTGTAGCTTTCATTTTTATGTCAGCACTAGAAATATAAGTCACTCAGGTACAGAGTAGTTAACATTATTCTGCATAGAAGTTGACAGAAATGGGATGGATTCAGATAAAGACTGACATAACTACATTTATGTGTTTGCATATAGGTATCTACCAGAGCTTGAAGTGCTTAAGCAGTCTTTATAGTCAAAGGAAATCTAGAGTGGGTTCAGATGTCTAAATATATGGGTCTAGTGCAATCTGAGACCCCCTAGGACAGCTAAGATTCTTGCACAGGTGTAGCTGTAGACATACAATACAGGATAAAGGCTTCACTCATTTGCCTAGATACAGGTGTCTGTTGACCATTTTGACCTCTGAAGATCTATAATTCCCAATGGACTCTGGGAATAAGTTCTATTCATCATTAAAATCTCCATCACTGCTGTCATTGTGATTGTGGTGGGTCTGAATAGCTTTTTGGAAGCAGAAGATGTCCTTTGACCACTAGGTGAATACACGCTTCTCCAGAATGAGCTGGGCTATCTCCATATTGTTCTCAACTTGAACTGGTCATGCAGACAATAAGAGGACTTCTTTTTCTAAGCTTGCTATGCTCTGGAATTAAATCTAGTCAATATTATGTATAATTACATATAATCACATCTATTAAGTTAATTTCTCTAAAGCCATTTTGTCTTGTTTATTTACTCAACTAGAACATGGGTGCTGGAAAAGTGGTACACTGTAAAAAAAAACCAAACAAACAAACAAAAAAAAAAAACCAAGACTGGTAAGAGTGAATTTCTTACAACTTTTTGGGGGCTTTGAACAGCTGCTACATGCCACAGAATGCAGGACAAGAATTGTGTAACTATGAGCTGTGACATTCAACATATTCCTAGCTCCCAAGTGAACAGGTTCCCTCTCTCCCCCGTAGAGTCCAAGTACAAATATTTGTTTGCCCATTGGCAAGTTCAGTTTAAGCCCTTTTTGAATGTTGCCAGAGCTTCTGAGAAAGCAGGGAGGAGTTTGGGAGAGCAGGCTCTGAAGAACCACCCAAACCTAAAAATCACCCTAAACCATGCATGGAGCCTGATTCTGAGTTCAATCACATGCGTGTAATTCCTTTGGCTTCATTGGAATTAGTCCTTTATTAAGCAAAGGAGAATGGATCAGAATTAAGCTTGAGAATATTAATTTAATTGTAGCAAAGATTTACATGTGAAAGCCCACTTGTATAATACAGCAAGATGAAGATCCCACACTGTTTGAAGTGGTCCTGACACTAAGCACTTTTTTATCTCCCTGGGGCTCTTATTTCTGCAATGTGATTTCATGCTTTGCATAACACCAAGGTGATAGCTTGCCTTTGCTCTGCCTTTGGTTTTGGTGAAATACTTTGTTTCCAAAATCAAACATAGCTAAGTTAGGAAAAAAAAATGTCTAAAAGTCAGAGTGCATCTTTCTTATCTGAGGTTGGCACAACCTGCTAGAATTAAAAATTGATAGACTAAAAAACTGCTGAACACTCATTACAGCTGCAGATCAATGTTGAAAACAAGAGGTTATTTTTTAGTAGCAAGGCGCCCTTGTCTTTATTCACATCGCTTCACTGGAATATTTAATGGTAATTCACAATTCATGCATTTTGACATCTTGCTACTCTAATCTTCATTTTCTTGTCAAAGAAAATGTCTTAAAATCTGATCTGGTTCACATACAGCATTAATAGTGTGGTGAATGTCCTTGAAAGTCAACCCTGATCCTAAAGGGATTGGTCAGTTTGCTAAATGGTAAATGGCAGCAAATAATTTGCTCATTTTCCATTCCTTGAGCACCCAAAATGCATGTTGACTTGAGTGAGGCTTTTGAGTGCAAAAAGTTCATATTTCTTCATGTAAACCACACTATTTGAGAACGAAGCTGAACATCTGGAAATGCAGGGGTGACAGGTGGCAACAAGAAGCTTTAGAAGTCACATATGTGACAATCACTTGTGCTGCTGTACTTTAAAACACTATGCAAACTCAGCTAAAGTCATTCCCACATCAGAAGAAGAATTGTTTTCTTACACAAAATGGCTATTAGGTTTAATTCTGACTATGCATAGAAATGTTTGAAAGGCATTACATCAAAACTGCAGTTTTCAGGTAATTTTAAAAGGTTCTCCTTTAACTGAAATCATTACTGCGCTCTTGAGCCAAATTGCTACTCTGAAATTTTATACGAATGGGCAATATGAGGAACACATGGGATATTTTCTTCTCTATTTTCACATACTAGACGTCGACTTCATGTAAGTCTTATGTTGCACTGTAAAAAACTGACTTCTTAAAAATGCTTTAACACGGACACAAACCCTATGCTGTGTTAGACAATGCTGCTGGAAGATTAATCAAGATTTTTGCTTTCTTTCTTAATTCCAGGTATATAAAACAGTTAATGAAGCTGAAAGCTGTAATTAAACCTCTTCATAATTTAGGAATGAAGTATTTTAGAAGGAGGTTGAAAAGAGATAATTAGATATTTGAAAGCCTACTCCAGGGCTAGACCTTACCAGTAGGTTTCAAGCAGGTCTTTGCACAGCGCTGTGGCATAAACAAGCCTGCAAACACAGGCGAGGTGCTGGCTGTAGCTTTTCTTTACTCAGTCTTGGCCAGCTAATTTGCAGCCCCACCAACGCCCTGGATGAGGGACAAGAGGGAGAATTTTGTCAGCAGAAAGGCATTCCAACTTTTACCAGCTTCCAGTGCCAGCAGCAGCACCCCCAGACACTGCCTTGCAGTGGGGACAAAGGTGATTCCCTTCTGGGGAGGGGAACGTGGAGGAAGAGGATGGTCGTCTAGGGGAGCAGCTTTCCACTCGGGAATTTCTCTGGAGGAGGCAGCACAGGTGGAGGGGATGATGGCTGGTGGAGGCAGTTAGCTGGAGGAAGGGGCTCAGCTCTGCAGCTGCGCCTCCACCTATTTTCTGGAGGTGCCATGGACCACGAGTTAAAGTCACTCTTCCTTAGATCAAAGGTCTATCTGCCCTCGTGTCCTGACACTGGGATATATCGTTGAGTATAAAATACAGAGGCACATAACAGGATACGGGGACGTGATATGGACATACACTATTGTGGTGCATGATGGACAGCCTCTGACTTTCTCACTCTCTCATGTGGTCCAAGAGCTACAGTCATCAAAATGCTTAGCAGGAAATGGATTAAAATAGATGTGCTACATTGTCAGCTTCAAAGACAGTAACTGCATATATGGGATCAGGCTTTGATGTCCAGGGCTTTCCGAACAGTTAACTGTCCTGCCATAGCTAAATGCAGTACGTAACACAACCCTTTGTATTGCTATTTTAGTACACATTATCCTATCTGCATATTTGCTAGGGGAGAAGCACATGAATATAGGAGTGTTGATTAGTGGGGAGAGCTTTACTAAACAATGAAGAGCTGAGGTGAGTTACAAACAGATGCCATGAATATTGCATTTACATGATGATGATTTGTAAGCACCAAAAACTGCACCTGTAGCTCCAAAATCAAGAGATTTTATTTTTAAAACAGGAGGTCATTTTTAGATTATCTGTTGTCTGTTTTATATTTAGTTTCTAGGTTTCCACCTTTTAGGTTAAAGTGTATTCATTTTTTAAAGCTTTTTTCCCGTTTTTTTTTTTTTCTTTAGAAGTGCAAGCCTACATTCCTGCAAAGTCTCTGTTGACATTCTTGCACAGTCTCTATATTTCATCATCTGGATCCTTCTAAGAGACACTAAATTACAAGGTGCATGAGAGACTCATAATATGAGTTGTCACGGAGTGATAACTTGTTCTTTCATACAGATCAAATTGTCCAGCTGAAAAGAAAATAACATATTTTTTTCCTCAAGATTTAACCGGGTAGATTAAGTTGATTTTACAAGAAAAGATGGCATGAAATAACCAGAAAATGTACTGTACACCTTCCTATCTTGCAGTTTGAAAGGAAGATCTTCCATGTTCTAGGATTGATGATAGGAGGACCCCTTTATATATCTTCTCCCTGTACACCTAGAATTTCAGCTGACCTTGAGCTCTTCCTTACCCATGTACCCCAACTGCCTGTGGCTTGGATGGGCCCCTATCAGCTTATTGGTGTTTCTGTGGTGGAGGCCGAGCCATCAAATTCACGGAAGGGTTTTTGGGGACAGCACAGACCTCTGGGATAACATCTGCAGAGATCATCAATATTTTTTGCACAAATGACAGCAAAGAAAGAAACCCAGCTATGCGTCAGGAAGAGCATTTAATCTTGAATACAAAGGCTCTATCACTCATGGAGCTACTTTTAGTTTTAGGGCTCAGTACTGTGTCAATAAAACTAATGGGAATTCTGTCCTTGCCAGAAAAGAGATCAGGATTTGGCCTTTGAGAGCAACATACTTAATTCTAGTGTGCATCCTGGCTTCAATTTTTAATGAGAAAATGGGAATAAACAGAACAAAAAGTATTCCACAGGTCCCAGAACCTCAATAAATGCAGCATAATGGTAGAGCTAAAATTAATGCTATTTTTTACAATCTGGATAAGAGGGTGAGAGAGTGAGGAGGGTTTGCTACATCACACAATAAAGTAGAGCTCCTTTCTTCTTCCTGTTCCCAACTTATTGGGTGTCTGAGTTTGTACCTGATGAAGCACTGTTATTCCGAGGCAAAGACTGACAGATGTTGGACAGTCATGCTGGGCTGATGTTGTTTCTGCTAGAAATGCAGTGACCCGAACATCTAGTTCAGTGCAATTTGAGTTGGAAGGAACCTTAAAGATTATCTAGTTCCAACCCCCCTGCCATGGGCAGGGACACCTCCCACCAGACCAGGTTGCCCAAAGCCCCATCCAGCCTGGCCTTGAACACCTCCAGGGATGGGGTATCCACAGCTTCTCTGGGCAATCTGTGCCAGTGTCTCACCACTCTCTGAGTAAATAATTTCTTCCTTATATCTAATTTAAACCTACCTTCTTTCAGTTTAAAGCCATTGCTCCTTGTTCTATCACTACACCCCCTGACAAAGAGTCCCTCCCCAGCTTTCCTGTAGGCCCCTTTAGGTACCAGAAGGCCACTGTAAGGCCTCCCCAGAGCCTTCTCTTCTCCAGGCTGAACAACCCCAGCTCCCTCAGCCTGTCCTTATAGGAGAGGTGCTCCAGGCCCCTTGATCATCCTTGTGGCCCTCCTTTGGACTTGCTGTAATATGTCCATGTCCTTCTCACGCTGGTGGCCCCAGAGCTGAACACAGTGCTCCAGGTGGGGTCTTATGAGAGCAGAGTTGAGGTGTCCTAACACCAGCGTGTCATTTCTGAGAAAATACTCAGAACTTGACTGACACAGTTGAATACTGGGTTAGGCTGCCTGCAAGTGTTTGCCTGACCTGCTATGGGCATCCTAAATGTCTGGGCTGAGGTTTGTTCTAGCTCAGCGGCAGCCTTAGCCCTTGGCCTCTTGAGCTCTGCATTGAAGAGGATCTCTAGAGGGTTTATCTGTACAATTTCATCAAAAAAATATAGTCATTTTTCCACCTCTTATGGCTGAAGTCCTGGAGTCCTGGATACTACTTCTGCTAGAAATTAGAGATGGTGCTTATATCCTGTAGGATTGCCCGCAAAAAGTGGAGTAAGGGCTGCTCATGGCCTAGGAACACACTGAGATCTTGCTTTAATTTTGTGTCAGGAAGAGGAAGGGGAACCAAAGGAACTAAGTTGAAGCTCTGGCACTTCCAGCATAATTCACAACAGCAGCAAAACTCTCAGCAAATTGTTGCCTATGTGTTGTCCTTTTGGGTCCCTGCCTCATTGCTTCTGAAAGTGTAATTCCCTCAGTCCTATGGAGATCTTTTAAAATCAGATTAAGTATCTGCTGGGTCCCTTACCATGGTAAATTTTGTAATGAAAGCCACAAACTGATCCTATTAAAAAATAAGAGCACTGACATCTTGTGGCAATGGATTTGGGGCAAGAAGAGGTGTTCACAGGACCCCAAGCGTAGCGAGTCCATCCTTGCCATGGGAGGAGCAACAGGAAGGCAGTGCTTATGGGGATCAGCAGAAATGCTCCTCCTGAGGGGCCCCGGGGCCTCCAGCTTCTCTGTGCTACTGAGGGAAAGAGACAGGGTGGAGAAGGGACTGGAAAGGGCAGTGTCAGAGGAGGGAGACCAAATCTCAGCATGGCATGATGGAAGGGCAACAGACAACCTGTGTCCTGGGGACAATGTGAGCGGGTCCCTGGGCTGTGGCACTGCAGGCATCCCAGGGACTGCCCACACACTGAGGGGTGATGCACGACCGTGGAAGGGCTTGCTTTGCCTGCACAGGCTCTGGTTATGGGGGGAGTTTTCTGCCTTTTCAGTGTTTCCATCCCCCAGCCAGAGTCACGGCATGGAGAGGCTGCAGGGAGAGCAGATGCAGCTGTCAGTCACACTCTGAATTTTTCTCTCTTTTTTTTTTTTTTTAAATATGATCTCAGTGTGTGCTGGGCACCCTGGCCTTGAATATATCCCCATCTGAGCCTGGAGGCCATCCTGCAAACATAGCCCGTGGGCTGGCGGGGGTTGCAGGACCCTGCACACCCCTGCAGCTCCAGCGGGCTCCTTTCAATTCCCAGAGCTGCACAGCAAACAGCAGCACTGCAGCATTTCAAGAGCCGGCTATGGGAAACAGGAGTGGTTCCTAAATAGTAAGCTGAGCTTGGGATCCTAGATAGGTAAGAGAGAAGCCATGTAATTTATTGCTGTGTTTAGAGGACAAAACATGAGATGCTTTCCACTTGCTAATAAACTCTTCTTAATGGGCTTAAACTGCAGCAAGGGAAAGGTAAGCTAACCACCAGGGAAAATCTTCCAGGGATAGGAAGAGCCAAAGGAGGTGACAGTTTGGGCAGGAAGGCTGCAGCATCCCCTCACTGAGCTTAACAAACAAGTTGGGCTCACCTCTGTCAGAAAGAGCTTGGGGAGAGCTGTTTTCTCCTGCGGGCAGCACCTGGAACTGATGTTCTGAAGAGCTCTTCCAGCTCTGTTTGATAGGAATGTACTAAGATGGTGCAGCTGGTGCAGTCTGAGCAGCTCCAAGTTTTCATGTCCTCAGCATGTGGCCTCCAGGCTGGGGATGACTGGAAGGTCCTAATGATGGGAGCTGGGACGCCAGGAGCAGGGGACAGCTCTTCCATGAAAAGATGAAACTTAGTGAAATCCGCTTTATTTGAAACTTTCCCAAACAGTATAAGCATACTTTCCAATCCACTGCTGGTTTTCTGTTCCAGTAAATTTGCATTAAATATTTCCAAGCTCTCACAGCATCCCAAAAATGTAGTGGAAAATATTTAGAATTTAATGTAATATCCCCCAGATTTATAATGTCAACAGGCATCCTGATGGATAAAGTCAGTCAAATGCTTCTATGACTTATAATGGGGCTTTCAGATCAATACTGCCAGTCTGATAAATGCTCTAAAGAATGACAGATATTGATCCTGAAACATGGGCTAGCTGATTTTGGAAACCAGCAAATGTGCTGGAATTTAGACCAAATGCAAGCAAACAGTGATATTTAAAAAGCATTTAAACCCCAAATTTTAATTCACCTTCTAAAATATGCACTTCCATGTTTATTTTTATCGTACAGCCCTGAATTGGAAATGACACCCATATCTGTGTAGTGTTCAAAGCAGAGACATGAAACAGGCAGATAGGACAGGGTTGTCCCTGGCACTGGGCAGCTCCTTTCTGGGGCTGCTTCTCAGCCTGGAGCTGTGTCAGTGCTGTAGGTGGGTGGTTTGTGGTGGCCAAACAGGGTGGGTTTCCCAGCACTCCACCCCATCACGCAGAAATGTTGGGTTGATGGAAGTGAACGATCCTCCTGCTGGCTGGAAACATTTTTCCAAGTTGTTTGTGAAAAAAATACCAGTTATAGTTGCAGCACACTGTAGATACTTCCCTAATCTCTGAGAACCGTCCTTTCTTATCTGTTCTTTGTGATCTCTTATCTACCTTTCTGATCTCATGTTCTTCGAGGAACACCAAAATTTCCTGAGATTTGTGACCTGCACAAGAAGCCCAACTCACCTTGCTTCTGTCAAATATTTCATGCGTGCCTCTGCCACATGTGCACTGAGCATCTACTGTCTCACATGCTTAGGAAATAGTTTCAGGGAAAGGCGGTAGGAGCTGTTAATAGGAATAGAACATCCCAAGGCCTATAGGGGTTAAAAGAAACATTCGCATATAATTTTCTGAGCATTAGAAGTGAGGCTTTCTGTGCCATTATAACAGCTACAGTAGACAGCTACTGTGAAAACTGGCTTTGGACAGATGTGCAGGGGGAAGATGCTCCCAGCAGCTCCCAGCTTGTCTTTGTTAATGGGGGACACTTGTGCCATGTCCCTGGGGTGCTGAGCAGTGTGCCACAACCCATATGTGCACAAATTAGGATTTGCATTAATAACACCCTGTGATAAGCACAAATGCCACTCCAGACTTGGGCCATGTAGTGCCTGCAGTGTGTAAAAACCAAATATTTGTTCTTGTAGGAAAGGGCTCCTTCTTGTAACACCCTTAGCCATGATGAACTCAGATTTCTTTCCCAAGCCACTTCACCATGGCACTGAGGTGGTCGCTGGCATGGAGAGGCAATAGGATTGTCCACACTGAGAGCTCCTTGTGCCACACACCTCTCGCCCTGCCCAGCTTGCAGTCCCTGGAGGGACAGGGGGTGATCAGCAGCACAGTGGCTCACAGCCCTGAGACCTGTCCCCTGGGCACCAGCCTCCCTCTGACCACAGAGGTAGTCATGCTCCTCATTGGGGTACCAGAGCTGAACATCTGCACCTGGGGTGATTGAATTTGAGCCTTAGCATCTGAAAAGTGCTTCGTGAGACTGAGCAAAACATGAGGGACAAAAACATAGCAAATATTGAATCCCTCCTGCTGCTCTGAAAGTTGTACTTCCAATGGGAAGGAAAATAAACTTGCAGTAATTTCCCTCTATGGCCTTAAGACTTGGGAGACCTTAAAACACAGCTGGGGCTTGCAGCCATAATCTGGATCCCCGAGGCATTTGGGAATATCACTGGTACCAGCCTGGAGGCAGGCATGCAGGGCTTCCCAGCAGAGCCCTTGCAACAGCTGCTGAATTGGTTGGCAAAGCACCACTGATGTGACCTTGTTATTAAAACAGAGGGCTTGTCTACAACCTCGTTCGGGTGATCGTCATTCCAGGTAGGACTAAATATAGAGTGTTGGCGAATAACCTCTTGCACATGAGGTATTTTGTCATGTGCAAGGACAGCAGTAAAATAACTGGGTCCTCTCGTCTCTTCCCATATCTATCTATTCTGTCCAAAACCACAATGTATTTCACGAGTGTGGGAATGCCCAAGTGGAGGGAATTCCTCGAGTCACCAAATCAGGGTACCAACTACTGCAGACACTGCATCATCTTGGCCCACCTACGTAAAAAAATTAGCACACTTCACCTTAGTCATTTTGGATATGCAAGATACTGCTGGGTGCCACGTCCTGCCTGAGCAACATTCTGCTCATCATCTGCAAGAGATGCACAGGCACAGGCACCAAAAAGTTGCACCTTCGCTAGAAACCACAATGTGGGGCTGAAGGTCTCCAGAGGTGGTGGAGAAGGATTTGTGAAGAAATCCCCCACCAGCATCCTTGGTACACGCAGACATTTCTGTGTATGCACACATATCTGCATCCCCAAATTGTCGAGAAATGTAATTGCTACTGGAAAGCACACGGGATAACACAAAATAAACTCTTCATAGAAATGACATGAGTGCAGAGCAGCGCTTTGGATAATGCCTGTGGTCAGGTAAGGAGCTCGCAGCGGGCTGTGGCTGTCCTGTGTCACCTGTGTGTCACTTGGGCAGGATTGGGCCACCTCCAGCAAGCAGAGGGCTGCTGTTCAGCCAGGGAGATGCTGTCAGGGGCAGCCCTGGGTATCAGATACCAAGCGAAGCACAGAGGGACCTCTGCAGTGAGCAACTTGAAAGCCAGAAATCATCTGTGCAGACAACTGAAGCAAGTGGCTGTGCGTAAACATGCTCACCTCTCCCTGCAGTGCAGCAAAACCAAAGCCTCTGCTAAACCACACATCCATAGCAATATAGGCTGCAGTCGGCAACCTGCTGCAGAGTTTGTTCCCTATACACTTGCCATCCTATGTCTGGAGACAGCAAGACCACGGTGGTGGTGGGACTTGTGCCCTCACCTCAAACTGCCCAGCAGTCACCAGCAGAGCCCAGTGCCTCCAGAACTGCACACACAGACATATATACATGTGCACGCATCTGAAGGTCAGAACTTCCCAAACCGTAAAAAAAAAGAGGGTGTTGCAACGGTTGGAGCCAGGCTTTTCTTCCCCTGCTCATCCCCCCCAAACACAGTGCGTCAGCTCTTCTCTCCCTCCTGCCCACCACCACGGCTGAAAAATGACCTATCAGCATGGTGTAGATGCACACAAGAGCTGTTGCTGGCTCAAAGATGTACAAGAAAAAGATAATTTTTTTTTGGAAAAAGGTTGGAAGATCCAATTTTATGATCCAGTAGTGTGTACCACGGCATAGTGTTACTGCCTCAACACCACAAGAAATAGAAGTCCTCTTTATTTTTGTAGAAATAGGCCAAAATCAGACACCCTAATTTAAAGACACAGATGCAGTCCAGAAAAAAGGGGCAGCTTGGCTCTCAATATGTTTTCATCTGTACATCTTTCACGTCTTTATGCACTTTTAAAATATAAAGCAATGGTTCTTTAAACGGGTTTCGTATATTTTTTATCAGAGACATTAACTTTGTTGTGATTTTTTGTAGCCTTGGAGATTTTCTTTTTCCCCAGTCAGTTTTTTTTTTTTAATGTCTCCAGCTTTGGGAAATGTTTTCAAGGCAAATTTGCTACTTTGCTGCACAGCAGCTAAGGCTGCAAATGACCTGCCATGTTGCAAAATGATGTCAAACTGCTTTTCCAAAGTTTGTCTCTAGCTTCTGAACTTTTTAGGCAGTTTCAAACTGCCGTTTCTTTTATTAGGAAAGCTGTAATTACTATCTGAGGGCAACCTTTGTTATGACATGAAAAGAAGCACTCCAACTACTGTGCTAAACATTAGATGTTCGGCTGAGTGATAAAACACTATAATCAAGCCCCACATGTGACTATCTCCTTCAACCAACCTTCGCATATGCAAGTGCTAAAAATTTCAAATAATATAGTATTTATGAGGGCACAGCACAGGCTTGGGAAATGAATGTCGTATATTTTGCCTGTTTTGAAAAGGGAAAAGCCGAATAACTGCTGTTGTGCACAGTGTTCCCCTCCCCACTAAAACCAGTCCTGGTGGCAACGACACGAACCTCGCTTCTCTGCATGTGGGGGGCAGGTGCAAAGGTTTTAGCAATGTTTTTGTTTCTAAAAGTTGGTCCAAGTCACAAGTTTATGTTGCTCCAAGGAGTGGCATTTGCCTGGTCTCACCATTTGTGTGAACTCTGAACGTTGTTCAGGTTTGCTGGTGAAGCTGGAGGCGGGATTTCTCCAACCCACCTTGCCCTTCTGAAGCACTGGGGGCTAGCCCAGGTAGACACTGAGTTCTCTGTGGAGGAAGTGGAAGTACCTTTAGGAGAAGATATCATCACTCGGGGGTTTCTAGGACCATCTGTGTGAACCTGCTCCTGGGGTAGGTCTCCTCATCACCACGCATGGCAAGCATGAAACACAGGTCATCATCCAAACACCAGCAGAGATGCTCAGTGCTAGCTCACAAACCATCTCCAGGACCAGCACAGTTACAAATCCAATATCTTTCTCCTTTGCAATGCATTACAGGAAGTAGAGTATCTTTGTGATGCAGGATTTAGTAGTCCATAGTTTGCAGCATTTCTACTGCCCCAGTACAGAAACAAGGGAAAGCATTGCCATACACGACATTTGTTGGCTTTGATGAAATGGGTAACCCCCTCTGCAACAGACTGGTATTGGCGTTGACAGTACATAAGACTACTATGGAGACCACACTCTGGTGGTCCCACAGGCTGAGATCAGGAGGGGTCTGATCACCAAGTTGTTGTTTCACCACAAGAAGTGATTTAACAAAAATCAAGCTATCTTACTCATTTATTGACTTGAGGAAATCATATCTTCCCCATGCACTTGTGTCTTTGAGTAAGACCTTTCAAGCTTTCTGGAGCAGAACTATGTCTTTGTTGTATCTTGTGCAACTGAAACACATCTTCAGTATTACCAAAATAAATTATAATAGTATGGTAACTCTGGGAAGCCACACTGTTGATGTTTGACCCGTTTGAAAACAGATGAGTTCAGGCCCGTAAGACCACTAGTTCCACATATTCCATTCAGATTTTCAGATGAACGGAGATATTCTTATATACATCCTAAAGATTAGGCTACTATCTCCAGTGATGAATGTTTTGTTATGATTTAAATTATATTGGATTTGTATTGATTTGCTAAACAAATGCACAAATTAAATTGATTCAGGGATCTAAATATAGAAATATTGATTGCTGTGAGGTAGATCACCGATAGCTTGCTTGCAGAAGCCTTTCCTAGCATCACTGCTAAAGACAAAGTTTTCTTTCTCTAGGTTGTGTTAGTGTGCAGTTGGTTGTCAGTCGGTGCAACATGTATTCATGATGCATCCAATATATGACAGTTATTGTCTCTGATCTATGTTAGCAGTGAGGTAATGATTATTTGTGACTTGCTTAATCACACAATAAAGAAATGAAAACAGCTCAAGACATTTGAGCATTTAAACAACTTTTAATTTTTTGCTTAATTTCTTAGGACGTGGTATACATAGTTTTTAATAATAATTTTTAATTTTTTAATTACCTTTTCAAAATAAACCTCTGTGTTTTTTTTATAGTATTATTTTCATTCAGAATGTGATATAAATATGACTGTATTTTGCCATTGTATATTATTACACTTATATTTACTCTGGGCACTCAATTTCATTGTCCCTTTTTGTCATTATCATTGTCCATCTCATCATCATACTAGAGATAGACAGGAAAGTGTTTTATACTGATAGGTGATTTGCTCTGCATCGATATCCATATGTAAATGTCTATCTATCTATGTCTAACATATATCTATAGTTCAGTTAGCTCAGGTCAACTCATAGGCTTGTCCCTGTCTCCAAAATTTTATATTTTGCTTTAGTTCTATTTATCCCAGTTTCAAAAGTCTCATGGTTACAATTTCCTGAATGTATCAGTTTTTTTTTTTTTTGGGGGGGGCGGAATATTAATTCAATTCCACAACTGGGTTATTGGAATCAATCATTTTCCAACTGAAGCAAAAAGATACTGACAATGTGACATCCAATGTCACTGAGTCATAAGTACATATATTGAATCTTTAAGTTATTGGGATAAAAAAGGTTCCTCTTAATATTGCAATTGCTTAAACATGGCTGCTAAAAGCAGGCAGGGCTGAGACCCTGTACGTTCACAGTATCCAGCAATGGTGAACCCATCACAGTAATCTGGATTCAGGCTTCAGGCACAGCATGGACCAGGAGCAAAAAACATCAACTCTTGGCCCCAGAGCTATTCTCCTTCACTTCCATGCATGAAATCCTATCCCTCCTTGCTACAAGAGGCATTGGGAATAAATATAGTGCACAGCAAAAAAAATACAGCTTTGCTGGTGCACATCCTCGGGCTAGGAGTCAAAGCATGGATACAGTGCTCTGTTCTGTATCATGCCCTCTCTCCCATTCTGGGAATAGATCAGCAACAAGCAACCTAGCAAATGTTTGTGTTTTTCTGCCCAGGAGTTCGATAGCTGGTGCAGAAAATACAGAGGAAAATACATAATTCCCTACAGAAGGGAGCACAAAAATCTAGTCTTCTGCAATGTTTTCAGCAATCAGTCAAGAAAGAGTTTCATTTTTTTTTAAAACACAAAGCCACTGCCCAGAAAAAAGCAACGACCCCATGCTGGAAAAGGGATAGATAACTTGTAACTCCATTAGCATCTGCAGTAATGCCACAAGGAGCAGGAATGCTTTGTACTCTCAGGTGAGTTATTCTTCAATGAAGTGGATGGTTGCTGACTCCAGAGGATCATTTCTAAGTGGGTTTTTCTTTCCTCTTTTTTGGTATGCCCCTGGCTGTTCTGCCAGTGAACAGGGACAAGAATCTAATAAGTTGGGATCGTTTATACGGCAGTGCGCACCATCTCTCACGTCTGTCGGCACTACACACTTGTGAAGATGTCATTACCATTTTTTCTCCTGTTTGCTGATAAATCATCTTCTTTATTATTATTGATGATTCTTTTCCTGAACCACACATAATGTTTTACAAAACGTATGGATATTTAAACCAAACCAGCCCTCTTTTTCCCATTATCTGTTTCTAAAGGTGTGTGCAGGATGCAATCCACTTTCCAAAAGGATAGAAAACAACCTCTGCCTTGAAGACCAGAAATGTAACAGAAATAACATGGAAAAACATGCAAAGAGCATTTTTTTTTTTTGGCAATTGCATACTGTAGGGAAAAACAAAACAAAACAAACAAAAACAACAACAAACAAACAAACAACAACAAAACCAACCAACAAAACCAAAAAACCCACCTCTAATCAGTTTTAAATATTCTGGCTCTCAATTTCATCACATTACTCCTGACTTCATTTTTCTGAGAAGGGATGAAGAGATCTCCATAGCTCTGTTTAAGTCACTCTGTTTCTGTCTTTTATGTTCCTTCTCTGTCTTCCCTCTGTTTTCTGGTCATATTAGTATTTTCTAATGACTTCTGGTACTGAAAGGACACAACCTACCTGTTATAAACAAATAAGTTAAACATGCCTGGAAATGACAGACAAATCTGAGACAATGATACTGTAAAGGATATTGTCAAATAATTATGACATGGAAAGAGCTCAGCTGAAGCATCAGAGAAATATTGCTGAAGAGTGCATGCAAAGAAACACTGGCACGATTTTGCAAGGACACTTGGGGTTTGGAGAAGGCACGTTGCCACTCGGACTGCTTGTTTGTAAACAGCAGATTGCAGAGTCACGGAGGTCCGACCAATTTCATCTGCCAGCCCCTGAGAAAACTGACCTTCTTTGGCACTCCATCACATTTTTAACATTGTCCTGGTTTCAGTTAGGACAGAGTTAATTTTCCTCCTAGTAGCTGGCAGGGTGTTATGTTTTGGATTAGGATGAGAAGAGCGCTGATAACATGCTGATGTTTTAATTGTTGTAGAGCAGTGCTTACACCAAGCCAAGGACTTTTCAGCTTCTCGCTCTGTCCTGCTAGCGAGCAGGCTGGGGGTGCAGCAGGAGCTGGGAGGGGACAGACCCAGGACAGCTGACCCAAACTGGCCAAAGGGGTATTCCATACCATCTGACGTCATGCCGAACAATATATATAGGGGTGGCTAGCCGGGGTGTGGGGGGGCCGGCTGCTCGGGGATAGGCTGGGCATCGGTCAACTGGTGGTGAGCAATTGCATTGTGCATCACTTATTTCATACACATTATTATTATTACTACTACTATTATTATTATTATTATTATTATTGTTATTATTATTATTGTTATTTTCCCTGTCTTAATAAACTGTCTTTATCTCAACTCACAGGCTTCACTTTCCCGTTTCTCTCCCCCATCCTGGAGAAGTAGGGGGGAGGGTGAGCGAATGGCTGTGTGGTGTTTGGCTGCCAGCTGGGCTAAACCACAACAAACATCCAGCCAAAAATAGTCACCGTGGGTCAGATCCACGAGGATTGAATGCAGTACGTGGTGAGTAATTCAAGATGGCAGAACTGAGCTGGAGCTGTTTTCTGGTGGGAGACAGTAATTCCACCCTATTTTCACTAGAGAATTGCATAATAAGGTTGTTACTTCTCATTTCTACATGAAACGCTTTTGATACAAAGGATATAGAGGGGGCTTGGACCAGATGACCTCCAGCGGACCTCCAGTGGAGCCTTCCAACCTCAAACATCCTGTGATTTCCTTCTCTGATTTCTGCGATTTCCTTCTGTGACAGCTAAGTTAAACTGGAAAGTACGTGACAAGCACGGAGTGTGGGGTTCACATCGCCATACTGGCTATCCATGTACCAGGCATCTAGTTTAAGCTAATGATGTAAGCTTTCTCTATATTCAGTGGAAAGAAATATGCATCTCTGGATTAATTTAGCTGACTAATTTAGATACATAAACATAGGTGTCTTAAAAGCAGGGATCTTCGCATACACCAGGTGTTTAAGATCCTACTGTAATGAGCAGTGAGATACTCTACTCAAGCCTTCAAAGAGATATAGGGGGTGACTCATCCCATCCTAAAGAGGACGTGCGCATCTCCTCAGTTGAGCATCACTGACTGTTTTGACTAAGAAACTACATTCATTTGCCTAAACATAGGTTTCGAGTGCTGTTTGAGATGTCCTGAGGTATCGTCCTGGCCTCAGCAGCTCTTGAAGAAGGGAGCAGATCTGCCTTAGCGCATTTGCCATATCTGCCAGGCCCATGGTATGATGCAGCTATCTTAAACCCCTTCTGACTCCAGTGTTTAGCCTGTTTAGCCACCTGCCCTATCTATGAACACCTATACTTGGAGTAGAGGTGTCTACACATGGAGCTGAATCCCAGCCTCTGGGCCAAATGCATCCCTCAGGTAGCCACGGAAGGCACTAAGCTGAATGTGATGTGTTTTCCTGTACGCAGCAATACGAATCATTTAGATTTCTTTACTTTAGTAGGGTCACCTTCAGATGACTTCAGCACTTCAGATCTGCTAGCATCTGTGGCCCTGTGTCTACTTGTTAACAGCAATTTTTATGCTTCAGTTACCTTGATTCATATAACATATTGAAAAGCTCCTGTTTCATATACAAGTTTGTTATTGACAAACATTCGTTATTAAAATGGAAAACAGCCCTCAGCTTGTCCAACATATTTGTTCAAATGGGAATCTGGATAAAATAGAGACCTGTGCTTGCCTTGACATCTATATGAAGAGGAAAACTATACAATCCATTTCATTTCATTTCTGGAAGAAAGATAAGCCCCAAATTTGTATTCTACTTCATCTTCCTTCAAGAACACTCCTTACACTTTTATGAGTTGGAACAAAAAATATATTCAAGCAGAAATGGCTCTCCTGCAGGCCCTTGGTTTGATGGAAACTTCAGAAAATGATACAATTGGCATAGTAAAAAAATAAAATCTGAGTTTGGATTAAAGCTTTCATATTCACATCTTCATAGTTTTATTGGGGCTGTGCCTATAAACCTAACTGAGAACTCCAGGTAAGTGGCTATAACTTAGCAAACCTTAGGGGTTTTCATTTTCATTTTCTTTATCTTTTTACTGTAAAAAAAAAGTGTAAAAGCTAAATGTGAAAAAGTTCCCAAGAACATATGAAAGTTCTCTGAAGTTCTGCAGCTGAGTGGTGATCACATAAGCTCTTTTCTGTGATAGCTGGGAGTCTCTGACCCTGGCATCTGAGGGCCACTGTGCGAGACAGACATATGCCATTCCCCAGATGCTATGCTTTAATATTTCCATCTTTTTAATAGACTTCAGTTTCCAAGTTCAGGGAACACTAATTGCAAGCTGTTCTGAACATATGGAGGCTGTTCAGTTTTACAGCAATTCAAAGAATAACAGGAACTTGTAATTGAAAGGTCATAAAATACAATAGGCTATTTAGAAGATAAGATGAAAACAAGATAGGTGGAGACGCATTTATCACTGACAGTTGTACTTTCTGTATCTGATGATTTAAGTTTTTGTATATTTTGGTTGCAGAAGAATAAAAGCATGAGCAAAAACTTTTTCTTCTAGAAGCTGTCAAGTGTTTCTTTGCTGTTCTGGGCTTATTGCTGCAAGAGCCTCAGTTCCCCTGATTTCGACGGGGTTGCAGTATCTATTTTTCACATCAGGTCTCCCATTCAGCATTGGCAGGCTGGAACTGCAATGCTGTCAGCCAATGTAAATACACACCTTGATTTGTAAAACTCAGTCGTATTTGCCTATTTCTCATAAAAAGGGCATAGCCTGGTAAAGACAGGAGCAGAGCTACCACTTAGAACCAAATCACCCAGCAGCAGGGTACTGGTGCTTCTTACTTGTAGCCGAAGAATACTCTTAATTACGCAATTCCTGGCCTTTCAGTTTTTTTCTCCTAACTGTCCATCAGTGCCAGATATGTAGCATCATCCATCACCTCCACCTTCCATGCACAGAGGTGGATACATCATGCAGCATCCACAGGAACATGCTCGACCCTTTTCTTCTATTTACAGTTTTCCCCTGTAATGTATACCTGAAGAAAGGAAAGAGGCAGGGATTTTTTTTTCCATATACAATGCAGAACTCATGCATGAAAAAAAATTAAAAATAGGCACAACTCTCCTCTTATTTACATCTACTTAAGATAGGAGCATCTTGGGGAAGAGAATCGGGCCAATGCAATTAGACTGAAGAACCTGAAAATGATTTACGTGAAACTTGCCAGGTGAGATCCTGAAGGGCTTTGATTGCTTATGCCCTTTGTTCTCCCGTTCAGCTGATTCCTCATCCCAAACGCCTGTCACTGACAGAGAAAGAAGCAGAAATTGCTGCTGGCAGAGCTGGGAGCTCAGAGAGCAATGATGTGGGGAAGGGCAGAGCTTCCCTGCCAAGCAAGAAGCCTTTGCATAAACTAATCCCCTCCAGGGCTCTTCAGGTGGAATTCCCTTTTCTGCCAGTATGATGCTAAATGCCAGCCTAGCTTTTGATTGAGCCAGGTTCAAAGTTGCTTTCAGTCTTCTGAAGCTGTTCCAGCCTCCTTAAGATTTTTTTTTTGACTTAATTTTTCTCCCTGTTTACACATTTTAGAACCATGTCTGTGAGCTTTAAGATTTAAGGTTTCTAAAGCAGAGGAAAAATAAGATGCAGAAATCTCACATCTCCCTTTCTAGTCGATAGAGCGATGTAGACACTTCTGGAATGTGATTCATCTTAACCTAAAATTAGGCCTCCTAAATAGGACAGCTGAATTGCACCCTGGATTGCCTATTGCTCTCCTTTGACTACAAAGTGAGCCAAAGGCGATGGGCTCAGATGTAGCTGTCGACATTGCAAACATCTAAAGCTAGGTGAGATGAATCCCACTCACAGATTTTGAAGATTAGTGTACTTGCATAGGCTGAACAATGACTTTTAATAAGAGTATGGAGAATAAAGTGGTCACATCTTTCAGCTGTGATTACTGCAATGTTGGAGGAAATTTCAGTACGACAGTTATGATTATCCTTTATTCTTTTTTGAACTTTCAGGTACATGTAGGAGACCAGTTCACTTTGGGAAATTTATTTGTTGAATCTCGTCTTTGTTTTATATTTCCAGGAAGAAGATCGTGGTTCTCTCAGAAGTGTATATGAAGTGTAATCCACAGAATTATTTCTGCTATATTCTTTCAGTCTGCTCTTTGCTCATGAACTGATCTTTTTTGCACACTGAAAATTTCATGTTGCTTCCATCAGACATGGAGCATATATCGTTTTTCTGAATTAGAATGATAAAATAAATAAAACAATAAGTCTTTTGATATTACATGGTACTTTTAAATTATAGTAATAATTTGCAGATAAAGGCTCATGTTCCATCTTAAGACCTGTGTATTTCTTAAACGTTAGTTTATCTTGCAATTAGATTGTGCAAATATTATCATATCACTTAGATTGTTCACCTTAATGCTAATGCCTTCAATGGCCTGCCATAAATTACGCTCACTGATATTTTTCCTGTAATCTAGGTATCTGTACGTCCGAATAGTGACATTTTTTTAGATGGACATGTGGACATAAAACTAACATAGTTACATACAGCCTACCCAGAAATGCATGTACAAGTTGACCACAAAGTCTGTGAATCCTGTTAAAATTAAATTATGCAGTTTGCATCCACTAAGATACCTAAACTATGAAATACAGTTTATCTAACTGCAGACATCTAAAGTGCTACATCTTAAATACCAAAGCAAACCAGTCATCCTAAAAAAAGATCTGATATTTCCTATGCAGTCAGTGGTGAGATGTCTTCAAAGGAAGATCCTGCCTGCCTGGATTTCTGGAGGACTGATTCACTAAGCATCTAAAATGCAGGCATAGATAAGATATCTAAATTAAGCTTGCTGAATCCCATCACAGGCACCTATTCTCCTTTAAAAATCAATGTTCCCATGGAGCTTAATGGGAAATTGCTTGTCTTTACAGACATTAGTTTAAGAGTTTAACCCAGGTCCCGAAGGAAATTTGTAGCAGAGCTAGAAGTAGGATCCATCCGGTGCTTTCTTAGGGCTGCCTTCAGTTGCTAGACATTGGCATCTTGTGCCCAGTGATGTGCCTGATGATGTCTGAGACCTACATATGTGCTGGTAGGTATGACCAAACCCAAGATCTAGGTTCTTCTGGACTGGTCCAAGAGGAGGGGATGACCCTTGGTCATCTCAAAGAACAGTAGATGCCTTTATACGAGAAACTGCATTAAGCTCCTAGTTTCAATGGCAGAATTTGAGAAGCTACAAGCCAACCATTTCCAGGCTGAAGTGTGTAATGGCTTTATTGGCTGAAATATGTGGCAGGGCTTTTCCCTTTCCCTCTTGATCAAGTTCTATTCACGATCAGTGTTTTCACTCTATGCCCCCACTTCCTCAGATCTGTAGTGTTTGTTATTTTGATAATCAAATGTAGGAAACTATTGTTCCCTGTCTGAGAATTCCTTTTTCATAAACACCAAAACCAGCAGCCTCCTTCACACCATTCTTATCGGCAAAAGTAACTCTTTGCTACTAAGTCTGATAACCGGATATCTTTATTTTATCTAAATTAGTGAGAAATAACAAGAACATTTTAGAAATAGAGCCACCACCTGATTAAGCCTGAGACCTGGAGGATCATGATCTAGTTCTTCTCATCACTTTCTTAGGTGACCATGACTACTTTCCTTTATCATTGTGGATGAATCATTTTTATCTTTATTTCAACTACTGGTAGTAGGTTAAAGTGAGAGGAGAATACCACAGAAAGTCATAAACTGAAAGGAAGGTCAAGTTGTGTTGTGCCCTGCAGATGTACCAGCTCATGCAAAATCCTCTTGGTGCCCAGGATAACATAGCTGGGCTGGCCTCAGGCCCTGCAGCTGAGTTGCTTTGCATCCAGTCTTGAAGGGATGTGGATCTGTGGTCAGAGCCATCTCCGACCTGTCTGCACCCAACAGGTCTCCCTCGCCTTCCTTGTATAGACAAAGCCTGCGTTTTAAGCCTTTTAACCCTTAAGCCAGGACCATTCCCTAGATTTGCTGCAACCAGCTATGTATCAATGATAACTGAAATTTATCTACAGCAGCCAGCCTAGGCTGCAAGGTGCTGAGCTCTTTCCACTCTGCTGAAAGAAGAGCTGAGGTAGCTCAGCACATTACAGGATTAGGTTCTAGTTGCCTAAACCAAAACCATTTTTTACCCCACCTTCCTAGCCCTCTCCAGCTCTGTAGGTATCAGCTATTATCTTTTAATAGCTTTAATAGCACTATTGTTGTTCTTCTTTAGCTAGGTAAGAAAATCTGTAATCCAAGCTGTCTGAAAATTGCCTGATAAAATGTTTGGAGAAAATTGCCACCCACATACTATATTCCTTTGCAATGTATGTGAGCACTGCCAGCCCTGCTACAAGATACAAGAACGTGTATTTACAAATGCACATACTTACTCTTAAACATAAATATACTAATTCAGACAGGAAAATTGGGTGGGGGAAATGTTTATATGTGGTTTAAAAAAAGCTATCAGGATAGACATGCTAGTCAAATAGCTCTTTAAACATGAGCTTGGCACCTTTGTTTTCCTTGTACCTCTTAGTACTTACAAAAAGTTACAGAAGGAGTTAAAGCTATTTACTTGCAAGGAAAGGAATCAGACTCAGAGAAGCTGAAGTCTTAATAGCCAAGCATGTGAAAATAAGCATTTAACCTTGTATTTTGGTAGTTAGTTAAAAAAAAATAAAAAATGTTGTTGACTTGAGTCTGCATAGGAGTTGAATGAATAAGACATTGCACAAGTAAACATCCCAGTAAATGGGATCAGAAGAGATCTTATTAAAGGTAAAAGGGGAATGTTCCTGTGTGACTGCTTTCAGTGATTGCTCAACTCTATCCTATATAGCACTTAGCCAAAGACTGTTCATGAATGGGTATTCTATTTCAGTCAGCATACTGTAGGTAACACTTACTTTACATTTTCTGAAAGATTCTGCTTCTAGAGTCTGCTTATGGCAGCTGCTAAATGTTTTGCTTGTTTGGCATATATTCTGACGATAACACTAATTGCTGTTCCTTGCAGTCAGCTGTGCCTCACAGTTCCCTGGGATGTCAGCTTTGAGAGCTAAACAGTCCCCCAGTGCCTGACCCAACTGGACAGGAAAGTCCTGCATTTCTCCTTGACACTGCCAAAGGTGGTAGGATTCATTTTGAGACAGAGCCACCCAAATTCAGATGTCTACCTGTGTCTTGGACCCGGCAGGGTCACTGGTAGGTGGCCAGGAGGTTTATCTTGTTGGTTGCAGCACAGACAAAATGAGAACACTTCCTAAGGCAGGTAGTTCCAGCTTTCTATGTCACAGGGAGCTCACGCATCAGATAACTCACTGGTTTTCTCACTCTGTCCAGCTAGCTATGAATTATCTACTCCTGTTGTATCACCATAAAGATTGGTACTACCTGTAATGACATAGATTGTTCTAAATTAACAGCAGGAATTTAGGCAACCATAAAGTGAAGCCCAACAGTGAATGCTTTCAAATAAATGTTGGGGAAGATACAGAGAATTTTCTTTATTAATCTTGAATTTACAGGTTGTTTAACTTTTCCTATTTACTCCCTCATTTTAATTGCAATGTCTGCTGGGATTCACTCTTAATTAAGCTAGACAGAGCCTAGAGAACCTATACTGGGAATTTACACTGGTTATGAATAGTTCTGAATAATTCAAACGATTTTGTGTAATACCTTTGCTGAAATTCAAAATTTGGAATGAAAGTTCTCTTACAGCTCCAAGGAGTGTTAAGATTGGTGACTACGGTTTTTGTAGAGGCATTTGTGTGTAAGTAACAGAAAATGGCAGCATGCCTGAGAACCTGAAAAGTCCAGAAAAAAAAAAAAAAAAAAAAAAAGAATCTGTAATATAACTGAAGCCCAGGAGGTAAAGCATAGGTATTGCAGCTGAGGGAGCCTGCTAAGATTTTGGGAGCCATCTGGAAGGACAAAGTAACTTTTCATTTTAATGGGAATAACTAGTCCAAATGCTCCTTGTCTTTGTTTTTTGGCCAGCACCCAGTATCACAGTGACTGATGCCCCACAATTACAGAGGCACAAAACACAGCCATAAGGGATGGCTGAATGAAACAGATCCAGCAGTTTGGGTGAGCATCTCAAAAGCTTTCATCAGACTTTGTTATTTATAGCTTGACTGTGAATCTGATGTGACTATGTTTTCATGCCATTTGGGATAAAATCAAAATTTTTAGAGTACAGAAGAGATCAGAAACATTCATCAAGGGCCTAATTTAAAGGCTTGAGATAGCTTTTTTGTTTGTTTGTTTGTTTTCCCCCCCAGGCATGTCTTTTGTGATAATAAAGGATATTACCACTGCTTACAAGCCAACCTGTGGAATAAATTTCTTTTAGATTTTTTTTTTTTTTAATTTCTGAACACAACAGTAGTGTGTAGGTCACTGGGATGGACTTGGCGTGTGGGAACTGGAAGTCTGCTATGCAGCAAGTGGTATTTCTGCTATTTAATCATGAGCATTGTAACGAGCTAGCTGACCTCTTACTTTTTGACTACAGACCAGCATGAAGATCTGCTTCCAAAACCAGATGTTTCTTGGTGGATTAAGAGAATCTAATTTGTCAGAAAATGCCCACTGATCCCTTTCTCTGGCCTCCAGAGACTATAAAACTGGTTCTGGCAGATAAAGCAAGATGAACGGTTACGTTTTTTGCGTGGTAATATTGCGGTAAAGTTACAGACAGCTGTCAGCTCCTCTCTGTTCTTGTTTCTTCCATCCTCTGCCTTTCACCATGAGTTTGAACCAGCATCTTTGGACACCTCACTATAACTAGCAAACATGCAACATGAAGCAGGATGCTGAAGCCAAGGGTGAAACTTTGCAGAAAACCATGGCCTTGGCATGCAGGAGGGCAGGCAAAGCAAGCCTGAGAGCAGAAGGGCTACATCCAGTGCTCCGTGGTCCACTGGAAACACGAGGTAGGAAAGCACCAAAAGGTGATTCTTCCATGAGTGAGCCAGAACTCAGCATATTTAAGCCGAGTGTTGCTTTGAGTAGCTGTTACTGTGCTTGACTCCAGTCAGGTGTTGAGGTGAGGATGGGGAGTGGGCAGGTGCTCTACCCAAGTGCTGGGTTTGAGATCAAAGTAGCTGCACTTAGGAGCAAATCCCAGTTCATGTCAAAAACTAAGGTGTCGTCTTCATTGTTTATTTTATTTAGGTTTTTTTTTTTTACTTATTTATTTGTTTATTTTTTGGTCACAGACAGCTTTAATTACTGGCAATCAAGCAACATCTTCCAGGATTAAAATTTGGTACTACCAACAATTTAGGAAATTAATCTGCTTTAACCATTCATAAATGGAATTTCAGTGACACTGTTCCTCCCCATCTGCAATTGTATCAGTGTAAAGAACATTTGCTGTATACGAAGTTCTAATCATACTGGTAACATGCAGCTTTTTATCAGAATTTTATCAGTCTGTGCTCAAACTTGGAGTGGCAGGAGCATATCAGTGTGGCAAAAAAATTCCTAATTGGAAGGGATAGTGGTAAAAATATGTGGTGCCAGTTCATAGCATTCTTCTGTGCATCCCCTCAGCTCTAAATCAGTGTAAGGGAGCAGAGACCATCGAACAGGGAAAGGTTTATTTATTTTATTTTTTTTTTCACTTCTCAGTTCCTACTCTGGCAGGAATTTGCAGTGGAAACTATGTTTTTTGCATGCTGTTGTAAGGATTGGGACTCCCTGCAGAGGGACAGGTGGATATGGTAGCAGTGGCAGGACACTCAAAGTCGCTGCTCCAGGAACAAATGCAATCAACACTTTCCCCCTTACTCACTGCATGCCTCACAGTCCAAGGCAACCTAAAAGAGATATAATCAACTTTCATGATCTGATAGAGAAATTAAATGAGCATGACATGGCAGCAACAGGTTATTTAGAAAAGCTTAATGCTTTTTTTTTTTTTCTTTCTTTCAAAACAGCTTTAGCATTCAGTGCCTCCCCTAAGAATGCCTTTCTGATTGCCCTCAACACTGGACATTTAACATCCTTCTCTTAGTGAGGATGTGGTGTATGAAACCCTGTGATGTTTTGGGGGAATTTCCAGTGCTACAGAAATCCTGAGACAATAGCACCTGAATTTTCAGGGAGGATTTAGAAAATAAAGCTACATCATTATGCTAATGTTAGTGCACCCGCAGATTTTCTTCCAAAAGGCTAAGATTAGAACATGTAACCTAAGTAAATAAATAAAGCAATTACCAAATAAATAGATTTATATTCTTATGGAAGAAAAACTTTTCAATCTTAATCTGGAAAAAAAAGGAAATCTCTTACATTCAAGCTAGCATTTCAAGCTAATCACCACACATGCATTAGGAAATACATGGCTAATTTGAGATAGCATTAAGTTGTTCACTTAATGGTAAGAAGTATACATATTTTGGGAAGGACAAAACGCATATTTGATGTTTTTCACTTAAACAGTAAGGTTATTTATAGACCCCAACAAAAGCTATTTTGTTTGACTGAAACATCCCACAGCTGACAGTAAGTATCAATCCTTGTGCTTTGAAAAAGGAAAAAAAAAACCACACAACAACTTTTCAAATCTAACAAAAGAAAAATCCTTTCCCTGATGCCCACTGTGCGTGGGAAGACAGATGAGAGAGGTGTGGGAGGAGTGTTTATTTTGGTGATTTCTCCTTCCCTGGGCAGATGTGATGACTTCCCCCAAGAAAGTCCAGCGAAGACTGGTGGAGAATGGGGACACTCCTGTGAGATGGCTGGATGGCGACAGGTTTGGTGACTTCAGTAGTGGACCTGGCTTGGATTCCAGGTGTTGACAAAGGACAAGCACAATACTGGGCCAAGACTCCTTTCTGACTTCATCCACTTACTTGCAAAAAAGAAAATAAAGGTTTCTTTTTCCTTCTGGGGTAGAGGCAGACTCGTTCAGTGTGCAGAGCAAATAGGGAAACTTGAGACACAGCAACATTGCATCACAGAAAATATATCCTGATGCTCATTCTTATGATCATAGTGACATAAAATGAGGAACAGTGGCAAAACATGAGTCCTTGCAGAGTTGGACGTTGCAGAACTGGATCACGAGCCCAGCAAAGGCTATGAGGCTGGCTGCATCCCCGGGGGTACTGTGCTGTCCCAGGTGTAACTGCGGATGGGTATTTTCATGATCAGCCTCATGACTTTGAATTTGTAATGATTCAATTACTATAAAATGTGTAGTTTTAGTGCTGGGCTTAGGGACATTTGTTCATACACATCTCCTTGCCTCCACAGAGCTACTGGAATCACCCTTACGTCTCCCCCTTGTTTTACTACTTGCAGACACACACTCACATGACTTTTCTTTGTATGGAAAGAAGTGGGTTTTATTCATGCAAAAAATAATGCAAGTAATCATGTGGATAAAAGGCATTAGCATATGAACATACTGTCTCTGCTCCTTATTGCTATTCATTCTTGGTTGCTTCTTGCTCTTTTCTGGAATAATAATAAGTAGGGATAAGGAAAACATTTGAAGGAAACTAGGATCACCTTGCAAGCTGTTTGTGAGCAGGAGAAAAAGCAAAATGACTGCAATAATTTTCCGTGTTCATATTGAGAGAAGTCTTGTCATGAGTTTATGGTAAACACATAAGAGAACGCCACTTTCTTAGTTATTTGAAATACGCAGCAAGTCCAGGTGAATTGCTGTCAGGCTGATTGATACTCCCGTTTATGTTTATATTCTGTACTTACAGTCTACAGAATGTTTACTCGACTTTTGAAACACTCAGTTAGAAATTTTGGCAGTATTTGAAAGCCAGCTTAGTATCATCAGTGATTAACCCAACACAGAATTCCTGTGGAATTACTAACAGGATCATTAGTAATTTAAGTAATGACTCATTTAGAGAACAATTTTTTTTCCACTATGTGTGCAAAAATCACATATCTTATGTTTGTAAAAAAATCCTATTTTGACAAAATGTTTGGGTTTAGTCCAAAAAACAGTAAGTGCCAACTTCTTCACAGACAAATTTGGAAAAGAAAAAAAGTGGAGGAATTAACAGCAGGATTCAGATCTCCCATTGCTAATAGTCAAGGTGTATGTTGAGGAATGAATGCAGAAGAAGCTTCAAATACACATCATGTCTGACACACACTATTAAAGTGATATGAAGTTGTGGACAATTCTGCCCCATGCAAATCAAATCAAATCAAAACAAAACAAACAAAAGAAACAAACAACAACAAAACATGCAAGGTGTTTCAGAATATTAGAGATATGTCATGTATGAGGTATCTCAATTAATTTTTGTGCTCTGGGCTTGCCATTGTATCATGTGCATACCGTAAATTTTTGGCGCTAATATTACAGTGCTGTGGTTAGAAACTGGTCGTAGTAGCAGCAGAAGGATTTTTTCTAAGATCCCTTTTCTAATTTTCATTACATAGTGACACAAAATAAATTATTCTCTATGGTGTTTTACAGACTTCCAGCTGCTTTCGAGATCTCAGTCCTCGCATGGTGAACGGATGAGCTTTGTTACTGTTTGATCAATAGAAAGAGCACTTTCATTACACCCCTGGGTTTCCCAAAGGTTTTATCAAGGATGTTCTTTCCTTTAGAAAAATGTACACATGGGGAGCAACTGAAGAGGATTCAAGCTTAATAAGATGAGAGGGGCTACAAAGAAAATAAAGACGACAGCCAGTAAATATCCATGTGGAGGATGTTGACTTTTTCTCTTGCCCTTGGGCTGAATGTCCAGAAAGTATCTTTTTCTCTTACAAATCCCATCTATCGTTTCTAATTTCTGAGGAAGCGTCTGCTAAAGAAAAGCAAAGAATGGCATGAGAATTAGAATTACTTGTGTTGTACATTGGAAATAAAACTGATAATTTTTTTGACAGAGGAGGCTGATATTAGAAAACACAGTTCAGTTAAATTGAAAGTTGCCAAAATTTGCAGTAAAAGCACTTAATTGAGATATATCCTCATCTGGAAAGAAACTGTTTCCATGGTGTCATAATGCATTTATCATGGTAGCTAAAATGTTTAATTTGAATTTGTCATTTTATTTCTTTTTATTTAGAAATTCTATTGCACTAATTGCATTGTATTTATTATAACACAATATTAGCATGATATATTTAGCATAGAGAATATAAATATTTTCATAATCTAAAATTTCAGTGTTGCTAACCTAAAGATAGTCCTATATTTAGATTTTTTTAACATGCCTTTTTTCTTTCTCTTGTACCTCAATGAAATGTCAGAATATCAGAAATTCCTAGAAAATATTCAGTTTTCTGTACTAGTCTAGTTAAAATTAATTAATGTTAATCAATCCTGACAAAGAAAAAGTATACTTCAAGAGATGAGTGAAGAAGAAATGCTAAATGGCTGATTACTAAATGGTTTGTCACAAGCTCTGAAACAGAAATGTCAAGCAGACCATGAAGATGGGGAGCAGCGTCCTAGTTCCCCAGCTGTGAGATGTAATGATTTATTTCTCTGCGCATATACATCAGTAATTTATTGCAAAAATTATAAAACATGCAAGACCTGATTTTGCTTTCAGTACACCAGTGAAAGAGCAATATAAGAGAAGAAACTAGACCTGTAATGATTATCAATAAATTATTTGGGATATTCATGGTGCTAACATTACTGTATCTATTCTCAAATGAATAAAAGGTAAAATCCCTATGATGAGTCATTGCCATTGGCTTTTAAAATCTCATCCTTAAGCTGCAAAGCCCATTTCCAGGTGTAGGTAATTAATTTCCATACCATTTGGATGTGTAAGAACTGATAATTATGCATGCGTGTCACGTTTATGGGGATGTTTGCAACTAGCACCTGACTCTGAATGATTGTATCTGTGTTTATTACAAACTAAAGGAAATCTGATGAAATTGATTAGAGATTTGAGATATTTTTTATAAGACTAGGCAAATACTGGAGTATTTAACATAATTGGGCTAACATTTCAGATTTGACAAGCAGAAGGCACTACACTTTCTCTCCTGATGTAGGTGAATTTTAGAAAAAAAAAAAAGAATGAATTTCTTCATGGAGAGGGTGGTGAAGTATTGGAAGGGGACGTGCAGGGAAGTGGTGGAGTCCCCATCCCCGGAGGTATTCAAGAGACGTGTGGATGTGGCACAGGGTTTAGTGATGGGACTCAGTAGGTCAGGTTGACAGTTGGACTTGATGATCTTGAAGGTCTTTTCCAACTGGGATGGTTCTATGAAACGATGTTCAGTGTAATCACAAACTTTCAGTTGGGATAGGAATTTTTATGTTCATGTATGGCATGTGTCCCAGTGATTTGTGGCAAAATGTAACAGTGGAAAGCCTGATCAGGTGGGTCATTGCTCTTCAGCTCTATTAGTTCATTGTCTCACTAACTGTGCACAGAAGCCTACTGTTGTGGTTTAGCCCGGCTGGCAGCCAAACACCACACAGCCGTTCGCTCACCCTCCCCCCTCCCTCTCCGGGATGGGGGAGAGAAACGGGAAAGTGAAGCCTGTGAGTTGAGATAAGGACAGTTTATTAAGACAGGGAAAATAATAACAATAATAATAATAATAATAATAATAATAGTAATAATGTGTACAAAGTGATGCACAATGCAATTGCTCACCACCCGTTGACCGATGCCCAGCCTATCCCCGAGCAGCCGGCCCCCCCACCCCGGCTAGCCACCCCTATATATTGTTCAGCATGACGTCAGATGGTATGGAATACCCCTTTGGCCAGTTTGGGTCAGCTGTCCTGGGTCTGTCCCCTCCCAGCTCCTGCTGCACCCCCAGCCTGCTCGCTAGCAGGACAGAGCGAGAAGCTGAAAAGTCCTTGGCTTGGTGTAAGCATTGCTCTACAACAATTAAAACATCAGCATGTTATCAGCGCTCTTCTCATCCTAATCCAAAACATAGCACCCTGCCAGCTACTAGGAGGAAAATTAACTCTGTCCTACCTGAAACCAGGACACCTACTGAAAAAAATTAGAGGAGAAAAAACTGAGGCCAGAGCACATGGGAGATGCTTGCTGTTAAGGGAAGATTTCATATCGCTGCTGGTATACGCAGGGACCCCTTTCTCAAGGTCACCCAAGAGAATTCACTGCAACTACAGAGGGCAGTTGAAATGTTCCCGTCACCAGGACTGGGAGCCCTGACTGTCCTGAGATTAACCACCAGCAATTCACAGTGAAGCTTAGCAAAAGCGATGAAGTCCTCATTACTCATCTGGACAGAACAATTGAAAATGTCACAGAATGGCAATAAAGAGAAGGTTCAGCAGCAGCTCTCTCCATTCATCACTGAACTTCCTTTCATCTCCTTAGCCTTTTTTTTTTTTTTTTTGAATAGGATATCTTGAATTTTATAATCTCGTCTTTGAGGACACTACGAGCACATACAATGAACTTACATTGTGTGTATTGCGTTGTTCGAGCAGGCTTGTGACTCTACCCTGAGCAAAGTGAATTAGTATGCAAAACGTCAATACAATGTTAAATTAAACAGCACATAGTAATGAAAGGCATTCATTTTTGGTAAAGTAAAATGAAATCTTAACTGAGCAGAACTGATTATTGTGTAAAACAGAAAGGATAAAAGGTTTGACTCACCCATTGTCTAGACAAATCACTTAGAAACATGTGGGTTGGCTTTAGAGCCATTCAGATAATATAAAAATGTATTTGTAATCTGTTTGCCAAATTAAAAGTGTTTTTTGATTTGACTTGTTTGCAAGCTGTGAAGAAATACGATGTGTTGCCAGACAGCTGAAGGAGAATAGCAAGAAAGTAAACAACTCGACCAATGGTCAATAGTAGATCAAAGGTAAGGTCAGAAAATTATTTCTAACACACCATTTGTCCTTCAGAAAATGTAGTTTGGATTGACTTAAAATTCCCTTTAAATTCCACTTGAATTCAGCAAACTGTTTTGTTCAGTAAAGCTAAAGAACACGAGGGAAAATGGAGATGCTGAAATCAGTTTTCCAGGGTAGGTTCACACAGATATCTGGACTTTTTCAAAGGCAACAAGTGTAAGCACATGCTCCCCCATGCTTTTCAAAGTAGTCATTAGGCACTACGGGAAACCAAGTTTGATTTTCCTCTTTGTGTGATCTACAATGCAAAGGTTCACTGATAAAAAAACAACTTTAATCACCCCACATTTGCATGTTTTAATGCTTCCACTCAGCACAAGCTGTGCAAGCAGGAAGCTGGTGTGGTGACACCACCTCCTCCAGTCCCAAATTGCCTTCAGCTGGGACTATGGGCATCATCTCTGTGCTGGTTGCTGACCAAGAGAGTAAGCCTGAAGAGCTTGCAGGTGGGGGGGGCTCCTGCAGACAACTGTGCCACCAGCAGCTGGAAAGCATCAATGAAGTGCTCCAGGGCATCCCGCAACAGCTCTCAGTCCTGCAGGATTTAATGAAGTAAAATGTTCACAGTACTCCTCCATGGGTACCGCAAGGGTAATTTCATATTTGTGAAGATGTGAACTCTGCCTCTACTACTGCCTATAGACCTTCATCTTCTGGTGTCCTGTAACACAGTGTGCTCATTGAAAGAAGGAAAATTATAACTATACTCACAAGAGCCTGTGAGAATTGCAGGCTCTGCTGAAACCTGTATTTTCCTCAGTGCTGCAATGTTTTCTAAGATCAATGAAAGTATTTTATTTTTTATTACTGTTACAGCACACTGATGAAATGTTTTCCATGTTTTGTTGTTGTTTGTTTCGTTTTTTACTGTTTCCTTTACAGCTTCTTCACACTAGAAAATGTTTTCCTATTTTTCCTGCTTTCTAAGCACACAAATCAGAGTGCTTTTGATTATGTTTACTGAAAATTATTTGATCATATTCCTTATTTTGATTGCCCACAATAAAAATATTAGTTCATATAAAAAACCTCTATTGTGAAATGGTGCACACTAAGCCATTACACATGCTCTCCTTGTGCAGAATTAAGAGCAATAGCTTGGGCAAAGAATTATTAATCACTGTTCAAACTCCAAACACAGTAAAAGGCAGTGGAGTTGGATTTTTTTAAAGCAATCATATTCAAATAGAAGCATAGTGATCCCTCCCAACCTGTTGCCCAACAGGACTTAGAAACTGACTTCTCATCTTAGCTGCTGAACCATAGCCAACAGGCTGCCTGTTGCCACCTCCCTCCTTGTCACCACAATGCTGGTCTTTCCTGTGAGTCAAATACTGTGAACTACACGAGTCAGTAGTGATGGAAGTATGCACCTTTCGGAAAGCCAGCCCAGTCACTTCACCAGTGCCACTGCCAAGAGCAGTCTTGCATGCACCCCAGTAACGTTTGCATCTCTTTGAGGATGGCTGGGATGCCCTTGGTCAGCCTGGCAAGCAGCAACACCAGCACAACACGGGTCCTTTGAGAAATCGTGCAGCATGTCGTGATAAAAGTCACCAGCAGATTTGCAGAGCCAAGCACTCATAAACTGGAAGATGCCAAAGCTGAGGTCACG
Source organism: Cygnus atratus (assembly GCF_013377495.2). NCBI lineage: Eukaryota > Metazoa > Chordata > Aves > Anseriformes > Anatidae > Cygnus > Cygnus atratus. Next base: position 15,521,363 of record NC_066364.1, on the reverse strand, counting down.
CGTACAAGTTGTATCCACCTGCCTTGTGAATATTCATTATGATGTGGCCCCTAATTACAGGAGCACACACAATTTTTGGACACTAAATGCCAGAAAAATCCTAGCTTGAGTAATTTTTAATTTTTAAGCCATTGTCTATGCAGCTGTAAGATCAGTCTTGTCACCTACTTTTTCTCTTTTCTGTGTGAGTGCAACATTCAAAGGGAGATATAATAATAACTGAGAGCTTTTGATGACAGTATCTAAGAGCAGAAAGCAGACTTTCAGTCCTTCCTTAAAGCATGGTGACTGAAAACAAGACATGGTCTTTATAAGTTTTACAGCCTCTCCAGTTTTCATCCTATTCAAGATTCACCAATATGCTTAATTTGAACGCAGCTGTTAGGTTCTTGCAGTGGAGGCTGCATCTTATTTATTTAAAGCCATTTACATTAAGTCAGAGATTTAGCTTGTCCCCTGAGTGGTCACTTAAAGCAGGTTTAATTGTATGCAAAAATAGACTCATTAAAGTCAAATGGAAAGCAAGGCCAATTAAAATTTACAGCAAGCTATTACCCATCTTTTAATAAGGAATTAATTAAAAGATCTGCTAGAACAAATTGGCTGGGTATGTAGAAATTTTGTACTTGAAAAAGAACCAGTGTACCTAAGAGAAGGGAAAAGAAACTAGGAAAGGACTTGTTGGATCTGAAGTAATAGTCATGGACAAATATGTGAATGTGCCGGAGACAAGGACACATAAAGCCAGATGCATAAGGTGAAGTTATTCTGAGATACCCATCTCAGTTCAGACGGTTCATAATCTCTTGCTTTTGACATATCAACCTGAAAGATACATTTTAGGTGTACTAAAAATGTAGATTTGTTTTCACTTGCTTTCATTTGATGGAGCCCTTCTTTTCCCATATCAAGGGATCGGAAAGACTCACCCATTGCCAGAAATTTCTGCTGGTGATGGATGTGTTTCATGCTGAGGCTCAGGCTCCCTCCATTAGGCTATGGCTATATACACACACACACAAGATCACAAGTGGTCAGGAGGGTTTCCTGTTAGAGTGTGCCCACAAGACACCTCTCCCCCACACACCATGGTGCTACCATCCATGAAAGCAAGTCGTGTACTGTTGTCCTTCAGATGTGGTGGGTACTTGTATGGGGTTGGGCTCTGGTGTTGTGGGAATGGCCCTGGGTGAAAGGGAAGGCAACATGACTTTTTCTCATAGAGAGCTAAAATGGTCGGCTCTATCGCAGAGCAATCTGTAAGGATAAAAGAAGATATGATTTGAAAATGGATTTGCTATAGTAGGCTACAAACAATAAAACAGCACATTGCATTAGCTGGATTCATTTTCCAAAGAGAACATGCTGGATGGTCAGTGGTGTCTGAGAGTTTTTTTGCTAACTGCTAGAAGCCGTCTTAGATTTGGAAACCCTGAAGAATTTTGAAAGCAGTCTTTCAAGCTCCTCTTATTAAAGCCAGCTGTAATACAGGGATCAGAGTAGCTGCTCTGGATGATCTGCTCTTTCCAAAGCCCAAGAAGATATTGTTAATTGATCCTTTTTCTTCTGGATTATCTGCCTCTCGTTTCTGGTAATTGGTGTGAAGTAATTATATGGTGCTTCCCCTACACAGAACCTTGTGCTATCTGCCATCAAAGCAGTGTCTGTGCAGCTGCAATATTTATCCCCAGAATACCCCAAGGAAAGAAGGAAGACTAAGACATTTCCATTCTCTGTTCTTTTGGTCTCTGATTGACTTTTCTATGGTATTTTCATGACATGCACTTGTCTTGAGCAGCTTCCCGTGGTTTGCATCTATTTATTTAGGTTGGATATCAGTAAGAATTTATTCACGGAAAGGGTGGCTAGGCATTGGAATAGGCTGCCCAGGGAGGTGGTGGACTAGCCATCCATGAAGGTATTTAAGAAAGGTAGATGTGGTGCTTAGGGACATGTTTAGCATGGATTTGTAGTGTTAGGTGGATAGTTGGACTTGATGATCTTAAAGGTCTTTTCCAACCTAAATTATTCTATGATTCTACCTGAAAACAAGTTGTGTTTTAGGTGTTGAGGTCTCTTGCTGGATCCACCACAGTTCCAGTCTTGTGGGCGTTTTTTGAAAAACATACATGACGAAGCAGAAGTGTGTGGTTATATTGAGTAGGAAGGGGTTATACTGAGTAGATGGAGATTATATAGAGTAGGAACCACGATCATCCCAAACCTGCCGTGAGTTCTGCAGTCTCTGAAGGCCACACGACTGTGTCTGGCTTGGAAATCATAGTACCAGAAAAGAAGGTGCCCAGTGGTAGCAGGTGACTGAGCTCACCTCTCCACACGGACTCTGACGTTATCTCCCCAGGGCTGGCTTCTCACCCATTGGCTCCCCTTCACTCACTGGTACTGCCCGTAGCTCCATGGGGGAGCAGCTGGGTGCATCATCCATCTGGGCTTTGGGATCACAGAATGAGCTAGACCAAACCACAAGACGAGTAAGCTCTCTTCTAAGACTGGCCCAAAGCCCAGTGGTGGAGGCTCTAACTGGGTGAAGGACCTGGTGCTGCCGGGGAGCTGTATCAGAGCTTCCCCTGCACCTTGTGGAACAAGGTCCCTGGGGGCCCAAGCCCTCCAGGAGAACCCAGCAATCCAGGATGTTGCTCTCCCGAGCCCTTCCCTCAGGCTGCAGTTTTTGAGGTCCAGCTGAGCACCCTCCTTCTCCCTGAAGGAACGAGTCAGAACCACCGCCAAAACTTAGCACATCTGCACAGGTTGTTCTGAGACAAAAAAACGATGTTGAAAGGAGCCACTCCCCTGTTTCTTATCTGGCCTGTAGAAATTCAGTTCCCAGCTCTCATTGCTTCCAGCAGAGGTGGAGCATGGCTTGACCAGTCCCAATAAATCAGCAGAATTTGGATTTTGAAGCCCTAATACTTGAAGTAAACTGCTCCTAAATGAGTTGCAGGGCATTAATTATCTACTGAAATTATTAGATCAGAGAAGCTCTATTTTCATGGATAAAAAAATGAATTAAATTAGTGAAAGAATTTTTTTACTGTAAGTCATTCATTCAGTTGTTGTTTGCTGCTGTGCGATAAATCTGATAAAAAACATTTGTCAAGTAAGCTTGTTTTGCTCTTTTCAGCTACAAAAACAAAATCTTAATTCATTATGATTTTTCCTGACCCTCTCTTTGGATCATTTTAAAATGCAACCAGATCGCTAAAGCTTGACAGTAACGCCGAAAGGTGTAAAGAGCTCTGAAAAGGTGCAAGACAAGGGAGAATAAAGCACAAGGATTTTAGCAGCCGCATAAGTAAAGTCTTTATAAGGACTGGCATAATCTGGCATTTCAAAAATAGTTTCTTTCCAATCTTTCAAGAATGTGCTGAGATATATCATTTGAGAGGAGCTGATTTCACCTTTCAAGCTGAACAATGTGCGTGCTAATCCTGCACAAGTATTTTGTAGGTGTTTGTTCTGTAAAATTACACTGGTGGTGGGAAGATTTTTTGGAAGTGAAGGTGGTGCTTTCCGGGGCGGTCATGCTGGACTGTACCTTGACTTGTTCTTGCTACCTGGAGAATAGCCAGAAGATCACTGTTATGAATCACTGATCACATAGAGTAGGTGTCTGAGGCAGTCAGATCTGAGGCTGAGAGCCTAAAGAGCCTGTTTCCATACACTGATGCAGCCTGACAACATTTTAAAGCTAACTATCCCAAATGTTAGCTTTATTTTGAAAGAGCCGGTAGCCAGGAACCTCATCCACATATTCCCCTGGGCAAGCATGTCACTGCTATTGTCATCTTAAAATGTATTGTGCTAAAATCTAGCTAAACCGTTCATGGTAGCGGGCAAGGAAATCCCATTCCAGTGTATGATTAGCTGGGTAAATATTTACTGCTGAGCCCATAAATAGTTTTTTTATTTGCTTATTTTATTTTTTTTCCAGATCTGCTAGGTATTTCTCTTGGCCCAAGAAGTTTGAAAGTCTCAGTAAACATATATGAGCCTGAAAAAAAAAAATCAAGTTACACCTCATGTTATTTCTACACTATGTCATACTGTCAGGAGCACCAGAGGTGGCACAGACCTCCAAGGACTAAGAAATGTGGCTCAGGTGCAGGCTGGTAGGTGTTTTCCTGGGACTGTCACTTGAATAAGGCATCCAGCCTCTGCTCTTACTGTTCCTTGTCCTCTGTGCTAATCTGCAGCATGGATATGAATGAGACATCCCAGGCATTTGAAGATGACGGAGCTATGGTTCATGCACACCCTCACTGGGTGACTGGGTGTTACATTTACTGTGTGGCTGTAACAGAGCAGCAAGAACGCACTTCCCCTGGGCTTCAGGTTTTGCTCTATAAATTGGTGCACGGATGTGTGACAGACAGTGAGAAAGGACTTTGATCCTGTATTTCACAGTTTTCCTGAATTCACCTCTGCCTTCGCATGTTTTCACTCTCCTCCCTCCTGCGAGAGCTCAGGGACAAGGAAGGTCACTGCAAGGTCTGGAAGGGGCTGGGCCAGTGCTTTGCCTGTGTGTCTCCCAGAGCCTGAACTGTCTCCAGGGTGCCGTTAAGGCACTCGGGGCTACGTGCATGCTCCATGCCAAGATGAGGTCCGGCACATGACTCTCATCAATCCCCCACAAGTGGAAATCACAGAATCATTAAGGTTGGAAAAGACCTCCAAGATCATCTGGTCCAACCATCACCCTGCTACCAATGTCACCCACTAAACCATGTCCCCAAGCACCACATCCAACCTTTCCTTGAACGCCCCCAGGGACGGTGACTCCACCACCTCCCTAGGCAACCCATCCCAATGCCTGACTGCTCTTTCTGAGAAGAAATGTCTCCTCATTTCCAACCTGAAACAGGGCACAGGGTGCCCCCCAGGCTTCCCCTCACTGGGTGGCACGATGACGGTGGGTACATCACAGCTACCACCTTTCTCCTAGGACAGACACAAGCCTAGAGAAGCAAAACTGTCACTTGGGTTGGCACCTCGCTATTCTCCTCCACTTACAAGCTTTTCTGAGGCCAGTAAATGGGCAAAGGCCAAAACCTACTGAAGCTGACCACTCTGCTGTGGCCAGAAGCAGTTCACTAATCACCTGTGGGGTTTGCAGGATCAGAGTCCTCCGAACTCACTAAAATGAAAGGACAGTCAGATTTAAGGACAATAAAAGCAAAGACAAGAGCATGGTGATGGGCCTACCTGCACGTCGGGGTCCAGGGAGCACGTGTCCATCAGATCCTGAATTTGGAGAAAGCAAAAGGAAAGGGGAGTGCTTGCTCTTTCACTCCTGTTTGTTACGTGCTGTACAAGGTGCAGAGCACTATTCCTGGTAAGCAGCATTCACCGAGAAGCCATCACAGGGATCATAAAGCACTCAGACACTCCTCGGGGTCAGTTGAATGCAGATCCAGAAAACACAGCTTAAAACGAGGACACGGACCTTTGGGAAAAGTGCACAGCATGCACAAAGTTTTGCCCTGTCGCTGCAGTGAAAACTTCACGGTCCCTGTTCGGTTCTTAGTGGCACGGGTACAAACCTACAGCAACCCAGTGTCCTGACAGGGAATTACTCTAGGCTTGCACGAGTTCCTCTGAGAGCAAGATTTATGCTTTGTATTTATTCCAAAACACCATATATTTTTTTTTTCTCTGACTTATGCCATCAGAAGAAATTGTCTTTCCCGCAGAAGTGCTGCACCACGGCTCTCAATTACTTAGAGATCCTCATGCTTTGTGTTTGATTTCTAAAAATAAAAAATAAAAAATTATACAAAATCGTTCAAGTGCACGGCAGCGTAGAAGCACCTCGTTTTACAGCCGGGCAGGCGTATAAATAGCCGAGCTGTGCTTTGTGTGCAGCTGGTGCTTTGCTGGGTTTGGCCAGAAGAGGGTAGGGTTGGGAAAGGAGCTCGCAGCCCTATTGTGTTGGGAAACAGCAACGGGAAAACAAGCCCAAGTTTCTCCTCTGCACACTTGCACCGACCGGGTGCGAGAGTCAGCAGACAAACTCTGGAAGACCTTAAAGTAAAAAGAGAGCGGAAAGAGAGAACCCAATTAAAAAGCAGCTTTCTAGGGAAGTCTGTGGCACCGAAGAGGGAACCAGCAACAGTTTTCTCTGGGCTCACCCCGCCGATGGTCTCCCCAAGAACTGTCAGTCACTTTGCATTAATCAGAGCACAGGATTTATTTCTCGGCCGTGACTTCCAACCTGTGAATAAATAGCACTTTAGAGAGAGAGTGGGACCTGAAAAGACTCTCGAGCACTGAGCAGAGGGGTGAGTTTTGCTGAATGGTTTCTTCTCTTTCAAATCTGCTGGAGCTTTCTAACCTCCTGCTTTCAGGCACGGCAGCCGATGACTTGTCTTTTCACTGCAGCTTGTTGCATACCTCACCAGGCTTTCGTGACCGCAGGTTTGTTTCTGTAGCCTTTCCCACCACGACTCCAGGTCAGCCTGGTAACGTTTGCAACAGAGCTGACCTGGTGCCAATCTGCTTTCATGAGAAATTAAACCCACAAAGCTTTGAAACCAAACAGCGGGCTAAAAATAAGATAAAAATCCAATACAATTAAAATGGCAGGTGACTCTCAGTTTCCAGATGTGGACACTGATGTCTCAGAAAGGAATGAAGAGACGGAGATTGTAGTCAATGTCGGTGGGGTGAGGCAGGTGTTCTACGGAGATAACCTGAATCAGTACCCAGAAACGCGGCTGGCAGAGCTGATCAACTGCTTATCAGGGGGATACGATAGCATATTCTCCCTCTGCGATGACTATGATCCCGGAAAGAGGGAGTTTTACTTTGACAGAGATCCAGATGCTTTCAAATGCATTATCGACGTGTACTACTTTGGGGAAATTCACATGAAGAAAGGAATATGCCCCATCTGCTTCAAGAACGAGATGGAATTTTGGAAAGTGGATCTTAAATTTTTGGATGACTGCTGCAAAACCCATCTGAGTGAAAAAAAGGAGGAACTGGAGGAAATAGCCCGAAGAGTGCAACTGATTCTGGATGACTTGGGAGTAGATGCCTCCGAAAGTCGCTGGAAAAGATGTCAAAAATACATCTGGAAATTCTTGGAGAAGCCAGAATCGTCCTACCCGGCTCGAGTGATTGCCGTTCTGTCCTTTCTGTTTATTTTGATCTCCTCTGTTGTGATGTGTGTGGGGACCATCCCAGACATGCAGGTCACAGATGCAGAGGGGAATCGTGTGGAGCACCCGACCCTGGACAGCATAGAGACAGCCTGTATAGGCTGGTTTACCATGGAGTACGTGCTGAGGCTCATCTCCTCGCCAAATAAACTCCATTTCGCTCTGTCTTTCATGAACATAGTCGATGTGCTGGCAATACTCCCTTTCTATGTGAGCCTCACCTTGACCCACCTGGGAGCCAAGCTGATGGAGCTGAGCAACGTCCAGCAGGCTGTCCAGGCGCTGCGCATCATGAGGATTGCGAGGATTTTCAAGCTTGCACGGCATTCCTCGGGGCTCCAGACTCTGACCTATGCTCTGAAACGCAGCTTTAAGGAGCTAGGACTGCTCCTCATGTACCTAGCTGTTGGGATCTTTGTCTTTTCTGCCCTGGGTTATACCATGGAGCAAAGTCACCCTGAAACCTTATTTAAAAGCATCCCTCAGTCATTTTGGTGGGCAATCATTACCATGACCACAGTTGGGTATGGAGACATATACCCTAAAACAACACTAGGGAAACTGAATGCTGCCATCAGTTTTCTTTGCGGGGTGATAGCCATTGCCCTTCCCATCCACCCCATCATTAACAACTTTGTCAGGTATTACAACAAACAGAGGGTTTTAGAAACAGCTGCCAAGCACGAATTGGAGCTGATGGAGCTAAACTCGGCCGAGGGGAAAGCTGCAAGCTCCAAAAGCGAATTTGAAGGTCTTGTGAGGGAGGACAAGGAGGGTCCTTTTTATAGCAGCAGGCTAAAAGTCTCCCACAGCGACACCTTTATTCATCTCCTGTCAGAAGAGAAACACTATAGGACCAGGCTTCAAAGCTGCAAATAAACTGTGAGCTGTTGTCAGCGCTAAGCTCTGGACGGGGACAACCTGACGATCAGCTACGGAAAGGACGCGAGGGATCTGTCAGAGTTGGGAGGGAGCACTGCTTTGCTTTTCCAATGTGAACGCAAATTAACCCTGGTACCTCCATCAGCAGTTGGTAAGACTTTGCTGTTATTACCCCAAATAAAATAGTAGGACTCCATTGGAATCAGGCTGCTTTATGATGAATGCATTCTGACAAAAACCATTTGTAACCATTTTAGAGACTGAAAAGTCCTTCCTGGCCGGTAAATGTTCAATGATCTGAATGTGCAGCATTGCCAAACCAGAACTCTGTACCTATAACAATAAAGAACAACATCGCACCGAGCATGTCTTCCGGGCTGTGTTCAATGCCTTTGCAGCTAGGAAATCCATTCCCTAAGAAATTAAAGCAATCTCTCACCCATAATAGATTCAGGTTTATAGCAAAATGTTAAAAGCAGTTTCAGCCTAGAGATATTGAAAGCATGAGCATATACCATGTGCAGAATAAAACAGGTAATGCATCATTTCATTTTTGTAAAATGTACCTTAGGGTTGACTTTTTGGATGTGTTCCTATTTCTAGAAAAAAAAAAAAAGTAACTTTAAACAGTACCCAAAGCTATTTTTTTTTTTTGGCAATGATGTAAACCAGAATCCATGTACTTTAAGAAGGAAAAGAAATAAATATTTGTTCTAGCTTAAATACAACATCATAATTTATGGTTGCAAGGATCTTTCAGGAAGGCTTTATACTCAGGTAAGTTTCAAAACTGTAAGTTAATTTGTAATATTTTTACTTCACTATTAAAGCACGAGAAGTTTATAGAGGAGTTAAGTTGAGGTACTTCTAAACAGGAAAGTTTAGCTCTTTGAAAATAAGTGTAGAGATAGTTTCAGTAGAAGTAGTATCGTCTCCAGCTGATTTATGCTAAAAGTATCTGTCCAAATGAGCATAGTACTAAGTTATTTAAAAAAAAAAGTGCTAAAGACAAAAGACAGACACATAACTCAGCACGTCCCACCCCTACAATAACTGTATGGTTCTGTGAATGTTAGTTTACAGAGGTAATTGCACTAACTAATCACTGCCTTATTAATCAGCATATTAATCAACACTGGTGCATAACTACTACCCATTCCAAAAGCAAGCGGTTTCCACATGTGCCTTCATTTGGCTTGAGTAATGAGTGCAATAAATGGGTTGGCTCTCTACAGGAGAAATGCATTGAAACTAGGAGTTGCACTGGCTTAATCGGGAGGGTAGTTCTGGCACACAGATGCATTTATGTACATTAAAAGTAGGATCCCAGATGATAAAAGGACTAAGGAGGCTGTCCTTATTTGTCCCCTGTTGTGCCAAGCAGCCGCTTGTCCAGGTGGAATACAGCATGACCTGGGCAGATCATGCCTAACACCTCCAGGCAGGTCCTTGGGACTCTTTTCCAGGGACTTGGGCAAGCGATGGGGCTGTGGCATCTCTCCCCTGCAGCAAGAGGAGAGGAGCAGAGATGCAGGGTGGGCTCTGTACTCTCTGCTGGCACCTTGCTCACCCCGGGCTCTAGCAAAGAGGCACATGTCTGCTGGCCATGGATGTCCTTTCCAGTGGCACCATGGGTGTGAGGGGAATTGATGGTCCATGCAGGGTGCACAGAGAGCCTCTGGCTCTCCTCAACCACCTCCACCACCTCTCTGCAGCACAGGCATGGCCCCTGAGGCTCTTTCCCTCCCATGCCCTTGCTTTCAAACCGCTCATGATTATAGGACAATTTCAAGCTTGAGTTTTGAAGCTGGCTTTGTTTTCCCTTCTGTGATTACAGGGGGATTATGCAGAGCTGAAAGGCACTCTTTGGGTAGTTCAGGGAATGCCATATCTCTCACAGCAAAAGCAAGGAGGGGGCAGAGCAGTGGGAATAGATGTATCCTACTGGGAAGGCAGTTGGGTGTGGGGCCAGGAGTGCAGGTCTCCTGCCATGGAAATGCCCCCAGCATCTCCCAGGCTGAAGTCCATGCCCAGTGCTGCCCCTCACACCCTGAGATGCTCACCTCCATGGACACCTCCTCTGTATCCCTGCGCCAGACCTACCATCTCCTTCCCCAACCCCTTTATCATGTCCTTTCTTAAATCCCCCCACGAAGTGATGCAGTTCAAAGAAACCGTTTCTGTACCAGAATCCTCCATCAACCTTTGTCCCAGGTTGTCTTGACCAACAACCCAACCCAACCAAGTGCCCCAGCATCCCTTCACCCCCATCCTCCCCTCCACATCCCAGCTCTCAGCCTCTAGACCTGCTCTGAATCCTTCTGGTCAGCTGGGGCTTGTTTCTGGCTTGCCACCAGTCTCCTGGCTGCCCAGCCAGGACCATAGCTGGCTCTCATCAGAAGGGCACGATCGTGCCCCTCACTCTCCTGGGCACTTCCAGGACACGAGTGTGGTCCGCAGCCACCAAAAATCAACTTGTGGGAATGGTGTTAAGGATGGGAGAAGAGGAAAAGTAATGGAGCTGTGCCAGCCCCAGCCACATGCCTCATTTGTCATGGGGATATTAAATCTTTCTGACTTCTCTCATGACATGCAGAGGATGGCTGGGAATGAATTAAGTTAGCAAAAGTGCTTTCCTGAGTGAGGAAAGCACTATATAAATGCTAAGTAATATGTTTAGCACTGCAACTACTAAATCCTCACTGTTGTGCTTGGCAATATATTTAATGTGATGTTAAATAAGAAATGAACTTTTATCAGAAATAACTTTAGTGCCAAATTTCTCCAATAAGCTATGCCTTTGAGCACATGAGTCTGTTTAAGCATGGGAAAAGCTTTGGGGTGACCTTGGTGGTACTCGTGCCCAGGCAGGTCCTAAGCCAGGCTCCATGCAGTCTGCTGCACGGGGGGCTGTATTTGTGGGATTTTTTGTGTGCAAGGTGTGTTTTGGTAAAACATATACATGTTATATAAATATGTGTGGGTATGCAGCAGAGATCCGTGCCTGTTTGCTTTATCCATGCTGCAGGAGCCCCTGGGGAGATTCAGGCAGTGGGGAACAGGGCAGGCTGGCAGCACACAGGGGGACTACGGGTGCGCAGGGTTTCTAACACAGCTGTACCCTGCTGGAAGACAGCCAGAGGCTTTCTGGGGACACAGGGGACATGCCTCTTGCAGACCAAGAAGCTACCATAAAGCACTGGCTTTGGAACTGGGGCCGGAGGCCAGGCTCTGCCCCACAGGATGGAGTGAGATAGAGGACATCTGTTTTCACATCATTTTCAATAATCTGCATCACCCAGCAGGGCTGCTCTCCCTTTATTACCAGTTAATCTGAAAAAAACAGGACTTAAAAGACTGGAAGGCTTGGGATGGGGTCATGGCAAGTGTTTGTACTGCCCCCGGTACCATCCAAAGGCTCTGGATGAGTCAGGGTCCCCTGGCTCTTAGACACAGGATGCTTTCAAGTGCAAAACTAGCACCAGTCCTGAAGTATTTTCAAGGGGAAAACTGCATCATGCTTGGTGCAGGAGGCCCCTTCCCTGTGGGTGAGGTGGGCATGGGCTGCACCAGCCCCATCCACCAGCTGCTTTCCCAGGTTTGGCTTTTCCCAAATGCTTTATGGACAAGTTATCCTGTTAAATGATGCAAAGCACTGCAAGGCTCTGGTTCCCAAGGGGTTGCTTGGACTGAGGGTCTAATTCCTCTTTGCTTTAAAAACTGCCCTATTAGTAGCACCCCAGGGCAGAGCAAATTCCCCACTGGTGCTGCCTACCCATGGGAGTCACCACCACTGCCTGCAGATGGCTTAATTACAAGTAAATACAGCTGGTAAAGGCCCTGCCTGAGCCAGCCTGAATTTATGCACCAGTTTCAGTGGGAAACTGGGTGCTGGCCTGTTACAGAGCTGCTTTCCTTCCCCTTTTCAGACCCATAGGAGCAGCAGCAGCCCCTGCACTGTGCTTCCCCATGTGTGTGCACGCAGGGCAGCTCTGCAGCACATCCATCCTTCAGGGCAAGCCCTGCCCCTGGGATTTCATCCCCTCAGTTTGGGTACAGGGACTGGGGCAGCCCTAAGTGCAGAAAAGTCTCCCTGAACCCCCTGTATCCTTGCTGCTGTCCCTGCTCCCCTCATCTTTGGATTCCCAAGTGGGCGAAGGAAATGGGCTCCACTTCCCATAAGAAATTGGGAGATCTGGAATAAAATGTAACCCTCCAAAAAACCCATTGCAAAAATATTGAGAGAAAGCAGAGCTACTATATTTGTAATTGAGATCAGTCCCCTTCTCATACAGAAGCTCCATGGCTCACCGTGCAGGGAATTTCAGACAGCAGTGAGCAGGCCAAGCCATCCTCCTGAGAAGTTGCCCTGCAGGACATCTGCCCTGTGCAGCCATCCTTCTAGAGAACTCTGAACCTTTAATACAGCCTACAGGGTACAACTGAAATCCCGAAGGACCCACTTTTAGTTCCTAACACTAACTTCAGCTGTAGGTTTGGGATTAGTCCAGAGTCGACACAGAATAGCTGCCAGCAGAATCTGATTCGATAGTCCTAATTTAATAAGCCATGCAGGGGCAGATTGGTGGCAACTGCTAAGGCTGTAGGTGAAATGAAGCTTATTTCCAGCTTCCTGGACACCACAAAGGGCAGAGCTTAATGGAGTGGAAATTGCTTTCAGACGTGTGAGAGAAGGCTGCAGTGACTACTGACACACAGCATTACTCCTCGTGTGATGTTTGAGTCTACCTGACAAAAAAAAAAAAAAAACACACAACGCAAACATAAAAGGAAGGACCAAAACCATCTTGTTTCCAGGCTCAGGCATTCTCTCAATCTATACAGATATTTCAGGAGGAGGTTTGTTGTGAGACATTTTAATTTCAAATAAATAACCTGAATAACTCACCCAAGGCTGTGGGAAAGAATAGCAAACAGGTGGTGAAACAGAACAGGCAGATGTCCATAAAAGTAAGGGTTCAGAGCTACACAAAAGCAATTAGCCATACTGGAAGACACAAAAAACAACGCCACAACCCTCTTTCAGCCACACCTGCACTGCCAGATGTGCTATAACAAATGGAACAGCGTTCCCTGCAAATTATGCTGGGAGAAGTGCCTCCTCCCTCCGCCCCGCCAACACAACCACCAGTGCTGTGTCCCCTGGCAAACCCCAATATTTCACGCTGAATGCTGGGCACAAGCACATGAGAGCACACTTGCTGCCCAACCAAGTTTCTGAGGATCTGGCTGCCTATTTTTTCAAGTAGCAACGTGAGGAATAACTTCTGTACTGACTGGGGCAGATAAGACTTCACCAAAAGTTTCAGCAATGGAAAAATAGTGAGTGTAGACTCAGTACAACGTGTATTTAATGCACTTGCTCCAGATGTAGATATTCCTCACTAAAGCAGAAGTTGTTTTCCCTTCCTGCAATTATCCATATTAGGCTTGGATTCAGTGGCAGCTCTGCCTGCCTTAGGAGGGTCAGAGGGGGAACGGTGCAGAGGAGCAAGCCAGGCTAATGCACAAGGCATGCTCACGTAAATTGCTAAGAGGAAAATGAAGATGATGGAAAGGTCTGAGAGCTCCAGGAGAAGCTGTGCCATGTAATTGTTTCTTTTCGGTTGCTTTCATATGTAGATGAGAAAGCTGCCAATGCCTTAAAGCTGCCTTTTGTCTTCCCATGTAAGGGGAGCCTTGAATATCTATTTAACATGCTGAGAGTCAAGTACTGCTAAATCATTCTGGTCAGTTAAAGACGTATAATAGGTGCAGAAAGGAAGGGAAATCTTAAAAGGAATCTAAGTAGAAGACTGTCTTTAAACATCACATCTCAAAATGAAAAGGAAGACTGAAAGCTACGTTGTATACGACTACAGAAATAGTTATTTTCAGTGCATCACTCGACTGATTTCAATGGAATTGAGACATACAAATGAAACCTGACGCTAGTGCTTTGTTATTATTTTTTATTTTATTTTTATTTTTTTGAGGGGGGTTAAACATGAAATGGTGTGATTTTCTATTCTGTAAAGTGCTAACCTGTACACTCTGTAGCAGGTAATATCTTAAAAAAATAAAATAAAATCTGTATTCGTCAGAGCCTGTGCCAGAGTTCACAAGTTCTGTGTTAGAGCTCACAGATTTGTGGAAAGTCAGACCAGCAGCCGCTGGAGGAAAGCAGCAAACTGGTTGTCACTGCAAAGAGAAGTTTTAGAAAACATTCTGGCAGGCTGCACCTGCTTTGCTATGCAGGAGACAAACTGCAGCATCAGTTGCTCTAACAGCATTAGGGGGAAATTCCTTATCACTCAGATGCACTCCACCGATCCCAAACAATGTTTCCGCTGCGTTACAGCTACTGCTATTACAAAGTCAGCTTTTTGCACTCTTGCTAGCATAGTAATGTGCAAGATGCAACAATTTTTACACAATACCTAGAATATGAAGGAACTGCTGGTCAATGTTAATTTTTTTGGTATAACTTTTGCAGCAAAAATGATAAATCTCAAACAGTCACAGTCACATAAATGATGTGTTCATTATCATACATTGATTTTAACATTTTGTATCGCTGAAGTCTCAGCTTGTCCATTATCAACAACTGAAGAATTAACCTTTCTCTCTTGGTCTATACTGTATTAATTATCATTAAATACTACGTGCCATGTTGGTTTCTTCCTCTGCTCCATCAAGATTACTCCATAATTGGACAGCTCTTGTCACTGTTACATTTTTCTTTTCTTTCGGCCTCATTTTTTCTTAGCTTAATTTCAGTCTATTACAGTTCATTATTTTGTTTGAGAAAATTGAAGGGATTCATCTCTCTTGCCGCCCACACCCCTGTACCCTTGCAGATGACTGGTGCGCTCCCACCAGTCACTGCTCCTGCACTGTGCTCATTCACTGGGGAAGGCTTACAACATGCTGATGAGGGAAACACATCAGCTCAAGACTTTATTTGTGTGTGTTACCCACCCACTCCCAAAACACCCCTATGCATCCAAAGAGAACCCTCATTTATATGTGTAATGCTCCAAAGACGCAAGGTCTGGGTGTAGCAGCGATGCCTGGTTTTGCTGAGCATTTTTGCATGTGTTTAAATTCTGCTCTCTTCAAGAGGGCCGAAACACTCTGATACATTTTCCTGGACAGAGATTTCTTTAAACGTGGCCTTATGTGCTTTGCCAATCAGAATGTGCTCATGTTAAACCTTACATGGCAAAAAATGGATCTTTCTGAACCGCATCCAAGCAGGCACCAGTGGTTTTCTGCTCCCAGCCACCCATCAGGCATCAGCACAATGGGACCTTGATTGGTCCCTGCAGGGGCTGCTGCAGTATAAATGAGAATGATTTTCTGCTCATGAATAACAGAGAAAGTGCAGTCCTATTGCTTAGAAGTGAAAAGTCTAGAAGGCAGCCTGACCTTTGCATCCCCCTGACTTAATTTTTAGAGACATCAGTAAATACAAATGTACATAATAATATATATAATACTACATATATATAGTATATATATATAAAGACACCTAATTCCTTCAGTATTTATTAGGCAAAACTCAAGCAGAGAGGAGATAAAACTTGCATCCTCCCCTGGGCTTTCGCCTGGGAACGGCTGCCGGCCAGCTGGCCACCTCTCGCTTGTTTGCAGAGGAACAAATCACACCCTGGCTTGCCAGCAGGTCCTTCTGTTTCTACTGGTTGTCACAGTAATAAATCAATTGTTGCTGCTAAACACAGCTCTCATCCAACTCGTGGGGAATCTGTAAACTCTTTGCAGCACAAATGTCAACCAAGTGCCGACTGGGCTTTCAGACTCTAGTGGTGGTTGTTTGCCAGTTGATTATTTGCATTGGAACAGCAAATTTCCATTTGCAAAAGCCTTCACCAGTTGGACCCACTTGCCTGTAGGAGCAAATTAATTGCTGCTGTAGGACATCACCCCCGCTGTGACTCACACACTGCACATTTGTGCCGCCTTGGCTGGAGAAGCGAGCACCAGTTGCCATCTGGACTTCATCCTTGCATGCCGGAGCCCTTATCGCCTGCCTCGTGCTGGACCCCACCATCAGGGCGTCTCACGAGGGACCCGAGCAACTCAGAGGTGCGCTCAAGTGAGCTGGGCTGCTGGGGAGGGTCTTGGCTCAGCCACTCGAGCAACCATTGCCCAAATACCAGCAGGCTCCAAGCACAAGAGACATTGTAAGAGGTGAATAAACCAGTGCAGGAGACAACAATATTATTCCCTTGGCTAAGCCCCAGTGATGCCAAAGGTCTATTTTTTATTTATTTTTTGTTTGAGGGGGATAGTTTGTTAATCATAAGGTTGTTGATATCACCAATATGACAGCCTTCAGATCCATGACAAACTTGCAGGTGTCATTGCAAATAACAGTAACAATTGCTACTCAAGACTAATATAATAACGTGCCACCTGAAAAGATCATGGCTCTCAATTTTCATTGACTTTAAAGGGAAAATAATAATATCCTTTTCATGTTGCAACTAGTTGTAAGCAAACTGGCTGCTGAAATCCCCACTGTGCATAGAGCAGCTCAGTAGGTCCCAAGCAGCAGTGTCACATCCACCAAGGGAAATAAACCATGCTAACTAGATTCCTCTACATTTCTTACTGTTGTGGAGTAAATGAAATTATGGCGATGACAGAAAGGTGGGGGAAAGGAAGATAATTTGCTGGAACACTCCCTTCTGATGCTTCCTGGCTTAGCTTAGTCATCCAAATTGGTACATTTTGTAGATTTAAAAAATGGATTTTGAACAGCAAGGTGAGGAGATTGTGGAGCAATCCAGTGTTGCTGACTCTTGTGCAGTCTGTAATTAGGAATTTAGTGCAATGAACTCATCTAAAATCCCAGATTTCAGCCTAGTCAACTGTTACATCTATGCAAGCCACGTGATGCCCTGTGATAATGGCAACTGCAACAAAACATGAAGAATCTGTGAGTACATCAGTCCTGTGATGTGGTGCGATGGGAAGAAGGCACTTCCAGCTACAGCAGCACCCATGGCAAGAAAAGGACATTGGCAGTAGGCTGCTGGACTGGGCATGTGCCTTACAGCAAGGTTTTGCTCAAGGACCCCCACCTGCAGCTCAGTGGAGCAGCTTCTGTCCTGCTCAGGGAACATGGGAGGGACTTCCCCAGGCTGCATTATGGATGCATGAGAAAAGGTTCTGCACAAGAAAAGGAGATTGATTCCTGTTGAATATTCAATAGTCATGTAGGAAGTGTGATGGATATTTGGGGTGAGTGTGTCTGGGTGCAGCTTCATTTCTAAATGGAGATTAAAATGAAAACAGCAATTTTCCTGTTCCATTCGCATGCCTCTACCGATTCTAATGATTTCCCACCCATCCGGACACTAGCACTGCTATGATTCAATAGGGAAGCAGCAGTTACTTCAGTGACAGATCCCCAGCATTCAGTTGCCACCTTGTTCTGATCCAGGTAGCACCAGTCACCCACCATCCCAGTAGGCCATTGGCATGAGAGTGGTCTTCCAAATCTTTATTTTGTAACAAAACATCACTTAATGTGACTCAGATATGAATGAAAAGGCACACCACCACCACCATTTTATTATTATTATTATTTTGGTCACAAAATGTTACTTAAAGCACTTCAAGGCTTTTCATTGTTCTGTTTTGCTAATCAGCGTCTACCAATGAGCTGGAAAAAAAACTTAGAAACCACTGTTGCTGGCAGAGACTGCAACACAAATGCAAACACAAATCAAAGTGAATGATTTTCTGTTGAAAACCGATAAAGGCAGAGCAAGAAACAAATGTGTAGCAAATTGGTCTTATTTAACCACCATCCATTTAAACACTTTTGGATGCAAGGTTTGCACACAGACTGCTTATGCTTATTGAATGAGAACCTAGGTATATGATGGGGAAAGGCGCTTAGAGTTGAGATGAGGCAGGACAATTCCCACAGAACACAGTATGTGATGGCTGTTGCAACTGTAATGCTACTAGTTACTACTACTAGTTTTCACCCTATTAGTTAATAACCAGCAGGGGAAAGGTGTCACTACCGTGCTTTGTTTTAGAGACTCAATGACTAACGTATTAAGGGCTGCAGGAATGAATTACGGGCTGAAAAAATCTGCCTTAAATTGAAAAAATTAAGTCATTTCTTAGCTTCCCCAAGAGAAGGTTTAGAGATGGATTGATCAAGTACCATCAGAACAAGGAAGCTTCAGGTAGGCGTGGGCTCTTTAATGTAACAGACAGAAGCATAAAAAAAAAGAAGTACATGTATACATCCACAGCTTTAATGCAGATGCATAAAGTTTTACAAAGAGGTAACTCACTGCAGCAACAACTCATTTTAGAAGGTCAGGCTTTGCAGTCTGGACTCATGGCTGCATAATATTTCAGAAGACATGGCCATTGAGAAATCAGTCACCCAAACGTTAGTATACAGCGTATCTGAGGTGATGAGGGTGTCCCACTTGGCCTGGCACAGAAAGTGGGCACGTTTCCCAAAGGTGCTGCTCTGTTCCTGCCAGACCCAGGCAGACATAGGGCACCAAAAGTCTCCTAACTGCCCTCAGATGAATCAAGCTGGAGCTGGTAGTGTCACTTGAGCCTATGTGCACTTTGGCAGAGCAATAACTTTCAGGTGCCCAATGCATCGGCATCTATTGCCAGCAAAGATCACAGTATCATTTATATATGAAAGGACCTACTAAAAACACCTTGTGCAACCTGACTGCTCAAGAAGAGTCAGTTGGAGTGGGTTGTCCAGCATGATGTCCATATGTGATAAGGTGTCTGAGCACAGTTTCAGGCGCTGCATTGTGACTTTTCAGCCTTCCCTGTTAGACTGGGGGTGTCTGGATCTGGCTGCTGGAGCCAGACCTGGAAACTCTGGTCCCAAGTTATTGAGCTAATATACTCAAAATCTGCTTCTGATCTCATATATCAAAAGAGGACTCATGCCAGTTATGTCAGTTGGAAATGAGATAAAAATCAGAAATGGGCCATTGATTCTGGCTCTGGAACAGAAGCAGCCATGGGACCAGAGTGATGACCATTCTCCAAAACACAAGCGATGCTCACACAGCTCCTCTAGCCATCACTGCAGCCCATAATTCCCACAAAGCCATCACTCCTCCGTGCAGCTCTCCTTCGTGTTCTGCCACCCTGGAGAGCCTGCAGCTATGGATCCTCAGTCTTTTATGTGAAGGAAGACAGAATTATAAACTGCCCTGTTTTCTCTTGCTTTGGAAACCTAAATTCAAGGCTCTTTCCACAGTGGCTGAAAACTGTGTGGTTAATGTTTTCCAGCTGGTGAGAGTAGATCAAGCCTTTCAGAAATCACTCGTGTTTTTTTTTTTTTTTTTTTTTTACTTATGTTCTGAAAGGAGGCCCAGCTTCCAGTTTTGCATATTGGCTTCTGAATAGTAACGTCTGAATGCTATTTTCATAAACTAACTCAGCACCAAATTTTACAGATACAGTATTTAATGACTGCTTCTAACTTTGCAAGGTCTATTTTTTTCTTAGCTTTCTAACCAAAGTGTTTTCTTGCCTTTCTGATATACATCTAGCATCCTCCAGACAGCTTCTCATACATATTCAAATCTAACAAACAAAAGTCTGGGTAATAATTCTAATGTTATTGCCCTATGATTTCAATAGAAGTGAAGATCACTTGATGTATCTGATGACTGAGTTGTATCTGGTGACTGACAAAATAACTAAATCATGTGATTTTACAGAATCATCTGAATAAAAATAATATATTACCCACCCACAAAACTCAGTGAACAACTGATCAAGATGATCTCCCAAGTTTATTATTGAAATAAATCTGTGATTTAAATTTGGTGACAAAATATTTGCAAACACTTATTCCATTACTGCATGCTCATATTTTGTCATAAGATGAACCAGATGAAATGCAAGTAATTGTGTAGTTCCATGATGTTTAGTGAAACACATATGCTTAACATCATTTTCTCTAGTCCTCACTGTGCCCCTGCATGGAAGTGGTGTGACTTCATCTACCATTTATTACAGATGGAGTGGCAGACACAGATTTTACTACTGTCAAAACAGCATTAACACTCACTAGTACTTGGGTATTAAAATGCCATGAACTTATCCCTCCATCAGACTGCTTGGTATGGTGTTATATTGCAAAAAAAGATACCATCATTGACACGTACCTGGTAAAAACAGGAACATCAAAGCTGCAGTGCAGTGACTGAAGGACGAAATGGAGAGACTTCTGGATCCATTTCACCACCCTGAAAAATTTCCATCCAAAACAAACCACCTCAAACAGCCAGCGTAGCTGCTGAACCTTTTCAGCTGAGGACAATGAGAAAAGGTAATGTGTGTGAGAGGGAGAGCAATTGCCACTTGGCCAGGCTTGATGGGGACATGAAAGGACACATGGCTAGTTAGTCTGAAAGCAAGGGACAGAACAGGTGGGAGTAGCACAGGTGAGAGATCAAGTTTAGGAGGGTAATGGGGAGCAGAAGAATGAAAAGGACTACAGACAGAAACACTAAAGAGGAGAGGCAAAAGGGAGAGGTGTGAGAGAGCTTTTACATTTTTATACCATTTTGTCTTCACACAAAGCTCCATTTTCCAATTTCCTTTGAGTGATGTTAGCTCCCTATGATGAAAGTCTCTTCGGTACTTTTGGCACAGAAAGTCATTTGTTAAAGACAAATCCAGCTGGAAAAGTGATGATGTACGTGTGTGTGTATGTGCATACATATGTATTATACAGTTAGCCCTGCATAATTAATCAAAAATATTTCTAAGTACTTTCAGAAAAGTTTGCTACAGCTATAATTGAAGAATCTTTTAGGAAATAGATTTGCTATTGGGTATAAATATGACTAACATATTTATGTGCTTACCCTTTGTGCTTAAGGAGATAAAGCAAAATAATTTTTCTTTTAATAGTTATTTTCTGTGTGGTGCTGAAAAGATCCTTCCACACAGCCACAATTTACAATCCAGAGCAACAGGGAAGCTATGAAGTCAACCCAGTAACGAGCTTCAATCTATTCACATTTCCCTCGAAATTAACCTGTCATTACCTTACTTTTTCCACAACCAGCACAGAGCTGACTCACCTAATTAGAGAAAAAAATCCAGCACAGAAAGATATTGAATGTTTCTGAAAATTAACGGCTATATGTCTTATTCCTTTCATTTCCAGATGGCAATTTTTTATTTTATTTTATTATTTTTTTTTCTGGTAAGCCCTACGGGAAAATTCTCAATGAATCTGAATACATTATTATTTTTTATTAAATTTATTTTATTAAATAAAATCATATCATTCTTCTCATCGATGTACTGTTCTTCCTGCATGAAACCCAAGGAAACAGCAGCAAGATTGCGGTATGAATCAGAAGAATATTTTTGTGCAGGACATGGTGAAAAATAATCTTTCATTTAAAAATATTTTTAATTCTTCGGGAACTTGGACACTTGGCCTAATTTCTACTGAGTAATAGAAGGTCAGGAATGGCATTGTAAATCAGTACAATAAATACCTCAACTTTAAAACTGCCACCTCTGTGAGACTGCAAATGACCTCTGGCTTCTGATCTTATACAGTTAAGAAAAGAGTTAATAATTGGTTTTTAAAGACCTGTGGAATAAATGTAGAGGAACATTGAGTCAAAACACAAACCATATCAGGGAAAGAGGGGAAAAATAAAGGGTCAGTCTTGACAAGCTGCCTTGATAGTTTGACTCTTGCATAGCCCCTTTCTCCAGCCTGTCGTGGTCTCTGTGAACCACAGCCCTGTCCACAGGCAATTGCCTGCTCCTCCCAGTTTGGTATTTTCTGCAGTCCCCCTTCCAGTGGTAAGATACATAACTCTTCCATAGATAACTCTTCAGATGCCATTTAGAAATAAAGACAGAGAAGGCACTATCCTTTTCATATATCTTGCTTTCCTGAGGACCTTAAAAAGATACCTCTTTTGCAGAGGAACCTGGAAGTAGCTTTAAATATTCCTGCTTTGCACACATGCTTGTATCCTGTCCTGAGGAGCCTCCAGCTGCCATTAAACAGAGATACTGAGATGTTCAGCCTCCCTCCAAATGCCTTTATTGACTTGCCAGAAGCAGGAAGTGATTTCAAAGCCTGTTTTCACGCACCTATTGACTTTCACATTACTCCTTAAAAAGGATTATTGGATGTTCACATAATGAATGATGATGTTATCATTGAAGAATTCATTAATTCTGAAAAAACATCTGCCATCTATGGAGCTCATAAAATAAACTGAAAAGAAGACATTGTAGGAAAAACAAATATAATATTCTTAATGAAATTCTGAGAAGGAAGTTAATATGAGTAATACTTCTTAGGGACTCGTAATAGATCTTGCTTTCTTAAGAGTGCTGAGAAAATTGTTCAATGAGTGAAAACAGGAAGGAATAGTATAATAATGTACACAAACACAAGTTTAAGTCCTTGATTCTGCAATTATTTCTGCAGAAGTCTGGGCCTGATAAACGAAGACATTGACCAACTGGGGAAAGTCAAGCAGAGTCTGCCAGGATGGTCAGGGCTGGAGCTGGGCTTGTTCAGCCTGTATGAGGGACAGCATCAGGGGGCTGTACCAGCATCCTGCCCATGGCTCCGGGTGGGTATTGAGGAGCTGCAGCTGGGCTCTTCACAGCAGTGCACAGCGTGAGAGTGAGAGGCAGAAACCATAAATTGAAAGAGTTTCCAGCTGCATACAAGGAAAGAAATGTCACTGGGGACCATCAGGCACTGGATCAGGCTGCCCAGAGAGCTTGTGTAGTCTCCATCTTTGGAGGATTCAAGACCCAGCTGGAAAAAACCCTGAGCTGCCTGGTCTGATCTCATAGCTGACCCTGCTTGGAGCAGGAGGTTGGTCTAGAGGTAGCAGATGTCCGTCCCAAAGTGGCTGATTCTGTGGTTCTAACACCTTATGTGTACCAGCTTGATCGCCAGCTAGGATTTGTAGAGGCAATCACCGCTGTAAAGATGTTTTATTATCATCCCTTTAAATATGTTTGTCTTTACAATGAAACTTGCCAGTCCACATTCATATATCTAGATGATAAAAATCTAGAGACAACCATAAAACAACTTGGGAAAAAAAGCAAGATATTATTTACAGCGCAAAACTAAATCCTCTTGCAGCTCGTCCCCTATTTTTTTACATGAAGAGGTGCAACACGCTGGAAGAGGAATAATGACTACAAACAATTCCTAACTCCTGCAAGTGGCACGAAAATCCCACACAAGTCTGTCTGATCTCTGCTGTCGAAGCACTCCCATTCATACTAATCTGTTGCAAAAATCACATTACTCTTTCACTGTGAGCATCTCCATTCACACAGGCAGTCGTCCAGAATTATGTTGAGAACATATTGCAGAAGCCCTTCATTTCAGAGCTAAAAAAACATGTGCTAAACCAGACAGACATCTCCAAGCAGAGAACACACGCATGAAGGTTAAACTGCTCCATACACGGCAGAAAATCTATGTTCTTTGCAGGGCTACATCCCTAATCCGTTTGCAACCATATATACAGGGTGAAATGCTTCAGGCCATCAGAAAAATGGTTCTTCCTCTGCCTGCAGCAAGAGTATGTTGCTCTTTGTAAATAATTCAGGTTTGTTAAGAAAAATGCTTATTTATTTTAGCACAAATATGGCTATGAAAGTCATTAAAATAGCACAGTAATGAGCTTGAGCTAACTGCGTATTTTACATTTCATGTTCATTATGGAAACTAATGTCAGGTTAAATATATGCATATACTTGAAATATAGAGCTTTTCCAAGTGAAAAGTATATTGAAAAGAAGTTTAAAGATAAAACGTTCTGTTATCCACAGAAGAAAGTCCGATCTGAATTGCCAACTAAATTACAGAGACAAGACCCACAGATCCCAGCAGAATCTAGTCAACAAGAAGTTTGCCCTGCTTTTGCCTCAGAATTGGAAGGGCACCTACTCATTTTTTATTTTTTTTTCCAGCCTCAGTATGGAGATGCAATACATTGCTGAAGGCAGAGTGGCTTGAAGAAAATAAAAGAATAGCTCTCCATATAGTAATGGAAGAATAATGCTGGACTTTATTTTTACTGGATTGATTTATACTGATTTTGGAAGTGCTCAAAACCCATAAGAAGTGATGGTATACCTGGGATCCTTTAGTAGCTGTCTTTCTCATTCTTCTAGTTGGTGGCCAAGCAGAAAAAAAATCCTGAAAGCAAAATAAAATTTTATACAGAGTATTATGTTCAGACTAACAAAGCAAAAAGTAAAACCTAAATGAAAAAAGAACAGTAGAGATATCACTTCTGGGATGAACTGATCTCAGGATTGAACAATTTAATACACGTGACTTGTATTTTCTCCTCATGGGTCTGTCATCTTTTTAAATGCCATTAAAACTCTGTCAAAATGTCTGCTAAGACAGTGGCTGTTGTTCTGAAAGAGATAATAAATATCAGGTAGATTAATGAACTGTATGGGAAGCCTCACTCCAGAAATAATGAAGCTCATAAGCTGAACTTTGCCATTTACATCCACATCCTAAATCAACCGAGCATTTAAATGCACCCAGCTCAGACCAATTTACCAGGCAGGGAATCTATGATATCGGTTCGTATATAAATAGAATAATAAAGTTTCAAAGGATATCTCTTTGCCTCTTCCTTCAGAAACACTGAATATCTAGGAAACAGGATGGTGGACTTTTGGCTTCCTTAATGAGGTCCACATAGCCTATTTGTACAAAGGGTCATGTTCAGATAACAAGTAGGGAGGGAATTTTGTGCACGGTAGGAATATACAGCAGACAGCAAAGCTGCAGTTATAGGTCATAAATAACCTCATGGATCTATAGTCACTCCAGAGCCTGCCAAAACCAATTACTTCTGGACTGCTAGAACATCCAAGCCTGCACACTTGGTGCCTAAAACTGATAGCTGAGCACCTGGCCCAACGTTATGGCAATATGACATCTGTGTCAATAAGCATCCACTAATATCTCTGGTCATTGATTTCTGCTGTCATGTTAGAACATAATTTTATTTCGGTTACTGGATTTTGAAAGAGAATTAAGGAGATAAGGAGCTGGTGTTTGAAATAATCATCTGGGTTGACAAGCAGAAACAATGAAAATATTGTAGCTATTCACAATATTCACAGTTAATAGAAGCAATACAATTGACTTTTTAACATACAAATAGAGTAAATGCACTTCAATTTTTAATGTGGAACTGAATATACAATATACATTCAATAGACAATTTTGATTTGCTGTATAATCAGTGACCTCTTGCTCAACCGAGAAACCATTTTGATGTATAGTAATGAATTCTTAAAAATATCAGATTTAGGCAAAATAGAAGCATTCTTGGAATACATTTCAGTGAAAAAAATCAAAAGATTAAGGTTGCTGACATGGTGCACTGTATAAACTTGTTCAAAAAACTAACTCAAATAACCTGTGAAATGCTAAAATGTGAGACAACAGAACTCATTTTTTTTGCCTTTTCATTCTCTTAATTTCCATGAAAGAAATCATCTTCCCATTTTAAACATGTTGTCCTACAGTTAACGAGAATTAAGAAAATAATGGGATGAGAATTATTTTCACAATCTCAGGATAAAATTGTATCTTTGCATCAGGTAGCACGATTTTCTTATACACACATTGTCTTAAATAGTCTAGTTTTTCAGCACAAATAATCTTTCCAAAATATCATCTAATTTGGTTCCAAATGAAATATTATTCAAGACTGGCTGCTGAAGTAGTTGCAGCATTAATTTGTAAAACTTTTTATTTTAAGATTTTGTGCAGTTAGACGTTTCAGATTCATTCAAATAACTCCACCAGGAAATATTAAATTCTGAACTGCTGAAATGGTTGCAATTGTGATGACCTCAAGCAGCCTATTGAACCAGTGGAATATTTCTTTTCTCTTCTGCTGCAGACCTTTAACCCAGCAAACTCTTAACCCAGTAGCTGAGCTCCTGAGCTCACTCCTACCTCCTCTGGTGGCCTATTCTTCATGTGTCCCCTGAGGACAGAATCAGTCCTAGGCCAAGTCATTTCTCACTTGGGAACTAATACCACAAGTTACTGTGTGTTTATCAGATGCATCATGTCAGGTACATAGTATTTGACGGGCTGAACTCAGTGTTGGAGTACATGAGGGAAAATTCATGCCAGTGTTGAATTTGACCCAATTTCTATATGACTCAGTTTAATTATTTGTAAAAAGAGAAACAATGGCACCTATCTCATAAGCAAACTGAGATGCTTAATGATGCCTTTAAACATCATGTTTTAAATTCCAGGCTGGATGAAGAGGCAAACTTACAGAACAAAAAAGACCATGAAGTAAAATCCTACCAAAATTCTGTTTAAATCATTTAATTTTTAATTCACATTAACACATTTAGATGTGTTCCCCCAAGCTCCAGAAGATAGGCAGCTTGGTAAAGGAGACAGTGGGAGCAAACCTTTTATGAGAAAGTCTTACCCATTTCTAATACCATTTTTTAAATTTTAATTTATTTCCATTAACTTGGGCTCTCTTGGGCCTTGCTCCTTGCAACTCTTATGAATCTACCCGTCTTTTGATTGAACACAACAATAAAAAGGGGTAACAATTCTCTTTAAAAATAAACATCTAGGTTTACCTTTGAAACATATTTCCAATTCATATAATTATATTTACTAATCAATCCTGAGTTTCCTAATGCCATACAAAAGAAGAAAGCAAATTCCTGCAAAATTTGAGTAAATTGATCCTTTACTGGAGAGCTAATTACACTTTCTGCATTCCATGTCTCTGTGGTTTCTCTATTTCTGGACTGTTTCAAGGATCCGACCATTTCTCAACAAGACTTTGTTTCTAACATCTTTCTACAAGCTGAACCAAACATTTTTTTTTTCTACGTATCAGGAGCAAAATACATCCAAAATGCATCCAAGATCAGCTTTCCATGAAAGGTTTCCACTCATACATAAACTAGCTGGGGATGATTTATAAACCACTGCAAAAGTGATAAAAAAAAATCTGTTTAGACTAGTTTCATTTTTTTTTTCCCTGCATGCATGTTTAATTCTGCCCTTATTAAAATGGCCATTTTTGCTATTCTCTCGCTTGATGAATGGAGATAATCTGGCACAATTTTCTCATCTGATCGCATCAACATCCACCTCAAAGGCCATGCCCAGCCTGTGGCTGCTCAGCTGGGAGCTGGCAGACAGCTCTCCAGTCCCCAGGCCATGATGTTCTCCAGGAACCTGCTGCTTTGGGTGCCTCATGGGTGATAGAGGCAGTGTCTGGGCTGCACACTGCAGCATGGCCACTGAGTGCGTAGTCTCACTCTTGGCAATGTTCATAAGCGTGCAAGCAAGAAAGGCTTTGCAGCCAGGCCATGACAGATCCCAGAGTCCAACTGTGAAAGCACCAGCAAGCCCACGGCACTCCGAAGCTATTCCAGAGACCAGAGTTATTTAAATGCAAGGAAGGGATCACTTTGCTCCTGCCCAAAACTGCGAACCATCAGCAGGATAATTATGCTGCTGATGGTCTGGCAGATGCATCTGATCCCCTTCCCTGGCGTATGACGGCTGACCGTGTGCAAGCTGCTGGCAGCAGGCAGCCTGACTGCACGTCAAGCAGGTGCAAGATGTGAAGGGATGGAAAAACAAGTGATGCTGCCTACAAAAATAACTACAGCTTTCGTACGTCTAGTGCCGGCTCGGGGTTGAGCTGCATGTTGCACAGCAATGATTTTAAGGTCGTGGTAACAGGTTTATGAGGGTGTGCTTCACAGACTCCTTCTGGGCAATAGGTCACAGTAGCTCTGTGAACAAAGGAGCTCTGTGAAAACAACAAAAAACGAGCAAAAACAGAGAAACAGTCTATACTACATCATAGAATCATAGAATTACATATTCATTTAGGTCCTTAAGATCATAACACTGTAAAGCAGATGCTGTATGTAAAGCAGACATAACATTAGGGGTCTGCGTTCATTTCCTTCAGATTACAGTGAAATACAAAGATAAGGCTCAGTTTCATGGTGACTGTGTCTGGCTGGACCTGTACCAGCTAACTGATGTGTTTACTTTAGAGTGATGTGGTCTAGGTTCCCTTCCCAGAGCCGCTTTTCTCATTACTGTTTTACATGCATACCAGAGGAGCGCTGTGCAGCATCACCAAGAAAGGATACAGACACTGCCAAAAAAAAAAAAAATGCAACCAGCATAACAAAAGCAGTTTTTTGCCAGTGTTGTCCCCAAGTGCTGAGCCAAAGCTGATTAAACTGTGTGACAAACAAGCAAGACACACAAGGTCATTTGTAAGAGGACTAATTCTGCACCCCCTTCCTGCAGGTGGTCACAGTTTCGCACTGCCTATATAGCATAAGAATTACTTCTGAGACTTCAGTTTTGCAAATCTGGATTAGGGAGTACAAGTTGAAATGGCCAACTAGTTCCTTGCTCTGGAAATCAGGGCTGGGTGTCCTCACTGATGTGCAAAACTGGGTGCTCCATCACAAGGTCAGACTAGAAGAGTAAATCGTCCAGGCTTGTGTTTAGCCCACACATCCACAGGAATATGGATTTATACGCAGAGTACCTGACTCTAGCTTTGAGGGCCAGAGGAGGTTTGGCTACAGGTGTATCCTGGGCTGGGGGAGCTGGGGAGGCAGGGGAAACAGGTCAAGTTACGACACTGAGAAAAATTCCCTCTTGGTTCATCTCCCATTCTTCTCTTTTCAGAATCACAGCATGCTCAACTGGATCTTTCCAGCCCAGAGCAACAAACCTAATTTATAATGTTCTTAATTGCTTTTCTTTTTCTTCTCCCCCAGCTAGCAGATGGACCTGTACCACATCAGAAATGCTTTGTGTCGTGCTTGCAGGAATAATAGAGCCAACACAATGACTCCAGTTCCTGATCTCTGCAAAGAAAATTCAGGGAGAAGCATTTGGTCTTTATTTATTTATTTTCAGTCTCAGCTCTTGTCTGAGCTCAGAAATAATTTCTGTCACTTTTTGTTTGCTTTTATTATATGGAGTTCTGAATTCTGTCTCTTAATTGCCATGAAGAATGGCTTTTGGAAACGAGCCAAGCTTTCTGCTTTGCTAAGGATGTAGGAAGGCGAAGGATGATGTGGGACAGCGCGTGGCAAAGCGTGCTCTTTCAATAGATGGGGATAAAAGAAGATTACTTCTATCACATGCTTCAACCAAGAAATGCATATACTTGGGGCTGGGTATAATGAAGATTTTGATTAGAATTGCCTGCCTTTAGAGGTAAGACAAAGATTTGATGCAAAGCAGAGACACCATCAGATTCACTTCATATGCAGTAGCAAACAAGGTTCACAACAATTCTAACATCTGTAGAATCGGCACGAGTCTTTTCTGCCTTTTTGCCATTGTGCTAGGTTATGGACAAGCATTTCAGAGCCCTGTTTGTGCCCAGCTCCTGGGGTGAACCTGCCATTATACTTTTGGATATATATTCCTGTCCCTCTGAAAGGGCTGTCTGACCAAGGGATATGAGCTAAATTCAAAATCAAGTTTAAAAAGATTCAAAGAATGCAAAATCTTAAGATGTCATCCTGGTGACCTGTTATGTATTGGTGTGTTACCCTTGTAGAAGGAAAAGATGAGTGGTTTTCATATGAACCATTTTGAACTGACTAACATTCCAGATGAGAAATCAGGCTTAATAGCTCCTTCTGATAGAAAAGATCATTACATTCTAATTATTATTTAATGATTTATATAAAATGTTATTTTTGAAGTAATTTCAATATTGCATAGTTGTATCATTCTCAAACATGCTGTAGAAGAAAAAAAGTCAGTTTTCTCCTTTATAACCCTTTAAGTTTAAAGGTTGCATGTAGAAGAACAGTGCACAAATGCATGAAAAGTTTGGCTTCTCCTTGCAGAAGGGGACTCAAGAAAATTGCCGTTTCCACCAGGGTGACTCTGATTTCATCACTATTTGCTTTTCCACTGAGTGGTCTGATGAGGAGACAATCACAGTGGATAATACAGAGTGCTATGGTGTGCCCCAAAGAAGGCTCAGAGAGAACATGGAGAGTTCAGGCAGTGTATGTGCTAAATAACATTAATTTAAATACAATTTTTGTGTGGGGAAAACAAAACTAAAACCAAAACAGGCTGTGTCCAGTTCAGCCTCTGTGCAATGCAATGCAGCTGACAGCTGTTGTGTTTAAGGATCGAGCCAGCTATGGGTTTTAGTGCCCTCCCAAGGAAGAGCACAGTGCCACATCCCCATGGGGAATGAAATGGCACTGACCCATCCGTGGAGACCTCAGTAGACCAAGGAATCAGCCCCACAGGGATCTTCTGCTTTTCAAAGACAGCATGAAATCACCAGCCTGCCTTTAGGGCCATCGGCATCTTACAAGCTCTGGGTTATTAAATTTTGTAGGCAGACTTTCCTTAATACATCCAGTTAATTATGTAAATCCCAAGGCTTTTGTATGGCTCGATTCTCAATTAGACAAACTGCAAGTGCCTGTATGGATCAGAAGAGCCAGAGTTCAGTTTGTATCACCAGAAATGGAAGCATCAGATTCAAAGTTCACACACAGATCTGCTATTGAGAAATGTCAGGGTATTTCATGTATGAGTGGATTTTGTTTTTAACCATCCATCACCTCCTGGAAGAAAATGTGCCTCTTCTTTATTTGCTTTGCTCATACATTATTTGCAGGCACCAATTAATCTCTTGGTGAGAGAGATTTCTCACTAACTCAAGTAAACGTAGACAGAAATGTTCTTCTTGATTCATAAGGGTAATCTGGTTTTGCTTCTCTCTTCTTCTGTGCTTGAGCCTCTTCCATGCAAGTTTGTGCTTTTTGAACTTCCATGTAAAGACACACAGAATATAGAAAAAATAATATAAAACAAAACAAAACAAAATAAAAATAAATCATTTTTTTTCTTGATTGTGTTCTCCTGTCCACTATAGTCAGGAACAAAGGTGATGCTAATGAGAGGATTAAAGAGCAATTGTCCAGAGCCCTGCAGGCAGGGCTAAGAGGGCATCATGGATCTGTCTTCATTGCCATGTTGTACAAACTTGCATGGGCTGCTTCCTGTAACAGCCCCGTATCCTCCTGGTGAACCTAGAACCAGCAAACTTTCCCTCCATGGGCAATGGTGAGGAAAATCTCCTGCTCCTCTGAGCTCACACACTTTCATGCGTCCTCTGCAATTCACAGGCCAGTTTCTGCCAGAGCCAAACAGAGGCAAGTCTTTGTCAGACCATATTCTTCAGCAGTAGAAGGGTTGGCTTTATTCACTGCCATGTTGGGAGCATCTCAGGGAAAGAGTACTTGAAGCTACAGTTAGCCATTCACATTAATGGACATCACAGCATTGCAAAGGCCCTTAAGTTGCTCAGGGATGGGATCAGGCAGCAGGCTCTAAAAAGAGGAAAAGAAAACAATCTCATGAATATCACAAAATTAATCAAAGTATTCAAACATCAAATACAAATCTTGCAGCTGAAGAAGACTCATTTGTGAGACTAATTTGTAAGACTTTTTGTGTATACTGATTCTAGCACCATCACTTCAAACCTCAAGTATAGTTTGCACTGTTTTCTTGGCATTTTGTCATAGCTTTATCTCAGATCACATTTTTCTTGTGATAATAAATGCTCTCTCTTCCTACTGGAGTAGTTAAGTGGTTTAAATTCTGCTACAGGACAACAAACATAGTCTGAAGTCCACCTTTCCCTGATAGTTAGCTAATGGGCAGAATTATTTCTCCAGTTTTATTGTACTATGGAGGAGTTGTGTTCTATGCAGTGTGACCCATAAGCAATACTGTCTAAGACTAACCCTTATAGCATGCAAGCCTTTTCCCATTCTATTGGCTAGGAACTTGCCATTATTATTATTAATTTTTATATAGCAGTAATTCCCTCTGTGTTTCCCTGATCAAATCATCCCACTAATTTTTCTTCCAAACTTTGTAAGTAAAGTACTCGGAGTTTCGTCTGTAATTCACAGAATTTCCATCTCCCATGAGGACCAATGCACACACAGGCACCTACTGCTGCTCAAGGCATTTGTCTCACGCAGCACTGCACACAAAGAGAAATCTCAGATCTTCTGATGCTTGTGTCCTCCAAGAACACTCTTCTGCAGCACAGAAGGCCGTAACATAGAATCATAGAAAATTAGGTTGGAAAAGACCTTCAGGGTCATCAAGACCTTCAGGATCATCAAGACTTTCAGGATCATCAAAAGAACTTCAGAATCATCAAGTCCAACCATCTACCTAACCTAATGACTAAACCATGTTCCTTAGTGCCATGTCCACATGTCTCTTAAATACATCCAGGGATGGGGACTAATGCTTGACCCTTCTAATGCTTGACAGCCCTCTCCATGAAGAAATTCTTCTTAATGACCAATTCAAACCTCCCCTGATACAACTTGAGACTGTTTCCTAGGGTTCTATCACTTGTCACCTGAAAAAAGAGACAGGGCAAGTTTCTGCTCCTTGTTACCTAAAAATTCAGAGTGATATTGAATATTCATAATTGAATGTATGTTGTTGTGACGTGAAGAGATTACTGGCTAGCATCTCTCTCTTATCAATTTATTCTCAGCTCTCCCAGGAATGAGAGACGTGAAGGCAGTTGCTAACCAGAACTCCTATTCTAAACAGAGTTTCAGTCAAGCCACTTATCAACTCACTTCCAGTGTTGGATTCATTAAATAAACACTAGGTTACAAAAGCTGTCTTTATGACTCTTTGCAGCAAACAGAAATCTGAAGTAACATTTTGAAATAAATCACAAGAGGCGACACGAATGAGGCATGGGGAGAAGGTAAATATCTACCACAGAAAGAATGGTAACTCCATCCTGTCCTCATGATAAAAACATGAGGAAAAAAGACTTTAAGCTCTTAACTAGACTGTCATGTTGATGTAGACAGAGTGAGGCAAATGTCATAACATCTTTTGCAAAGCACTCTACATTAATTGACAAACAAGATGTTCCATTTCTCCACTATATTCAGAGGCTTGTTGTTCAAAAAATTAATTGAAAATGAAAAAACCTATTAGTAAAAATTACTTGAATACTTTTTTTTTTTTTTTTCCTGGCTCCATATTCTGTCTCCTCTCCTCAGGAGAATTCAATGTCTACAAAACCCCTGGCAGCAAGGCAATTTTTTTTGTCACCCTCTCCATTTGGAGGTGATTATTTGGGGAAATATAATTAGAGGTTTTGCACACAAACAGCAGAAATACACGACTGAAAACTTAAATCTGGAGATTTCAGGGGAAGGAATGTTTGCTGAAAATGTTGTGTGCTCAATTCACCCATCAAAAAGGTATCAAAACGGACTTCTCTCTTTCGTCTGGAACAGAATGGAAGAGACATACCATGATTGTATCTTCAAAAGGTCCAAAAGTAGAAATGCACAAATGAGAAAGGAAAACAAAAGAAAACCTGACTAAATAATGGCTCATGACCAAGCCTTAAAAATTAGTTTTGTCTCACAGAAGCTTAGACTACAGCAAAAATTAATGGGTAGGCTGGAAGCAAGTGCAGCTAGCACTTTTAATCTGCTCATTACATTTAGATACTCTATGCCATGAAAAACATGCCAGGAAGAGCTGCCCCTTTCAAATCTCATTTTGTTTGTTTTGTTCACTGGTGCTGCTGTACACAAAGTGCATTTTTTTTAAATTATTATTTTTTTTCACTGTGCATCCATTTAATGCCTTGTGTAACGGCCAGAGCCAGGCACAGTTCCTGGGCTCTTCCGCACCGCAAATTGTAAACAGCTTTCCAAAGAAATGTGCAGAAATTTTCTCCCATCTTCCAAAATCTGCATGGAGTATATGATTTCTTACAGATTCATAACCAACATCCAGCAGGCAGTGAAAGTGGAGAGCATCTGGGAATCATGCAGTAAAGCTGAGACTCCTCTCCCTTCCCTTCCTGATCCTTAACAAGCACCTCCAGGCACCTTTGCCATCTGCAGAGACTGGAGAGCAGCAAGGGACCTTGCCCTCTATACAGACGAAAAGGGCAGCATAGGCTAACAGCTCGGTAAAGGCAGGTAAATTTAAATTTATGGAGGTAAGGACTTTACCAAAAAGTGAAGATGAACATTACTCTCCCCTGTAAATGAGAAGAATCCAGCAGCACTACTCCATGTGTGCTGCAAACAGTCCAAGAACAGAATTGCTTCACTAGGGTGGAAGTTTGATTTCT
Organism: Cygnus atratus; assembly: GCF_013377495.2. NCBI lineage: Eukaryota > Metazoa > Chordata > Aves > Anseriformes > Anatidae > Cygnus > Cygnus atratus. Next base: position 15,486,991 of record NC_066364.1, on the reverse strand, counting down.
TATCTTTTATAGAAAGAGTTTCTTAATTAACAGTTATTTCCCTAGCACTCATGGTTCATTAATATTGAATTTAACTGAGATTTTAGATAAACTGTATTTTCCCACATATACCTTGTAACTTTATCAATATATATTTACAGTGTTCCCCTAGCATCATGTAAGTACAAAACTTTTAAGTTTGCGTAACAGGCAGCTGAATCTTAGCTGAAGCTAAAAACAGACAGTGCTTTCAGCATCAGCAACTGCTCCTTGAGTTCAGAAAGGTGCTTCAAACCGGTCACACCAACCATGCAATCCATCACACATATTGAAGTAGTTCAGTATATATTGTACGAAGTAGCTGGAGATCTAGATATGGCTTGTTTATTCTGATATGTACAGGGAATTAGGAAGGGGAACTTATCATTTTAAAACATTTATTCTGTTGTTAACAGAAATAATGAAGCCTATTTCACTGTGGAGTTGTAAAGAAAAGAAACCTAATGGAGTCTTTCCTTTTGCGATCATTAAATCTGTGTGATTGGCCAGCCATATTGTTGAATAACAGCCAAAACATGGAGATGCCTGGAGACAGACTGAGCTGAACATCTATTGCATTAACTAATATAAATGTAAAAAAACAACATTCCCCACACCAGAAAGTTTACAATCCACAAGAAGGGCACAGAGACAGCTGAGTCAAACAGCAGGCTGTCACTTCCAGTATAGGTCCTTCCAGATTTTTGTTTCTTTGCAGGTGATCTAGGATCCCATCCTAAATCCACAAAGTCAATAAAATACTCCCATTGACTACAGAAGGCTTTCTGCTAACCTCAAAATAAAAGAACAAATAAATAAAATGTCAAGATTTCCTTTCTACCTATTCTGTAAAGCCTGCTTTAATGTCGTCCTAAGGAGAACAAGTCGTTTTCATTTTATTAAAAAAAGTATATCAAAGCAATAATAAGTAGTTTGATCCTAGTATGAAAGAACATTTTACTTCTTTTTTTATTAAATAACGCCTTTCAGTTAATAATGGTCTTATTTTCAAAGTACGGAACATGAAATTCTCTGTGACCATTCCATATACCAACAGTAAGTTGTTTTTTTTTTTTTTTTTCCTGCAGGGACAATAAATTGGAGCCTTTCATCAACTACCATTTATCTCCTCTTTTTATGAAGCAGCAAGCAAGCAATTATCAGTGAAGTTCAATGATCAAGGCTCTGTATGAATCTTCAGTACAAACTAATCCTGACTAATTAATCTGACAAAATATATGATTTAACATACTCCTGAATGCCAGTAGTTCTTTCTCAAACATTCACTTTTATATTAGAGTTTCAACTATCCTCCATGCTTCCTATTTTAGATCGCACCTGGTAGAACAGTTTTTACCTGGGAATTTCAAGATGATTGCAAATATTGCTTAAGGTACACATAGACAAAGCAAATTTGTTATTGCTATAGATTTACACTGTTTCATGAGTAGTCAACCAGTGTCAGCTAGTATCTGTAGGAAACTTGGTGCAGGTAAGTAAAGTACATATTTAGGGGATGCAATGGATGGAACTGAATTGCTATAGGTCTGTCACAGCTATAAGGAAATTCTCCTCAACCTATTTTTGTGGGGAGTACAGGGAAAAGATGCATCTGGTACAGATGTTTTACACTGGGATTTTATTAAATTGCTATTTGTTTTAGCTGTGTTCTATTTTAAACTGTTTTTTAAATATTTTACAATCCCCCTATTCATATTGCTGTCTTAATTTCCTGAACTCCCCTGAGACACACATAGAAGGCTGGAAGGAGCTCAGATGCACATGCTTTTAATGATTACATTAAACCTGGTTCTTCATTGCCATGGTTGGTCACGAACCTTGATGTGCCTTCTTTAATCCTGGAGACACGAGTGAGCCTCAGAACCCCACTCCATAGCCTGGGGAAGGAGCCATCAAACTAGCTGACAAATTCTCCATTGAGGGACCAGATTTAAACAAACAAACAAACAAACAGAAACCAAAACATGTTTTAAATGTTAAAGACATATGTAGCTGTGTCAAAGCCTGGAGGTGTTTCAGAATCGTTCTCCCACTGAGGTCTAAGTGCCGCTGAGTGCTGGCAGGGGCACTTCATTGATTCCCCTACCTACTACTCCTCAGTAAGCATGTGAGTAGTCTCGTACATTGAAAAGTCTTCAAGACCCGTACAGAAAACTGGCAAAACACTACTCCAAGTTGTAATTAAGTGGATATAAAGAAGTACAGTCCATCCCACTAATGTTTCTGATGCAAAGCAAGCAGGCACCTCAACACTTTCCCTTGTTGGAGCTGGGGTCTGGATGAGCTTGTAAATGGTACCCAAAGCTCAAGCCCTTTACATCTCCCCAGCAGCCACAGAGAGCTGCATAAATTGGCAGAGAAGCAAGCCCACTAGACAGGCACTACCAAATCATTGCTCTTTCCACCAGCACTGTTCAGGTGCAGAGCAGTTCAGGGATGACTGGTTCTGTAGGCGGAAAGTGGGGTGAGCTAACTGGTTTCCTGTACTTGAAGTCATGGGTCTTTTTCTCTACCCCCTCCCCTCCTTTTTTTTTTTTTTTAACTAGGAAACTGATATTGTTATGGATGTGAAACAAATATGTATCTGGTTTTGAAAAACACACTTGGAAAGAAAAGTCTAAAATAAATATACATTCTAAAATAAATATACAATGTCACATATGTTAGTATCTTTCTCTTCCCTGGATTTGATCTAAAATGCTCAGGAAATCTCTGTTTGCAGCATTATCTTTTTCTCTACATGACAAGTAGGATAAAGAATTGTTGTTTGAGGACCCAATCATGCAAATACTTATGAGCATGTCTTCTTTGGCTTACATGGGCAACATATATTCCAGCACCTGCTTGTACAAAATTCACAAGCTAATGAAACAGAGCTGAGTTACCACATGATCACAGTTCAGCATTTCCTCAAGGGAAACTGGAAGACACGCTGACTACAAATTGTCATTTCTGAAGTCTGAACCATTTCTGAAAAAGTAATAGAGTCTTAAAGGACTTGGAGATATTGTAGGTGTGACTCTGATCATAACTAACTCAGAGCAAGTCTGGAACATTTCCATGGGATACAATGACAGTATTTGAGATTGTTTTAGAGTAACAGCTTTAAATCTCAAGCCTACTTTTTCAGGAAATTCTTAGATTTTAGAAATGAGGATTTACAATCTATTTGCTGTTATTTTTCCTCGAAGGAAACAGTGAGGATTTTTTTTTTTTTTAAGAATGTATACATTATTTTGGCCTTTGGATCTCTTCCAGAAGGGGAAGTTACAGTAAACCAAGTCTTAAAAATATCTATATGTTAGAAATTAGCTTCCTAAGAGAAAATGTTTTTACTTTTAATCATGTCTAGGATTTTTATGTGTAAGGTGTCTTTCCTAATCTTAACAACTTCACCTGGCACACACAAATATCTATGACTGGCAGGACTTGGATGAGGACGGGCACTGTCTCTGAAGCATCCTATAAAATGTTGCTGTAAAAAATGAATGCAGCACTGCTCATCAAGACTGAACAGAAAAGACGTCATTGCTGCACTGACCTTGGGGGCTGCAGGGCTGGTTCTTACTCCTCTCTCTCTCCCAGCTGCAGTTGCACCACAGTTGTTTTTCCCCTTTCTTAATTCTGCTGTCCCAGAGGCCCACCCAGCGTCACTCCCTGGCTCAGCTCTGGCCAGCGGTGTGTCCCTTTTGGAGCTAGCTGGAGCTGGCACTGATCTTACACGGGGCACACTGAGGCCATCCCTGCTGTCCTCCCACTACCAAAACCTTGCCACATAAGCCTAATACACCTCTTTCTTCCTACTTCATCTGCAGGGAACCAGGAACTGGAGCTCCAGAACAGGTGCTATGAATTTCACAATATTTGCTTGAACTTAGGTGCCATGGTAGTCATACTGCTTAAGTACTTATGGGGTGCTGTGAATATGCCGCTTTTAGTTGCCTCACCAGCCCTGACTCCATCTCCCAGATGGTCATGTCTTTGACCTCCATGGAGACCAGCGGAGGCCCCTGAATCTGGAGGATTCCTTGCCAAGAGAATCAGTCAGTCTCATCATCTGTAGGCTTCCTCTGAGCAGAGCTGGCACTCATTTTTGTTGATACGAACTGATTGTAAATTAATTTAAAAATGCAAAACTGGTGATGAGGAAGGCTCTTGTTCAATTATTGTTCTAAATTTGGGGGGAATTTGGAGAAGGAGTGTGCATAAAGCAGTAACCTCAAAAAGCAAGTGCACTTTGGCTATCAAGGTAGCTTGTATGTGACCGTGCATATATCTATGCACAGGAAACATCATAAAATAACCAAGAGAGCCTGAATTAATTAGCCAGCCTTTAGAGGACAGGGCTTCTGTGGATGATTTATCAAAACAAAGCCATCTTCCTGACACTAGTTTGTTTTATCAATTTTGTATGAGCTAGCTAAATACATACACTACAAATATTCCATTATCTTTTTCTGTCTGCACTAGTGCCACAGCATTTTCAGTACCAAGGTAAACATTTATAAAAGTGACTCTTTAAGGCTATTATCATCAGCTCGTAATAAAACAGATGACTGTTGACCAATGGGAATATGATGGACCTACACAGATAAGTCAATGTTTTTCAGTAGCTGCCCATGTTATGTTCCTGTCCCACAATAACTGTGAGATTATTTATCATTCAGTAAGACAAGGTTAATCTTGTTTTCATTACCATTGAAAGAGCGTATACAGATGTGTGTTGCTGAACAAGTAACTTGAGGTACATTACATCTAACTTACCTTCTGGTAGCTTTCTGCTGTGCCCATGACAGCAGTTTACCTCATAATCATGTGTGGACAGTTGCTCTAAATCCAGAGAACTGTGTTGAGGGTATGATTTTGTCAGACATACCACCGTCCTCCACTCTGTCTCATTGTCTGTTATGCCTAGATATCTAGCAAGAGCTAGTAACAGCCCATATTTCCTTTGTTATCACACAGGTATTTGTATAATGAATTGTTTTCAAATTGCATGCTGTGGAAGTTCTCTGGAAAGTTTACAGCATGTGTAGACCCATAGTGCCAAAACCTTCTCACCATAAAGGTCTAAGTTCATGTTAATTGAATTTTTATTAGAAGGACTTAGGCTTTTCTAAGTCTACCCAGCAACAGGTCTGCATTTCAGCGGCACATTTGCATATCAAAGACTAATATCTTAACATATGGAATCTTACTGGCTGGGAGATCAGAAGCTGATACTTTGATTAATTAACCCATTAAAATTAACATTTCACATTCACCAGTTTACTTAATCTCAGTAGGTCTGTAATACATATAATGGAAAATTTAACCTTGACTATATTTTTCACAATCAGTAAGATGCCTAGAGGTAGTGAGCTGCTCACACTTAGCTGAATGTAACTCTGAAATTATACCTAGGTTAAAATAAATAACAAAAAATATTAGATAAAGTTCTCACACTGAACATCTAAACTTCTTTCTCCACGTCTAGTAACTATCATTTTAGTTGTGTTCCTCCCAAAAACCTTATCAGAGGTCAAGAAGGTCTGGTACTGCTCTGTGCTCCATGCCCTGGGGCACCAGTCAGTATTTGGGTGTATGGCTTTGTTTCTGGGATGCCACACTTCTACTCCCTTTGGGGAGGTCTTCTTACCATGTGGTAGCTGAAGTGTTTTGGCAAACAAAGAAACATGCAAGGTCTTATGGCAGTGCTCTACTTAAACCTTTGAACATTTTGAGGGGTTTTTGGTAGGAAGTCAGGAGGGGAGGTGGCATCAGGAGTAGGATTTTAGGCTGGGTTTGGGGGAGACTATGGAAAATCACACTCAAAATTGAATATAAAGAGATGAAGTGAAGAAGTTCTATTACCTGCGGGGTTTCAAACTGCATTGCATAAAAGACTGGAGAAAAACAACACAGGATTTGACCCTGACGTGGGAGTGGTATGGTCCAGATCAGCTTCTCTTAATCTCTTTGGAACTTGACCATGCATTACAATGGAGAGCAAAGTAAGGCAACTCTTCCCCATTTGCCTGTTTCCAACAAAGAGGATATAGTTGTGGGACTGGAGCAGGCTCCTAATGGCAGGCTGAAACTCATGGTAATAGGATTTGACAGGTTGTTTTGAACTTCATAAATTCATGTTTCCAGCTGAAACTGTTGTTGTCCTTCACAAATTCACTGTAATTAACCAGGTTTTTAAAACCAGCATGATAAATATATCATAAATATATATTGGGTGGGCAAAGCTCTTTGACATTTCTCTGACTACACTGCAGGAATCTTTAAAATAGCAATACTCAATAATTAGCAAGGAAACCAGCGGTGCATGTACAATTTACCATCAGATTTCAATTCTGCTGTGCTACTACCAAAACACTAAAAAACATATAGAAAAATACATTTAACAATCCTTTCCCTGCTGGCCTTTGCAACCTATGAAGTTGATGAAAACTGCCTTTGTTTCCCTGGGGAGAATATAGTTGCTGATGCTGTGATTGCTTCATCTATTTTTGCTGATATACTATTCAGAGCTACAATTCAGCTCCACTAATTGATTCCTCCTACAAAAAAACAGCTGATGAGCCCCCTTTTTAAAAAGTATGCCTAAATAGGGTTGATCTGCCACTCTTTTAAGACTGCAACTACTTTTGTTTCCATAAAATAAAAATAAGCATCTTAGTCACTCAGTTGCCATAGGTAAATCTGCATAACTCTTGCATATTCTCTCATTGTTCCTTATTGTAACTATAAGTATCTGAGGGGAAAAAAAAATAAAGTTATTCAAATTTTGGACTTTCTCTGTATCTCTTACTACTTCTGCTTTTCCACACAATGGTAGAAGACAGCTAGTATTAGCCTTGGCTGAAAAAAGTTTTGCGTGATGCCTAGCTATTTTCTTTACCTTAATTTTGGTTGCTGTGAAGTCAGGAACCAAGAAATGTGTAAAGCTGCTTATATATGAGATTGATAGCTCCAGCAGACTGCAGCACAGTTCTGCATTTGCCTCTTTCTTTCTTCAGCCTCCGCAGTCTTTGATAATGTATCCACTACAGGCTCTCCATATTTTATATTTGCAGGTTTCCTATCTTACCTAATAAAAAGGCAACTCTGCAAAGCAAAAACAAACAAAAAAGCAAAACATTATATCAAAGAGTAAATTGTGTGCATGTATGTGGGGGGAATAATATGCAATTTTTCATAAATGTTTCATATCTTTCTATATATCTCTTCATACTCAGATATGAGTTTAAGTAGCCACTGGGTAGAATAAGATTAGCTTTCATCTCCTGGCCAAATTCTATCTTACATGATAATATTCTTCCTGACTAAATATCTTTATAATTTCAATAAGATACAGTCTATTTCCTATCTTAAATTGCTGTGTAGTACATAATGTGAGCTTTTATATACTCTGCCAGAAATGGGTGCACTCTGCTAACAAATGAAATGATTGCTCTATGTATATATATATATATATACACATACGGAGAGTAGTTACATACTAAAGTCAACAGTATGTTTGCAAAATCCATTTGTAAAATGTAATATACAGCCACAATTTTATGATGGTTATCATTAGTATTGAGCAGAGGCAATAAGTTGGAAGGATTTCTTTGAGAAAATATATTGCAGTGAAGAGACTTTGGTACCAAGCTAGTGATCTCTGTCTTTGCTACCCTTTGGCCAGGGAGTCACAGGACATCAGTAGGTGTTTGACACCATGAATTATGGAGACACGCTGGGATCACAGCTGGGTGTGGGGATGAAAAGTTGCTATAGTTTCCGGAGTGGCTTTGTATATCAGCTAGTGAGAGCCCTTGGAGGAAGGGAGCTGTGCAGGTGACTTGATAGCTCTTGTACTCAAAGCTGAATGCTGAGGTGGAGGCTACTCGGTACTGACAAGCTCAGGCAGTTAGAGGTAGGGATGGGCCAAAAAACTCTTGGTCTGCAATTCTACTGGTCTAACTAGACTTGCTGCTTTGTAAAGACTGATGTGAATAGCTGTGGGAACAGGAATTTGCATCAGAAGCTTGGCTTATGCCCATTAAGTGCCTCATCAGACTAGGCAACTGCTCTACAACACAATGTGCCAGAGAGTATAGTGTGAAAAAGCCAGGTCTTAAAAAATATGACTGTACCTGTAAATACACTGGGTTGGAGACAGTTAACTGTCCCTGGCTTTCATGGCCTGCCAGCAATGCTCTGTGCACAGGACATACCCAGGGCCACACCAGGGAGCACAGGCCCAAGCCGTGCTGGGATGTGCTGAGTGCGTACCATCAGAGATGGCCATGTGCTGGTATCCCAGCCCAAACCCTGGTCCTGTCTGGTTCCCTGGCAGAGATGCAGCCATAGCTCCAGGAGAGCTCTGACAGCTCTTCCCACTGCCTTGAGGAAGGTGACATTGGTCTGGGTTAAAGGAAAGTAATGATTATGCCCAGTAACTGGTGTCACTGGGCACCTCAGGGAAGACCCAGGGCCATAGCTGTATGGATACACCACTGTGAGCTGTTTGGAGTCATCATCCGGTTTGTTCAGTGAAGACTGGAGTCCTAAATGCCTTAGACAGAAGAATGCAAAGTGAAGTCACTAAACGAGGGCTATTAACCTCTTAATATCACCTCCAGCATCAAAAGCTACTCATTTGCTATACTTTTCTGAATATTTGGCCAACTATGTGTACTGGGCCCAAGAGCACAGGGACCTCAAGTGCAGATATAAAATGTAGCTGTGCACTCTGCCTTATTTCTGCACAACAGCAAGACTCAGAGCATTGCCACCCCATAGGGTTACCCTTACTGTGTGCGGAGCAGGTCTCAACGTCTGCCAGGTCTCACTTTATAAATGGAAATGAAATCTACATACACAGCACACCCTCAATGCAATTTCCAGAGTAAACATATCTTAAAAAATAAGTTCAAAATCTGAACTGCCTGAAACTGGCCTAAGGATCCCAAACTGACTACCTCAATCACTAATCACATGCATATGGCTTTAAAACTTCATGAGACTGGATTATTTGTAAGATTTATGAATTAATGGAATTCTTCTGTGTTCACTTGGGTTTTAGAAGTGTAGGAGTGACTGTTTCATGCTTTACTCTATGTGACAACAGAGATTAGAAATTTATTTTCTATATGAAATGAAATCTGACATAATAACATCTGTATGCCAATGCTGGAGCAAAAGCCCATACAGAGGAAGGAATTATAAGAAAATACAGAGGAAAGAGTAAGAACTGGGCAAACAGATGTGATACAACCCAGCTATTTTCAGGCTCAAGATTAATCACCTCATATCGTCTCTGACTCCAGGTTCTGGAATAGCAGATGATGATGAGAAAATCCCAAGAGGCCCAAATTCTCTTTGGTGCTGTGTTTTGGTTTTGCTAGACAATACCAGAGCAACAATCCTCCTTCTCACTTCTGAGGTGTCTGGAAAGCATCCTCGGAGCATTCAGCAACCAGATAGCTTTTTGAGCAGCCAACAAAGCCAGCGTGATTCAGCAACCGTTTTGTTCCAGCTTCTCTTTTTTTTTTTTTTTTTTTGTAAAGAACAATGCTATATATAGTATAATTTTAAACTACACATCTTAATTATAGGTTAAAATGAAGTATTCTGTTTATGCACTATACTGTACCCCTCCTGTTTCTAGCTCCTGCTGTTCTCTCTACTTGGCTTGCTTTTCCCCTTTGCTAAACATACGAGAATAAGCTTTCAAGCTGTATTTTGTGCAGTTGTCCATTGAGTGTCACACCTCTTGCAGACCGTTTGATTTTACTTGGCACTGACCCTCTGCCTTCTTGTTGTCACCAAGCCACACAATATACTTGGTTTTTATAAACATCTTACTCTTAGTGATTCTAGAGTAAACCAGATCTCTCACTTATCCATATATCCTGGATAGTGATACAGTGCTTTAAATAGCCATGGAAGATGCACAGTCATTTGTGCACAACTATTTATTATTATCTTCTTGGTAAGAAATACGTGGCTTTCTGTATATTATTTATTTCATTTATAACATTAAGTCAAACATAATTCATTAGGATTAATATTATTAAAAGGATCCCACATTACTCCTGACCCATTGATAGTCTGACAGTGTCATTAAGCAGCATTTAATTCCCTGCGTTCTGCCTAGGTCACCCTTTCACCATTTGTGATTTCTCATCTTTGTGATAAACGTGGTTTGTTCAATGATTATATCTACACCAACTCAAGAGGCAATCGTTGACCTTCAGGGCTAGCCCGTTGCACAGAATATGACCATGGCCATATTGCATAGGATCCACTCTGGGTCTCCTCTGGGTAAATGGCCTTAAAACTTTATTATGACTATCCATGATTTTTTAATTCCAAGAACTTGGAAGAATCTGAGGGTGTTAGCATAGCCAGGGCAAGTGGAGTGCTTCATGCCATGATGTTGAAGGCAAGTGGTACATGCAGTAAGGTAAAGCCTGATAGAGATTTGTAACTACAGGACCCTGTGGGACTATATAGGAAGATCGTGGATGGGATCAGTCATTGTGAGCTGCCCCCAAACCAACCCCTGGCTTTGTGTCACATGGAACTGGGCAAAACTCAGCCAAAAGGAGGGCCCTGGACTGAAATGTCACTCACCCAGCGTAGACACACAGGAGCCAGGATCTGGGCCAGAGCTGGGGAGCTAAGTTAGTTGGTGGAGAATATGCACCCAATATTTCTGTTTGCCTAGCTGGCAGATCACAAGACAGAAAATAATGCCTTGATGATAAATGAAAATGATGCCCTCATGATAAAAGTTTCTTTCCAGAGACCTCAGTAGGGTCAGTCCCATCTAAATCAGTGCAAACTTTCAATATACACACAAATATTTCATTTCACTTTCTAGGATAACATGTAGAATGGACCATGAATTTTCTGAATGCAGAAAATATCACATGAATGTGAAGAAGGGAAGAACCTGCTGTCTGTGTATGCGTTTGGTAAAGGGAACAAGCAGTGGTTTGTGAGCATCTGCTTCTGGAGCTGTGCTGCAGGTGACTGGCTCACCTGCCAAGTGAGGACATCTTCACAGGGAAAAAGATGCTGTTGTACCAATTATTTTAAATTTATTTCTTTTTAAGCATGTCTCAGGTTGCAAATCACATGCATACATCATATGCCGAAAGTGCTCTGAAGCTGAGTTCACAGTGCTGGAAAACATCTTTTGCAAAACTGTTCTCTTCTGCAGCCTTTACTATGCTAAATGCAGAAGGTAAAAAGGTTACTGTGCTGTCATCTTAAATGAAAAAGAGAATTTTTCTCTGCCTGTTCCTGGCTGAGGATTGACGTCGTTTGCAGCTGTAATCCCAAGTGCTGTCTGAAAGTTTGAAGTGCCTGCCAGTTTGAAAGAGGCACAGCCTCCGTGTGTGATGCAAATGCAGGTCCCACACGTCTACCTTTACCAAGGGGGCGAATCCTTCGTGGTCCAGACGCCCAGCACTGCTGGTGCTCAGCCCACCTGGCTGCTCCTTGTGCGCAGAGCCAAGGAGCAGCAGCTGGTTGGAGGGAGGCTCAGCAGCACAGGGCAGAGCTGCATATTGTCAGCACCTCTGTCAGACCAAAGCCAGCAGTGTAGTATCTGCAAACTGATGTTTCTCTAATGAGTCTGATTTTGGACGATTATCTCAATAACATATGTCCTGGGAGTGACTAAAAAGCATTTTCTCCTCTGCTGAAATAGTTCCTTACACAGCTCTGTTCCTACAGCTGAGTTAAAAATTCCCTTTCTGTTACTTGCTTTTTCTCATGGCAATAAATTATTTATTAATGTGACAGGAAGTAAGCTCCCTGCATGACCTGGCAGACAACAGAACACAACTGGATAATTCCCTTCCTTTTCCTCCAGGGAAAAGTTCTATTTTTGGTAAAACCATCAAGAGATATCCCAGATGCTCAGCCTAATCTAGGTGAGGCGCGGAGATAGGTTAAGTCTAAAGACTTTATGGAGAGCCACACAAATTCATGGCATGGTAGGCTTTAAAGATTTCTGAACAACTGTTTGGTCACTAAAATAAACCCAACTGATGCTCAGCAGGTGGTCAATAATACAACCAATCCTGGGGAAAAAAATAAAATAAATAAAGGAAAAAGAATAGAATAAACAAAGTGATTTTTTGCTGGTTTCCCCAATATCTACACGAGGCTCTGCAGCTGTTATTATGTCGATGACATTGCTAAGAGAAGTGCATTTCTATAAAAGTGCTCTTAACAGGGTTAGTGAAATGTTCACATGCCTGTGTACTGCCGGCCTGTTCCCCACTGCACACTAAAAACTGCCAGTCCTTTTAATTCTTTCATGACTTCAAATCAGGAGAAAAAAATATATTTGTTTCATTGGGTGGGATGGATAGTTAGGTATTCCTGGTACAATTGCTGCTCCATGCAAATGTCACTGTGCTATAATCATGAGAAGTACAAAGCAGAAGAATGCACTGAAAGCTTCCCCGTGACACAATTTATATATATTTATAATGCCTTATACTGGAGGAAACCTTCCTCTTCTTTGTTTCACAGAGCAGCAACTGGAGAACTCTGTTAGTTTTGGAAATAAGAAATGTAACAGAACAGCAAATCAAGCAGTGTGTAAAAGTCTATCAGCAGAATGATGTAAAAAAGTGGGAGCCAAGTCATAATATAATACTGCTTCCAGCTGTGTCATCTATCAGGCACCTTTTGTTTGCTTTTAAAGTTATTATCAGGCATATAAGTGTAAATTGATATAGCTCCATTAAACTTGTGTGTGCCAACCTAGATCAGACACATAGCTCTGCAGGAAGAGAGTAGGCAGGAAAATCCTGTGGTTTTGATTATTTAACCTTGGTCTCACCACAGTAAATGAGAGTTTTACCACCACCGACAAAAGGGATGGGCATTTTGCTGAGCCAGGTACTTCATTAGTATTAGTTAGCGGCTGCCCCACTGAGCCCACGTCCCTCAAACCCAGAGCTCATCGCACTGTTCCCATTTCCATCGTCCCTAAGGATCCTTCCCACTAATAAATAGGTTGTGTTTTACCTCTCAGGCTATCTCTGGTGTGAGGCTTCCCCTACGTCTTCAAACAGCCCCAAGTAATAGCTCATTATACCATGACTAAACTGGTCAGCTTACTAAAATGTCTGCTCTCCCCCACTTGCACAGATGAAAGCACTTTCATCAGTGAATGGCATTAGCATGATATGTCACCTGCAGACAGTGTCTGTTTGCTATGTAGGAGGATTCATTGGTATAAAACCAATCTTTTAATCCTATGTGAGTGCAGGCACTATTTGATATCACCTGAATGGGGCTAAAATCATCTTGCTGTTGAACAGGAACTAACAACAAAACCTGACAGATATTTGGCATTTACCAGTTAATCTTTATTTTTCTATTTTGGTGAAATATGCTTGATAAAAAAGAATAAAATTAAACTGCTGTTTTGTAAAGAACTTATTCAATCAAAAAAAGCTAACCTTATTTAAAGTTCCTAGAAAGCAGTGAAAGAAAGCTGTCATCTTTGAATTGAGGCTGTGAATTTAAGCAGTTGCAGTGACATGGGAAAGACAATGGCCTTATTCTGATTTCTGCTCAGGTTTTCTGCATTTACTTTGCTGGTTTTAAGTTATTTATAACTTCTAAAAAGCTATTCGAAAATGTATTTAATAGCTGGACTAAAGTAGTTTGATCATTGTTAAACTGTTTTTAAGGAGTGACATGTGATTATTTTTGACAGAAGCTTGGCACTTAAGCAACCTCAAAAGCTAATTATTGCTTCATATACTCCTCCGTGGTGAAAGTCTCTCCTTAATACAATAAAGGGAAGAGAATTGTGGAGTTTAGGTACACACAAGGAAGCAGTATTTGATTTTAATCAAAGCAGAAGATCTCCTTTAACTTCCTGCCTGCTTTCAAAAAGCAAACTCAGAAACACTCTGCTTCTGCATGCAGTTTCATGATCTGGCAAAGGAACAGTTAGGGGTGCTTATTATGAAAACAGCTGCTAGTCCAGGCTTAGTGGGGATGGGGATGTGCCCTGGACCTTCATGTTGTAAGGGAAGAGGTCTCCAAACTAGCCCAAAAGGAGGAGCCCCATGTATCCCTGAAGTCTTTTTTACTCATTCAAACTCTAACCTTTTTTACAGGCACTTGATATGGCTATTTTCCCTTTGCCTTGCCCTGCCTTCTCTCAATTCATCCTCTACATATCTTCACCTCAAGCCTAGCTTAGCCCTTTGAATCCATGATATGACCTGCTTACTTGTATGGAAGCAGAGCTGGAGTGGGAATACATGGGCTTCACTTTAAAGAATTGCAAACAAAGAAAATCTCATTCGTTTCAGGGCAAAGCAAGGAAAAAGGAGATTCCTGAGCAGGCACCATGTCCCACTGGGTACACACTGTAAACCTGGCTGCCAAATCGTATGGTGTATGGAAAAAAAAAACCGCTGCATGTATGCATTTCCCATGCAGTATCAAAAGGTACGTGTCAAGAATGTCCCTTCAAAGTGATGCACACTCCCAGAAATAAAATTCAGAAGAAATAAAGATCTTGATATAAGATAATAATAGCAGAGGTGGAAAACCAGCTAGGAGCATTTAAAATGTTAACGAAACCCCAGCCATCAGATCTGATTAGCCTTCAAGGCCATCAGTTGGAGAAAGCAGACCATCACACCTGGCCTTGAAGAACTGCAGAGGCTCCCAGGGAAGCTTTTGATAATAAGTGAGAAATCACACTGCATCTAGCAGCAAGGTTTAATACCCAAATACAAATTAGCACTTAAAAATATATAATTAGGCCACTCTTTTCAAACACCATTAATGCCCTTGTTTGTATTGCAGAAGTAATTACATAAACAAACTCACTTTGTCAGGAAAAATATACTGTGAAGCTGACACATGGGAATGTCCACCTTTCTTAATTGTTTATGTAGGAAGCAAGCAAGGAAGGAAAATAGTTTGCTTAGATGTAGCTTTTCCCATACTGTTGTGTATGAAGAAAATGCACCAATTGCCTTTATATTTTCTTCACCTCAGCTGACAATCCTGAATGATTCAGATAACAAAATCAATGGCTTGCCATTTGTTCCCCTCAGCCTGTGGATGGTCCAATACTTGTCATCTTCTGTTTGCACAAACCTCCAGCCTAGGACCCTAGATGGCCAGTACACCACCTCAGTTCTTTCCACAAAATATTTTGATTTCTGATAAAATTTCAATTACGCTCTAAACCTTAATATTCACTCAATGCTACAAAGGTAGCACTTTTAGGTATTTTCTTTCTACCTGAAAGTTAAAGAAAGTCACAAATAGTTCAGACACACAAAAGATACATTGCAGAATTTCCATATGTTTATCAGAAGTGTTTTCAGTCTCTTACCAGCTCTGCACAGGATATGGAATTATTTTAACTAACTTCCAGACTCTGGGAGCTCCCTACATGTAAGAAAAATGCCAACTATTTATGTGGTTCACACAGACCATCTGCTGAGCATCATTATAGACCACAGCTTGTCTCTCCATGAGAAAATGATGAAGCATGAGGACCAAAGCATTCTTGGATGCAGACTTGGGGCACAAAACATCCTGCAATCCCGCAGACATTTTCCACACCAATAATAGTTCATTCTGTTATCGGTATTTTTTTTACAATGACTTTCTGAAGCAGCAACAGGCTTGCTCTAAATACTGCATCCTGCCTTCACCATGCTGCGTATTTTCTTGAACACAACCCCTTGTAGGACTTATCTGCAGGGATTACCTTGTGTGCCAGGGCAGGACACCCACTGTTGATCCACTTTTAGCCTTATTTTAATCCTGAGAGGCCTTTTAGTTTTAGAGCTTTATCAGTAAAAATACCAGTGAAGCTAGACAGAGACTGTACCAGTCTTGGAGGTTAAATCAGGCCAGTTTATGTCTCCTTTTCTTCCCAGACACAGTTCACCTCCTCTGCTTCCACCTTGTTTGCTAAGGGCTGCTGAGCACGGTGACCCATCATCTTAATGGGGGTCTCTAAAAGTACTTCCACTTAAAGGCAGGTAGTTTCTGGAGTCTGAAATGATGCACATATAACACAATTATTTTACTTTTCTTTCCTGGGTTGTAATATTTTAAAAGCATCACGCAATTAGCTATAAGTATGGAAGCAAAATGACATACCATAGGGCATCTTAACCCAAATGCCATAAACCTCAATGTGGGGGTTTTAAGGTTGAGCTGACCTGAGGGTTTTTTGATGAACTATTTTCACCACTTTGCCAAAATTGTTGGGACAAATAGGTAAACAAAAAGGCAAAACCTTCATCAGGACCATTTCTTTGATTCAGCCTAGACCTTTGTTCTGAAGAACTTCCCCAGCACAAAACACAGCAGTGCTTTTTGCTTGTTGGGAACCAGGAACTGGAGCTTTGCTTTGTACAATCCCAGTGTACCACTCAGGTATCAAGCCAGTCTCCAGGTCCTGAGCAGTATTCCTTGCTGGCCCAGCAAATATTAATTGCTTTACTTGTGAGTTTGTTTGTACAAAGAGGGAATGTAGATTAAAAACAGAATGAAATTACACACACATAACAATCTCCCTTATCTTAGAATGAGATTGATTTATTGTTACTCCTCTTACAGGACAAACCCAAAATAACACTGCACGTAGAGAAGATGTAGGTAAGAGAGGTAGAAGCATTGATAGGTATCTTCGTGAAGATTTGGCTCTCCCCACACAACCCCTGCTGCCAGAGCTGCCTGGGTGATGTGTAAGTGCTTGCACCCTGACCAGGGCAGCTGCTCAGAGGGGAATTGGGGCTGGCACCTTCTCTTTCCCCTGAGCTTACCTGCACTCGCACCTTAATACCACACTTCCTCATTTTCTCAGCTGAAAAATGAAGATAGTAACACTTCCTTGACTCCCGCAAGGGATGTTGCAAGGAAGCATGAAGGTACAGAAAAAGCTGTGAGTGCTTCATCATCTTACACGAGCTCTAAATATTGCCGATGTTGTTATTCACTGTTTAAAATGCAGCCTACAACTTGTACCGAGCAAAGATATGTTATCCTACAAACAACAGTCCTGGATGGAGTAAAGTGAGGGAGCAGCCCTCTGCTGCTATGCAGATTGCAAGCTAATATGCTGGTTTTAATCGCCTTCACCATTTTATAAACCTAGCAGCTGCTGGTTATCTCTTTTCAGAGGATAAAATGGTGCTTTCCACATTTTTTTCATCTGAATAAATTTCACTTATTTGTCTCAGAGTTGTTTATCCTACTAATTGTTTCAATTTACAGCGATGTTATAGCTGTGATTGTTCACCGTAGTGGAAATAACAGGAATGCTGTGCAGCTCACGACAAATATATCTGTGAACTCCTAAAAAAAATCTATTAAATCAGAAGACTTTTATCTCAACATCTATATTTCATTTTTATGTGATTTCATTACATTTATATACATTCTGTTATGATAAATATAAACTATTTTTAGAAATTCATTTGCTCTGTTAATGAGACCAAGAAATTGATTTCCATGTTTGGGGGGGATTTCAATTAATAAAACAGTACTCTCATCTAGGACTCAATAACATTTTAAAAAATGTATGCGAACTTCAATTTTGTCTTGGAATACATTTATAGATTACAATTGCTCATAATAAGCCATGAAGAGGAGACATACTTTTTAATATATAATTTCTAAGGAGACAATATAAAAGGACAGTTATTCTTCTACTTCTGACTTTAAAGAATTTCTCCGGTTCTCATCAAATTGATTGAACCATGTTTGTTCAGTGTTCTCTGCTCTTTTACAAATAGGGTATAAAGAAACAGTTGAGAATTACCGAAAGGAATGAGAAGGAAGCTTATAATTTGGGGTACTTAATGAGGCAATCAATAAGAAATTGTCTAGAGATTTATTAGTGTACTTTTGTTTTCTACGCAGATATATATAAATGTTTTATTTTTAGCCTGCATTATCTTTACTCAATCCTTTATATTTATCTAGCCCAATTCCAAATACAGTGTATCACCTGAAAAAAAAAAATCAATCAAACGACATATGCTTTCTCATTTTTTCCACTGAAGTCTTTCCTCAGATCCTAGTTCTCTGTCCCACAACCATTATGGAACTCAGCCTTTTGCAAAACACACTATGAGCTTAAAGTGCAAGCAGTGTAAAGCACCTCATTTAAAACTGCTGCCCTCTCTAGAACAAATAGAAGCATGCTGGTTTTCAAAGGTCCTGAGCTAAAGTCTTTGGGTTCTGATTTCCATAAGTGATAAACAGGACCTCATCCCAGTATTTGTTGTAGAAAGGAGATGAGGGCTGCCCAGCAGAGCCACACACTCCACTGAGGCTGCTCCACAAACTAGCCAAGAAATCTGGATGTTGGCGTGACGTTCAATAGCATGGAGCTATAGTAGAATTTGGCCCATTATAAAGGTTGGAGACACTCAGGAGCCCAAAAACCAGGTCCAAAATATGTTCACATTGAGCCTTTACCTAAATAAAAGTAGTCAGCCCAACAACCAGAACTGTTTGAATTTGGAAGTGGACTCCTTGTGTGGAGCCAGGAGTAGGACTCAATGATCCTTGTGGGTCCTCTACAACCCAGGGTATTCTATGATTCTGCAGATGGATAAGGATCACTATATCACGGGACACTACGTCAAGTCCAAAGATGACAAAGAAGACACATTTCCAGCTCCTCCACCTACTTCCATAAGAAGGAATAATAATAACACTCCCTCTTGCCTGCTGACATGACTTAAAATAAAAATTTCAAGTTAAACCAAGGTGTCTGTGGCTCCAAGACAGGAAGATGTATGAACAGCCATGGATTTTTCTCATATGAAAACACCTCTGAATCACCTCTGAATCACCTCTGAATGAAAAAATTCATTTGAAGTCTGAACTTTTCATTTTTATTCATGGACTGTGGTCCCCATCCTCCTCTATGGCAAGGTAATTTAGACAATTTGTAAATACGAGTAATTAAGCAGGTGTAAATAGCACCACGGAGCGTTTAAGTGTGCTCTTTTCCTCTGAGAACAACACAGTTAAATGAAGGTGTTAATTTTGTCATTCATAGGAATCGAGCATTACAGATACATCCTAACACATTTAAATAGTCGACTGTCATCATGATTTGATTCACAATATTTCACTTGAGAACAATCAAGATTCATCCATAGATACATGGGCATATTAAAATGGAATATTGAAATGGTTATGTAAAACCCAGTCTGCAAGAGAGAGATCTTCTTTCCAGCTCAGCATCATCTGGATAGGCATTTTTCTGATATTTATTTAGCCAAGCCACTTTGCTACAGCCAAACTGCTCTATAAAAATGTGGTGGAGGCAGTTTAAAGCACCATTTGCAGATGATACCTTCATATATTTGATCATGATGTGCCAGCTTAAATAAGGAAACACATACTCACATGTGATTACCCTGTTTAGGAGAGGGCTGTAGGCTTCAGGTAGGCCGCGGGCCTGGTGTGTTCAGGTGTAGGCCCATGTCACACATCCACATACACATACACATTCACAGCTTCACAAGGATGGGGTCAACTTTTTATTTCAGTGGTAAACATTGTTCCTGATGGAAGCATAATGGCTAAGCACTGGCACCCCAAAGCAGCAGGGTTTACCCTACTTCTTAGCTGCACAGTGAGGTGACAGGGCCAAAATCAGTTGCTTTCTGAAATCCTGTATCTTACCCGAAGACAGCTTTTGCTCTTTAGGACTTTTTATTGGTTAAATAATTTGACTTCGGTTGTTGGGCTTCTGAGGTTAACTCTTCTCTTGCAGGGAGGAGGAAGTGTTTATAAGCAAGAAGCCTATTATAGAAGCCGTCTGAGAACATTATCACATCCACGGTGAGAGACAGCCAACATTTTTTCTAACATATTTTTCATCTGCAAATAGAAGAGGACAAAAAGCCTGTTTTAAAGGAGAAGTTTAGTTTTAGACAGAGGTATAGTTTACATATATATATACATACATATATACATAAATTAAGGAGAAAAGTGTCAGGAAGATTTTTGTCAAAGCTTCCTGTTGCAAAATTGAGGTGTGTGTGCAGTTTCTGTGTGGGTTTCACCTGCCACCTTACCATCTGTGACACAGTAGGAAAGTCTCAGAAGTGCTACTTTTCAAGAGAAAGTGTTGTCTTGGGAAAGCATTGTCAAGCATGCAGAAGGGAAGGTGTTACTTCTGAAAATGAAATATGTTTTTTCCTTCTTTTCTTCACACTCTCTTACCATTTCTCAGCTCTGCAAAAGCTGGAAGAGTAAAAGTTTGGGTAAGTAGGAAAAGAAAAAGTCCTTTTTGTGTGTGTTTTCATCCTTTTCTTGTAGAAAAAGTAATAGTTTGATGACAGAAAATATTCCCAAGAAAAGATTTTCCAGCCCTACCTATGCATGACAGAGAAAAGACAGATTAAAGGAACTGTCAAAAGTTTCAATGTCAACAGCAGAGTAAAAAATAGAAGCTCATTTTATCTGACTTTGCCTCTCACTTGTGTTCTCATTGCTGTTTCTTCTACAAATCAGATACCTATTTCCATAATGTTCCCTGATGTTTAAAATCAGGATCCAGCAAAGGTGGAAAAAATAAGGAATGATTCTGCAGTGTTTAAGAGATGGTTAAAAAAATCTCATTCTAAATCATTTTGTAATTGTAATTGAAGTTGTCATCAAAATCATTTTCTAAACAGACACTGACACTTTTCAGGTTGTGTTTTGCCCATGAAAAATGAAGCTTTATTTATTTGTTTATTTTCCCCTTGTCCAGCCAAACTCTAAGGTCATACTTCCAGAGCTTCTTACTATACGCCATACAACTTCTTCCCAAGACTATTATGAGCTAGGAACCAAGTTCCCTTGCATGCATACACCGTGTTCCCCATTCTGCCAGCCCTCATCAGATCAGGGAACCATACAGACACTTTGTTTCCTGTGTCCAGCCCTTTCACTTACCTCAGAATAATTTTCACATACTCTGACTATAAATCAGCTCCTGTAAACCCCAGCTCCTGGTTTGTAAGAAGGACTTGTGCTGAAACAACAACTTTGTGCTGAAATCTCAGACGCAAAACACTTAGTGGAGAAGAATCGCTGGGAAGAGATAAGAAAACCCACAGATTGATAAAACAGCATGAGATTTTCAAATGGTTTTCTCTACCATTATTAAACCAGAAAAAAAAAAAAAAAAAAGAAAGAAAGAAAAAAAAACCACTCTGATTTGTCCTTGCATTGGATTATGTCCTCTTTGCTGCTGGGGAGAGGCAGCAGCATGAGCATGGCGGGGTCACCAGGGCGGCAGACACATGGACAGCAAAGAGGCGCCAAATGCCACTTGACAGCAGCGATGTGCCAAAGTGAGCTATTCATTCTGGTAGACCTTAGTGTGTCTCTCTCTCTCAGAAACATTTTCAGGTTAAAGAGTAAATTACAGCCAGAAGGTGACAGTGCGAGGTGACATGAGAAAATGATGCCAGCAAAGCAAGGTTAATGACCTGTCCCATGAGCTGCTCAGCTGAGGCTCTTTGTCATTGTGCTACCTCATTAAAATCAAACCCATCCACAAACAAAGGGCAACTACAATACGAGTTGCAGTAAGAAATGGGAATGGTGAAATATAAAAAATATTAAAAAAAAACTGATATTATTATTTTTAGAATATGAAAGTGCATATAGGATATCTTCTGCGTATATGGGTTGGATATGGGACCTGTTCTAGTAGAGGGTAAAGCACAGTAAATGGCACAGTAATTAATATTTAAAAAAATCACCTTTTTGAACACTAAACTGTGCTCTGTCAGTTGTGATCTATCAGCATCATGATAGGTTATGAGTTTTTTAACTGCTCTGCCCAAGGAGTTTTATTGAATGGTGTTTCCATGGGTTTGGCACACTTATTATCTTCTGTTTTTAATATGGAATGTGTTTTTTTTTCAATATTCATGACCAATGATATATCATCTAATATCTTAATTTTTCTCAATACATTGTTTCTTAAAGTTACACCACTGTGATATCAGAGGGCTGAAAAATGCTGACTGAAGCCAGATGTACTAATTGCAACGTAGGACAGAAATGTTAATCAAGACAGCTATAGAAAGGAGGGGAGGAGATGACCCTCACATGGTTAGTGCACAAACACAAGAATGAAATATCTCCTAAGAAGGAGTGGGAGGAAGCTGCATTATTCCACCATAGGCTGGATAGGTGACAGATTGTTTCAGGAGCCTTCAACAACAAATCTGACTACACACCACTCATAAAACTTCCCAGTGCAAAGTTACTTAAATGGGAAAGAGAGGTGACCTTTAACACAAACTGGATTTGATGCTGGAGTAGAATTTTAATGGTTTCTTGTGCACTTCCCTGTTTCTAACCAAGAATAAAGCCAGAATTCAAGATTACTGCTGTCTTCTAGGTAGGTTGGGGTTTTTTTTTTTTGTTTGTTTGTTTGGTTGTTTTTTTTTGGTTGGTTGGTTGGTTGGTTGGTTGGTTTTTGGTGAAATTTCTCTTTTATTCTTAAGTATCCTATAGCAGTCCCTCCAGATCTGTGGAACTGTGTGCAGTTTAAGCAGGCAGGGCTCTCCCTTGGGACTAGTTATTTCTATCTAGGTGGGCGAACTGGAAAATCCTAACCTGTCTATCACCCACATGGTGTTCTCAAAATCCAGAAGGACATTGTCCACTGCATCTGCTCATAGGCAGTTAATAAAAATTTCCTGCAAAGATGACAGAAGGCTTTTCTGATGTGTTTTAGCCTTGGCTGCTTCAGCGAGCAGCTGGGACAGCAGCAGCATGAACAAACCCCTTCTGTCATCCACTGGTGCTGCTTGGCAGGGCACACAGACAGGTGCACCAACCCATTTGGTCCTGCACAGCAGCAGTCCTGCTCATGTAAGGATACAGGAAGGATCACTCATGCATTAGCAGGACACTTGATTCCAGCCTAAGAAGCAAAATTTCTGCTCCTAAAGCAGCTGGGGCTGTGTGTTCAGTCAGGGAGCCTACCTCAGACACAGTGTGTAACTCTTCATAGGTTCCCTGACAAAACTCAGCCAGGAGAACTACAACTTTTCTGGAGACCAGCTCTGCGCAGATCAGGTTTGGGGGAGGCCAGACCACAGGGTACTTCCAGCAGGTGGTTTGGATGCAGCCCAGTGAGGTTTGGGGTTTTTGGAAGATGGGGAGGAAAACATTTGTGTGAGCAAGTCTTTCCACAGGAACTGTGCTGTCCTCTGAACTAGAGTAATCAGTGAGACCCTGAACCAGGCTGTTATAAACTGGAATTCAAAACCACTACCAGGGTTTCAGTACCATTATTTTATTTGTAAAGCAAGGCAGTAGCAGCAAGTAAGAAGTCTTTTTCCTGCCTAGCAAATTTTGAGTTGAAGTTCCATTTTTATGAGGCGTAACAATTCAATGAGTGACCACTCTCCAGGTGCTGTGAACATCTTGGAGCTACGTGATCTGATTTCCTGAGTCCTCCCTAACCCAGACCAGAGCCAAGTCAGAGCAGGGTTTGTACTCAGACAGGTTAGCTTCATGCTGGACTGGATTGGGAATTGAACACCTGAAAACAGGTAGAGATGACAGCTTCCATCATTGGAGGGTTGAGCAGAAGTGGGCTCTTTTTGTTTTTAACTGCTTCCATCAGGTTTATAAGAGATCCAAGAGCAACCTGAAACAGCCTCCAACCTTACATAGGAGATTTTTGTGTTGCATAAGGAAAGGAAAATAGAACGTGATGATGAGCACTACCCCAGTTCTGCACTTGGAGCACACTGATGCACATGCATGTGACTGCACCATGAAGCTCAGTGACAAGACATTCTCAGGCTCTTCAGAAAGAACTCAGTCTGCAAAGTCAGTTTTTAGGTAATAAAAATGTGGGATTGGGAAAGTTCAGTCAAAGCATGATGCTGAACATGAGACAGGGCCCTGACTAATCTCTGCCACCTCCATAGGAAATGGCTTGGAGCAGTTTTTCTGCTTCCACCAAAAGAAGAGATATTGTATCACCTGCAGTTCAAGCTATTTTGTAGGTACAATCATGTAAGCCAAAACCAGTCACAAAGGAGTGAGTACAACTACTGCAGAAACATCCCTTAACCATGCCCCAGATCCTTGTCTTCAGTCAGCTTTCATTCTTACCCGATATGGTGTTGAAAATTTCTCTTCATTTCTCTAGGGTATTTTGCCTGTGTAAATGCAAAACACAGAAAGATGCTCAGCTCCTTAAACATTTTTGCTAAATAAAACATAAAAAAGCTAAGTGGGTGAGAAAACAAATGACTCAAATCAACTGTGAAAGGAGCAGCCCTTTCTTACTACCACTCATTCAGTTTGTTTCTACAGAATGGTGAGGGATTTTTCCCATCCTTTTCCAAGCTCCTTACAAATTTAAGAACTCAGGAAACCAAGGTAACAAAGTATTTACCTCAGTTCATTTTATCTTGTGAATTCATGGCACACAAAGTATTTCCTTTGTCCAGTGCTTCCATAACCCTATTTTGAGTTAATGATGGGTGATTACAGCAAACACTAAAAAGCCTGTCTTTTCAGAGCTTATGAATGTGGTGTTTGGTTCTGTATTTTTTCCAGAGTGTCTTTTAAATGGAACAGAGTACCAGGGACTTCCCTTGACCCTTGTAAGGGAGCAGGGCTGGATTTGGGATATGAGAATCTTCAGGAATAACGGATTAATTGGCTAAATATGTTTATCAGGGAAAGTCAAATAAGCTTTCCCAATACCTACCAGCCAAGTTAGCATGCTGATGATTTAAGCATATTTTTTATAGCATAATTAAGGAAGCACTTTTTAGGAGACCTCGTCACACTGCAACTGTCTCAGTAATTTGCCATGCAGCTTACAATGCCCATTTTTAATTCCAGAAGTAATTAGATATCTCCTGGGACTTGCCCTGAATGTATTTTCTTGTCTGTCCTGTATACTTCTTCAGATGAACTGATATTGCATCTCTCTTGCCAATGAAAGCACATTAAAAATTACCATTAATTTTTGCCATTTAGAATTTTACAGTAAGAAGATGGTTAAGGTGTAAAATGGCCTTTTTATTTGGCTTTTTCTGCTACTCTCGCCTCCTAGAAAAATATCACTTATGCTAATACTGCTGAATAGTAATGCTGAATTAAATTTAAGGTACGCTCTGTTAGGAGGGATCAAAGCTTTTCAAATCTCAGTCACTGCCTTAACCAGTGAGCGGACAAGGATAGCTACAAGGCTGTTAAATATTTACATCTTTGGTTTTCAGACACCAGAGTGCTGTGCAAAGCATGGAAGTAAGTCACGACCATGATTTGCTGGTACTGACCCTCCAGGTACAACTTTTCATGGCCACCTCATCTTCCTTCTGTCTTCTGCTTCTTTCAAATGAAAAATTTCTTTACATGTAGCATGTCACAAATCCCAATTCTCTACTCTTCTCTCTCCTATTAACTGTATTCAAACCAGAGAAGATAATGCAATTGGAGTGGCACATTTCTCCTTCTGCATAGGTTGACAAATTCCCTTGTGTGTGCTACTTCAGCAACATTTTTCACAGAGTCATTTGAAGTTTTCTTTCAATTCCATTGTAGTCAATTGCTTTAGCATTCTGAAAAAAAAAATAATAATAAATTTAAAAAGTAAAAAATAAACAGCAACAAAAACTACAAATAAAACAGCACTGTATAGGCTGCCAGTCCTAATCACACCTATAGTAAAGTTTGCAGTAAATTATCAAATGTGGATTTAAAAAATACACAAATAACCTTTTCTCTTTTTCTTTTTTAACCTGTTTATGAATGTAGGCTCCTTTCTTATCAGTACTCACTGCATTTTGCACATCATTTATTTAATCAAGCCCTAAACATACCATTGTCAAAAGTATCCCAATATACTTGCTGCATAACTGATGTCACTTTATTGCCAAGAGATAAGAACCTGATGCACCATATGTCTGCCTGCAGCTGTGAAGGTTAGAGTTGCCATATCTAGAAATGGAAGAAAAATGTCACGTCTCCAGGCATGTCTTTCCATCTGGGCAGCATTTTTCTCTCAGAAGTATTTTGAATCCCTTTGTCCTCTCTAGCTTTTCTGACAGAAATAATGAGATTCTCACCAACTCTTCTGGGGAATATTCATCGAAACTTTCCTTATCTTAATGTCATCCTACACAAGCCTTGACTTTCCATTGCTGCAGTTTCTCAAGAGCTTGCTATCACATTGTCTCCCTTAACCCTGATTCCTCTGCCCCACACTACATAACCACAGCTCAGTTTTCAGTCAATATCTCTTTTGTTTTCTTTTTGTTAATCCCCTACCTTTTAAATATGTTTTAATTGCCAACTACACTTTAGCATCCCATCATCACCATCCACATCTGAGCACCACACACACACACAAACCAGCACTCTCGGCTTGAGTTTCCATAATGTATCACCACACCAAAGTGGAAAACAGAGCTGATTTCACCAGATTTGCTCTGGCTGCACTTCTTGAAACAAAGGTACCAGGTAAGCTCCTGAACAGTACAGCCCCATTTATCATAGCTGTTCCAATGCACAGCATTACCACATTGCAAAATCAAGTTTAATTTTGTCAGCATCTTCTTGTCCCATCTGACATATTTATTATCAATACCTTCTCAGCTTTTGCTTGAACACTTGTACATAAATATTTTCTGCTTCTAAGTTTTGCTATCCTATTTAATGCAAACATTTCCTCTACATATTTGTTTGCATTTTCCAAGTACAACATTGCTATGTAATTTCCTGCCTGCAGCACTAACCTCCATCCTCTTGCCTTATCGCTCTGTTCTCAAGAGAATTGCAGTCTTTCTTTATCTACAAACTGGTCCCTTTTTCCAGAAAACCAAGATGTTAAATGAGACCAATGCAAGATCCAATACAAGGATGAGCACTTGCACATCTGCAATTCCCTCCAACATAGACCAGAGAGGCTTTAAGGTGGCCGTGGTGTGAAGCACCATCAGCAAGGGACTGGTGCTGAGCTTCCTACAAAGCCCATGGCAACACATGCCTTTATTTCTATCCCAACCCCTTGTTCAATAGGGCTGGAACAAAGCCATTACCTTCCTATTCTTTCAGCCCACAGAAAGACCTATGGGCACATCTTAAGACCTGTCTTAGCTGGATGTGAACTAGCAAACCACTGCAATGATATCAACAGTTTGCTGCTAATCATGCTAGCCAGCAAATGCTTTTCCTATATTTTAGCATTTTCTGTTCTCATTGCATTACAGAGTTCCTTCTTTTTCCCATGAGGTCACGATCTATTTCTCATTGTCTCCCAGCTGATATATTAGCCATTTGAAAATTCAATTAGGTGAAATTATTTTTTATATTAATGTCATAATTTTGTAATTATCATTACAAGTGATACACTGTAAACTATGTGTTCTTTGAACTACTGAAAATGTCATTGCCGATATCCCATAAACTTTGCCATTAGTTAGCTATGACTGTGCTGTACTGTCACTTCAGCCCATATTGGCTGAATCAAATTTTTCATGCTATGGTTTGTAAGGAGGACACTCCAACACCCACTGGACTCAGTGGAAGTCTCTCTGTGAGCAGTCTTCTCTTTTGTGAACAATGGTCCCATCTCCCTAAAAAGTATAAATGTAATTAAATTTAACACTACAGAGTGATAGTAGTGAATGGCCTTGCAAACAGAGGAGCAATCTCATTTGGTAGAGAAGAGACAAAAGAATCCCAGTTTACTCACGTACAAACCAGTTAGGGAACCACCTTTGTGGTGTCAAAGCTGTTAAAAAGGGAGGCACTTAACATCTAAGTTGTTTACTTTGCCAGCCTCCAGACTGCAAGCATGAAGCTATTTTTCTGAAGTATCATCCCTCTAAAAAGCTATCCAAGTGCCCTTTATGAAGGGAAATCAACATGAGTCGCAATTGTTTAATACGGCTTCACAGTAGAGAGCTGGCAGATAGCTAGATGATACCAGCAAAGGTTTATGTGTCTCTACGGTCAATAGAGTTGAACAAAAATTGAAATAAGAACACAGAAGATTTCTTAATCATCCTTCACATCATGCAAATTTTGTAGGACAATGGATTCTTTTCATGCAAATGTTTTGGAAAAATATCTTTTTTTTTTTTTTTAATTTTGAATTCTGGTTTTGGTTTCTCTCCCAAGAGATCTGTCAAACTGTTAAGACTAGTAAAGAGACTGCACTCACTGTATTTTATTATAACCCTTAGTGCAACTCTTCACAGTGAAAGGAAATAGTTTTTGAATGCTCCGCAAAAGGTAAGGAGTGATAACGTAGGGAAAAATGTTCTATATTTTCTGTAAGATTTAGAAGCACACTGTGGTACGTACAGCCCTGAATTTTCTAGTTGTAGCTGAACATTTCTTTTGGAGCAAAGGTCCGTGCTGCACATATCCAGGTCTCTCTTTTCCATCAGATACAGATTTTCTCATGCTAGATTTTCAATGAGAATTCAGTTTCCTGTGAACTGTAGGTGCTGCTCATTTCAGGCTTCATTCTTAGTTCAAGACTGCTTTTTTTGTATGTGTTCTTGTGATCCTTGTTTTAAACACATTCTTCTTTAACGGAAAATAGGTAACATCTATCACATTTTTTCAGCTCTTCATCAGAAATAGGTAGGTTCAGAGTATCACAGCCTGAATTTCTTGAAAGGAAACCCAGTCTTGATAGAACTGAGAACAGACCAGAACTTGTATTTGCACTTTTCCCATACTTTAAGTTATTTAGAAATTCACAAGGCTGGAGGAGAAATGAAGGGTGAGAAACACAATGTAATGCCCCCTGATCGCTGGACTCATGATTACTGATCCTTCTGGGGTTGAGTACAGGTAGACAAGATCTGTGCTCTTCCTCATATGCCAGCTACAAGAAACTACAGCAAAGGAACCTGGTACCTTCCTTGAGTTCTGCTGCCTGGTGTGTTTCTTTTTCCATGGCTTCTGAAAGGCTGGAACCAGCCTGCACCTCTTGGACAAGCGTGGCTCACCAAGGCTGGCTTTTCCCTAATCACAACTGCCTGGAGGCTGGTTATATCATCCTGAAAAAGCTGGAGCCATTGCCTGGCATAAGGAGCCTGAGGAGCTCTTCGATGACCCATCAGCAAACCCAAGAGTGGGCTGACATTCAGTGCCATCCCCGCCATCCTGCCACATCTCCCTCTCTTACCGTCACTAGCTCTAAAATGCTTCCTTTTGACTTCAGGATACAAATATGAGGTAACCTATCCTCTGCTCTAAAACTGAAGAAAAAAAATATTTTGAGGTTGATATAAACATACCAAATATTTGAGACATTCAGTGATTTGCATGCAATGAGTAGCTTCAGTCACAGAACAAGTGTGCTTCGATACTATCATGCATCCAGTTCTTACATGAGTCTCCCCCAGGTTTCCCTTTCCTGACACTGGAACTGTGATTGTAGTCTGTAAAGTCTTCAGAAATGAACCATACATTTTGCTGGTGCACTAACGTTACTTTGGGACACATACAGGGAAAAATAGCTGTTCTATTTCACTGGAGATCATCAAAAGATTTCCATCTGATAATCAAGTCACTTAGTGCTTATCATGACTCAGGCCCATAATTTAATTGAAAATTATAATTATGCTCTCTTCCTGCTGTCTGACTTAAATCCGACCTATTTTGTCATTTCTTATTTTGATGTTTGAGGGGAAAAAAAAAACTTGAAGGTATGTTATTTGTGCTTGTCTTTTCAACTCTTCTCTAGTATTTCTCAATGAATCAACTGCATAAACATGTACAGTACTTTTGTCAGCATGTAGTATTAAGGTCTGACATTTGGCTTTGACAAAAATTTCTGTATTATTCAATTTGTTTTGCTGGAATCTATCTTAGTTTACTAGCTCAGTTCCCAAATGACTTTTGTGCAGCTGAGTTTTATAGTCTCAGTAATGTCTATCATAAGTAAACCACTGAACTAACAAAAATGACCCAAATTAATAAAACGTTCCTATGCTTCAAAATGTTAACAATGTGGAGTAGGAGTAGCTGCCAATAAATCTTTCCCAAATAGCACGTCATAAGAGCAGTCCAACATTTTAATGCTAATATATTCACTTTGGATACAGCCAGAGATCTGAATGCAATAAGAACAGGGTTTGATGCATTCTGTGTTTGGTTTGCTGACATTTAATGTCCCATTTCTGCTTCTCTGTGTCCAGTGATTTTTTTTTTTTTATTTTTTTTTTAGGTGCAAGTCTATGCAGTTTCCATTTTCTTCCTGGCAAAATTCAGACTATCCACTTTGATACTTCAGATAAAATTTGGTGCAATTTGATTATCTGTATAGATTATCTGTATAATCTGGAAAATGAAGTGGTCACCTAGTCCCACATCAATATATACATCCAAGCTTGTACAAGTTAAGGAGAAATCTGCTGTGATCTGGGAATAATGCTAGGGGTTGCTTTAACATTTCTGAACCCCAATGACTGCATGCTGGCAGCCCAAGCTCCAGCCCAACGAGACCACAGCTGTTAGGGGCATTTTCATCCCTGGAAGCGGAGACTGGAGAGCAGATTTCAGTTCTCCCTGCTCTTCATACCATCAGCCTTTTTTCAAAAGCAAGGAAGGTAGCTGCTGGCATATGTCTGCTGGGCAAGGCACTTAGCTGGGAGGGGGATGTGGATTTCCCTCAGTTCAGGAAGAGGTAGAAACTGAACACAGGTCTTTGATCTCTTGACAAACTTTAGGCCAGTATGGAAAAAGCAGATAACATTTCTGGGCAAGCTTTAAAATGAATGAGATCTGCTCAGCTACACTCCTCACCTCTGGGTCCCACATGCTGGACTAGCCTTGTGTGCAGCCCTAAGGAGGTACCAAAGGCTGAGCAAACAGTCACCTCTGTGTACTCAGAGGCTACTCCTACACTTTCCCATGGTGAGGTTCCCTGGTCTGGACATACCCATACTTGACTGCCCAGCTGCCTAGCTGTTTTCATTAGCTCTGCAACCGCAGAAAGAAAAAGAGAGTGAGATGGGAGCTGGCAAGTTATTATCTTTAATAACATCGTCGCTTGTCACCACTAGGACCAATAAGCTTCACTGCTTGAGGGTGCTCAGAGGACAAGGCTTTGCTGTGTGGTTTGGCAGCTCTGTGCTACTGGCACCCATGAGGGCTGGCACAGAAGACTTGAGAAATGAAAAACTTTTACCCACTGAAATCAGATAATTCAGAATGAAATGAGACTGAAGAAGATGAAAACAGAGGCCTAAGATCAACTTTTAGTAGTAAACCAATAAAAAACGAGATGCTCAGCAAACTTTTTCTTTATTGCAGTCTAGGGTAAATTTTCAGTTACTACTTCATATTAAAAAAATATTATCTGTTCAGGCAAGGTCCTCTGGTGCCAGGTGCCACCAGGTAAGATGCATGTTTTTTCAAAAGGGTGATGCCCTGGAGAATGAGTACATGCCAGAATAGTGATGGAAACCAAGGGTCTCCGACCTGAGAGTCCTTCCAGGATCAGGCTCACATACTAAAGAACTGCACAATTAAACTTGACCAGATTATTAATTTGATAACCACAAGGTGTTAAGACCATGATAAATGCCTCACCTCCCACCATTTAGAAACAAATCACAAGGAAGCTGTAAGTACTATAAGGACAGATGGCAAAATTACTGATAATACAATTGGCACAATGAAGAACACTTAAAAATACATGTTGAAATAATACCTAATACTAACACTACATCAAACGGGATGTGCTGTGCTATACCAACACATTGCATTTCTGGTCTTTAGGGACCACTATGGACTGCTTGTCAATGACAACCAAAGACAGGCATTGATAGTTGATGGCACACAAACCTTGGAGAGTCCATAGTGTGCTTCCAAGAGACAGGGAAGCTAGGGGAGAGGTTGTCAGTGCCAGGGAAGTGGGAATTTGGGTGAAATTCCTTTTGCCAAACCCTGTCCTGCTCATTCTGAAGCCAATGGCCATTCTTTCCAACAACTGCAATTGTATTGATAGCTGTGGGAATAGCAGTTAGACAATGCTTCCAAAGTGGTGATGCTTTGGGAAAAAAACAATCACCCTTATTCCAGATAGCAGATGACAGCCATCTGTAATCCAAGTCCCCTCTAAAAATCTGTTTACCAAACAGATTTACTCTGCTCGATTTTGGCTAGCCTGTTATGCCCTATTACTTGCATGCATGTGCTGCAGTAAACGAGATAAGAAAGAGCTTTTGGGCTCCTTATCCCACTTTGGCTCACACAGAAAGAACAGAACTAGACATAGCATTCAGTTCTTTTTTTACTGTGCAGATCATCACAGCTTTATCTTCATGTTATACACAAAAAGCTTGAATGAAATTTGTCACCTAAACTAGGAAAACACTTGCATTTCAATGGCCTCTCATTAGAGAATTTTACTCTCCGTGCTTTGTAAATGTAAAAAATACAAAATGCAGAAATGCTCATACAGAAGTAATCAGTTTTGCATCTCAATACATTTTCCGTAACTCTAATGAAAAATCAGCATCATTGATCTAATGGTTAATGAGGTTAATATTTTTCATGCTTCCTTTGATGTCATGAATAATTTTTCAGTTGAAATCCCCCATATAAAGAGCGTGTATTCAGGATGTTGAACAGCAGCAACTCCTCCTTCGGTACCGCTCATTCCTTCACAAAAGTAGCCCTAGAGCAGCACAGCAGCACTTGCGGCAAGGGAGACTGCTCCCTTCTCAGGCTGGTGAAAAGGCAGGCAGTCAGGCCCCTTCTCTTAAGTCTTACCAAGATTAACAACTGATCTATCAAAATGATTAATATTCAAATGGGAATCACTGAAAGCAGAAACATTCTTCTGCAAAGAGCTTGCTGTTTGCCAGAATCCCACAGGCAAGATTTTCAACTTTCTATTGAAATACAGAAATCAAATTTTAGTTTCAGGAGATAATAAGAAATTTCAAACTTTCCAGATAATTAATTTTGCATAACAAGTCACATGCTCAGAAAGGTGAAAGCAGATAGTCCCAACTGGGGAAAAAAAAAAAAAAAAAAAAAAAAAAAAAGGAGCTTCTCCCACTTCATGTTTGCAGTCCCCAGTGTGCACAATACCAGGAGAAGCAGAAGAATAGGGTGAGAAGGGGATAGGAGATGAGAAATCTGTCATGTCAGTTTATATTGTTAGCTTCTTGATACATAAAGGATCTTTGACTTATCAAATAATTGAAGTTGTGTAACTAGTCACA
Organism: Cygnus atratus; assembly: GCF_013377495.2. Classification (NCBI taxonomy): domain Eukaryota; kingdom Metazoa; phylum Chordata; class Aves; order Anseriformes; family Anatidae; genus Cygnus; species Cygnus atratus. The sequence continues at coordinate 15,453,695 of NC_066364.1, read as the reverse complement.
TGTCTGAGAGAGGTGAAAGCAAACCCTTGTCCAGCGTATGAACGAAAATTAATTTTCTGACACTTGCATTCTGTTTCCTGACCACCTTGCCTTCTTATTTTAAAACTGTAATTATTTGAATCAAGGTAGTTCTCCAGCTACAGTTAATACAGAAGGGCAGCAGCCAGGCTGGGTAGATCCTGCAGCTCCCACATGAGGACAGCCAGGTGCTACCTGCCACCTCGTTCCACACTTCTGCATGGGAGGCAGCGCAAATCCTGGAGCTGATCTTGTTTCTTAATGTTTCTCACCCAGGGGCTGTGAAAAACAGTAGCTGCAACCCCAGGAAGAACGGGGACATGTTCAGATGGCCTCTAGTTCAAACTGAGAGCTGTGTGGCAGCAAGCCGTTCTTGCAAAAGTGTGTTGTTTTTTGGCTGGGATAGAGAGAATTTTCTTCATAGTAGCTCATATAGTGCTATGTTTGGATTTGCGATGAAAACAGTGTTGAAATCACACCAATGTTTTAGTTGTTGCAAAGCAGTGCTTACACTAAGTCAAGGACTTTTCAGCTTCTCGTGCTGCCCTGCCAACCAGGAGCGCACGAGGAGCTGGGAGCAGACACAGCCCGGACAGCTGACCCAAACTGATGAGAGGGATATCCCATACTGTGTGGCATAGTGCTCAATAATAAAACTTAGGGAGAGATTTGCTAGGGCTACTGTAGCTCTGGGACTGGATGAGTGTTTGTTAGCTGGTGGTGAGCAATCGTGCTTTGCATCACTTGCTTTTTTCTTGATTTTAACATTTTTTCCCTACTTTATTTTAATTTACTTATTAAAATATCTTCATCTCAAGCCACAAATTTTTCCCATTTTGCTCTTCTGATTCTCTCCCCCATTCCTCTACTGTGGAGCAAACAAGTGAGTGGCCACATGTTGCTCAGCTGTCTGGTGTGTGGCCACAACAAAAGGCATCATGTGTACCTGTGCCAGCTCTATGTCCCCTGGAGACCTGCCTGCTAGAACTGCATGTCTCTGCAGCCTCTAACCACAGCCATAGCTAGCACAGTTAAGTCAGGATTCAAAGCCACACAGATCCCACCCATGCAAGTACATTTAACAAAATAGCAGCAGAAACTTATCCTGACTTCTAGATGATTAATTTTTTTTTCAAGACTAGTGTTTTGAGTGTATTTGATTATAAAAATCAAATAATGATGAGAAATGCTTTTTTTTCTGTCATAAGCCTTCTTTGAAGAGTGGTGATTCTTCATTTCCTAACTTGATTTATTCAGCTAATCAACTTGACCTCATGCAGACCTTCTGGTTTCTTGCCTGAATGGAGAGGAGGAGGGGTTCTTCATGAGTGTAAGAAAGCCAGAGGAATTATGAAGAAAACTGAAGCCCAAAACACATTGTTTTGTGAAGAAAAAGTAAAATATGTATTTATTACAACTATTATTTACAAAGGTCTTCTGTCTTCTCTGCTTCCTACTGTGTGAACCCCAAACTGAACTTGTTAGACCAAGATACAAAAGCAAATTATTCAAGACTGTCTTTCTGGATTTTGTGAGTTATATGAATAAGGCTTTGTGTCTCTACTATGATCAGTAAGCAGGAATACATTACATAAAGGTCACAGGCTTAGTGACAGATGCTCAGAAGTCTTTATCTAATAGCGCTTCATGCAGCCTATGTGACCACCACTCTGTACCAATTCCAGGTCTGATCCTAAAGCCTGGCACATATTCTTACTTCAGCAACCTCCTTCTTCATACACGGGGCCCAGCACAAACCTAAGGAGCAACTTTAGTCTTTATGGACCTCTAGTGACCACTGTCGAACAGTAGGAGGAAGCACATTGGCTTTGCAAGCTTTTAACCTACCCCAAATGGTCTTTTCTTCCCTTGCAGCATTTGTGTTTTCTTATTCTTCCTTTTTCCATCCAGTTCTGAGCCAATATTTTTTCATCTCTTTTGTGAGAGAAAATTGTGTCTTTGGAAGTGGTGTCAGCAGCAAACGCTGGCACCTGGAGGCCAGACAATGAGTTGAGTTTGAGTTGGAAGGTGGCCCAGTCTGGAGGCAGGGTGTCCCTTTTTGAAGCAGTAGGTACATTGCATTGGCAAGAGGGCGTATCATCCCTCTGGTTGGGGACTGGACAAATAGACAAGTTTGGGGATACAAAATCTGACATTGCGATGGCTCTCAGGGCAAATAGCACCCCTAGAGACCTCCCAGCTCAGTGCAGCAGCGATAGTTTCATCTTCTAGGGCTTATGCTTTACATACCCTCTTGCAGCTACACGTATCATCTGTTGGGTTGATTAATATTAGCTTTTTCTTCAAAAACAGTTGTATTTAACTCAGTTGGAGTTTTCTACTACCTATTTAATGTGATCTGAAGACACCCAAATGGGCAAGCACCTTTTGGGTAGTACGTGCGTCTTCATGGAACAGAGAGTTTGAGCACGCAGCTGGCAGGGAGCTGGCTAGCATGCACAGGGCTGGACTCATCCTCCTCTTCAGGGATGAGGCATGTAGCAATAGGCAGTTTTACTCAACTTAACCCCCCCCCACCCCAGCCGGGCTCTTCGTTAGCCGAGAGGTAACTAACAACAATAACTCACATGCCTGAGAATCACAGCTTGCATAATTAACTTGTGACCTGCCTGAAATACCTTTATATGAAAGTTGTTTTCCAGCACACTGGTTATTACTTTATTAGTAGATATATATAGCATAACAGGCATTTTTCAGAGGGCCCGTAAGCCTCAAGTCTGAGATTTTGACTTCAGAAGGAAAGGTTGTAAACTGTTGAGTAAAACACAGAGCAGTAGTCTGCAGAAACCTTTGTCCAGAAATAGCCTTTTCAGATCATGTGCTTTGGCTAGATAAGACACATTTGAATACGAACCTTTAGGCACCATATATTAAGTAGATACTTGCTGCTTCTTCTTACTGATTTGTGACAGTGTGTGCCATCCACTGAGAAATATGATTCCTGACAGAAATAAAGGATAATAATAAAGGCAGTGGAAAAATTGAGTCTTTCCATTGCCTTTAATGGACTTTGGACCAGTCCCAAATGAGCCGCAGCAATGTGTTTCTTGCTGTACTCACTGGCTCTTACTCCTGCCTTGTGGCAAAATAACATCACGTAACAGCACCTGCATTGCCTGTGGTGGCTTACATGGCTTCACCACTGGGGACAGGCAGCCCTGTGGTGCCATGTTCGTTACTGAGGACAGTCAGTCATGGTCAGGTCATCCCAGTGTATGGGGCTTACATGACAAGGTTTTGGTAGCAGGGGTCTGCAGGGGTGGCTTTTGTGAACAGAGCCCAGCAGCTGCCCCTTGTCAGATCAGAGCCAGATCCAGCCGGCTCCAAAGGGGCCTGCTGCTGGCCAGAGCCGAGCCAGGGAGCGACACTGGTTGGGCCTCTAGGAAAGCAAATTGAAGAAAGGGGAAAAAAAAAACCAACAACAACAACAACAAAAAACCTGCTGTGCAACTGCAGCTGGGGGAGAGGAGTGAGAACACGTGAAAGACCCAGCCCTGCAGGCCCCAAGGTCAGTGCAGGAGGAGGGCAGGAGGTGCTGCAGGCATGCAGCAACAGTTCCCCTGCGGCCTGTGGAGAGGTCCCTGGTGGAGCAGGCTGTCCCCCTGCAGCCCATGGGTCCCACATGGAGCAGATCTCCACGCTGCAGCCCGTGGAGGAGCCCCCGGTGGAGCAGGTGGATGTGGCCTGGAGGAGGCTGCGGCCCATGGAGAGCCCCCGCAGGAGCAGGCCCCGGGCCGGAGCTGCAGCCTGTGGAGAGGAGCCCACGCAGGAGCAGGGGGTCTGGGGGGAGCTGCCGCCCATGGGGGACCCGTGCTGGAGCGGTTTGCTGCTGACGGATGGACCTCGTGGTACAGAGCCATGTGGGAGCAGTTCTTGAAGAGCTGCTGCCTGTGGGCAGTCCCCGCAGGCTCAGTTCAGGAAGGACGGCATCCCGTGGGAGGGACCCCGCGTGGAGCAGGGGCAGAGAGTGATTGCAAAGGAGCGGCGGAGACGAAGTGTCAGGGACTGACTGCAGCCCACATTCCCCTTTCCCTTGTGCTGCTTGGGGGCAGGAGGTGGAAGAGAGTGGATGGGGGGAAGGTGTTTTTAGTTTGCTTTTGGTTCTCACTACTCTAGTCTGTTATCAATAAGCAATAAATTACATTAATCTCCCATTCCTGAGTCTGTTTTGCCCGTGATGGTAATTGCTGAGTTATCTCCCTGTCCTTATCTCAGCCCACGAGCTTTTTTCCATTCTATTTTCTACCCCTGTCCTTCTGAGGGTGGGGAGTAAGTGAGCAGTGTCATGGTGCTGAGCTGCCCATGCACAGCTTCAAAAGCAAGGAGGACTTTGCACAAACCCTGGCAAAACATGGGCAAGGTGCTGCTCCTTGGATGCTGCTGCTTGGGCAGCATTGAGCTGCCACTTCCCCGAACCTGTTGTCTCCAAAGGAAGGGAGCAGAAGTTGCCAACCAGGGACACAGCTTGTTGAGATACATTTGGAGCTGCACCAGCTTCAGGTCTTGCTCCATGTTTCATTCTCTCCTGCAGCAAGACCAGCTCATGGGGCTCTTGCTCCATCTCTTCACATCCCTGGGTGATGCACCAGTTGTGCCACCCCAGCCTGGGACTGCAGACCCCTGCAGACATGCAATCATTGCTCATTGGCTTTTGCTGTGGCCTCCAGGGAGGAACTCTTAGTGCCACAGAGGGAAAAATACCATTGTCAGAGCCATGGCCTCAGGCTGCTGTTCAAAAACCTGCTTTAAGCCAGTGTGAGCTGCCCCTGTCCCTGAAGCAGCTGTGACTGCCCGTTTCCCTAGGCTGTGCTCGGTGCTTAGAGCTGGCAGAGGCTGGGCCAGCTAGATGCCCAAATGCAGTGAGGAGCTGCAGGGTGGTCCAGGGCAGGGGCCAGTTCCTAGCCCAGCTCACCGCATGGCCCTGCAACCCCTTAGGGAGGGCTGATCTGCAACTTCCAGGGCCAAGTCATACATACATATCAAAACTGGCTCAAGTTAAGGCTTCAGCGCACATAGTAGCACATCTCAGAAATGAAAAGACTGAGTAATTCTAGATACAGAGGTCTCTGCAGCAAGAAAAAGGTCATTCTGCAAAAGAACTGTCTATGTATTCCTGGAATTCAGCTGCTGAAATGGTGCTCACAGTGAGGTTTAGCTGTAGAGCTTTCCGGAGTTTCATTTAAGAAAAATTACTTCCAGCCACTCCATGCCTGAAACACTGTGACTCCAGGCAGACTGACATCCCCTGCCAGGTATAAAGAAACACAATCAGCAGCAATCCTGCTTTGTGTGTAAATGGTGAGGTACCGTAAGTAGGAGACCAAAGATCACATCCCAGTCTGATAGAGCTGGAACTTGCATGGGGCAGCAGGTTGGCCTTTTGTGAGAAGTTTATTTTGTCCATGAGCAAAAACTGTTATGCTAAATCCAGCCTATAAAAGTAAGAGTTAAGCTAGTTGTAAGATTATAATCAGGGAAACAAAAGATTAGTCTTTCCACATCATAAAAATACCTGCAGTCTTTCTAGTAAGCAGATAAAAGGATTTCTTTAATCACTACTTGTTCTCTGACTATGAGCTAACACCTAAAATTTTGGCACTAATGTTGTGCACATTTACTGAGGCAAAATGCCATTATTAACAATTAGAGCAGTTATTCTAAAATATTTTGCTGCACTTGAGCAATTATCTGGATAATCACTGACAGAAGCATTCAGGCAACGATGCCAAAAAACAGAGGAGAGCTCTTTTTTTCTGTTTTCCAGTCTTAGCCCCAGATTAAAAATAACTAAGTCGGTGGAGTTAACCAGTATGTGCAACGGCATTATGCAACATCTCATCCAAGCTTTTGCAGAGACTTTCTCTTTCCATACTTACCAACTCTGAATCAGTACAGAAACATGCTTGCAGAGTACCCCATACATCCCCACATCTGCATGGGCTTTGTCATGGTAGGATTCTCCACTTCTGAAAACATGCTGCGGTGCAACTCAGTGCTGGTGACGCTGCCCACCTGAGAAGCACAAGCACCAAGAAGGTCTCCATCTGATAACACCAATTGCTCAGTCGAGGTCTATAATAAGAACCTGCAATCACACTCTTCCTGAAGCAGATCTCAGAGTCCCTGAGGTCCTGCATAATTGAAAAGCTATGAAGTAACAGTAGGCAATTATGTGGTGGTATGGCAAAGTCCTGGTGAGTCATGGAGAGGCAGAACTGGATTGCGTTGCCTCACCAGGTTTAGCAGTGTGGGGTTTTTTGTTGTTTTGTTTCATTTTGCATGCCTGCACTTTACAGCCCCTTTATACCTTCTTCCTGACATTTACATGTTGTTTTAAGAAAGCTAATTATTCTGCTGGAAGTCTCACTTTCTCCTTGAGTCTTATCTTCACACTATCATTGCTATATAAATAAAATTGGAGCTAAAAAAAAACCTCTAAAAATGTTTATCAGGGACCTACTTTCAGACCAAAATAGCAGTGTTTGCATATGTGAGTGTGCATAACATTTGAATGTGTAAACCTTGACAAATAAAATCCATAGAGGAAAAAAAAAAAGGCACCAAAAAGCACTCTTTCCAACACTTTTGTTTATTAGGAAAAAATAAATAAAACTGGGTGGTTGGACACGTTGACGTAAGAGTCTGCCATTCCTGACATGAAGCCAAAATAATTATTTTTCAGAGGCCCTAAGTAAGGTGAGGAAAGTCAAGCATGAGAAAGGGTATCATTTTTAAATGTCAGAGTTTATATTCAGGAGGATGTTGTAGAAGATGTAGATTAGGACAGAACAAGTGGTACCACTGCAGCTGTTGGTGAGTGCCTGAAGCCTTCAATGTTTAGGTGTTTCATGTTACATCACTAGTCACAAGGTGACCAGAATGATGATCTGCAGAAGAATATAATGTAAAACTCAGTACTTTTGGAAGTTAGCCAATATCTGTTTTTCTTCTTGAATAAAACTTGGCTATTTCTTTAGGCATTCTCCTGTAGAGATAGGGCAACAGCATTTTTGCAGCTGAACGGTTTGGGACCTCTATCACATCAGGGAAATTTCTTTAAAAAAATAGTTGAAGATCTCTAGCTCAGTTATCCATTTTATTCAGCACAGGCAAACTTTTGCACCCTCAGTGGGAAACAGCTCCAATAGGAACTGACTTCTGCTCCTCTATGACTAGGCTCATATAGAGCTCATTAGTTTATTTCTCACCATTGGCTGATTCTTTCTGATGTGTATTTCGGAAGAAACAGTTAAACTATAAGGACAAGCAAATGCCTAGCACTAAAATTAATGGTGCATCTAGTAAATAACAAAGAGGAATTAATGTCAAGTGAATGTTTGATAATTAGATCTCAAAAGGATTCTTCAGCATCATTTCATTAGTGACTCAAGTCCTGTGAATGGACACCAGGTGCACACTGTGAAGAGTTTTTACTTCTCTAGTATGCTTGATTTCCCTTGCATCACTTGATATAGGCACAGGTTTTCCGCGGAATACAGAGCTGTTTCCTTTGTATGGGCTGGCTTACAGAAGACCTACTGATCACATACCTTTTGCTCAAAAGCTCATCTTTTCAGAATAATGAATACTGTTTTAGTTAAAGAAGAGGACAGTAGTCCGTCACTTTACAGCATCTTGAAGACTACTTGTATCAAAAGGAATAATAAAACTGATACTAAATTATGGTACACAAAAAAATGTAGAAGTCAGAATGCTCCATGCCCATATATAAAATAACAGATTTAATTAAAGGTGTATTGTCTTACTGGGCCAGAGCCACAGGACTTGTTAGTCCACCATCTTCCAAAAGCTGCCATTCAGAGTACTGCGCACGTCTCACATCTATAATTTGCGTAATGACTTACCTTCCTGCTAGGAATTCAAGAGGTATTACCATTAAAGTGACAGTTCTGAAAAGTAATACAGAAGTGAGCCGTAATTTTTAACCCTACCTGTACATGACATATAGGAACCCATCCACTTGTGTTCTACTAAACTTTTAGCTTGGACAACATCTTATAGGAATGAGCACAACAATCAATTTTAGATAGGGATGTAGGAGAGCAACCAGAAGATTAGCTTTTTCTGCCCTTGATTGGGCTTCAAGCTGTACATACAGATATATTTTTTCCAGCTCTTTTTTGAAGAAATAGGTAACATATAAAGAACTGTAGTTTAGTTTAAGTTCTGGTCATAACAATATGGGAATTGAATGAAGTGTAAAGTTTTAGGATTGCTTAACTTTACAGCTGTCTTAAAGGTGTAACTTCACTTTTCTGTTAGATAAGAGGAAATGAATTCATTCCCTAAGGCAGACTTCTAAAATGGGTCAAATGAAGTATTCCCTAAAAGTGTCCATTGTTCTTCATTGACTAGGGAACATTGCATACAGGAATCACTTTGAGATGAAGATACCTAAATTTAAGTGCTTTCGGGTGCACTGGGCTTCTAAGTTCCCATTACAGTCACTGGAGCCTGAAGAGCAATTCAGCTCACCATAGAGTAGGTACCTAGTGACTGATCAGCTGAATCATTCATTGCTTGTTTTAACTCAATTTTCATTAATAGTAATAGGATCTTGGACATTTTATATCTACTTGCTTATATTTAGGGGTTTTAATCTAGAATTGAGCTCACATCATAAGCATTGGGATCTACCCAACACCAACATATTAATCCCAGGCATGTGAGCCCTACCCATCATTTCAGATAATTTCCACCTTATTTTAAAAGCATCAATGAAATAACTGAGCCAAAGTGAGTTGTAGAACCAAGGTCTCCCTAAACTTAAGCCTTCATGAGAATTACACATAGAAAAGGCATATTATTCTTGAAAGTTACAACTTGACCTGAATCTCAAAATCCATCAGTCAATCAACTGAAGGTGGGATGTTGTTACAAGTACAGGTAAATCACTCTTTGACATCATACTTATCACAAAATAGATAGGCAGTGTTTGAGCACTAGACCCTCTCCACTAGCAGCAATAGAAGGATGCTGAGACAATTGCCTTATCTTAAATCCTGCCTCATTCCTGTTATGAAACATGTAATGTGCATTGCTTTAAAGACAACACAAAAAAGGAATTAAGCCCTTTCTACAAAGTGAAAAACTGTTGGCAGGACCTTCCTTTAAGCAGTAACATAGCAGATAGTTCACTCTTACAAAGAGTCCATGGGTAATGATCCAATACATTTCTTCCTTGTCTCCCAGACAACTCTCTCCATAGTGAAATAAGGAAGTATTGATAAATTAATAATTTCATTTTCAGTCATTCCATGCAACATTAACAGAGAGAGCATGTACACATGCCTCAGGACTCTGCTTCAGCAGAGTTGGACTCTGAATCAGACCTTTACAGTCCTAAGAAATTAATTTAATTTAATTGCAGTGGGGCACAGTGCACACACAGTTTAGACAAGTCCAGAAGGAAGTGTCAGCCCCATTAGCAGTATCCAAATTTTGGAGGTGACAAAAAGGCAGTGAGGTGTTCAGAGTCAAAATTTGTTTACCTTTTACTTGACATTCTTATGGGAGGATTCCAGTGCCTCTGAGCTGGGGATAAGACATTTCCAACCTCTGGTCATTCCCAAGTTGTATGGAGCACCACTAGAAACCCTTGCCTGGGCAGAAGGCCCATGTAGAATTATCCAAAACACTGCAGGAGATACAATATACAAGTGAGGAGGCCATCAAGTGAAAACAAGGAAGAGGAGCCATCCACAGTAACCTTTTAAACAGCTGAGTTAGCCTCTGTTCATTTGCAGGCTATGTGTAAGCCAATGTATTGGCTGTGGATTTTATGAAGCTTTTACCAGGTACCAGGCCTTCATGGAATCATAGACTCGTAGAATGTTTTGATTTGGAAGGGATCTTTAAAGATCCTGTAGCTCAACCCCATGTCATGGACAAGGACATCTTTCACTAGATCAGGTTGCTCAAAGCCCCATCTAACCTGGCCTTGAACACATCCAGGGAGGGGATATCCACAGCTTCTCTGGGCAGCCTGTTGTCAGTGTTTCATCACTCTGCCCACTGTAGTTTCATCTGTGAAGCCAAGACTGCAAAACTTAACCTATTCGACTTTCACTTCACCAGTCAGTTAGTGTATTCCTCCAGGCCTAGGACTGCAGTCTAAAATGTGGCCTACTAGGCCACAGTGAAGCCCTGCTAGGGCTAACAGTGAAGCTGGATATTACATTGACCTTTAAAGCCTATTGAAACCTTTTTGTCTTTTAATGGCAATAGAAGCAGCAGGGAGAGCCTTTCCACAACCCAGGAATTTCCTGTCCTCAGGTTCTGCACTTCAACCCATCTCTAATTATTGGGCAATTACCTCAAGGGGAACAGCTTTCCAAATTCACTTTTAAATACAGAGAACCTTTCATTTTTTATTGCATTAGAGCGATTAGTCAAATGGCTTTGTGGAACCAACTGCTTTAGAGCATCACATTATGAACTGATTTCATTACTACTTGGCAAGATGCAGTAATTGGAAGTCTCCTTGCACCAGGGCTTACAGAAAGGGCTGTAGGCCAGCACTGTAATTTCAGTAAATACAATCACATTTTACCACATCACTTTACTAAACAGGCAACCCACAAAAAGCAACTGATAAGAACGCAAAGTATCCATGAGATGGGGACTTCATCCTGTTCGTAAAAGAAAGTATTATGACCCCTTCACATTCACTCTAACAGATAGAAAAATCAAACTCTATTTACTTTGCCAGTCCATCAACACTTCACATGAAGTGAATAGGAATTTTGAGGGCATGCTTGTATAAATGAGGTAGGAGAGTTAAAATCAGTTTTTTTTTTTTTAAAGGTCTAGAGTTACATGTGTGAGATACCCTATCTGTGTTTTTTTTTTCTCTCTCTCTCTCTCAAAAAAAAAAAAAAAAGGAGAAATAATTTGAAAGGTAAGATTTCTCAAGACAAATAGGGGCTTGAGAAATTTGCCCCAAATAAATTCCTTATTTGCCATCTTCTGCCAAGCATGGGTGCTGAGCAAGCCTGCTTCATTTCATGTAAATCTACTCCCTGCTGGCAATGATGAAAATGAAAAAAATCCCTCCTCCACTTTCTCCACCTGCCACCAGCTTTCTCACTAAAGTTATGTTATCCGATATGGAGTCCCCAGTCTGCTGTTGTACTGCAGCTGTTGGCTGGGGTGGAGTTAACCTTCTTGATAGCAACCCAAATAGTGCCATGCTTTGAATCTGAGAACACAATGGTGTTGGTAACACTGCAGTGTTTTTGCTGTTGCTGAGGAGTGCTTGCACAGCATCAAGGCTTTCTGTTTCTCCTTCTCCCACCCCAGTGAATAGGCTGGGAGGGAAGCAGCTGATCTGAACAGGCCAAAGCGATGATCCATGCCATATGATATCATGCTTAGCAATAAAAAGCTGGGGAGTTTTGTCTTCCAAGGTAGACATTGGTCAGAGACTGTCTGGGCATCAGTCTGCTTGTGGGAGGTGGTGAGTTTGCATCACGTTTTCTTTTTCCTCTTTCCTTCACTTAGCAAACTCCAATAATCTCAACCCACAAGTTTTCTCATTTTTGCTCTCCTCCATCCCACTCTGAGGGTGTGTGAGAAAACAGCTGTATGGTTGTATGGCTGCTGGTTAGGTTCACCCCACCACACCACTTTGCTTCCAACACAACTCAAGACATCAAGAAGCTAGAAAAGCCCTACCAGCCTGATTAAATGAGACTTGGCCACAGTTAATCCTTCATTATTTGTCATCCTGTACTTCCTAGAGTGTGCATCTCCCATCTTTCAACATGCTGCTACCTACTAGTTCTCCTTTGCTTTTTTTTCGAAAAACAGTAAGTTCCCTCATGGCTGTGATATGACAGGTAATAGTAAAGTAGAGCATGTGAGAGGGTTAAGTCCAGCCCAGAGAGGAGCTGAAAATTGGGAGTTTACTTAAGGAAAGAAATAGGTTCAACAGGCTTCCAAGAACTTATTAAAAATAAGCTTCATATAAGTATCCAAACAGAGAAGAAACTCCTGCTAGACTATTCCAAAATTTAAAATTTTTCAAGAGGTTTTCTGATTGCTGTAGATCATAACTTTACATTGGCAGCTCATTCAAAGCCATCATCTTATTCCCACTTAAGAAATGTAGTTGCTTTCAGGTAGTTAAGCCATTCACACCAGAATCCTGAGCTTAACAAGGTAAATAAATATGTTCCCACAGTGCAGATTTTCAGAAGGTACATCTATGCATCAGTAACTTTTAGTTCATGGAAGCATGGCTTTCATCATAACCAGAACAGCCTAACAGTCCATCTGGGATTCTGCTAGACAAATGAATAAATTCAGAAATGCTGGTTTGCCGCAGGAGATGTACAGTGCTTTGAAACTTGGATCCATTCAGGTTGCTGATCTTGTCTGAAGGTTGCAAGACAAGGGTCAGCCCAAAAACAACTGCTAAAAAATAAAAGTTCCTGTCTGAAATGTTTTGTGTTTTTTTTTTTTTCCCCAAATATTTACAAAAAATGCAACAATGGACAGAAAGCAGCTCTGCCCTTCAGTTCTGAAATGCTACAGTTTTCACACCAGACTTGGCTTTGGCTCTCCTGCTTCAGTGGGGTTCTGGATGGCCTTTCCAACCCAATTGAAGCTAATGCTGGGAGCAGGACAGCTGGGCAGCCAGAGAGGTGAATAGCTGGGCTGTCAGCACAGGGGGTAGCACAGGATCCTCTGTCTAATTTGAAGCACAGTCTTGAACTTGATAGTTGACCTCCCTAAGATTTACCCAGGATGCCAATGACAAGGGATGCCTGGGTGGATCTCCCTCTGCTCTTACAGAAGCTTTTTAGCTTTTTGACTCTATTGATGGAGCTAAGCAAAAGAAAGCAGAAGAATGACTCTCACGTTAACTAGGATTTCATGAAGAAAGGCCGTTTAGAAAGGGCGGGAGAGAAGAAGAAGAGTGGTTAAGGTGTTCTGTCAAGATGTGTGCGAGTTTAACCCCATGTTTTACTTCTGTCTTCCATCAAGGCAACTGCTTCAACAACTGATCTAGTATAACTGCATGGCCAAGGTCACTCACACATGACACTGGGAAATCTGGGATACTTTATCTACTGTAATTTCTTCTCTGGGACAGGGGAACAGGAAGCAAGTGAAGAAACAGCGGTGGATATACTCACTGACTCTTCTACCAAACTGAGGAGATTTTGCAGAACAGTACACTGATGGGAACTTCGTAATGCTTTCTTATTTCACTGCTTCTAGTTTCAGGTTAAAAAAGTGTTTGTTTTCTCCTGTTATTAGTGATTGGTGCTCATTTTTATAAGCACCAATCTTTCCCACAGGCCTCAACATTGCCTTCACTGATTTAAGCCTTTGAATGGCTATCAAAAGTGATTCATTATTTTCTCCATATTTTTTAACTTGAGATAGTCATAAAGTAGTCTGCTTAGTGACATGTTTAAGACCTTTCCTGAAGGGATATAATTAAATGTTATGTTCTATATTATATAAAATATTCCATCCTGACTCCAAAATATTAAGTTTATGCCATCATCTTCATTCAGTTTGCTATTCTTCAAGAGGGAAAAGGAACATTTCTTTTGCTTTGTTTCATGTTCACCCTTGAAATTTGTCACATTTTTATAGGCCACAGTTCTTTATGAGCCTCTGTTCAGATGTTACTAGCCTTCAAAATATGAGTCCTCTCACTGAAGAGGTACACAATTATAATTATTTAAGATAGCAGGCTCATTCAGATTGTTTTCCAGTAATGTAAGGTGCCACTTTTTCTGTTAAAGTCTTGCCTGCTTTCAGTTCTTTGATAGAATGCTAAATATGCCCAGGTCAGCTCTGGTCTCACAACAGCAGATATGAAATATTTTTTTCAGCTGATTAAGAGAGCGAAGGCTGTTGTAGTTCAGCTCTGAAATATCAGATATTGCCCAATGAACTCAGGGAGAGAACACTGCTGAATTTGGCTTCAAAATTAGGTTTGTTTCAATTCTAATCCTCCAAGAACCTGAGAAGAACCTCCTTCCTCCCTGAGAAGAGCTTTGCACAAGAGTATAAAGAATAGTAGTTTGATACTTGTTTGATACTTGTAGTTGTATCAAATAGTAGTTTGATACTTGGCCACTTGTTATACGAATTGAGCAGGCTGCCTGAATTGTTCTGCTTGTATCTGTATTACAAAAGCTAAACTAATACAGTAAGTATCAAGGTCCAAATATGCGCCCTCATATTGACCTAAAATTTTCAGTCCAGTCCATCTGGAGTAACATTGATAGTCCACACAAGCCCTATGTAAGCCAGTTCATTTAAGTAGAAGATTCCAAGTCAAGAACCTGCAGCACCAAACCTGAGGTATGATATAGATATAAATACATGTGGACACATACACACCCATGTTACAGTCATGAGAGTTAGGACTCCATGGCCAGTGTAAGTTACTGGTACATTACAAAGAGTTTCAAAGCATTTTATGAAGATTCTAAGATCATATGTTTCAGAAAGAAAATAGGTTAAATGTTTATAAATATCTTTGTCAGACTTCTTTAAGTAAGTTAAGGAGAATGATTCAACTATTTTGAAAATATTAAAGATTAAATTTCTTTGTATAAAGCAACTTTAGAAGACTGCATTAAGAGTAAAGGTCATTTGGAGTGAGACTTAGGCTTGCCATCCTCTTCACAAAAAAAGGATATCTGTTATTTACCCAACATAATAAGGACATGAACCTGTTGGAGTGAGTCCTCAGGAGAGCTACAAAGATGATCAAGGTGCTGGAGCACCTTTTCTGTGAAGACAGGCTGAAGTTGTTGGAGTTGTTCGGCCTAGAGAAGAGAAGGCTCCGGGGAGACCTTATAGATGCCTTCAAGTGCCTAAAGGGGGACTACAGGAAAGCTGGGGAGGGACTTTTTACAAGGGCATGTAGGGATAGGACAAGGAGTGATGGCTTTAAACTTAAAGAGGGTAAGTTTAAATTAGCTATAAGGAAGAAGTTCTTCACTATGAGGATGGCGAGGCACTGAAACAGGCTGCCCAGAGAAGCTGTGGATGCCCCATCCCTGGAAGTGTTCAAGGCTGGGTTAGATGGGGCTTTGAGCAACCTGGTCTAGTGGGAGGTGTCCCTGCCTATGGCAGGGGATTGAAATTAGATGATCTTTAAGGTCCCTTTCAACCCAAACCATTCTGTGAATCTACAATTCATATATGTAGGGCTTATAGGATAAAGCAATGATGAATCTGATACCCCAGAGCAAGTAGGTGTTATATACATGCTGCTTAAACACCAGGCTAAATCCAGAGCCCCAAGTTTGCTCATATTCCAGCCTGCACACACAAGCCCTTTGCTAATAATGTAAGCACAAGAGTACATCTTCATTCAGTTTGAAGTGATTCAAGCACTGGCAACAGCAATGCAGAGAATATGAACAAGCCACTTTTTGTGATTCTACTTTATTCTTTAAAGCAGACTATCAGATATACTCACTTGCCTTGTGTTTTGCCTGATAGAGGTTTCATGATTCCTAGAAGTATTTTGGCCTTGACAAACAGTAAGTGGGTCTCTTCTAAGAAATAGAATAGAATGTTTCCGCTTATTTAACAAGTGACATTTATTGATTGTTCTGCTGCTGTCAAATATAGTTCAGAAAAAAATGAAAAATAATAAAAAAAGTATGAAGTCATCACCGTTACCACAAGAAGCTCTTGAATCTCATGAAATTCTTGCTGGAAAAAAACGAAAAAAACAAACAAAAAAAAAAAAACAGGTTGACAGATCTGCTGGAGGACTTTTTGGTTTTCTTTTCCTCTTTCATACCACATCTCAAAAAAGCAATGGTGACATTACTACAGTAGCTCCCTTCACTATCCCCAAGCACATAGGCATCCTTGCTTAGGCTTTGCTGAGAGGTACAGGAGAGCAGTAAGCCACAGGCTGGCAGAATTTAAGATGTCATGTTTCTGCAAAGTCCTGTCCACCCTGGGACAGCAGGACCACCTCCTGATGCCACAGCAGTGGCATCATTGTGGTGTCATTGCTAACGCTCAGTCAGGGGCCAGAGGAGGGGACGTCTGCTCCAGAGGCTTCAAGCTCAGTGCAGCCCCAGGGGTGTTCTCTACAGGTCTGCACTTATTTCATGGAATAATTTTAATGTGTTACATGCCTGATAATTACACTGTCTAAGAAATCAACCCAAATTGTGCCCCAACGTTAAAACAAAAACAAACACAAACAAACAAAAACATTAGGAGTTTCCATCATTCATACTGTTCTCGATGTTGAAGAGACTTAGTTAAAAAGCAAACAGGCTATCTTTAGGATGTTTCTTCCCCTACAGATTTCATTTCAGACAGAAATAAACCCATCGTGCAGAGGATAATAAGAAAAAAACAACTATATTTTGTATACTCAAGGACACTTTGGGTGAATACAAGGACGTAGTCAAGACAAATTTTTAAACACAGTAGGTCACAAGTTGAACATCAATCAGCTTGTAATGCTTTTATGAAACACTAAGACACATCTAGGAGCGTGCTAAGAAATATGAAGAGGTGTCTTGCATTTTAAGACATGGAAAAATTCTCCATTGTAGCAAGTGGTTATTGGGACTGACAAATTATATACTGCTTCAGGCTCTGTGTTTCATGGACTTCACAGTTAAGAAGAGTCCATAGCTAGATTGCTAAAGCTGGATAAAACAGAATATCGATATTGTAGTGCTTTCTGATCTTATAATGCCTCCAGAAGTAGCCTCTCCACAGCAGTTTGCCCCTTCAGTAGCTCAAGGGCTGATCTGTGCTCCAGGTCCAAGATTGTCTTTAGATAACTCTCCATAGCACAGAAGAACAGAAGAATCACTCAGTTACCTTGCTGAGCTCTCAGCAGAGCCTCATGCAGACAGGAACTGGCAGGAGTAAGGGAAACAGGGGGATACCCAACAACAAGGAGCACAGAACCACTCCTAGCCAGCTTTCCTGCCAAAAGAAACCTACTATCACATTGCAGCCTGAGGGAGAGATATCAGTGCTCAAGTACATAAAGGAATAGTTCTTCCCTGTGCTCAGTGTAGAAAACTTAGATTAATGGGCTTTAACCACACCAAGGCAGTTTTCAATAGCTAAAAGCTTTCTGGAGTGAGAAATTGGTGCAGGATAGGAACGGGTTTCTCATCAGAGTCTGCACAGCCCCTGCTACTAGAGGCAAGGAAGAAACCAGACAAGGATAACAGCCTTGGACCATGGCATTAGCCTGCTTTTGGGCAGAAGGATAAAGCAGTTTCTGCCAGCCTTATTTGACATCATTTTTTATCCCAGACTTTCAGTACTGAAGCTCCGGCCATGGTATTTATCATAAATATTTTGTTAAGTGGTGTATTGCCTTGTCTCCCTTCACTCACAAATAACATGGAGTTTTCACAAGTGAGAAGACACTTCAGTAGATAAATGACTCTTAAAAGTAATTATATAATCAGGGGCAGGGAGAATGAAGAGTATTTAGGCCTACTTAGACCTACAATTCCCATATAGCTGAAGCACTGAAACATTTGCTAAGTGACTAGCTGTAAGTGGGCCCAGAGTTGATATGTTTTCCAAGAGAAAAGCTGTTCTTAATGACACTTCTTTTGAACTCCCTATTTCCTGTATTTGTCTCATTCATGTCTGTAGTGCTATCGATATGGATATAATTTTAAGAAAGCAGTTGAAAATAATTGGAAGTTGGCATCATTTCACTGAGGACCATGAAGCTTTATGGACAGAACTCAGCCTGGCCAAGGGCATCTTCTAACAGCCAAGCAGCCTGTCTTGTACTGTTCTTTCTTTTCCTTGCATCATCATCTCTTCTCACATCCTGCCACATGGCAGGTGGACATAATTAATGTGTAAAAAATGCTTTAAAACCTGAGATGAATGACACTCTGAAGAACAACAGTTACTTGGAACAACTTCAGAAACTGACATTGTATATTCACTAATTTTACTTCCAGTCTGAATTTTCCATAGGTAATATGCAATGCTCACGGCCCAACATGAGGATCATTTGTGTTAGCCAGAAATTGTTTGTACTTTCTCTTATATTCTCTATATTGATCACCTATTATCTGAAGGAAATCTTACTCAAAGGCAAGAAAAGTTAGAAAATACTTTACAAGTATTTTAAACCTGAAAAAAACTGTTTAAACTAAACAATCCTTCTTTGCACAAGTGCCATTTGAAATGCATCAGTTATACATAAAAGTGTTTACACACTTTATTTCAGGAATGCTACCTTTGAATAACTGGCCTATTTATTTTCATCATCACAGCCTCTTGATTCTTATCAAATGCACCTTCAGATCCAGAGAACATGAACCATTTCCGTTCTTAACCAACAACTCCTTAGCACAATGCAGCATAGGAGAGGTGACACTGTTACAGCTGCAGCTAATGGAGAAAACATATTTTCTCCCAATGAGATGGGGCTTCTAGCAGAGTGTTTTGGATGAAGTTGGAAAAAAATATTAATATATCTCTATATTTGTATATTTATGTATATATAAATGCTCCTTCCACCACCAGCTCCTTCCACCTCCCACCGCTACCTATCCCAGGCTGCTGCCTTTCTGGACGTGCTGCAAAAGTACCTTAGGGAAGAGGATGCCCTCTCGAGTGATGGAGCAGCACAGATGCCTGGCTGAATCACACTTTAAACACTGCAGGGTATTAGCTCATCTCGAGCACAGAGTGTCAGCATGCCTGCATTTAAGTAGACACTATTCTCAGAAGTGCCCAAGCCACTTAGAGGCATATGTCTTGTCAAAATAAGACAGCTACTTTCGAAAGAACCATTCTCTGCCCTCAGCTGCTGTCCTCAGCATTCAGGTTGCTGTGCATTGCCTGAGAAAACCCCCTAGAGAGTAGTTTTCAGTGACACGGACCAAAGATTGTAACTTTGCACCACTCAATAACCTTTTATAGCTTTGTTATACTACCATTAATCTCCTTTGTTTTTTTAAAGCCACCTCTCCATCTTTTAGGATGACGGAAGATTTTTCCCCATTAAGTGCACATTACTGATACAAATTCCCTGTCTGTTGTGCAGAAATCACAATCATTCTGCAATATAACCATGCTCT
The DNA here is from genome assembly GCF_013377495.2 of Cygnus atratus. Lineage (NCBI taxonomy): Eukaryota > Metazoa > Chordata > Aves > Anseriformes > Anatidae > Cygnus > Cygnus atratus. Next base: position 15,434,553 of record NC_066364.1, on the reverse strand, counting down.
ACAGCTGTACGTTTAGGAGAAGAGCACCTCTGGGTTTTTAGGGCATCTTTCTCATGGCTGCTCCACACCACCTCTTTCAGTGTAGGTCTGCCTCACTAACTAGTCCTGCATCAGGCTGATTCTCAGACACACCTTTTGCTGTCATTTCATTTTCCTCAAACAGAGCTGTCCTTCTTAAATGATTCCTTAGAAAACATTTTATCTTCCCTGTGACATTCAGCTGCACTGCCAAAAGTGGAAACCTGAAAAAACCACCATGACAAGCATGAATGCCTTTCTGATACATAGCTTTCCATTGTGAAGTTGAACACCTAGTCCTGTCTCTGTCTCAGCAGCAGGAACAAAGCTGAACAACCACTTCTATGGGCTCGCAGTCCAAGTCTTATCCTTTCCATTTGCCTGGCACTCAGTTAACCTTCCTTTCATAGCAGCGTCAAAGAGCAAGTCAGGATTAGTGCTCCAATAATACCTCATCCCAGCGTCTCAACCTCATGGGTCGGTGAAACAGCAATTTTATAGGAAAAAAAAAAAAAAAGTAATATATTCTCTAGGCAGTGGAACCCGGGAGCCCTGGGCTGACAGTGAACAGGCACCTTCCAGCTAAATAACGGGGACAAGAGCCAACCACTCATGGCTGGGCTGCCGCAGGACAGCTTCCCCTACTGAGCAGAGGAAGGGACAAACCTTGCCAGAACCTTTGCAAACTAATCCCCTGAGTTTCTTCCATTTGAGCCAGGCAAGTTTAGGAGCCTCCTGCCTGTGATATCTTCCCCTGACCATGGCACCCTCTGAGGTCTGGGAGACTACTTGTCTTCAATGCAGCATTTTACCTTTGTTATAGGGATGAGGTATGATGGGACGAGAAGGTTGATGAATAGCTTTCTCCACAATACCCTACAAAACAGCTCCTTCACAAGTCACTAGCACAGAGACAGGGTATGAATTAAGAGCAGGGTTTTACTCAGGGCACCAAGCTTCTGCTGCCACTTGTTGGCTGGATGGAATCAAAGGCAGTTGATCAGATACCCTAAGTGAGTTTTCAGAAGTGAATGCCCTCCACAAACTGTCTGTAAGTTCCTGTCTAGGCATAAAAGTATCTCCACAGCTCTAAGAAATAGTGATATCTGGATTTTATCTCGGCCATTTATCTCATAAATGGTTTAAACGCTGCAATAACAGCAGTCATTAAACCTCTAAAGTGCCTATAAACCAGCTCTCAGCTGGGGACCAAGATGCCTTTCCAGTTCTTCTTGGATTTACATGCAATAGCACAGTTATAAACACCCTCACTGGTAAATCATCCAGGAAGAAGGTTTGTGCAACTTGTTTTCTTTCACACCACTTTATCTATTAATTTTAAAATATATATATATCAAAACATTGAGTTCAAGGCTTTTTATCCACAGCTTCTCTGCTCTTCATCGTTTTATTATACAGTACTAACACATAGCCATGTATTCTTGAGTAGCTGTTTCCTTGAGGTTTCCTCAAGAAACATTCTGCCAGGTGGTAGGGGAACTCACTCCATACTGGGTAAGCCAGCAACTCATGACAATAGAGTTTCTTCTCACAGAACCACACAGGATGGTTGGGGTTTGCAGGGACCTGAGGAGGCCCCGGCCCCACCCCTGCTCCAGCAGGGCCACCCAGAGCAGGGTGCCCAGCACCACGTCCAGGCGGCTTCTGAAGGCCTCCAGGGAGGAGACCCCATCGCCTCTCTGGGCAGCCTGGGGCAGGGCCCCAGCACCCACACGGCACAGAAGGGCTCCTGGTGTTCAAAAGAAACCTCCTGTGCTCCAGTTTGTGCCCACGGCCTCTTGTCCTGGCACTGGGCACCACTGGGCAGAGCCTGGCCCTGTCCTCCCAGCACCTCCCTTCAGGCACTGACAGGCCCTGATGGGATCCCCTGGGCCTCCTCTTCTCCAGGCAGAGCAGTCTGAAAAATTTCTCTTAGACTCAGCAGCAGATTTTGTTATATTAATATTAACTCATTTAGAAATTAAAAAAAAAAAAAAAGCTGGATCCCTTCAGCTTTTTTATTCCACCAGTGATTTTGAATCTCCAACTGCTTAAAACTTCAAAGATGATACTTATCTACAGGACACATATCAAGCCAGGAAAAAGGTCTACATAAGGTAGGAAACAGCTAGTGATTCGGCAATGATAACATCATGGGGGAAAGGTAGTATATTTACAGCTATAAACAAGAGGATTTAGTAACTATATTTTCAGTTATGCAAAGATGCATTTGTGCTCTTAGCCTTCCTTGTGTCCGTACTGTGAGCCATCAGCTCAGGAACAGCAAGAAGCTACAAGATTTTTCTTCTTGCAGCAACCAAAGGGGTGCAATATTGCTGCTGACATCTCCCAGTACTCTCCCATTGCCCAGCATCTAGCACCTGGACAGACTTCCCATGTGGCAATGAGGTGGTGGGGTCTGGGAGGGTCCTGGAGCCCTCACAGCACCACCGTGGCAGATCTCATCAGTTCAGCACACACATCAGTCCTTTTGGGACTTACAAACCCTGTGTTTCAATCCATCCCTCCCAAGTAGTCAACACCACGGGGCTTAGGCTGTGAAGTGTTTTGTATGCTGCAGGTGAGCCACCTTACCTTCCAGCTGCTTTCACTCAAACACCAAAGCTGGAGCAGATGGGGACAACATTGACTTTTCAGTGAGGAGCAGAACTGGGGATGAAGAACGCCCAGGAATCAGCTCTCTTCTTTTACAGGGAAGGTCTCCTAAAACTGTGCATAGGCTGGAGGAGGGACACCAGCTCTGAGCCTCTCCCAGCAGGGATGCTGGTAATTCAGAGCCAGGTACCCAGACAGAGCCCACTTCTACTCCCTCTCATCCTAGCGTGTTAGCGACCACTCTCCCTTGAGCATACATCCATACAGTGGTCATATACAGAAGTCATCTGAGGGGCCAACGGCCAGCATCTGGGGTTGCCTAGGTCCCAGGGGGTAACCCTAGGGGGGTTACATTAGCCTCTTGATCACTCTAAAGAGAATATGAATCTGGCTTCACCTCCTTGGCAGTTAGGGTTTCAGAGAGGCTGGAGGGAATCCCATCTCAGCTATGCATTCACCCTGGGGTGCATGCTTTTCTCCTACACCTTGTCAAAGAGTAAAATAAGTGAGGAAGATTCAAGGATACAGCATCCAGACAGAAAGAAAGGAATTAACTATGGACTATTTTAACTAACTATTTTAACTTAACTATTTTAGACCGTATTTTTTAAGGTAGAGCTACTTAGGGTTCTTGTCTGAAGCTTTCACCCAGCAAGCAGCAAATTCTCACTGACTTTGACAGCAGTAGAGAAATGTAATGCATCATCACATGCCTGAGCTGCTCCTGACCCCTCTGCAGACCTTGTACACAAGCCTCCAGCATCTCCTCCCCAGCCAGGGCAGCGCAGATCCCACCTCTAGCAACATCAGAGTGGTACAAAACACCAGGTTGCTGGTAAAGGTTTGTTTTTTAATAAGCAGATTTATGGTGCATCAGAGGCAGAAAAGGCTGCTGAAAAATTGAACTTTTCCATTAGAGTTGAAGGCAACAATGTCTGTGAAGCCCCCAGCCCTTTGTGGAGCTTCAACAGTCTCAGGATGATTTTTTGGTGAATTCTGCTCAGATGAGCTTTCTCCTTGTCATAAAAGTGGTGCACCAGAGGAGGAAAGCTGGCAACAGCCATCTGCATGGCTGCAGGAGCCTGCAAGCAGCCTTCTGCATGTCCTTAGCCTCAAGCCATAAAACATTGCAGCAGTAAGGGCTGAAAATGCAAGTTTGCCCCAGACTTCTCTGAGGAGCTACTGAAGATGAGTGCAGAAGGTCGGATGGTCTGCTGGTAGCTGCACAGGTGAGGAAATGTGTTCTGCACTACTGAGAGGTGCCAAAGCACTACATGCTTTGTGCCTGGTTGTGGCTTTGCTGCCTTACAGCTAGGATGTGTCCAGGCCACAAAGTAAGCACCCATCTCACTCTCAAGGGATCTCTCCCATCCACCTGGAAGGGAAAGGGACATACAATAGAAAAAAGTACCCTGACCAGTGAGAAATGCAATAACCATCAGCCACAGCTGGATCCAGGAGGAGACAGTGTTACAGGGCTGTCCAGCTGTCCAGCTGCTGGGAGCTGCGTGACATGGTCACAATGTCCTCAGCATGGAAAACCATGTCTGAGGTGACCTGCATACACCAGCTGGACCAGAAATTGATTGGGAAAGCCCTAAGGAGAAGATTAAGGTTTTGTTTGTTTGTTTTCTTGCTTCAGCAGCCTTGTCGTCAATACTTGTGTGGAAATGTAAGAGGAAGGCAGTCCCTCAGTGCTTTCTTGACAAGTTATCGAGTTGTGCTGTGAAACCTGTTGTCTGAAACTGTCTGTAAATGAGCAAAAATCCTGTTAGCTTTGTCTCTGGTTGCTGTAGTCGCAGGAATGAAAAAAGGGGAAATTTTCTTTCCTGAGGTGACTTTCCTGCATTCAATACCTTAAAAGAAGATAAACGCAATGCTGCCTTTCCTTGTCTTGGCTGAATCTGCAGAGTGCTAAATACCCTGCAATGAGGCTTGGGGGGGGTTATTTAAACTTTTCCAGGTAAGGTAAGCCACACTCATGTCTCTGGGTCTGTTATCCTGGGTCGTATTCATGCCCTGAAGTAGTCTGGGAGCTGTTCGTTCATCCCAGATCAGCTGGATGCCCCGTGCCATTAGTCATGGCTCTCAGGCTGGCAGGAATGGCTCATTTTGAGGCAGAACACATCCACTGGGCAGGTGGGTCCCCAATCTGCACATCCCTGCAGCTCACTGACCTGCGCCTGGCAGTGCCAGAGCTCTGCAGGGAGCAGCCGATACTCCTCACATCAGCACCCTTTGCTCAGAATGGAAGCATTTCGGCGTACATAGGCACTTTCCCAATCCATGCAATAGGTGTTCGCATGCCTAGTTGGCTTACGCAGGGAACTTTCTTCCAGTTAAAGAGAGATTAAAAGTATTTGATCTCGTGTCATGAAACTGTTCTGGCTGTGTTAAGAACAGAGCGAGTAAGACCAGCAAGGTCCAGAAAGGGAGGCAGTGTTTGGGGAAATAAACCTAACCAAGGGGCTGAGCTGGCATCTCTGTAACTACTGCACTGTGTGGACAGTTCAGTATTTGCTCAGTTATCTCTGTGTGGTGCTCTGTGGACAACATATAGGTTGGCCGTTGCTTTTTACTATGGACTGATGTGACTGACTGTGGTTCTCTTCTGTTTAGTTAATTTACTCCTCTTCATGTATATAAGCTCCTCATCAGCCCAGCAGAGAGCGGCTGACAAATGTCTTCTCCTCAGTGTGGCCATCCAAAATGATCCCTGTGGTGAGCCCAAGCACTGCCAGGGACTCTGTGGGCACTTGGGGGTCAGGTCTGCACTGGGGTCCTACTGCATGTACAGATACGTCCTCCAGCTGGTGAACTAAACTTACCGCAATAAAAGGAGCTTTGGAGCAGGTTGTACTGGCAAATGCCATTGACAACATCTTCCTGAGTACAACAGAAAGCCTGGATATTTTTCCATAATGGAAAATGTGCTACGACCTGCAAAACTGGTAAATAATTTGTCTCCTATGTTTTTCAGTCTTCAAATATTTTTGTTCCTTCCACTGGTTGTGTCCCTTCAGCAGTCACTGCAAGATTTGAATCACAACTGCATATACCAAAGTCTTACTAAAAGAATTTGGGCTTACTACAGGGATGGCAAAAAATAATAAAATAAAATAAAATAAAATAAAATAAAATAAAAATTCTCCCTTTTGTACATGTAAGGATTAAAAACCTATCAGCTCTATCCATCACTGCCTGTTTCTAAGACTGAGTTCTACATTTAGTTATTTAAAACTGTTTATATGTTACTGATGTATATCTAGGAACTGTTCAGACTGAAGAATATCATTATTGTTTCATGAATCAGCAAACATTCCTTTGTCAAACTCCTGTCAGAGCAATTACAGTCAAATCAAATTAATTTGCACTTCCTTTTGAAATAAACAATGGGCATCTGATCAAATTAAGTGACGAGTCTCTAACTGTCACAATATGTGTCTTATTCCAATTCCCCCAGTTGACACCTTATGCTACTGCAAACGTCGCCCTTCCTAACCAAAATGCTCCCTACCTGCATGCTTCCTTTGGATGCAGTTCCAGCTACTAAGAGAAAAACACCATTCAGTGGAAGTTGCAATATCCCATGACCTGGAATATTACGAAGAATGACAGACCCTTGCTGTTTAGCACCTTGTAAGAAAAAAGCTCTGTATTTTTGATGAAAAAGCATTAGCTATTCTCTACTACATGCTGAATGATATAATTAACAACACTTAACTTCACCAATGTATCCTAAAATAAAACAAAATAAAAGCCCTAAGAAACAGTGAGGGAGTCTAAGTAAAGGGACCTATGCTAGAAACATATATGAGAATATGTACTGAGTCTGGCTGGGATGCAGTTAATTTTCCTCACAGCAATTTGTATAGTGCTGTGTTTTGGATTTCTAACTAAAAGAGCGTTGATAACATGCCAGTGTTAAATTCCAGTTCCCTCCCCATCCTGCTGGGGGAAGTGAACGAGTGGCTGGGTCGGGGATTATCTGCTGGCCAGGGTCATCCCGCCACAGTTTGCAAGAATACACATGCCACTCCCAGATCCAACATACCCGGTTACGTGCTCTGTTGGCTCCTTGATGCACCTCCAGAAGAAGTTGAGGGTCACAGAATGGTTTGGGTTGGAAGGGACCCCAAAGATCATCTGGACACCTCCCACCAGACCCAGTTGCTCAAAGCCCCATCCAGCCTGGCCTTGAACAATTCCAGACTTCTCTAGGCAACCTGATCCACATCCCTGTGATGCAGTCTGCCTGGGTAGAACATCATAATGCAAAATAACGCATAATAGGGTAAAACCCAACCCTTGGTTACTGCCCTGTTTGAGGGGGCTCGAGCAAATTAGCGAAAGTAGCAGCCAGAAAAGTGGTTCCAGGGCCAGCAGGAGATTACTTGCCTCTCCAGGAGCTCCCCTAGGCTGAGCTGTTGTGTCCCTTACAGGGATCAGGCTCAGCAAGAGACCCGTTGGTTGCCTTGTGATCCCACTGATGAGCAGATCTAGGTGTTTCCACCACAGAACTGCAGCCTTGCACAAGCTGACGTGTTAGTGGGAAGAACCTGTGAAGGAGAGAAGTCAGTGACTGTCACAAGCTGCTGCCCACAGTGATCCCTGAGCATTAGGCTCCCATCACAGCCAGCGAAGCCAGAAATGCACCTGTTTTGCAGAGGAAATATTGTCAGATGCTTGGTCCTATCCCCCAGTTTCTCCTGGGCTATGCTGTCTTGCCTCACTCCTGCACTCCTGCCCTTGCTTCCTTTGTCCTTCCTGTGCTTGATTTCATCTGTGTATCCATGGCATCTGGACAGATGGGATATATATTTTTTTCCATGTTGATTTTGTCAGAAGTTTTCCTGAACAAGCTGCCATATGAGATCTGCAAAGCCTTTGCTTTGGACAAATGTCTCCCCAGTGACAAAAGATATGGTGAAACGAAGCAGTCAGTCAGGTGTACAGCAGCCTGACTCCCTTAATGACATGCTTGTTATCATTTCTTACTGCCAAATGATGTTTAATTTCCTTTCCAGAATAGTCCGTGCTGGCAAGCAACTCATCTTGGAAGTCACTTCTATGCAGGGCTGTGCTCCCATCACTGCAGCAGGGCAAATGCAGGTCTGGCAGAAAGAGCACACCCTGGGGATGTGCTCAGAGGGTGGCTTGATGCACCAAAGGGTGAAGGGCAAAGGACACTGCCTCCAGCAGCTCCTACACACAGCCCTGCTGGGTGCAGCTTCAGAGGACCAGCATCACGAGGGCTTTCAGAAGAGAACACACTTCTTGGACATTTTGCTTGCCTGAGCTCATGCTGGGCTGAAGACCTTGTAGATGATCACTGGTGTATGCTTTTGTATTCCTTAACATGCCGCTTCCAAATTAGGGCAGGACTGCAGTCATTCTTTACTGGTAGTGTATGTAGTCCTTCATCCCAGGAGCTGAGTGTTTTTTACATCCAGATAACAAATTTCCAAAACATTCTTACAGATATTTATTCTATTAAATTGCTAAATGGCAGTGGAAACTTCCACAGAGTTATTATATCTATTATTGCAGGGGAATGACAGGGATAAAATGAAAATGTCTCTATATATAGCCTTTGCAATCCCAACAGCCAATGCTTTCACATATGTCAGCTCATGGTATGTATTTAGTTGGGAAATGGGAATAAAATCAGCCATTAATGATTAGAACACATTTCTGATAACAAGAAGTTCTGTTTATCCATGTTTGTTACTAGCATTTAACTGCTATAGCAACAGGCGCTTTATAAATGAGCAAAGATGCAAAAAGAAATATTCGTAGTTTCATTTGAACTTCCCAGAAGTAAAGACCATTCCTGCACTCCAGCACTGGATCTTTTTTTCTAAGTGGAGAGTTTTCATTCACAGTTTATTTATCTTAGGATGAAATGTTTAAATTATAATATTATGAAATAGACTTGATTAAATGGCATAGTACTTACTCCTTTCCTTTGGTATGTAAAAGTACATGCATTCATGGTGGTATTTGAATTACTTCACCATATTTCTACACTTCAAGGTAAGCTAGTGATGGTCCATGGCATATATGTGCTGCAAACTCCCTGTATTTGGGTCTGCATGTTCAGTGGACAGGATGAGTAATAATGAACACAAACTGAGGAAGTGGGAGACTTAGGTGGGACCATAGGAAAAAAATTCTATTCGGAGTGCGTAAGGAGCATTGGAATTGGTTGCCTAGAGCACAGGTAGTTTCCAGTATGATGTTTTTAAAAGAAAAGGTTAAATAGTTTTTCAGGAATATCATAGGTGGTAGAGCTGATCCTACCCTTGGACTTTTTGAGGCTTCACAGGGTAACAGCTAAGCTAATAAACTAACGAGGATCAGAGCAAGGGTCTAAGAACCTGTGCTTAGAACCTGTGATTTATATGATCATCCATGATGTTTAATTGTTATAACACACTCCATAATGGTTTATTATGGTGTCCAGAGCCCACGCCTACATAGCACTTCTGGATAATATGGGACATATATATCCCTATATGCAGTATAGTCAAGATATTTGACTATATATACAGTTATATACATGTATATATATATACATTTGGGACAGGAGGAAGTTTATTTGTATGGACACAAGGAGTTTTGTGCCACACACTGCTAGTGCCAGAGAACAGACCCTCGTCCTGCCTGCCTTATTAGCATAGAGCCTTCCAAAGGTTTCCTTCCAACCCTATATCACCTTATCCTGCAATACAGCCTTTTACAGAAATGAAATGTTTATGAAATGTTGGTATTGAGCCCTCATCAATATTCAGTCTGGTTTGGTTCAGGCCCTATTGTTTGTCTCTCTTCTGAAAGTATCTTCACAGCACTGATTTTGCTGATACATCACTGCTGGCTTCAGTGGAGATTGTCCTGGTTTACATTCACTGGGACTCAGAAAACAGCTTTGTTAAGGCAAAAATCCAGTATGTTGTTTTCTTCATGTATATTAGATGATGTAGAAAGAGCTAAGGATGAAAATCTTTATGATCTAGCATGGAGAAAAAAAAAGTACAGAAGTGGGCTATTGACAGCAAAGAACATAACAAGCAGTATATTTTGGAAGCTGGAAAGAATGTCACTAACTTCACAAGAAAGACAGATAATTTTCCTATCTCTGCTTAATGTATGTCATCAGTTTTTAGAACTTGTGCATCTTGGAGGACTTGCACAGTACAGATTCTTATTCTTGCTTCCACCAAGTGTGTGAGGGAGAACCTGCAGTGTCTCTGGGACCAAGGAGCCTTGGACAACAGATGGGCTTTACATGCCCTGAGACCCATAGCGTTAGTAGCACACATGTTCAGATGTTATCCAGAGCACAGGTGTCCATTATTTTCTTGGCTAAACTGTAGACTTTCTTCTTTAGACTTTGAAGGTCAGCCTGGGAAAAAAATGGGATTACTGTACCCAAGATGGGCACTTGCTGAGGTGACCTTTGGGAGATCTTGGTGCTGTGGAAGGACAAAAAAAGGGTGAGAAACCTCTACTAGCAATGATTTGAATCTGATCAGAAATAATCCCAGATTAATGGACATTAATTCCAGATTTCTGGAAGGTATGGTCCCACATCTTGTACACCTGGAGGCGTGCACAGAGCATGTCTCAGGTGAGAAAGTTAGACAGGCTTTTTGACTAAGATTGTGAAGCATAGCATGCAAAGTGCCTTTTTAAAAACTTGCTTCTTTCTTAGATACAAAAAAAGCATCTTTTTTTTTCTCTCTCTTCTTTTTTTTTTTTTTTTCCCTAAGCAGTGCCAAAGCTTCACATGAATGGCAGATCTGTACACTGGGATTTTCTTACTCCCTTTCTCTTGAACTCTCTGTCAGGATGGATATAAACAATAGCTTCACTGTTTTACAGCAAAAATACAGAGGCTTGGTTTCTAAAGCTCTTACCAGCCCACAGATAAGTAACATCCATTTATTAACAATATACCAAGAATTACATTTCTCTTCCAATCCAGGGTTTCATTAAGGCCTTCTCTGTTTCTTGAAGCTCAGAAACAATAATTTGTACAGAAATCTTTAATCAAAACAAAGGAATCGGATTCAGATCTTTTTGTAGCGTAGGAGAAGAACAGATGGCTTGTGGGAACAATTCATTATTCTGTAATATTATCTCTTTAAGCGAATCTTTAGTATGCATGAAAACTGCCAGACTGCTGACTCTGGACACATTAAAGACCCGTGTTTACACACAGCACAGGCATGGTCAAAGCAAGTTCTCTGGCTCAGTCAGCCTGCATAGTAATTGGCATTGAGCTGTTGAACAAAGCTTGGGACTTCCACTTAAAAAGAAACAGCAATGTTTTGAAATTTCACTTCATGCACAACAAATCCGTTTACAAAATAAAATTCTTTCAAATCACATTTGTTTGTTTCTTTGTTTTAATTTGCAAACGCACTGACATACGTAGTCAGACACGAAAAGTCTTCCTTGAACAGCAACAGCTTCTGTCTGAGATTAGCCCAGATAATATGGACAAAAGAATAATTGTCAGGATATTAATTTAATTTCAGCATGTACCAGAGCGTCCAAAACCAGGGTTCAACTAACTTTTAATAAACTGAAGGTATCTACCAGAAGAGAATTTCTATTCCTTAAAGCAGCAAGATTGTGAGAGGGAAAAAAGCAAACTATTTTGAGGTTGAAATGGATAGATATCAAGACTTCTCTTCTTAATACATCAGGAAAATTTCTCTGTAGAGAGAGTTTTCTGAGCTGGATGAGTAAACCTGTTAAAGAATTAGAGACAACACAAGTCATGAAGAGTCAGAACAATTTTTAATTAGCTGAATTTGTTGACAGCAGCTTGTATATTTGGACAGTAAAGGACTGCACAAGTACCCGTAGATTTGTGTGCTGCAGTGAAGGAGTCAAGTGAGGATTTTTCTTTGACAAAATATGCAGCTGTGATGTTAAGCTTACCTGGAAAATAATCCTTGTTTTTCAGTGTAAATGTAATTTCATCGTCCTGTACACTATGTCTTCAAAGCTCATGGGATGACTTGTTCCAGACTCAGAACAAAACCGCTCTGTAAACATCTATTTGATGGGGAAAGATAAATATTAAACAGGACACTTCTCACAAATTAAAATCAAAAGAGATTTTAAATCCTTTAGTACAAATTATTAAAATCAAACAAACAAAGAAAGTATTTGGAATGGCAAACAAAAAGAAACCAGGTAAAACTTCTCGATTAGCTATTTAAATTCATTCCCTCCCACCGCCCTAGAATTTCTAATACTTATAAAGAAAATATATGCTGAAAGATGAAAGGGAGAAAAAAATAGAATAATAAACTTCTATTGCATATAAAAGGAATAAGTGGGAGTAGGGGAACATATTTGTAACTATTTTCTTGTAACTAAGTAGGGCAAAATGACTTCAGAAAGGGATGGGATTATTTAAAGCACACTCATATTTTGTTGATTTTTTAATACACAATTTTCTTAAAGATAAAAATGTCAAGATTGATTGACCCAGGCTATTAATGATGAGAAAGACAGTTTTTTTGGTTTGCATTATTGATTTGTTTTTGAATTAGTAACTTAGCATGGGATTAATTTACTTAAATTATCTACATCTGCACTTGAGTTGTTAAATTTTGACTCCCTTTGTATTCAGTGGACAGAAAGGACACTTGCAGAGCGCAATTTATTGAACGCTTATCTAGACCTCTGAAACAGGTTGATGAATTGCACACTCAAAGTGCTGGGTTCTCTCAGCAACCAAAAGGCAGTTGAGTGTAACTAGTGCTGAGGCAGACCTCTTGTGTGCAGAAATCTAGATTTAATCAAGATGAATCATTCTTAGGGCGTGACTCAATTGCCCACATACAGGTATGCAATGGCATCCCAGAGGGTACAGGGGATGTCCATGTGATTGCACAGATAGGATTTTGGATCTACAGGAGACCTGCACTCTTCTCTAGCTGAATCTGAAGACTGGTTAGCACACCCTACAGTGTACAGAATTGCACTGTGTGTCCATATGGAGACAATTTAATTGAGCCAGTGTCATTGTTCTTTAGTATCTGCTTGGTATATTACTGAAATGAAGGGATATACTAGAAATTTACACAGGTTCAGAAATGGACATCTAATTGAGATACCTTCATTTCAGCAGATTGGATTTCTCTCTGGAGGTTTGCAAACACATTTACTTCTCCTCATTAGTTATGAAGTCTGACTTTATATACATTTTTATATAGATACATAAAGAGCTTTTGTAGAGATGCTCTGTTAGGTGCCAAAATCTGAGCATAATTCATGTGCCTAAATGGACAGGATCTTGATTCATACACCTGCTTTGTTAAAGTGACTCAATAATATATGCGACTCTGGAATTTCCAAGAAAAGCAATCCTTACTCATTTGCCTGCTGTGGGTAATACAGTCTCGCAGCTCAGTTTTCACTGTATCTTCAGCATCACTGAGCACTCAGCACTGAGATGCACAGCAGATGTGCTGGACACCCAGAGTTGCATTTGCGCTTCAAAACTGTGGCACTGTGTTAACCCGAAAGCACAAACTCCCATCCTTCTCCTGGGGATTTTTTGTTTGTTTATTTGTTTGTCTGCTAGGAAAGGAAGGACAGTCCTTGAGGCAGGGTATGAACCGGGGACTTGGGAAGCCAGGGTGCCAGGACCTTGCTGTGTCCAGACAGGTCACTTCTGATGTGATGCAAATCCCCCAAGGTCCCTAGTGTAAACACCTACACCTCAGTGAGTCACCCACCATCCTTTTGTGGCTGTTTTTAGAAGAACAGGATGCATCTGAGATCCAATCCCTCTTGTCTTAAGGTAGACATTTACACATATGGAAAGACTTATGTTCTAAAAGTTCTCTGATTTTAGCGTTTTTTGGGTCTCTTAGTCTGTTTATGTTCCATTAACCATACATCAGTTGGACTAAGGAGCATTTTCCTGTTTGACATAAACAGACCTGAGGTATGAAGAAACTGCAGTAATGAAGTACCTGAAATGCATAATTTCAATCTGCTAGAGTCCATAAAATTGCAGTTTTCCCAAATCAGCCTCTACCCCCATCTACTATTTATTGAGCTTCTCTTCAGCTCACTGTTTTCTTTTTGACCTGGTTGTGTAATGAGGGATCTGCTGGGAAACACACCAGAGAAATCACTGAATTCAATGTAAATACAGAAAGAAGAGTTGGCTGACATTTAGAGAATGGCCTTTCAACAGACAAGCCAGAGTATGATTGAAACACTGCTCATTCAAGGTTTTAAGAGGGTTATTCCACATAATAAATAATGTAAAAAAAGAAAAGACATTTGGAAAGCATTGAGTGAGGTTCTCATATCTCAGCTGGTACTCAAGCACAGGCTCCGTTCTATACCACTCAGTACTTTGGCATTATTTTACTCAAATATTTTTTTTTGATGATAATTATGCTGCTGACAGATCTTTTTAGCATTTCAGCAAAGACACCATGATGAGTTAGACAAACAAATCATTTTTAACTTTCTTTATGTTCAATTTCCCTTTTTGTTTGCTTATGTCATGTGGCTTATTTTTGTCTCTTCTTCAAAGGTCATTTGATAACACTATTTTTAGAAAACTTCTTTAAAGTATTGCTTTGCCCAGCCAGAATAAACACCATTGCTATTATAGGCTTGTATTATCCTATTCCTATAGAATACAAAGCATCTAAAAAGGCTTTTTCCAAAAATTTTTGGAGACAATAGGATTGTACAGAGAAAACATTTAATATTTAAAGACTGTTAACCTTTTTAAGTCAAAAATATCTTATGTTCCTTTTGTTTTCATTTATAAATAAGTGGGTGGATCGCTCAGCTAGACACTCCCAGCATCTTGCACACACAGTTCCAATTAGTTTCATTTTCAGTCCAATTATAATCCCAAAGAGTGCAAAAAAGATAAGACTGGAACAAAATGGAGTAGAAAAACATACTTTAAAAACATGACACAGTGTTTTCATAGTTTGTCTTTAAAGGTCTGGTCTTTTTAATATAGAAATAGTTTGAATGTCTCCGGTTGGCATCAGAATCCCACTTAGTGACCTGGTAAATGAGGAGTAGTTCTGTTTAATATTATCCCTATTAAAGAAACAGAATTAGATATAATGAAAATCTACTTTTTTTTTTTTTTTTCCAGCACCAGTCAATCACTGAAACAACTGGGTTTTTAACAATTTCAAAGTGTTTCACTGAGATATTCAGCTGGCAAGTTTAGGAATGCCATGTACAGCTCTAGTTAAGTAATACTGTAATGAACACATATATAGGTTACCCTTCACAGAGACCATTTCACTTAACAGAAAGATTTATAATGATCCTTCATAAAAATATATCGTCTCTCATTGATTGATCTGATATACTTAACAACCACAAAACCTCCAGCACTTGCACGAGATTGAAGTGGCTTGCTCATGTCACCCAGAAACTGACCCCAGCTCCAACCATTCCACCACATTTCATTTTTCTTTTTTTCCTTTTTCCTTTTCAATTCCAAGGTCAATTATCAGCACTTTTAAAAGCCTCTCAGTAAAAAACACGGTGACAAGTACAATTGCAAACTTCACAGACCATGCTCAGAAACTCATTGCTGAAAATGTTGTTCTTTACACTTCAATTCACACTTCAAAATGATGTGTCCAATATTTTATAAATTAATATGATTTAGAAAGTAACTAGACATATTTAGATCAGGCAAAAATGGAAAGCTGTTTGAAATAATGTCTTCTGATGGAGCTCTATGATCAGCATCTCTTTAACTCACTTTGGTGGCATTATTGGCCACTTGGCTGTATTTGAGTTTCATGCTGTTTTTCTAGCTGGATTGCTGGGTTCCCTCTCATTCCTACTGAGAGAGGCTCAGGACATGACATTTGATTATGGACTTCAACCTCGTGGATTCAGATTTTCAGAGACTGCATCTCTGTATGGTATTGAGCAGCATTTCTCAGAGGTACGTGAGGACCACAGTTCAGATCTGGCCCTGAATTCAAATTGCAAAGACATGGAGGACAATTGTTTAGTTGCTTTACATGCAATTAGACAGCTGGTGAAAATTACCTTCCCTTTGGGGTATGTGGCAAACTGTGCTTCAAGTTGCACAAGTTAACATGCAAGTTAAGGTTTCACTGTAAGTAAACACTGCTTCTATTAATTTACATCGGCATCACTGATGAGTGGATTTGGCCCACATCCAGAACAATTTCATAGCAATAGAACAATATCATAAAAAAAAGCAAAAAAAAAAGACCATTTTTTAAGCCCTGATGATTTTCTCACTTCCTGAATTTTATATTACAGTGAATTTGAGCATAATTAAGGTTCCTGTCACTTCATCCACTGCCAGCAGAAACAGAAGGGCTTTTATTACATAATTACTTGTTTTTCAGTGTCCATGAAAACGATTGTTTGCATTCACATTGCTGGCACTCACAGGGAAGGAGTAGAGCATGAAAGAGGAAGCATTCCTGTGTGTAGATCTACAAGCACCTGTAATGACAAAAATACTGTGACCTACAGCTTAACGCATTTTGGAGTTTAAAAAACAACAAACAAACCAACAAGAACACATCTGAAGATCTCTTTTCCTCATGGTGTTTCCTGCTCAGCTGCATCATTCCCAATTACATCTACAGGAGAGGGGATAGCTCTCAGAGCAGTGTTTTTGACAGCTGCAACAGCTGCTAATGCATGAAGCCAAAGAGCTTTTAAATCCAGTGTGCAACAGGATAGAGCTTGTCCTCCCCTTCCCTGTCTTTTAAAAACTGCAGCAGAACTGTTTGGGGATTGAGACTTCCCTTGGCATCTGCTAGCCCAGGCTTTGCCTGGCTGACTGCGTTTAGACACACTCTAGGCAGTTTATGAACCTGGCATCGTGACAAGGCGTAGATCTGTGTGGGTATTTACTGCCTCTCCCATTTAGATCGACAGGAGATGGGTTCTGGCCGAATTGCCAGTTTAGCACATTGGTAAGGCTGGTTTAGGAGAGAGCAGGAGCATTTCAAGGGTTTTAAAATACTTGTAAATGTGCTGACCAAGCAAACAACATCTGAAAGGACCTACTAGGATAATAATTGTTTTATCAATTCAGCTCTTTGCCAAAGCAAAACACTCAAAGCAGTTTTTGGAGTGGTCTACCCAATTAGAAGAACAGCAAAAGCTTTTTCTAAGTGAAAGAAAATATAACAGTTTTTCTTTAGGGTCGAACATTGCAAAATGATTCCTGCAGTGAAACTATACCTTACCTTGAGGACTATGTAGTATCCCAGCCATGCATATTCAAAGAGATGGGCGAATGGCAATAGAGATGACTCGGCTAAGAAGAGCTTTTCTTATAGATTAAACCTGGCAGTTTGGCTTATTTAGCCTAGCCCTGAGGCAAAGGGGAAAAAATGACCCTACATCTTGTAGTCATTCTGTGAGTGCAGGGGAAAATACATGGGTAGAACCAGAGTAATAAGCATCAGGCTCCGATATTGAGAATCTAATTGGTAAAAAGTATTTAAAAACAAAACAAAACAAACAAAAACAACAACAAACAATTCACAAAATTGACAAATAGACCTGCGATGAACAAATCTGTATTTCTTCTTAGCAAACAAAAGTAAACACACAGATTTTAGAAGAAACCACTTAAAACCTGCACTCTAATGCTTTCCTGCTACCACTGGTAAAATGCCAGCAAAGACTGAATCTCAGCTGATGCCAGAGAGGAAATGAGAGGCATTAGAGACTGAGTGCCTAATTCCTGCATCCTGGCACGCTGCCTTGCTGTGATTTTAAAAGGTGGGGATTGGCTAATCGTTCACAATTGTGTTGTTAAAAGAAAAATTAATCCAATTCCAGCAATGGCAACCCAAGCAATATCACAGATTAGAGGTAGCAACAATTTACCTTCCAGATTTAGCACTGAAAGTCTTACATTAACCTTATGGAAATAAAAGCATCATGCCTGTGATTCAAACTGAGATCTCTCCCCTCACCTGGGAAATGGCTGAGAGCATCGATCCCTGCCCTGGCCACTCAGCAAGCTGTTGAAGAAAGATGCAGGCAGACACAATGCCCAAGCTTAGCTGTACAGCAATTCCTTTAGGAGATAATTTTCTCCCCAGCTTTACAGTCACCAATATATGCTGTGCATTGAGAAATCCACTGAGGGGTTCAAAATACATAAAGGTGATGCAGGCTCAAAGAGTTTCTGACAATGCTGGGTGGAGGCTAGGAATTCTTACAGAAAATATAACGTGAGCTTGTCCTAGTTCTATATTGTTTTCCTCCAAACCTGCTTTAAGGCCATTGTCAGAGAAATAAACATTTAATTCAAGGAAGTTCTGCAGTTTCTATTGTGAGCTCAGCTTATATAATCGTTTCTTGCTTTTTAGAGGCTAAGCTTAGTTTAAAGGAGGTAAATTAAGTGATAGAGTAACAGTCCCTCACCTATTGACCTGCCTTTAGCTGGAAGAACTGGGAAAAGAGCAAAGGGAGCCTGTGGAGGCTGAGACTGCACAGAACCATCGTAGTGATCACACATGCAAGGAGCACTGTTGGCAGCCCTTGGTAAGGAGGCACAGACCAAAATACCTGTGGAAAGAAGTGGAAGAAGAAGTGGAAGAAGAAGAAAAACTCCTCTCCAAACCTTCCCCCTGGGGGAAGCAGCAGTGGCCACAGCTCCTGGTGTGCCCTCCAGGCAGTGTCACAGTGCCCAGCCTCTGCAGCACAGCCTGGCTGAGAAGATAAAAGATACTGGCCTGAAGCTTCACCTGCTCAGATAATATCAACTTCTGTTTCAGCACTGAAATGGAAATGAGAAAGATGTACCTGCAGGAGTAAACCTGTCAAGGATTAAGGGGATTAATTGGAGAAAAATCCTGTTCTTCTATCTGTGACTGACCTTGGATTTTTCACTTTCAGATACTCTCCTGTTTTATCTCCTCAAGGCATGCTAAGGTACAAAAAAAATATAAATAAATAAAGTCTAGAGCTTAACTTCAGAGAGTGTTTTATCACAAAGTCAGGAAAAATAGAAAGCACTCTTTGTAGGTGGAAAGCATCTCACCTGAGCCACCTACAGATCTGTGTGTGTGTGGGGGGGTTGTTTATTTATTTATTTTTACTTAAATGGCATCAATTTGTTTTTGACTTTCAAAAGACGATCAATTAGAAAAAAAAGCAAGGGAAGAAGAGAGAGTGCTGGGAAGTGGAAAGTACTTCAGCACAGCAGAGCATTTCTGTGAGGATAAGGAATACATCCTGGCTTTACGGTGCTGCACTGAAGTGGAAGAATAGAGTTACTGGAGCTAAGGAGGTGAGTTTATCTTAACATGTGTTTCTAGGATTTATTTTTTCATATGTAATGCTACAAAGGGGTGTGTGAAAAGGTTAAACAGCTCACTTTAGAGTTTCTGTTTGCCAGCAAACCCACAGGAACACAGCCTTAAAAATCCTTCTCAGCAGCTGATACAGCTTAGACCTGGCCAGGCTGCCGGAGCTGTGGCACCCAGGGTGGGAGCAGAAGTCCTCTGCTCCCACATCCCATCCAAAGGGACTGGAGCACTGTCTTCTGTAAAATGTGGTGTGGAGGGTCTGTTAGGGAGTGCTGGCCCTCCTGCGCGGGAGGACATAAGAACATCTCTCTGTCAACTTGCACAAATCAACTGCAATGGCCAAAGCCCAAAGCCAAGACACCTCAAATGGCTGGGCTGCAACTATTTGGGGCAATCAGCAACAAAAGCACATCCTCCAGGATGGCAAGGCTCCTGGGCATGGCATAGGCATGTTCTCCCAAAGTATGGAATATTAAGAGACCTTACAGCTATATGAATCCTTAAATGCAGGGCCATGTAAATAGTGGAGTGGGCAGGGTTATACACCTGCTGATTGTAGAGAAGGCACCTAGATTTCAAACAAGGAAATTTTGCTCAAGGTAGAGGAACAGAACAAATGTACACCTTCTTTCTGAGGTCAGTCGTTCAAAGCATAGTCTTTAGGTCCCTGTACATCCATATGGCCCCTTGCACAAAGTGGCCTTCAGGCCAGCAGCTGCTGCTCGGTGCTTATGCAACCGCCAATGTTTATTAATAACCATATCAGTTTTGCATCTCGCTCTGTAAAATAGGTTGCACCTCCTCCCACCCCCAACCCAATCAATCAAAAACCCTTAAAATAAATCTTCTCATTCATGCTTATAATCAAGTCTCACAGAGAAAATAACAGTAGGCATTCACTATCACACAAAATCAGGCAATTATCCCCAAATTCTGCCTGGCAGAACAAAAAGATGCCACTTCCATTTCTGTCTATGTCCCTCTCAGTACTGGCGTTGTTCTTTTCTCTGACCTTGCTTCTTAGCCTCCCACTGATGACCGCTATTTTGAGTTTAACACAGGGTTTGTTTATTACCTACATTACAGGAGTTCCTCTTCTATCACCGTGATGGATGAGTCTCATAGCTAGCCGCAGACCGTGCATGAACATGAGGTAGAGTCTGCCCAGACCCACTCCGTAAAACCAAACACATCTGCAGGTTATGGATAACACTTGGCACTTTACAGAATCTACTCTGTTGTTTTCATAACAGATTTGTATTGTTTTGCAACTGAAAAGTACCATTTAAAATTTCAGTTTCTTCCAGGAAGCACAAAAGTCTCTCAGATATGGAAGGTAAACGCCAAATAAATTTTTGTAACTGATCAAATCAAATCATCAGTTAGCAAATGTAAGATCATCAACGTGCTCTGAGTCATCTCTTAATTCCAAGCACAGCTTTGAATATATCACTGACAGCAATGGTACAGATACAATACCAGTTTGTAACATATACATTCAAAAATTGACACCATGTCATTTCAGCAGTAATTGCATCATGGGGAGAAAATACTGCAATTGAAAAAATACATATAGTGCATTGAAACTCTAGGTGGACTTGCATGTTGTTTAGCAGACGTTATCCAAAATCTATAGATGTGACACAACTATTTTAACACTTCAGAGACACGTAAATACCAGGAAGAAGTGTGCTCACTGGTGCTGGAAATGAGGCTGTATTAGAAAATCAAGCATCTAAGAGTTCCTACATATATCACCACAGTGTTGTCAATAGTAACACATCACATATTTGAAATTAGGCATTATAATTTTCTGTAATTTGTCTGGAGGTTTACTTGGGACATAGCCAGGGCTGGGGTGAGATCACATATCATTCTGCTAGGGAAAAGATTATGCATATTCCAGCTGGAAGAATGAAGAGACCCAAATTATCTCCACAGATCTTTGATAACTACATATGACACACAGGATCGTGGCATGCCTGGCTGGAGACTTTCCCAGGCAAGCAGTGTGACCCACACTTGTGGGTAAACAATGACACTTGGGGAAGTGAAACAAGAAGTAGAACTTAATAATTATTACTTTTTTAAGCTTACACATTTCATTTTAAAATATTACCATAAGTCCCTGCCTTTAAAATCATAGAAGAGGCAGAGGGTAAGAAAAAAGGAAAACTGAAAGATGTTTTTCATCTAATCACTCACTGGAATATTTTAAGGTCTCTCGCTGGATGATTGTTTGAAACGAGCACAATGTAGAGACAAGGTAAAGTCATAAATTTCTGGTGTGTAATACATTCCACAAGAGTTACTCCATCCATTCTCAGAAGGAAGTTCACCTAAACAAAAACAACATTCCTAGAACAGCATGTGAGAAGCATTAGATAGATAGATAGATAGATATACATATTCCTCCTTCTTTCATGTTCTCTGCCATAAGTAATGTCCCATTTTTGATCTTTTAGACTTAGAAGTTGCCAGTAATTACAATTATCCTTGTGTTGTCTGAAAGGAATGAGATGAAGGGCAGGTATTAAAACTTGTTAGGCTTAATTAAAATGTTTCCAGAATCATGCTCAGAGAGATGACTTTCTCTTAAAGTAAAATATATATATATATATATTCATTTTTGATGTTATGACATTTCCATCCTTTTGATTATACTGTTCAATCCATTAACATTTCCACTGAAACCTTTCTGTGAAATAACCACAGACCATTGCAATTATGCTTGCATTTTCTGTGCATATAAGACCAGATAATAAGGATCATATAGTTTTATTCTTCATAGTTCCATTAAAGATAATAATGATGTTTAATGGCTTTAGCACCTCTTCACTGATGAATCATTCCATTTGTACGGTTGCAAACCACAGAAGGGAAACCACAGTCACTCACAAAGGAAACAAAAAAGGAAAAGCAGACAGAAAGGAGTAGAAAGGAAAAAAGACTGTAGAAGTAATAAGCAGTTCTGACACTAACTGTGAGAGCTGTATATCCCTGTATAGCATAATGTAAACCTTTGCAGTTCACAGGCTCCTCAGAAAGGTGAAACATGGTGCCAGGGGTAAAGGTTCAAGCTTCTTGCCCCATTAAGGACACAAAATTAGAGAGAATATGGTGATTTGGCATGAAAAATAGGTGGAGATGAGGTCCATGAAACTTGCAGGTCTAGGTGTCACATACAGACTAAAAAGGAGTTGGTAAAAGAGGAGAAAGCTTACTCAGGGGATGTACTAAGAAGTGTCAGTATCTGCAGCCCACCACGCGAAAGCATTCTCCAGCCCAGAGCCCACCACTGCTTGCACACCAGATGCTCAGCTGAGCTCCCAGCCATGTGCTTGTGAAGAGCTGAACGACAGCATCCATCCCAGCTGGTGCACCCTCCACTTGCAGGACTCCTGGTGGCTCAGCCCCCAGTGCTGTGCAGCACGTGAAGGTGTCCTAGAAGGCCTGAAGGTGCTGAGGGAAAAGCTGCGGTTCCTTCCTCCAGGCTTTCACACCCCAGCCTGGTGCTTTGTGCCTGCCAGCTGTACTGCAATGAAGCCCTGAGACAGAGCAACCACATCTCTCCCTCAGTTTGAGTTTCAAGTGCCTTTAGTAACAGTCAGTTTTCACCCATGCTCTTTACGGTGCAGCTTCTGAAGGCAAAAATTCAGGGGGTTGGCTAAAATAACAGGATATTAAAGTGAAATTTGTATTCTTCCTACAAGAGCAGACTGTTACAATCACCAAACCAGAATAAAAACTTTGGATCTCTCCCCATAAAGAGAAACATCTAGCCGATGACTTCAGGAGAGACTATCTCTGGCTGTTTGAAAGAGAGTTGGCTTTCTGCTTTTTCTCCTCTCCTCTCTAAAGACTTTATCCTTGGAGACTGCCAGGGGCAGGTTTCACCACCTGAAACGCTCCTGCTGTGGCACACATCCCTTTGGGGGAGAGGCCATTGCTTCTCTGACCTATCCTCTATAACAGGCTGATAGGAGGAGGTCTTAGCCAAAATGCACCCTGAAGAAAGGGAGAAGAGGTGGTTAGTACTTCTGAAAAATCTGCACTTCTTAAAGTACCTACAAGTCAACTGAGCTACATATTTTAACTGGCTGAGCTGTCTTTTACATTCAGTTTTAGTCTCACTACACATAAAATGTAAGAAATCTCACATTTTCAGCTCACACGGTTGGGCTCTTTAGTACTGATGAAGTCCTGAGAAATATGCACAGGCCATAAATAGTGTGTGAAAGCTGTCTAGAAGAATATACAAGTAAAATATAGGATTGTTATAATCAAGAGACACCTGGGCTCTCAGTCTGAAAGCAGAGGCCTGCCCAAAATAATGTTTTGAAAAGTGCACATCGAAGAATTAGTTCTGCACTGTGAAAGTGCTATCTTCTGCATTTCACTAAACCTATTTGCAGTTGCTCTAAGACACTGTTTCTTTCAGATAAGAGCAACGCAGTAAATGTCAAGGTCAGAGTGCTGGGCTGATCTGGGGGGATGCTGTGCTGTAATCTATAGAGCTCCACATTTTCTCTCCATCTAGATTTCTAAACCTGTCCTACTTGAGCGTATCTATGTAATTTAGAACAAGAACCCCAGAGGGCACCATTCAGTCGATACAAAACGCCAGCAGATCACTTGGGGTAAAATCTTTTGTTGACTTTCCTGACATCTGGCTTGATTCAGTAATTTATTTTTTGGATAAGTACAGATGAGGCAAGTTTCCTTAAATGTATTTTCTGGAAGTGCTGTTTTTCCCACAGAGGTAACATCTCTTAATTTTATGAAGATTGGCCTTTGTGCTGTGAAGTCTGTTTATAGCTGCAGAGAGTCTGCCACCAGTATATAAACCAGATCTCCCTATTGCTACTTAGTTCCAGTGAATAACAGGGAGAAGCAATACTGCTCACCAATTAAAAATTTGGTCAATAGACCAAATACATGACCAAAATGTGTATTTTCAATCATGTTACTGAAGTGCTAATGGGCCATAGGAACTTATGAGGTGATTACCACCATCAGCCTCCCATTTGGCTTGCACCTAACCCATAGTGCCTGAATTTACCGCCACACTTTGGCAGCAGTGAGATAGGGCCTCCTGGGACATTTATGCTGGCTCTTGGCTAAACTCTGACCCCAGGAGACTTATATAGATTTGGGTTTTACCAGGGAACAGCCCTGTTGCTGTGGACTTAGGGGTGCTTGCTGGCCACTGCCCTGATGACCTGGCCTTGCCCTGGGCCCATGGCCCCCTTCCCTGCAGAGCAGCTGCTCCCTGACAGCCAGAAACTGCAAAGAGAAAAATACCACCTCCTGAAATCAATTTAGCACGCATATTTACTGGGTGCTGCTCCCCTCTTTTCTCCTGTTCCCCCTAGATGTGCTTTTGAAGTCCATCAATCCAATAGCCACAGGAGGGTTAGCTCCTCACACTTTTTCTCCTTTAAAACCGGAGAGATTTTCCTTCAAGCATAGTTAAGGCGAGTACAGGTGACACCATCCCTGGCCTTTGCAAGCCCAGACACAAGGCTGAGCCAATTAAAATGGAAATTTGTGAAGAATGGAAATAGGTCAGACTAAACCAAAGCAGCGGGCTGCAAGGCTGCAGAGCCACCCCACCACGGCAGTCTGCAGAGCAATCCGGGTAGCTTCACCTCAGTAGTGAACACCTCATGTCTTAGGAACTAAAGATTTTTACTATACAGAACAATGTCTGTTTATTTATTGCTCAGGAGTCACCTGGGGATTTTGAAGAAGTCTGCAGCTGCTAATGAAGCAAGTGATGATAAACAGTAATAATCCACTTACGATGTACTATCTGATTTGAACAGATGGTATCAATTTGACTTTTTATAACAGAAATAAACACACATTCACATACAATATTGGTCCTCAAAGTCTGACAACCTTTGTGGGCTCTCCTATCTTTTAAGACTTCTTCTATCCTACACTGTTTTGCAGACATCTCTTGATTTTTATCTTTTCCTATGCATGCACCCCTCTGCATCCCATCACGCCACAGCAGCACAGGCAGCCACATGCTGGGGGGGGGCTTATTCTTCAGAGTTGCACCCTAAAGCCCACCTTCCAGTGGGTTCCCACTGAGGGTAGATCTCCATCCAGCTGTACGCTGCTGACCTTCACACAGCTGTGTGGCATTTTTTTCATTCAGATCACAGCATAGATGCTGGGGTGCAGCACTACAAACTGGAGGCAGCACATGAGCCGATTGTGTGAACCTCTCCCCAGCACAAGGGGTTCCATCAATCAGTGATGTGTAAACGCAGAATGAGGGGACAGGCTCTCCTTTATTCATTTATTTATTTCACAAACTCTGAGCTCCTCAGGGCAGAAACTAATTTGCCACTTTTTGGATACACATCTGACCATTAGCATCATAGGAGCCTGAAGCTCCAAGCGGGATCCCTGGACCACACTGCAAGCAGCAAATAATAATAAACAGCCCCCAGCTGCTTATATTTGATTTCTCTGAATCATATGTAAAAATATCTTCAAGTGAATGAAATAATGACAGAAACTGACCACAGCATTGCAATGACTGTGTACTGACTTTTAATATTACAGAGCCAAAAACAAGTTTACTCCTTGTCTTTTTTTCACTTACAGTAGACAAAAGTGTCACTTATAGCATTTGTGAGCAAAGTATTGTACAAAGGAATAATAATTTTGCAGTGTATACTGGTGATTACCTTTAGCTGCTTTTATCCATTTCAGCTCATTCTCTGTTCCACCTCCAACCTCTCTCCCTGCCAGCTCTACTGTCTTTTTGCAGAACCATGGTGCTTCCAGCTGGGAAGGACTGAGATGGGCCAATGCAAGTTTTTACTCTAATGTTTGGTAATGAAAGACACAAAAAGGGAGTTTTTAAACAGCCAGCTTCCTGAAGGCTAAGCTAACACTGAAAGGAAACTGAAGGACTTCTGATGCATTTAATTACTTTCTGGATTACATTAGACACTGGCACCATATGGGGGACATCAGAAAATAATTAACTTGAGGCTCTGAACTCGCCTCGATATGGAAAAGCCAATGAATCCTTCCAATTTCTCAGTAAAGCCCCAGAGCCCGGCATGTCCAGCCTGGGGAATGGGTGCAGCCCTGGAGCAACATGGGATGCCAGGTAGCCCTGACAGGTTACACCCAGTGCAGCTCTAGGTCCCCAGCACAGCCGAGGCTGCTCCCACAGCCTGCTCCATCTGCCTTGGTCACACAGTGAGGACCAAGATATCAGCTCAGTGGAGGATGCTAACCCTCTGCTGCCTGCATTGCTTGGAGAAGAGGTAGAGGGTTGCAGGTTTCCCCCAAGCAG
Organism: Cygnus atratus; assembly: GCF_013377495.2. NCBI lineage: Eukaryota > Metazoa > Chordata > Aves > Anseriformes > Anatidae > Cygnus > Cygnus atratus. Next base: position 15,408,246 of record NC_066364.1, on the reverse strand, counting down.
CATGCAAGCCCAACCGTGTGTCGACTCATAAAACTCCCCTCACCTTGGCCCACAGAGAATGACCTTTCAGGAGAAAGTACAAATCGTGTGTTATAGATCTGCCAACCCCAAACAGCGCCTGGGCCAGTTGAGGTCTCTCATTCCTGCAGGGAAAGCTTAAACTGCCGTGACTGAGGAGTTATTAGCCTTCTCGCAGACTCTGTTTAGTCTCACAAAGCCATTTTAAGACACTAGACTGGTTTCAGATGCTCCCTGGGGCGGACTTGTCTGGCTCTGGAGGCTCAGCACAGAAATGAGAAGGATTTGGTGGCATTTCCAAGTTGAGATGAGTTCAGAGTATCTGGAAGCTGCTTAGTCCCATAGTTTGAATTTATGATCGCTTCTCCCTTTGCCTGCTCCTTTCCTTTCCTGCTGTCCATTCTGCCTGTTCTAGGTACATCCCCTTCTGGTGAGAAATAAGAGGCACAGGCTTTCATCCTGCCACCCTCTGCAGCATCTGCTGCCTAATTCCCTTTTCTATTCTTCTCCCCAAAACAAACACTACCGCCTTGTCCATGCCAGAAGCTTCTTCTTCCATCCAGAAGATAGAGAGCTGCCGAAATGAGGAAAAGGGACAGACCAAAGCACTACAGGATGACCCAAAGTCTCCTATCAGAGAAAGACATTAATCTGTAGCTCCTCAGGGACTGCCCAACCAGGTCCCCAGCACCTCCTCTCCCCGGTGCCCAGTTCCCTGGCCAGTAATCAGTGCATGCTTCCTGGCAGCCTTTGGCCTCTGCTCGCCTCTCCCATTCCTGCATCTCACCAGAAAGGCTCTGAAATGAGGGGTGAAGAGAGGGAGGAGGCCTGGGGTGTGATACGATGGGGGGCTTGCAATGTAAAAATATCCAGCTCTCATCATTTGTCATATCTATGTATACATATAGATGTTTAGTTCAGTTGTTTACATGTGCTTACATGACTGTATAGAGGTTAAGATTTCTAGCTGAATCAGTAAAAAGTAGTATTAAAATATCTATATACAAAACCAGATTTATGTCCTTTTAAAAATAAGTAGCACTTCTGCATTGCCTCTGGCACATAAGATTTCGGTATTTTGGAAAACTTTACCTCAAGGCCTTTTCCTACACCCGTCTGCCTGTTTCTTAAAACTCTGCCTCTTAATCAGGAAGGAAACCTATAACAAAGTATCCTTGTTGAGCATGTCCTGCAGAGAGAGCAGGAAGGTAAAGGCATCCCAGGCACCCCTAGCTGATGCGCACACTCAAACCACAGTCCCCATCATGATGGCTTCTCACTAACGCCTGCTGTGACAGCACAAGACTGGCAGCTAAAAAACAAAATGCTCCTGAAAGCTAGTTACCTGCAAGGCCTGGTCAGACAGTGACAACAGCCCACAAATGCTGGTGGGAGAAAGCAATCAGGTGGGCTTTGCCTTCCCAGTTTTAGGAGTGGATAGATTGACCTTTTTCCCCCAAATTAAACTGCTGCTTTGAAGCCTGATGTCATTGAAAATGACCTTTTTCTTTGGCAGATCTTCCAGTGCTCTGAAGGAGCCAGATGCTCCCTGTGCTGAGTGCTGCTACCTGGGGGTTTGGCCATGCAATAAATGGTGAGAGAAATGTGGCTTGTTAAATCCAGCCTTCGTTAAAGAAGCCTGGATGAAGAGCACTGTTAATGATATCCTTGTGCGGATAAATGACTAGCAAGGAAAGAGGTGAATGTGTGTTATAAAAATCCCTTCTCTAAATGCTCCTTGCCCGGCACAACTCATTGTTGAGGTGACATTTTGACTGCCAGTGCCTAACGCTGGGTCTGGCTTACAGCCTGTAAACAAGCTTGGTGCAAAGCAAGCTGTTGGGCACTTGGCTTTCACCCCTTTCTGGGGTGATTTCCACAAGCAGGCAGAGCCCACAGCTGTCATCATTCCTGTCCCCATCCCTGTCCCCATCCCTACCACCATCCCCATTCCCCTCAAGAGGCTGCAGCATGGGGGAGGAGGACCACCATGGGACACCACAGTCCATGGAAGATTATTGCTTGCTGTCCCCAATGCCAGACACTTAGGGTCAAACAGTGAAATCCTTGAATAAATGGAGTGTCTCCTTTTTGGACCTCATTCCCCTCTGCTGCTCACTAAAGCCAGGATCTACTCTACCATCTAACACAGGGCACTTCTGTTTTACTTGGCTTCCTAACTGGAAGGATGTCTCCAGTCGGCAGGGAAGGAAACAGAGTGAATTTGCAGATATTAATTCCATTATTATTTGATATTATTTCATTTTTCATGATATTTGGATATGCATGAGTGCAACTATGTATGCATAAAACAGATAGCAATATGATAATTTTGTAATAACCTAATCATGCATTATTTATAGCTATGAAAGCAAGAAAGCTCCGCACTTAATTATACCTGCCTGCTTATGTTATATCATCTAGGTTTACTTTTTCTTTTCACAGAAGGGCTTTTCTCATCTACAAAATCTCATCCATATGCTTTCCATGAACTCATTGATTTCCATGAAAGAAAATGGTCTGGCATGCAGAACCCTTTTCTCTTAATACATCTCAGTGCACGAATATTTACTGATCCTGTCATTTCCAAATCAAAAACAATTGAAGTGAAAGAAGCTTCACATCAGTTCATTGTTATTAGCAATGCTGATATTATATGCCAAATGGTGCAGCACATCTGTGAGCGTTTGCAGCCCAGAAGGCCAACTGCATCCTGGGCTGCATCAAAAGAAGTGTGACCAGCAGGTGGAGGGAGGTGATTGTCCCCCTCTGCTCTGCACTGGTGAATCCCCACCTGGAGTGCTGCATCCAGGTGTGGGGCCCCCAGCACAAGAAGCATGTGGGCCTGTTAGAGTGAATCCAGAGGGGGACCACAAAGGTGATCAGAGGCCTGGAGCACCTCTCCTATGAAGAAAGGCTGAGAGAGCTGGGGCTGTTCAGCCTGGAGAAGAGAAGGCTCCAAAGAGATCTCATTGCAGCCTTTCAGTACTTAAAGGGGTCTTATAAAAAGGATGGAGAAGGACCCTTTACTTGGGTAGATAATAGTAGAACAAGGGGGAATGGTCTTAAACTAAAAGAGTATAGATTTAAACTAGACATTAGGAGGAAATTCTTCACTGTAAGGGTAGTGAGGCACTGGCACAGGCTGCCCGTAGAAGCTGTGGATGCCCCATCCCCGGAGGTGTTCAAGGCCAGGCTGGATGGGGCCTTGGCCAACCTGATCTAGTGGGTGACATTCCTGTCTATGGCAGGGGGTTGGAGTTAGATGATCTTTAAGGTCCCTTCCAACCCAAACCATTTTGTGATTCTGTGATTTGCCCTGGACAACTAAGCAGATGTGGAGGGATGCATTGCTGCTGGTTTTCCCCAAACCCACTCTCTGGTTAAGCTGGGTGTGCTCTCACCACAGGCAGATCCTCTCAGCCTGCGTAACGGAGGAAGTATAGACATACTGGTTGAAGACAAGTTTCGTCTGTGTGAGTAGGCATGAGAATCTGGGGAAGCATGTAATTACATAAAAAAAGTTGGCATACACCGTGAGAAACCATTCTGACATATTTGCAAGACTGGCAGTTAGAGGACATACAGATGCCTAATTGCATTTAAATCTTGGTCTTCAGGTTATATCTTTTGAATTTTTATAATAGACCACCGCTCTATTCATTTTGAAACATCTTTTCCCTGTTGTCTGGTGAAGCAGGATATGAGTTTGATGGCTTCTAAGGTTTTAATTTCCATGTGTTTTAAAACTATTAAATTACAGTTAACCAGAACTTACTGGAAGTCTCTGATTTCAGAAGTCAGAGACTTAAGGGCAGCATTTGCAAGCCTAGACATACTGGCTGCTAGAGTAGTTTAATTCTTAATGCAGAAGGTCTTAGAAGAAATATTTTCAACTCTGCAAGGTAAAGAATAAAAATTAATTTGTTAACATAATAAAGTTTATTGTTTTTGTATGAGATTCCTGTGGATATGAACCACATAGTAAGACATAATTTATAATGGCTCGTGACAACAGGCTTAGTATATATTAGTGTGACTGCGGCTTATTAATTCTCCAAACTTGTTTTATCTTTATTGAACTAACTAAAAAGTCTTCTGTTGCAAAGAGACAGTATAATGATATCTCCCTTCTGAAGCAGTGCTGCTGAGCACAAGATCAGTAATGTTTGCCGGGCTTTAGGACTTATCGAGCTTTAAAAAAAGATCATTTCTTTTGTTTTTTTTATCTGCCTGGAGAAAAACTCTTTTCTGCATTCAACTGATCAGTTGTCACAAAGTGGAATACATGGATTATTACATTTTGGAGCAGGATGGACACTTGTTTTAAATCTAGTCATGTACTGATAAATTGCAAGTTAATTTGACCCTCAATTTGCTTGCTATATTAAAAATTAACAGCAGAGATAACTCAGGAGAAGCAATTTAATGTATTATTTGTCCATTATGCTGAAGCTTCGTTAAGGGAAAGCCTGTGTCTTCAGCAAGTTTAGTCTCTGTAGTCACTCTTCCATCTATGAAGAGAAAATAAGCAAAATATCACGGGAAAGGAAAAACATTGAATTGGTAGTTCTTCTATTACATTTCTGATATTAGCCACATCTAAAGTATAACAATTATTCAAGACTGCTGCCTGCTGAGATTAGAGTCAAATGCATTCACATTAAATATTTAAAGTCAGTATTTCTATACAGACATTTTGGAGAACACACATAAAAGCACCCATGCTTACGATACGAAAAAATAATAATAATAATATCATCCAGTTTGTGAAGGTAATATGATTTGCCTTCTGGGCAAAGTGAATGTCATATTTATAGATAAACATGGAGAAATAAGGATACAAAATACAGTCTTCTGAGCTGAGCATAACCACTGAGGAGGGAGGCCCTGGGAAATGGCAGCTATTTTCTTCAAACCATCGGCACAGTATTTAGTAGAAGTCAAAAAAGCAAAGAAAATGCAAGGAAATATTAGGTAAGCAATGGTGCCACAGGGAGAATGGAGAAGTCCATAAAAGAAAGACACCTTGGAGGTTACTAAATAGACAAATCAGGACAGGCACAGGACATCCTTCAAGCTGAAATCAGTAGCAGTGGAGTATGACAGCAGGATGAAGTATCACACAGACTTCTCCTGTTTTATGTCTTCCCCAGGTGTCTGCTTATAAGCAGTTTGGGTATAGATGGATATTTGCTCTGAACCAGCATGACCATTTTCATGGTTCCCAAGAAGGCTGCTTTAAATTTCAGCTCATTCACAGAGACCAATCATGTTCTTTGCCTGGTAAATTTATCTTAACCTGGAATAAACTTTCCCAGACACCTGAGGGAATGTAAAGTTTGTGTCCTTTCACAAGGAGGTTTGTACACCTGTGAAAATTATTCCCACTGACTTCCAGTGAACTTTACGGAAGCAGGAACTTCATGAGCTTTTTAAACCAGGAGTCCTGGTCCTTTCATTTAGGTTGAGCAGCAGCCAGAACACCTGTGGCTACTAGAAAACAATTATAATAGCAATTATTTGAGTTTGAGCATCAAAATTATTAGCCTTACTGTGAAAATTCAATCTAGTTTAAAATTGGCTTCTGTTCCTGCAAAGTCTGAATTGCTCTGCCTTTCCTCAAGCCCTACCCAACAGGCAGCACGCTTTATAAAGGTTACTCAGCAGGGTACAGTGCAGTTTGATTCCAAACGCATGTAATGAGAGGGTGCCGGGGAAATGGTTGAGTCAGACACAGCTTGCCATTTGTCACTGCCTACATGGGATTAAGCAAGTGACCTTATGATGAAAGCCCAATATTAGTGGATTATTTATGAGGACTTTTTGATATTGGAATAGCACTCGACAAAAAATGAACACTTAACTGTTGTGATATAAAGATGTCTGAATCAGAAAAACAGACATGTATTTGTTTTTCTTTGCTTGACTGATAAAAATCCTATTGCACTCACACCTGACTAGCCCCATTCCAGCTCTCAGTCCCTGATGGAGCGACGCTGTAGGTGTACCAGTATGTATGGATTTGGAGCCAGCTTCTTCCCTGTCCCTGTTTCCTCTCACTTCTGGCTGGAGCCCTTGGATGGATCCTGGCCCTGGTTCATTTCTTGCTGAGCTGGGGTTTGTTGGACCCTGATATCAGCCCCTTTGGGTGCGGGTAGGGTTTGCAGAGGGTCATGTTGGGCTCCCCGCTCATCCCTCCCCATGGGACAGCCAGCCCTCACTATCAGTACGCCAGTAATAATGGGTGATGCTGACATTGTCACATCACCAGCCCTGAGAGGTCTACCTGAGTGTTGCTTGAGCGGATCTTAAGCTTGAATGAGTCTTTAATAAGACAATTGACATCATAGCCCTCTGTGATCGTTGCTAGGCCAGAAGGGTCCTAGATAACAGTAGACCTTTACCCAATAATTTCTGCACTAATTCAAACTTGTCATTGCTCTAGAGTATACGTGTAAGAAGGATGTTCTTCTGTATTGAAGACAAGGGTGAGGAGAAATTCACTTTCTCTCCTGGTAGCTTACAGTGGGTGCTTTTGGAGCTGAAAATAACCATCATTATTTAAAGAAGTTAATATTTTTATTACTCTTCTTCATAACATCTAAAGGCTACATACTGCTCAAATGACATGGTATTTATGACATTTGAGGGCTTCTTTAGCATCTTCATGCTTTTAACAAAATGTTATGTTAGGCAAATGTGTTTGTATTGCTTGAGAGATGTATTTTATGGATTCTTAGAAAGTAAGTGGCTGATGGGCCTTTTGAATTGTGGCTCGTGTACTGTTTTTACATTTCTCTGATTTGGCCTTGTGCTTCAGGATTTAGTCTCTACTGGGGTCTACCCTAGAGACTGGTTATCCTAGGCTACCTGTTTCAAGGTTTCTTATATCTACCACTAGATATAAAGGAAAGAAACAGAGAGGGAGAAAGTAACATAGAAAGCAGTTTAAGTGTCAAATTTATAGTGTTATTACATCACATGCTATCTCTAAAAAGAGTGTATAATGGACTAGGAAATACTAGCTTGGCAAGACATATGTATAATGAATATTTTATATAGTGAACACTGCTTTCAGTACATAATTCAGATAGTTAAGAAGACTTGCAACTGTTGTTACACCTCCAGATAAACCAAGAATGCTTCGTTTATAGCACCCAACGGGCTCTTGCTTCAGATCATTAAGACTTTTTAAAAGGAGATAAGAAAGTTCCAGTGCAAAGAACCAGGGAGAAAGGAAGAAACCTGATTCAGAGCCTTTTAGGCATGTGCAAGTATAAATGATCACAACTGGAAAAGAGCTCTCCCTTCACAAGAATGGCTTCTACTGGAGGAGAATCAGGAGGGCATGGCGAGGCAATTGCAGCAGAACAGAAGCACAGATGGGTAAGTTTAAAAGCTCACTAGGGACTTGAAGCCTAAGAGCGTGAAGGTTGTCGCCTGTTCCCAACTGTCTGAAATGCTCAAAAAGGAAAGCAAAAATATCCTATATATTTTTTATTTTTCTTTAGGGATTTTGTTTAGAGCTGTGTTCATTGGGAGTAACCCTTTGCAATAACACAATAAGATTTTTTTGTATCAATTAAAGCCAGCTGATTAATCTTAGTGAAATTTGATGGTATAAGAAACCATGTCAACAGCATGTTATATGTTTGCCAGACATATCCTTTGCATATCTATAATTCCCCCAAAGAATTCAGAGACTGGAGTGTGTTTTTCATCAATGAACAAGGATCATCTTAGAGGTTAGTAACACTGGCTGCCAGCACAGACAGAAGTATATCTGTGGCTTAATATATCTATGGGGTTAGAGACAATTCACAGGACAGGGTAATCCCATATTGGGGAAACATGAACCTTGCTGTGTAGGTGGAAAATGGGAAATCATTTCCTCTAGAGAGCAGAAGGAGATTATATGGACTGCAGAAGGATGTATAGTTGCAGCAGCCTTGGGAATTGAATGTTATGCCTTGAACAGAGGCCTAGGATCCCAGATTACAGGTTTCCAAATTAATTTAAACTCTGAATGAGAAGTATAATTACTAAAACTTCTTTAAAAATATATATAAAATTACTCTTTTATATTATACATTGTAGAAATCTGTAGAAAAGAAGGTCTTATGAGGAAGTTAGTAATCGTATCTTCCAATCACTGCACAAAATATTTCACAATAGCTGTCTATAGGCAACTCAAAACTAGTCAGAGTACAGCCTTTTGAACGTTTTTTTAATATAGTCAATGGCATGAAGCAGTACCAACCCACCAGCAGGCAGGGTCTTGCAAAAGAGATCTTTCCTTGTACCACTTAGCCACTGCCAGCATCCCCACAGGCTGACTGCCTCTGGGACAATTTCATTTTGGAAGAATATTTAGTGAATATTAACAATAAGTTCCTGCAGGATAAAGAAAATTAAGAGATGACAAAGAAGGAATGTTTGTGGGTTGGGAAATTAGTGAATGTTTTGATCTTAGGAAGAGAAAGTTTAAAGAGATTTATTTCAAACATGCCTCGTACAACAGCAACAACTCCTCTTTGGTTGTCAGAGTCACCCATACTGGAGGAAACCAGGCAGTTGTGTGCACACAAGGAGGAGGTGGGGTGAGCTGGGGCTCTGGTGCTCAACTATCAGCCTCTATCAGTTTTGCCTTCAAAATCCCTAGCACCACCCTACAGTCTGTGCTTGCTCTCGGTGACATCTATGGCAGAATCCCCTCTGATTTCAGAGTTGACAAGAACAGCTATTTTCTTCAGTACATACGGGTTCCAAGTACTGAGAAAGAGCTGTCCTTTATAGGTCAAGTCATTATTAAATCTTTCATAACAAACAATAAAAAACTGACTACTTTTTAATCACAGTTTTACCATATAGGCTATCCCCAAACACACCAACAGATGCATCTTCACTTTTAACCACCATATTCTTTTCTGATGAAATGTACGTTTATAACATACACTGTCCAGGAGAAATAATATATGCTGAGGGCCTGTTACAGCACATGACAACAGTAAACTGTCCTAAAAATCTTTTATATTTTATTATTACAGAACATTGAGTGTACACATTAATACGAATGGGGACCTGGATGTAAACTACAATATATCACAGTTTCTGCTTCCAGTCCAAACAGTTTTCAAATCGATGAAAATAAAGTTTGATCAAAATTTCACAAGGATCTTCAATGATTAAGCTGAAGCTCAAGTGCAGCATGTAAAAAATATCTGGCAATTACTTGCAATACATTTGTGAGAGTCACAATCTGTTTTGACAATCTGACAACAGTGAATGGAAAAAATTCATCAAGCAAGGAGCAACATTCATAAATACATGGAAGGGAAGTGAGAGAGAAAGCATTAGTGTGCAGATAGTCTAACAAGCACATACCTGGAAATTTGGCTTCGTTCTCCATTCAGCGTTTCTCTTTGATGACTGAGGGCTATGAATTAGTGAGGACCAAGCTACAACCAGGAAAACGAGGATCACTGGTGGGGTTTGTTGATGATCATTGTGGCACTGGTACCCAAACCTCAAGGAAATAACCTCCAGAGACTTTCACGTTGCTGCCTTTACCAATGTTTTGGGTAAGGCATAGGTGATTCAGGCATTGTTTGACATCAGTGGCAGAAGGAGAAACTGTCTGGTAATTCAGAGAAAGCTGATGAGGTGCCCTTAGGGAGAAACCTGCCTGCTGCAGGCAGCTGCTGGACCTGTGCCTGCCAGCACCCATCACCCAGAGATGCTGCATCCCCCATGCATTCCTTCTCTACAAACAGCTTTTAAGATTCATCTGCAAGTAAAAGGATCTTCTAGCGTGCTTCTCATGCACCTAAACAGGGAACACACTTTGGGCCACAGAAAGAGATTGAACCTTTTTGATGCTCTAGTGTTATGCCACATAGATCTGCTTCATTTTTAGTGCTGAGTTGCAGTAAAAACTGTAGTGAATCTGTCTCAGCTCCACAACACAGCTAGACATCATGTCTGAGGTCACTTAGCATCCCCATCTGTCCAGCCCTGACATATGTCCCTCTGGCGGCAAAGCAAGGCTTTGGATCCCTCCTCCTGCTTGCCTCACAGAGACAACGTGGTCAAGATCGTGCCATCAGCTGGGCACCATTCCCCATCCCCCTTGCCCCTAAATTAAAATCCCTGCTTGCAAAGTCTCTTAAATGAAGTCTCTGTGCCCCCTCAAGCCCAGAACAAGTTAAAATGCTTCAAAGCTACAGTGGGGCCACTGAAGGATTTTGCATCCTCCTGCTGCCTCCTAAGGTAGTAGCAGAGAAGTGCTGCAAATCCTTGGATACTCCATAAGTCAGTCAAAAACAGAGGTGAAGAGGCTGGTTTGGGGGTGGGTGTACAACCCAAGGAAGGATGGGTTTGACTAAAATGTGCACCTCAGTGTGTACAGCTCAGACAAGCTTTTGTTTTGTGCTCAGGTCACTGATGTGCATTGCTTTGAGTTCACGACTACAAATCTTTTGCCAGTGAAATTCCCTTGCCAGTGAAAATTTACCATCTTCCCTGGTTCCCAAAGAGGTTACAGTGCCAAAAATATTAATCAGAAAATACTGAGGTCAAACCGTAATACTGAAAAGAAATGGAGAACAGCTTGCTGAAGCAATAATAACAATGAAATGAATAAAAAAATCTTAATCTCAGATGTCGTGATCAAACAGCATCAGTTCTCCCATAGCTTCTTTCTCTGATCTTCAACGACGACTGAAAAAGATTTCCACAATTATTTACTCTGGATATTTTGATAGCGTGCTGGCCGTGCTGAGTGCTGTCAGCCCACATTTCAGAAACCTGACAGTAGAAACACTGACTCACAGATCCTGTAGCCAGACTTGTTTTACATGAATATGACTGCATGGGGACTCAAGCTGAACTCGGTGTTGAGGCATGAGACTGTTTTATACACAAGTATTTCCATCTAGTTAATGTGTTTCTTTGTACTGACTTTTTTTTTCCCAAGAAGCACGTCTATTAAAACAAACACACACACACACAGTTTGTAAGTCCAGCCTACAGCTTCGTCTTTCAAATGTGATATAAGTCTATCTGACTGAAAATTGGAAGAATGAAAACATTAATGGAATTTTTATCACTCTAAAAACAGACTTGTCTTTAAGTACCTCTTGTCCTTTTACAGCTTTTCCAAGCACGAATCTCATACAGTAGAAACCTCACATGTTGCTTCCCTGAATTCCAGAAATGAGAAAACATTTTTTTGAAATTCAAATGAATTAGGCTTTGACTTTCATTGTTTGTGGTCCTTCCCAGAAACCCCTCTGGAGAGTTTAGCCTGCTTAATTCTGGCAAGAGGCGAGCCAAATGTGCTGCTAGAGATGCTATAGTGAATGCTGCTGGAGGCAGGGATCTCCTGAGCATCCCCACCAAAAAAACTGCAGGCTGACCCCTCTGCTAGGACACAGGGGCTGCCTGCAGGTCACTTGTCCCCTACCAGGTGAGCTCATTGTCATTGCAGAGATCTTCACCCCCAGGGATGTGAAGGGTGGATATATATGTACCTGGCTTCACTGTGACAAACCAATATGTCCCTTTACCAGAACTTCATAGCTACACTTTATGGAAAAGAGTAGTAAAACAGAATGAGTTTGAGCTCCAAAATCATTGAAAGCTGTAAAATACAATTTAAAATTTGAAAATAATAATAATAAAAAAATAACAAATGAACACTTAAAAAAATACTCTTTGTGAAAGCTTGTGCATATTTCATGAAAGTGGTTATTTTACAATGCTTATCCTTCAGACTTCTGACACTGTGGTGCTATATATTGCACCAGTTAAAGGGTAACGCTCCAAAAGGTAGCTTAGCCATAGCTCCTTCTGCACTATACCTAAAAGCCACCAAGGCCAGGAAAATCCCACCTAGTTTTTCTGGCTCCTACCCCCAAAACCAGAGGCTTGTCACCTTTTGTAGTCAATGGAGAGACAAAAGTATCTCTGAGGGTCTGTCCCATGCTTGTTGGCACCATCTCTTTCAGATTTGCATCAGCAAAACCAGATGTTAGCCGTCTTGTTGTAGCTTTTGCTGTCAGGGAGTGTGACCGGGACAGGAGCAGGTGACGAGTGCCAGGTGCTGAGGTCTGTGGCAGCACAGCCGTGGGTCCCCAGACCTGTCCCACCACGCCGCAGCGTGACACAGCGCAGGGCCATGACTGTTTCAATGAGCTTGTTTACACAGTGAGCTGGTACGAAGGCATTTCCAAGCGGACGATTAGAGCTGTCTGGCTTTGTGTCGTTCTTGCACCCGTTCATGACAGTTAATTGCTGGCCCAGAACCATCAGCGGCATTTCAAGTGCTGCTGCAAAGGATTTCCCATCCATGACACAACCTGCTGTATTGGCATCTCTCCTGCTAGTCTCTGGTGTACCAAAGGGGCAGATATTTGGCGTGAGCTTCATACTGCTCAGAAAAATGATGAACTCTGTTCTTTGAGGCACTTGCTCTGTTTATCACCATTCCTAGAAAATACACAAATACAGAAAGCCATAGGCCTCACTACAAGAGTTGAAGCTGCTTTGTTTGAATCCCCCTCCACAGAATGAAATTGTAAAGGCAGCAAATAAGTGGTTAAAGTGAGCTCTTGATAAATCTTTTGGAAATATTGAACAAAAAGAGAAAGCTATTCAGCAAAGAAGCTAGTTCACCCAAAGAATGCTCTTTCCTCTAGTTGACTTATTTTTTTGTTCAGACTGCACAAGATGAATTAGAGATGGTTTTTCTTCAAAAATAACATTTCTGTAAACCCACATGCTTTGTCCCAGTAAGATAGTGAGAGATATTTTTAAATGAATGTTTCAAAGGTGAACTTCACAAGGGTGACACACCTGCAGGCATTTGTATTGTGTGAGTAACAGTGAAAAAGACCAAGGGGTTGTTATAGCAACAAACACCAAGCAATGACTTCATGAAGGGAACCAAGTGACATCAGAATGGCACCTTGAAAGCAGCTGCTTTTGTTGAGAGCTTCATTCTGCAGCTTGAATGTATTTCTGCTCTCCCATCTCCTTAAAGGTTGCCTGAGTGCAGGGAAAACCTGAGCTGGTGTCCCACCCTCATGGCAGAGATGCGGACAAGCAGCTGGATGGGTAAGGTGCAAGCACAGTGGGTTTATTGGATGCTCCCTTATTTATCTCAGAACTTACTGAGCACTTTCATGAAGAAGGAAATTTCCCTGAAGTCCCTTTTTTTTCAACCACTCTTCAATGCATTTTTTCACCCTGGAGGTTTAAAGAGGCACGGAGTTTGCTCATCCCTGTTATTTCTTGGGAATTTCTTGGGAATATAATGGCCAGTCTGGATGAAGGCTACCTCGCTTACATCTCTTTCTCTGAATAGAGTAAGCATTCAAGAATTTTTTAGGTGGGTACGGAAGATTTTCTCCAACTTTCCTCTTCCCTGGTCTCTTCATCCCCCTTAGCTACCCCAGTTTTCTATCTTCAGCAGTTTCCTGTGTGGTTTTAGTGCCTCTTTTTGATTACCTGCCTGCTTATAGGCAAAGAGAAGGTGAGAGAGGGTTTGTCACTCCAGATGGCAGCAAAATATAGTTGTAAAGAAAAAAAGTTGTATTTCTTTGCTAATACCTTGGCTAATACCTTTGCTAATACCAAAGAAACGATGTTTTAGACACCTGCATGCTACTTACAAAAGCCAAAGAAAATTTTTGCAATAGCAATTTCCTTCTCTGAAGAACCTGATTTGTAGAAATGAACTGAAAAGTATAGATGGACTTTTTCATGACTTCAGGATGCTCATCTAGCCAGACTCCTTTCAGGCTTTGCTGCATCATTGCCTCTCTGGCCCTGAGATGTCACCTGTTGGATGCAAGCACTCAGGAGATCACACACAAGCTGACCTGACGTATCTGGCCAGTGGGAATAGAGGCTGAGAGGCTACAAGGCATCGCTGGTTATACATGAGAGAAATAGGGCAGAGGCAGGGAGTGAGGAGGGCCAGATAAGTGAAGTGAGTCTCAAGTATAATACATGAGACTTGGTGGACCTACAAATTCATTGCTAAGGACAAGCACTAACCATAATGCAGCACCAGCTAGTGATGGCTTAGGTGCTGCAAAAGCAGGGAAGGATGTGTGACAGAACATTTTTCTGTTTTTGTGCTTGGCTAGAAAGATTAAACTCACCACAGAGTTCCTGCTTCTGACACGATGAAAGAACACTACCAGAGGTTCTCTGTTAGCTGCTTTCAGCAACTGAGAAGAGACTCCAGGCCTCCAGGCTCATTTCTTTTCCAGAAAAAAATAAGAAAATTAAAAAAAAATGAGACATTTCAGTCAAGATGCTAAAAGTAAAGAAACTAAACACAACTGATAACATTCAGGACAGTAAACAAAATGGCCACAAACTGTCCAGATGTCAAAGATACTGCATGAGTCATTAGATGAATGCTGTAAAGGAATATTTATCTGTGACAGGATCAGAAAGTTACATCCCACCACACTGTACTCAGGCTTTTTTCTTTTTTTAATGACTCAGTTTGCGCTAACTTGGGAAACCATGGTGCTGAATCTCAATTTATGGCCCAGCAATGGTTAATGAACCTCAGCAGAGGAGACTAATTGTTTGCACATTTGGACACCTGAGAAACAAATAGGAAGAATGGGAACATCTTAAAAAGATGGAGACAAAAAAAGAAAAAAAAGACTTATTAGCATGCCGAGACATTTAATTTAATTGCTTGGGTGACAGAGTTCTCTTCAGAGAAAATAAATACCTAGCCTGGCTTCCTTCTGCCCCACATCTGTGATCCAAATAGCCTGAGGAGACAGAGACACATTGCATCCTCGGTCACCTGCCCTTTACCTGCAGACATAATATATATGCCAAGAAAAATGTGAACAATAGATCTCCAAATATGTGTTGACTTGTAAACAGCTAACATCCCAAATCTAGCACCAACCATAAAAGTCAGAAAGCAATTCAAAAGAAGACACATCAGCCCACAGGGCTTCAGATCTTGCCTAAGAAGATGAGCACAGAAGACAAAACTGGTCTTTGATTTCAAAGCTCACTTCAGGGCATGTACTTTTGGTAGAACATAGCAGCTCAAAAACATACCAGTATATTTCTGATAGAAGCTCCTTTCTAAATCTAAGAAAAAAAATCAAGTTCTTGATTCAGCTGATAATTTTCCTGAGCCTGAGAGGCTTTTTCTTCTGCCCTTGGGAAGCCTTGAGTAAATCTCAAGCTCTACTAGTCAGCATGGTCACAGCTTCCTTGCTTTTCTTTCCTTCCTCCTGGCCCTGAGTCTGGGGGGATTTCTGTTTTTGTACAATGACATATGAAAGGAGAGCATTTCATCTCACCAAGGAAGGAATGGATTTCAGCCTGATAATATAGTTGAATAGAAAAAGGAAGCAAAATCTGGGAGATGATCAAGGAATTATTATTATATGCAATAGCGTATGTATATCTATGTGTAGGTGTATACAACACATTGTCAATACAAAGATGGACTCATAACCAAATGTCTATGATCTAGTAGTATGTACTCCATGTATAGTCACAGGAGAGAAACTAATTTTTAGGGTGTGATTTATCTCATTCTCAAGTAAATGTCCACAACAGGGTAATTGAACTGCATCTTCAGGAAAGCTGGGGAGGGACTCCTTGTCAGGGAGTGTAGTGAGTTTTACAAGGACTTACAAGGAGTAATGGCTTTAAACTAAAAGAGGGCCGGTATAAATCAGATATAATTTAGCCAAATCTACTTCTGGCACCCCAATGGGGGTAGCTGGGATGAACTCCACTTTATATTGCATGGCAGGAGGATGAGATTTCATTACAGCCTCCCTGCTAACAGCAAGCTGGGTCTCTCCCAGGGGAAGGAATCCTGCAAAACCCCCAAGAAGGCTGCATATCAAAAGAATGCAAAAAAAATCTGAAATTAATCCCTTCAACCTGGCGAGGAAATGCAGTGACATTGTGTCTCCACCTGGTCTGCAATGGGAAAGAGAGGGTCCCTGGCTTTGTTGTATGTTACCTGGCCAGACCTAGGAGAAGTGGGCAGCTTGGCGTGTTCTCCAATGACCTGTACATCCAAATTGAGCCCAAACCCCCTACCTGCTGGAGAACAAAACACGCAGGCTGTGGGCACCCAACATCCTCACGTGAGTGCAAGGACAGGCTGGACCCACACAGAGACTGTAGTTCAGGCACTACATGTTGCTGGCCTGATACATTGTGGGTCAATGCAGCTGGCCTCAGAAATGCCTTTAAATACTTCCCAGCCACAGCCAGGGATGATTAGATGCTGCAGCTGGCAGAACTTCAGCTTAGGGAAAAATAACTCACTTGATTGCAGATCTGAGTCACATTACCTGTAAATCTGTCTTCAATGAGTCACACGTACACATTTGCCTTCATGAATAGGAAATCACATCTGCTTCTTATTGCATCTGCAAGACCTTCTGCTCTTCCCACCGCTTCTTTCTGTTCTTGCTAAAGGTCCTCCCAATATCATCTGCCCTGGCCTTACTCCATGCAGTTTTTCCCAGCTGTTCACTTCACTGACATCCTCTTGACCTCCCACTCTTTTCCTCATCTCACATTTTCCAGCTTTGCCTTTGTCCTCTTCTGTTTTTACCATATCTCCCTCCCACACCTTACATTCCCATCTGAGCAGTCTTTTGCCCAATAACTTATATTTTTAACAAGCATTGGTGGCAGCCATTTTTATATGGGCAAATGTGATCAAAATTAATTCTGTGAGAAGGAAAAGAGAGAGGCAGAGAGAATTAAAACAAACCAATACCAATGGCTATCACTCCATCTGATTCATATAGTGCTTCGTCAGACCTGCTCTAGACCAGGGAAATTGCACCTGACACAGTCAGTGAATTTTCCTGCAATGGCTCTTCCACAGCCCAAGATATAATTGTGCTGCCACAGAGCTTTGACTGTGGAAACATCCATCAATTGGCATGAAAAGTGAGCCTGATTATTAGGCAAGAGGTGTTCATGATAAATACAGGGAGATGAGGTGGGGGGAGAGAGCTGGTGATGAATCATGGAAAGGTTGAGTTAAACCCAGGACTGAAGACCTGCAAGTTCAAAGTAACACGGTGTCAGCCCACGGAAAGGGACTGACTCACTTCCCTGTCTGTAACATCTCCAGCACGGATTAGCCCTGCAAGGTAGGGACCAAGAGCTAAATGGGACAGTAAAATTAAAAGAACTTCTTCCTGAATTAATAATAAGACGACTCAGTACTAATTCCCATGGAGCAAATTCCAGAAGTTAGAAGAGCTATTCATAAGAGAAACTGCAAACTGATACTGAGCTTCACAATGTTTTTTATCAGCTCTGAACACCACAAAGATTTGCTCCAGATTAGCTTTCTGTCTAAAACGCCCAGATCTGTGTCCATTAAAGTAATATCCATATAGTTATAATCTTGTTATGCTTGCTGAATAAAATTTAATTTTGCACAGACTTCCTTGCCATTGGGTATGCAGATTTCACTTATTAAAATGTACTTTCAGCTTGGGAAAATGTTGTCAGCAAGGGGTCTGTGGCTTTGTGCATTGACAAATATAATTCAGAAGAGTATCCCTAAAAAATTAATTGGCTCAAAAAGTGAGAAACAGAGGGATTATTTTGAAAAAAAAAATCTGTAAACACATCACCCTGAGGAAAGAGGGAATCAAGTGTTGTAAGACAATCCTTAAAACTGATAAATTATATTCATTTTTTGCTTCTTTATTTTAATCTCTTCATGTATAAGCTTCTGGCTCTAATTAAAATCTTCATGTCATTCAACTAACATCCACTGCTCCAAAGTGATAACAAACTTAAACCACAACATAGGTCTTTTGGAAAAAATGGAATTCTGGTTTCGGAGATAATCAGGTTTATAGGTCTTAATCGATTACGTGCCTTAACTGATTATAAACCCAAGATCTTTCTGTAACATCTTTGTCATTATTTATTTATTTATTGTCCTAAAGCGAGATGCCAAGCACTGCTTAATCACTTTGTCCAAAATAACAACAGTATTTTAAGTATAGTTTTAATTGGATTAAGGGCACTGTCAAGCTTGGCCTTTCATAACTAGATGCTTAATTTCTGAGCCCTGCTGCGAATGCCATGAAAAGTCTGCTTTTTTTTTCTTACAGATAGGATTCCCACCAGCGCTTTGTCTCGCAAATGGACTGCAGTCCTCAAATATAGGAACGAGCAGATGGAAAAGAGGGAGGTGTCCCGAAGGACCTAGGCTACATTACTTGGCATTGAAAGCAGGGCAAAAATACACTCCTCTGAAGAGCATTAATGATTGGCAAGATGACAGGAAGCTGAGCAGTCTGAACACTGTCTTTGATTACGAGCGATATATTAATGGAAGTAAAATGAATGCTGGCATGTGCCTGAGTAAAGAAAGACAGCACATCCTATAAAATAATTCCGAATGAATAAAGGCTAAATGCCAAACATAGGACGCTTAAATTTAACCAGCTACATGTAGCTGAGTCTCTGTCTCTGTTCTGTGCAATGAACTGGTCCTCAGCATGTCGGAAGAGCAGGTCATGCTTACTCATGCAGCCACCTACAGAGCCAGCTTCTAATATTAAATGATGAAATTTAAGATTTGGGGAAAAAAAAACTATTTGGTGGCAACAAAGAAGTCAGAGCAGAGACAATAAACCATATTCTACATTTCCCACAACCTAGTATAGTTCACGCAGCTCAATGGGTGGAAATGGTAATTTAACTGTTGCCTCTTTACTATTTTTTAAATTACCCTCCTACATCTTTCATTGTTTCTTCACATACAACTGAGAATTTCCATGTACAAATCAAAAAAATATTTTTGAATACAACACTTCACATCTTTTGTGTCTTTTCTTTATAAAACCACTGAGTGCTTACAAGGTCTTTGACATTCTCCTTATTAGTTAGCAAACAGTGCTGGAGAAAGACTCTCATACGGGATTATTACTTACATACAGGAAAATTACCTGCTTTTTTCTTTCATTCCTATTTATTTTATTTCTAAATACCTATTTTTCAAAAAGTAGAATTGCTTCTAATGCTCCGCATTGAATATTTCATCCCATTTTCTTTCTGTATTTATTATTTATCATTTTCTCATCAGGTATGAAAAACACGCTCTTGACACACTTTAAGATGTTTTAAAATTTTGGTAAATTAAGTTCAATCACTTTCTATAAATTGAAAATATCAAAAACAAAAACAAAAACAAAAAATACATGGAGACCAGAAATTTCATTAGTAAAAAGAAACAAATAAAGAGCTCAGCTCTCCAAAATTTTAATTGTTTCAAATGTCCTTTTATGCCACTCTCCTTGGAGCAATTGTTATTAACCAGTGAAAGTAGCCAGTGGATTTCCTGGGTGTATGGAGAGAAAGGGCTTCTCCCTGAATCACCACCAAACACAAAACTGAGGTCAAAGGAAAGAAATTTTGGTGGCTGGAAGTGTGGCGTGTAATGGTCTCCAGCTGTCCAGGTGTGGCTGCTGCAAGGACGTGGATGGGCACGGGGACAAGAAATTGAGTCAGATGCAGCTCCACTGAGGCCAGGGCAAACTCAGGCATTTAGTTAATGTCTCTTAAATCCAGGCTCAACATCTTCTCTATTAGATCAGAGAAATTAATGGCCAAAAAAAATGTAAAAATTTTTATTTTCAGCATTGAAGCTGCAAATGAAAATGGAGGATACGTCTGTGTCTGGCCTGGATAACAGTAAGCTGGAGGCCATTGCACATGAGATCTACACGGAGCTGGTGGAGGGTGCCTGCCTGGGGCTCTGTTCGAGGTGCACCGCGGTGCCAAGTGCAGCAACTTCTACCTGGATGACAAAACACATGCACAGGACACACAGACAGACCTCATGGCTGTGTGGGATGCACCACATTTGCAAAAATGAAAAGCGCTCCTAATTCACAGTGGCAATGGGTGAAATGATGAATCTGCCCTCATAAGGGGCTTCCAGGTTCTTTTCCTAATAAGGTTTTGTTTAAGGTTCTTTCTAAGGTGTTTTTGTCTTTTTAGGATTTTAAGGTAGATGCAGAGTCCAGTGCAGATCTGACTGGGACACAGGAGACTTACCCAATGGGAGGATATTTGCTCATGTTTTACATGGTAACACTTTTTCCTCATACATTTGGTGCAGTGTGTGATATGGATTAACCCATGAATTGGTTCCTCTGAACAGTTCTGGAGATTTGGAGTGTCTGGGCTTCAGTTTCCTCATGTCCTTTTCCACAATTTGGCTGGATAAATCTCTATCCCTCCGCATACCTGCCTGCTCCTCCTCACCCTCCAGCATTTAGTTATTATGCAGTGGGTTCACTTACTGGCCCATCATCGCCGGCAAAGTCACACTTGCTAAAATTAACTGTCTGACAGCTTTTCCCCTCCACTCCACACTCACAGACCTGCCTTCACGCAGAAATATTAGTGACTGCAAGAGGAACATGAGCTGATGCTTCCAACATCTTCACAACTCCTAGAGAAACAAAGTAAGGGTTTTATGAATGCAGTGGCCAAGCAAAGCCTAACAGAAGCAAAGAAAAACATACTATCTTTTAATAAATTCCTTTGCTGTTCTATACAGTTCCATAGCTGAATCCTGGAGGGCTATTAAAAATCTATAGGAATCTATAGACATTTTATTTTCTGTTAAATTCTATAAGCCTGACTGCAATCTCTGCTAATTCCACAGCAGAAAGTGTATTAATTGACAAATTCTTGCTCGCAGAGCAGCACCACAGCGAGTCCCCTATAGTGCTGGTTCTGCTTTGCTGCACAGAGACCCCAGGCCCCAAACTGGCACCGCTGCACACCCCCCGGCCACTCAGCAGCCCCAGATCACCAACAAAACCTAGGAAGGTGCTTGAATACTTGGAGTGTCAGTACAGGCAACTGAATCATCACACAAATGAAGTATGGATGAGAAGGAGAGAGCAATGGTCTAATCATTTCCTGTTCTGTAATTACAGTAAAAAAGGCTAATCCTGAAAAAAAGTGATTGCCTTCTTTGTTGTATCCATGGCAACAGAAAAGGATAGCGACTGTTTGACCATCTGCAAGTTGTCGTGGCTTTCTTCTTTGCCTCCTAAAGCAGCTGAGGCTGCCCAGATGCTCCAGCAGGCCCGAGAGCACAGGCTTGGCTGCTGGTGCTGGGGTGGGCTCAGGCACAGTGGCAGGGAAACACACACCCGGGTTCAGCAGGGTCTGTACCAGCTCCTTATGCTTTCAGAGCACCCTGGGCTGCTCCCCTGGGCCTTCCGCATGGGACTCAGGCTGTGCCTCGCTTCACTCAGCCCCTCCTCGCTTTTCCTTGCCCATCCATCTCCAAGGAAAAGGCTGATAATGATGAGTAAGGGGGTAGTCAAGCATCCAAATATACAGCCAGATGTCTGTGTATTTGGATGTTGTTTGAACATAAAGACCCCCTTCATGACGGAGCATGAACTAGAGAGACAGTTTATGGGGAATTGGGAATGAGGAGAGGAGAGGAGTAGCCACACTGTGCATCAACCAGAAGACAAAACGCAAGAGCTGAGAGGAAGTACTTCTTGAAAGAAACACACATATTTCCTCTGAACATCAGGAAACACCAGGAGCCCTTCTGTGCTGTGTGGGTGCCAGGGCCCTGCCCCAGGCTGCCCAGAGAGGCGGTGGGGTCTCCTCCCTGGAGGCCTTCAGAAGCCGCCTGGACATGGTGCTGGGCACCCTGCTCTGGGTGGCCCTGCTGGAGCAGGGGCTGGGCCGGGGCCTCCTCAGGTCCCTGCCCACCTCAGTGCTCTGGGGTTCTGTAATATCACCTCAGGATCTGCCCTCCCTTTCTTTTCACTCTCTTACTGATTTTTTAAGTTTACTAAATTTGATATCTAATCTAACTTTGATTAATAGCTAAAATAGCAATTTTGTTTGATCCTGCATTCACTGACACCACGCTAAAAACCCCTACCAGTGTAACAGACACATAACAGAAGCTTGATTAAGTTGGATCAGTCACAAACCTGTAGTTTTCTGGTGGTTTAAAAATGTGAACAATGAGCTATTATGGTGTATATATGAAATAGTTCACACTTTTTGTATTTTCTGTGCTTAAATTTAAAATTTAGCTTCATATGGTGGGAGAAGAGGGCAGAGGGGAGAGTTCATTCACTGGCATATGCAGTGGCACTTGGGGGGTGCCACCAAGCCCACCTTTATGCTGACAGCAGTTCTGCATAATTTTTGCTGTTTGCTCTTTGCAATTGTTTTGGCATTTTTAAGTGAATACAATTCCCCTGTGAGACCTCATAAATATGACCAGATACCAGTGAGCCGCAGGCCAGTGATAGTATACCCATTTCACAGAGAAGTGTGTTGAAAATACATCACTGTATTGATGAGCCCATCAGATTGTCTGCAAAAATACTAATAACCACATGTGTACAGAAGCATACTTTTAATTCCCAGTTGGAAAAAATAAATCCTTCTTTCAAGTTTTGTTGTCTTATCTATTTTTTTCTACATTTGGCTTGAATTACAAGAGATTAGGGCTGGGATACAAATTGCAGATGTTATGCCAAGGTGAAGGTATGCTGTGTTCCAATCACATCTCTGTTTACTTGATGTTTATTTTCATGTTCTCATTTCCTGCTTATAATTAATTGATAGTCATGAAATTTATCCTTTTGAAATGGATAACAAATTTGATTATAATAATCAGTTTTCATTTTATATGAATGTTCCATAAAGTACAATGAATTGCACTGCATCTTCAATGGAAAATCATATAATACAAAAACTTATAATGTGTTCAGCTGGCAACACAGCATCAGAAGCAGGTAAAGTTCTTGCAACTTTATGTATGAAGATGTAGCTTTTGTAATAAAAATGCTGGGGAAAAAAAAAGTAACATAATTGTATCATGAACATTGTGACAATTGGGAACACTTTGCTGCTGGGAAAAATAAAAAACCATTTGACCATATTTTTCAGATCACAAGAAAGATGAGTGAATAGTTCCAGCTTCTTTTAAAAAGCTAAGCTTATATGGAAAATAATAAACTCTTGATAATAAAGTGCACAAAGTAACACTTATATGCTACTGGTTATGGTATACAATAGTTTGCAAAGATTTTTTTTTTCTTTTCTTTTTTTTTTTCTTCTGACAGAGGGTTTTGACTGAGAAGCCATCTCTATTGGATGACATTTCATCAGGGGATTTTTACTAATGACAAGAAATGAAGGAAATTAAGGATGAAGGGAAAAAAAAAAAAAGATTTACAAAAAAAAAGGTAAGAAGGTAAGATTTTCACCAGGGCGAAAGCTATAGAAAATGATCAAAAAGAACTAGTCTCGTTTTTATGTTGCAGTTAAATTAGCATTTCATAGCATAACGTATGATAGGCAGCAAAGAACCCTTCTGTAAACAGTGCTAGACTTTCCATTGCTTTTCTGATGTACAGAAATACCAACTTTGGCCCCAGTATGTCACGTGCATATTAGCAAGTCACCCATTCCACACCCACAACGTGTTCTAGTTCATGGCACGGCTTGGCTGGCCCCAGCCCCAGGCACCTGAAACCAAGGCACTGTGCCCAGGGCTGTGCCTGGATGTGCTATGGGGATTGACAGGGAAGGGATGCTGGTTGATGCCTACTCCAAAAAAACCTGCCTCTGGGTCCCAAGGACACCCGCATGACAAACGTGCTGTTTTCCTTGGTGTCTTTCACATTTATCAACAGCAGCCTGTACCGTCTCTACAGCCCCCTGCAAAACCTGTTGCTGTGTTCATCTCCTGCTTCTCCAGTCTCTGCCATGGCTCCACTCCCTTCTTTTCACACACTTTTTAGCCCTACTGCTTGTATTGTTTGCCAGTTATTCTCCTTTTCCTCTGCCAAAACCAAGCACGTCCTTGTTAGTAGTTTAAGCAGTGTTAGGTTCAAAGGCCACTTTGACAGCAGGTCCTGGGTGCAGTTTTGTCTGGGCCACCTACCACCACCTGAAGGATCTCCTAGGAAGGACTGGGGGTGATCTCCAGCAGGTGATTTCAGCACAGCCTCCCTGTTTTGAAGCCTAGGAGAGCACAGCATTACCGCCACAGCTTGGCCAGGCTGTGCTGCCGCGCTGCTGCTCCAGGACCACTCTCCTTCTCCCCTGGCACAGGGCCAGCCATGCCAGCTTTGCATGGGGAGTTGATCCTGGCAGCATTTAGCTTCTCAGATATGAGCTCATAAACATGTACTCAGTGTGACCTCAGCATAATGGCAGTTATGGCACAGAGACTGCGTTGAACCCATTGCTACTCATTGGGACGGAAGGGAGATGCTTTCCTTACCAGCACTGCAAACACAGCGGGTATGACGGAGGAACACCCTGAATATATAATCAGGATCCAAGACAGGTGTTGCCAGGGAAGATGGCATCACCTCTACAACAGCAGCCACACCATGCCGTGATGGGTCCCATGGCCCTGTAGCTCCATGTCCTCCACTGCTGTAGCTGTGCTGATGGCAATGCCTACCGCCTGCCCCTCCAAAAGCAGTCCTACGCTCACTGGAGAGCCATTCTTTCTCCTAGCTCCATCAAAATACATGTTATGGACAGCACACAAGGAAAATTACTGGGTTTTGCCTACAGAAAGAATGGTGACAGAAGTAAATATTTTCCCATTATCGTCAAGTATTTTCTTTGACATCCTTCAATTTTTCTTTTGAAACAACAAGAAAAACAAGAAAAAAATCCTCAAGAACAGTTTCTGAAATTTCCTCTAATGTGTTTTCATTAATAAAAAGGTTTTTTTATCCCCATTTTCCCTGGACAGATTAAAACATATTGCTACAGGGGAAAAAAATGTTAATATCCCTGTTCTTCCTGCTATAACAGCAAAGGACCGTGCTTTAGTGATATAACAAGGCATGCAGGTGAGCTTTGCATTCACAGCCCTGTGGTGGGGCTGCATGAGGTTTAGCCTTGATTTTGGAAGGTGACTTGCCCCACATGGTGCAGGTGAGAGGGGGTACAGAATTGGGGTGATCCTCTTGGAAGCCATCACAGCAAGCTGAAGGTTGGTAGCCACAGGTGTTTTGTGATGCACTCAATATTTTTACGCAGCAAGGCTTTGTCAAGTCCCATTTGCAAGGACAGTTCATTTTCATGGGCTCTTTTTTTCAGAATGATGCCACATTTTTCCTGGTTGAAGACTGTCCTTACTCTGCCTAGGCTTGCTGGTGCTAAAACCCTCTCCTCCTGGCACAGCATTTGGGGAGACAACTGGGCAGGAGATGAAACAAAGCTGCTGGTGCTTTCAGAGACCTGGAGCTGGAGTCACAACTGTAAATTAAATGAAGTGTTTCAGGATTTTGTCCTCAGGAAAGAGACTCCATTTGGGGCCAGGGGGAGCACAATGATGGGGTTGTTTATAAGATCCCACAAGCCTTCTGCATAAAATAAAATTACATCATTAATTCCTCATAGAAATGTTATTGAATACATTTTTAAAAAATGTTTTCCAGGACTACATAAAAGGGTTAGTAATGTTATACATCTGAATAAATATTAATTTCCTTGAAAATGCTTTTGTTAGAATATGATTTTTTTTCTTTTTTCTTCAGTGGTTATAAGAGTAACTATCCCTGTCCACATGAACATTATTACTGTAGCTGAACAAATGACTGCAAGGCATAATTTACGTTGCATATATATTTATTTCCATTTTTGAATCATCTAACCATAATTTTTGCTGTTTGCTTTCTGCAATTGTTTTAACATTTTTAAATTATTATATTTCACCTCACGGATGAATAAGCAGGTGCTCGTGGTAAGAACTGAATTGTGAATTCAGTGAGCAGGCACCTAAGTCACCCAGTATCAGTTTTGCTCCCAGACTTGTAAATCTGACTTGGAATAGGTCTTGAGCTGTATGGACTAACGGCTTGCAAGCCCAAAGCTGTGAGCTATAAGTAGCTGATGGCTAAATCAAAAAAAATCACAACAAATACATGAATAGAGTCAGGGGCACTGCAGGATGAAGGGATTCAGCCACAGACACATGGTGAGCTGGTAGCAGATGTAAATAGAGTCCAGGTCTCACATGTGTAACCCTCACGGACCATGACATGTTGCCTTTTAGGAGCTGAAAGTAGCTAGTTATGGCACTTCAAGTTATATTTTTTTCTTGCAGAAAGGCTGGAAAGAACTCATCTGGAATTAACGATGTGGGCACAATATTAATATATCTCATCACCACCACCACCTGTAAAATTACGTACATCTCAAGGGGGTCTTCTCAGGATTAGCCCATCCACACAATTTCTGTACAATTTCTTTGTACATCTTTGGGATGACTGTCAAGACAGAGCTTCTCAAAAACCTCTCTCTCTACCTAGAAGTCTGGCCTTTTCTATTCAGTCTCTCCACACACACTGCTTGCACGCACTAAGCACCAATCAGGGCAACAGCAGACAGTCAAAAATGTGGGATCCTTGTAACCTCTCCTCTCTGAAACCCTTTCCTCTAACAAAAATAGAAGGGGCCCAGGCTTCAAAGGCTGCTTCCAAGCCTCCAGTTAGCTACAGATTTGATGTTGTAGTGTGGCAACTATTCAGACAGCCCAGTGCCATGGGGAAAGGTATGGGAAGAGCTTTGTACTGCCTGAGCTTGCAGACTGAGTGATGTGCAGCCGTGGGAGAACACGGATCTCTTTCTACAAGAGCTCTGACTAGCAGCACTCTCCAGGGGCTATTTCTCCTTTTGTTTTCCTCTTGGAGACTTTTTTACAGCCAGTGCTTGTTCCATGTCCTCAGTCTTTTCTGGTGGTCAGGGACCACATTCTGGACAAATTGTCAAGGTTTCCTCTGAGCCCCCCTCTTTGTAATCTTCCTTTTGTTCTTCGAAACCATGGGAGCCATGCCAGACCCCAGAGACTGTCCACACGGTACTAAGGATTCTCCCTTTAATCACAGCTTCAAAAAAATAGGCTTTTTTAACCTAATAGTCTTCTGTACAGAAATGATAAACCCTCGTAAATCCTTTGCCAGACTTACAAACTCACCAGCAATGCCCGTGCTGTTATTCTCTAAACTCTCTCCAGAGCCTTTCCCTTCTGTACTTGCCACTCTCTCAGGTGCACCTCTTGCCCTCTGGCAATGGCTGTATTCGGGGAAGGACCCATCTCCCACCCCACACCTCTCTGGGACCCAGTGGAGATGCCAAGGGCAAAGAGAAATGTGAGATGCTCCCCCAGCCCTCACAGGCAGCTCAGAAACAGAAAATTTACTGCAGCCTCTGGGCAAGAACTTCAATGGGGAGTTTATCGTGAACTTGGAGCTTAGAAACCTTGCTATGTCTGTATACAAGCTTACACAGAAAAGCTTAAATTTATGTGGTTTACTGAGCACTGGCCCAGGCTGCCCAGAGAGGCGGTGGGGTCTCCTCCCTGGAGGCCTTCAGAAGCCGCCTGGACGTGGTGCTGGGTACCCTGCTCTGGGCGGCCCTGCTGGAGCAGGGGCTGGGCCGGGGCCTCCTCAGGTCCCTGCCCACCTCAGTGCTTTGGGATCCTGTGAAGCTTTTCAAAGCTTTTATAAGCTTTTAAAAGGTGTTGGTGAATAACACTGTACACATGAATTCTGGTTTCATAAAACATCCACTCAGCCTCGGCAGCAGCAGGAGGAGAACTGGTTCTCATTATTAAGGAAATTAGACATGAATGTATTCTCTAATGTTGCTGATAATTGTACTAGCTGTAAAGTGACAGGACTCCTGCGAGCCTATGCTGGTGGAGGACTCTGCTAATTATCACAGTGGAAGGAGGAACAATTTGCCTTTGCCACAAAAACAAACCTCCGTGCTTGTTAACTCAGCAAAAGAAAAAGTACTGAGAAGTGTTAATTTGTCATGTTGGAGTGAATCTGGAAGGTCAGAAAGATTAGGGAATGAGAAAGATTAGATTGTTTGTGAGATTAGATTGGTCTGACACCGAGGACTTTGATATTAATATGAGTCACTGTAGCAGCAGGGAAATGTGTTAGAAACCATCCTGAACGGTCTGAATACTTTACAGAATCACTCTTTAAAAAAAAAAAAAAAAAATCCTTGTTAAGGGTACACAGAAAATTTTAAAGGTTTATGCATTATTTTAACATTTCACATTTAGACTTGTTCTTCTTTAGGTCACAAAGCACAGAAAATAATGGGAGCCAGGACCATTTTGTGGTTGTCTCTAAGTGGCTAAGCTGTTTCAGGATGTTTCTGGTCATCCATGAACTATCTACATCTAAATTCCCTCCTTGGGCCAATGTGATTTGAGGGAAATGTAAAAGCAACAGGAGGAGCGCTTGCAATCAGCCCCATCCTCCACGCAGATTGCTGGCTTGATTATGGTATTTAAGGACTTCCCTGGGCAAAAAGTTGCAGGCACTAAAGGCTGAGCACACCTGAGTAGACAGATCTACTTGTACAATGTCACCCATCAGGACACCGTGAGTATTGTTCAGAAGTGCTGCTCTGAACTGCACTGAGTCATCCATGAAAAAAATAAAACCAGAAAACACAAGAAAATGGTAAAACAAATTACCAGCTGGAAACAGAAATTAAAATTCTGAAGGGAACCTTCCTGCTCTCCCACCATCCTTCCAAATTACTCTCAACACTGCAGAATAAATAAGATAAGCAATAAAATTCGGATTGTGCCTCTCCACTTGCTGAACTTCAGGAAGGAAGATCCTTGTTCAATCAGCTGTGGGGTGAGGTGATTTGTGCTTGAGATTTCTGGGAGGGCTTGTCTTCTCTGCCTGTTCCTGGATTGGCAATTAATTGGGGATTTGAAGGCTGAGTTTTTATTTAACACACCTTTGGAAATCAAGTGGTTGAGGTGTTTTGGCAAGATCTCAAATTACCTGAGGCTGAACGAGGACAAACAGGGGAAACATCACTTGGGACTTTCATCCAAATGCTGATGTTGTCACTGGGAGCATTTGGAAGTTGTGTGGTTAGGAGACAAGCATTTTTAGCAAAGTTTTCCTTTATTTCTGCAGGTTTCAAAGCTTTCATATATAGCAGAATTCACAATGAATACAAAAAACTGTTTCAGCAGATTTCCTGTCCACTGGATGGTGGCCAGTATCATGAGGCTGGGAGCACCCAGTCATTGCAAAATGCATCCATCTAACCTCTTCCTAATGAGTAGAACATATCAGTAAAGACATCTTCTGGTTTGATGTATAGAGTTTTTGTATGATTTTTAGTTAAAAAAACAGCTTAATTCACTTTTTGTCAGCAAATTGCTTACAAGTCCATTCAGAAAGACTGGCATAGTTAGAAACTTATGTGGGACAAAGAGCAAAGGGCTGAAGTAAAGCAGAGGTCAGGCAAAGACTTGGTGGGCTCATGAAACACACTATCTCCAAAATGAAAAATGTGACTCTGATATGATGCAAGAAAAATTACTATGGGTAAACTCTTAGCTCCAAAACATAGCCATGTGCTGAGACCCCTGGGTTTTCAATCCAGCAAAATTAAATTTGCGTAATCCTCAGTAGCTTTTGGAGGGCTGACTCCCCAAAATATAAGCAAAAGAAAATGTGACTTAAATAAAATGGGACTCATTGCAGAATGGAGTGCTCAGTGGTCTGGGGCTAGGATAATAAGGATGTACCAGGCTGAATCAAAATCCTATTGGTTTGTTAACTTTAACTGCACCTACATGCCCAATAAAATCTTAGTGCTTCTTTAATTCACAGAAACACTCTGAGCCCTCCATCTCATTAATTTGCACTTACTTTAAATTGCATGACTTACTTTTCATAATGGAAGAGTCTTATAAGGTAGAGGTCTGTAAATATTTGAACTCCCGGCATGAAGGCAAGACACTGAACCAATAAACAGTTGTCTTTTAACCTGATATTGGTATTCAGGGGAAAGCAACTCTTTCCCACATAGCTGGTCCAGAGTGATGGAACTGGGAGCATTTCAAATATTCCTGCACTAACGAGTCAGCCCAGATGCTAGAATAACCTCCAAGATTATTGTTAGAAGGCTGGCAGCAGAGACATGGCCAAATATTCCTCAGAGAGTTTATTACAGCTACAATACACACACACAAAAAAAAAAAAAAAAAAAGGCCACATGTAAAGACGTGCAGAGCATGAGGAAGAAGCCTGGTTCATGAAGGACTTGGCTCCAGAGATGCAGTTTTACAGGGGTACCAGTGCAGAACCAGACTAGCTAGAGTGGAAAATTTGTGAGAAATCTCAGTACGTCTTTGCAAATCAATGGGTGTACTGCACAGGAGACTCAAGGTCAAGGCAGAAGGTATCCGACTGAGCAGTATTCCTCCCCAGCAAAGGCCTGGCTCCATTTCTGCTGCCTGTAATTAACACATCTGTAAAATTCAAAGGGTGGAGGTAGAAGCTCAGGGAACACTGGGGGATGTTTGTGTGGCTATGCATCTGCCAGAACAATGACAAAAAATCCTTGGTCATTTGCGTGATTGTGACAAGGATGATGAAATATAAGTGAGTTTACAGCTGTGCAATGGCATGCTCTGCATCTCAGGCTGAGCCTGGCCCTCTCACTAGGCCCATGAGCACTCAGGCCTGTTGGGCTCTTGAGAACAGCCTCCTTCTGCTGTTGAAGGGTCTTTGTTTTACAGAAATCCCAGTTTGCTCTCTTTTCATGTTTCACAGTGGCACAGTCTCTCAGTCCTTGCTCAGCCACCCGCCTGCCCTGCAGGTGATGAAGTATCTCACAGAAATATATCTGAAGAGCAGCCCAAAGAAGGCTTAGAAGTGCATCCAGCGGCTCATGCCCAGTCAGGTCTACAAAATTCAGCAGAAGGTCTTAAGATTTATTTTCCCCATCATTCCCAGTATTTCCTGGCTTATTTGAGCCAAAAATGCTCAGGGTGGATGAATCCATCTTGCATAATTTTAATAACCTTTAGAGATAAAAGTTCAAAAGTCAAAATTTGACCTAATGCTGACTTCGGTTTAAACACCGGTAGCAGCTAAACATTCAAGTACAATTTCTTATTCTGTAAAGATTTTTTTATTTATTTTTTTGATCAAGTAGAGGGAGGCACTGGGGAAACCACAGCACTTTGGCTCCTAACAGCCTATAATTTCATTTTCTCTACCCAGACAGATGATTATTCTTTTGTGCTTCATTTAATTGTGGCCCACCAAAGGAATTTGCAAGGCTTAGTCAACACTCAGAGAAAGGCTTTTTAACCTGCCTTAAGGCAATGACATTTGCCCTTTACAAACCATCTGCAGTGGATGGAGAGAGGAGCTCAGATTCCTTCCCAGAAGGATGATGGGTATGAGCACATGTAATATTTCTATATATGTTTGTGTGTGTTCAGCTGCAAATCCTGGGCAAAACTCCACCCAGGAGCAAGGGAAAGGTGTGGAGAGTAAAAGCTGATATTTGGCAGCTGAAATTCAGTATTCACTTGGTTGTTCCTGACAATGCGGCACTCTTGAGCAGCCCATTCAGATTCAAATCTTCGGCCTCTTTTCTCACACCTGGCTTCTGCCAGAGGACCACGAGGAAGCTGTGATGTGAATGGTGGTGGTCACCCTGCTCCCTCTGGCCAGGAGGAGAGTCACTGCTTCATCTTTCTCATCACATTGACGACACTAGTATTTTAGGAAGAATCACACCCACTCCTTTTGATGTCATTTCGTACATCCTCCAGAGAAACAGTTTCTCCACATGCCTTCTAGACAGAGCTGTTTCCTTCAAAGCCCACAGATACTCCAGGACAATATGTTTTTTTAAGCTATAAATGTGGTGTTTAGTAGGAGCACCCTATCAAATCCCAGAAAGCAAATGCCGGTCCTGAAATAATAATGATAACAGTGAGAAATATAACACAAAAGGAACACATCCTTCCTGAAGCTGCTAGGTAATCCAGTGAAGTTGGTTGCTTGCTCTCACAAAGCGAGCGTTGGGCTCCAGGAATTGCATTTACCTGGGTCTGAGCAGAGGCTGTGCAAGCAACACTTTTGCATGCCATAAGATACATGCTTAGTATGTCACCTCTCATTTCTATTAGAATTGTGATAAACTTTGTACAGAATGACAAGCAAGTACACTCCAAGTAAGTGACACAGAAGCTTGCTGGTACAGCAGGAATTTAGGCAATGCAGACATGGATGTGACCACATTAAAGTCAGAAGAAATGTCGTCCCTCCTCTTTGTTTTCATTTTCCATTTTGACTTGCATAGATGCTAAGATCTGTTGTGTCTACAAGCCTAAGCTCTCTGGGTAATTTTTTTTTTTAATTATTTGTAGCGTAGAAGATGTAATCATATCTACACCAAAACATTGTGGTAACACTATGTATAGGAAATAGAAAAACCTTAATCAGACGAGGCAGAGAGAAGGAAGAGAAGATGATATCAAAGACTGGATGAACTCAAAAGTCCCCCTCCAACCTGAACGATCCTGTGATCCCCAAAAGACAATCCACCTTAATTTAATAGAAGTTGAGCTGAGGAACAGATGTGCTGTGAAAACTCATTCCCCCAGGTGTTGCGGAAGCACCAGAAACCTGCACTGCTTTGAGCTCGTCTTTCTCCTGCTCGGCAGTCATTGCTCATCCTTCTGCCTCCCGCTTGGCCATCTGTCTCCTTCCAGCCTTCCACTCTCCACCTCACTAGTCCACGTTCTCCACCTCCAGTACCATCCACTTCAAGCACCCCACTCACCAGCTTTTGTGAGTATCTTCTCCCACATCACCTCTTTGACCTCAACAAGTTATTTTGAGAAAGTTCCACCATGAAAAGTTCATCTGCCCTTCATCCTTTGGTGTTGCACATCGAAGTCCTCATCAGCGTTCCCTCCATCGATCCCACCTGTATTGCTGGAGATTTTCCTGCTGCTGCCCTGCTGCCCTCTGCTCACGCTGGGTAAGGAGAGAAGGTTGTAGGCAGAGCAGGGACATTTTGCTACCCCTCAGATCTAGCGGGTGACTGCAGGCCCTGTGCCGGCTAAGTCTGCTGTTGAAACAATCCAGACACTGTGTCACCCAGCGGAAGGAACAGCGAGAGCCATCACAAAAGCAAGGGACAGAAACAGCCCACTAAATGATGTTTTCCAGTCCATTTATGCCTGTCCTTTTGTGGTTGATGATAAAAAGAGACACTTGGAATATTCCAGCAGAATAAAATTAGCAGGGATGTGAGTATCAGACGTGCAGCTCACTCTCAAGATCCTGTGTGCTATGTTGGTTCATTAACCTGCTGTTTTATTAAGGACTCATTTAAAGGCTCTGAGACAGACTTCTTGTTAACTCGCACACAGACACTGCAGCTGGCCCCAAGTTTTTCTGCTTACATCAGTCTGACATTTCAATGTCTGAAATACATTTCAGCTAGTCCTGGGCTTCCAGTATCCACAGGGAAACTGTGTGTTTTCTGTGTTTCCATGCTCATCACTGGCCCTCAGCAAAGTGATCGTATTTGTTGTTGCAGGTATTTCTTCCAGGACTTTACAACTTACTTGTTTTGGTCTTCAGCTGATTTGTTTTGATACCTCATTTATTTTCTTCATTACTAGGGAGGTCTCAAAAATGTGAAAAAGAGAGCAGGGCTATGCCCTTTGGTTTCATGTCATGTCTTTTCTAGCATTAAGTGTTTGGGGCATGAATGTGCACTGCTCAGTATTTGGGAGCATTCACATGTATTTACGTTCTCAACAAATAACTTTTAAATTTCTTAATTCACTAGAAAGCCCACTTCCAGCACCTCCACAACATGATAGGAAACTAAAAATTTAGGTTACCTTCTGCTGGCTGGCACCAGGACACCGTGGGGCTCCAGCCAGGGCTACCAAAGGCCATTATTTTTGCACTGAAATGCAACAGGGACAGAGACTGCTCTCATAAAAATGTGGAAAGGGGTCTTGAGCACGTTAAGAGAAAACCTCTGGTGAAGCTGTGCTGCCTGTGCTCAGGACACCTTGACCTCCTAATTAAAAATACCAGGTTTCTGGTGATTGAAAATTGTTAAAAAGCTAATCTTTATGCCTGGAAATTCTCCTGTCAGATCTCTTCTTCAGACTGATTCTTTTTACCTTTCTACTGAAACAGCTCAGCAATTCCTGAAAATTAATTTAGGGAACAGCGGATCTTTTTTTCTCCTTCATATCATATGCTTGTTGTTATTTATTTATTTATTTATTTATTTATTTCCATCAGCAACTTGAAATTTGGCAGCCTGTGTTTGGGAACTGCTTTACAGCACTGGCTGGAAAGCGCACATCTACATTATAAACCTCAGGACCAGAAAAATACTGCCTGCCCGTGGGCAGCAGGAGAATAGGAGTTTGGCAGCAAACCTACACAGAGCCTGCCTGGTTTTTTAGCCCTTCTGTGAGGTTGCTCATCCAACACCCTGTCAAAACCCTGCCAAAAGGAGGTAGCAAACCCTGTCCTACCCACCACAGCAGAGCAAGGGTACTGATGGGAAAACAACTGGCAGAGCAGCAGGCACTGAGAACAGGGCAGCCCCTCCAAACCCTAGGTGCATCCTTATACAACAACTACAAACTGGGCGTGCTTTTCCTTTTCATTACCTGGTGAGGAGATTGCTTTGCTCTAATAATGGGAATTTTGCTACTGACTTAAAGACTTTTAATAAGGAAAGTGCTTAAGACTCACTGGGTATGCAGGGCATTTGTTTCTAAGCACAAGAGGTCTGGTTTGAATCAATTCTGGTACCACGAAATTAAAGAAGTCTCATTTACCTGGCTCAATGCCAAAAAGGAAGCTGCTTACCATTATTCATGTTATTGCTCTTATTTGTATTAAATTACGTATGCCCAGAATAATAGACTCTTAAAACACCAGGTATAAGTGTCTTCCAGAGACACACACATGGTCCTGGAACCTCCTTAGCTTTTGGTCAAAAACTGGTTTGTTTCAATGTTTTTTTGTGTAGCGTGGGAGCGTTCAGGCATAATGCATGCATCCAGATGGGTCCAGAGAACATGTATGTGTTTAATTGCACATATTGAATAAACATGACATTAAAAATTCCTTAGGGTTTTGTCAATAGCAATATACATGTGCTGCTATCTATATATATATGCAGAGCTCTCAGGCGATAACAGGCCTGCAATTAATACATAATTTCACCTCTCATGCAAGTTGCTCTCAGATGTTGTCTTTCTCTTTCAAGGGAGATTTAGTATATGAAAATTGGAAAGAAATTTAATAACACTGTTACACAAAATAAGCCAGCGTTATGTGCAGGAAAAAAGAAAGAAAAGAAAAATATTACAAAATGCTGGGGTGGGGGGGATGTTTAGGTAAAGTTTTCATTTAAATGATCATGTTTATATAAATGCTAAACCAAGCATGGACATGGACATGAAAGCACAGAGAAATGCAGTGATAAACAGCTAGCCATTCTGCAGTCAGTGTCTGTCACAAAATTACAGAACTGTTTCCAATTACAGGCAAAACACACCGCACAGCTGTAATGAGTAGCGCCACTGATCAGCCTGATGCTACGTTTCAACAGAGACACTTTGTATACCAATCAGGAAATAATGGGAAAATGGAGAATACACGTGGAGAATATTTTCTATACTGCAATGGTTTCCCGTAATGACAGATCCCACAGTAATTTAGGATCCAATTTCACCAGCCACTGACCGCAGTCTCAGGGCAGTGATTCGGTTGCCGTATTACATTATGTTAAGTCCATTTGCAGTAAGCACACCATGCTGTTCCCCTGCCAGCTCTCCAAAAAGGGCTGCCTTTAGAGGGGACCTAAAACAGAGAGAAATAACCCCAAACCCTCTATCCATGCAGCTACAAGAGGACAGCCCTCCTCCACACTTTCCAGGGGCTGTCCAGTTGAATTTCCAAAGACCTGAGTCACTCAATGCCCCAACTGTTGATGTGCACATGTACGTTTAAAAATAGGTCTGTAATAATTTTACTTAAGTTATATCTTGCACTCACCCTCAGTGGGAAGGAGAATAATTGAAATGATATTAGGAAAAACTCATTACAAGTTAGCTGTGGGCTGCCAGTCAGGCAGGGAGGTGTTATCTTTTCTTCTTCACATCCTGCTGAACGTACTGGAGAAAATTCTTCCAAAAATGAGGAAAAAAATCTTGCATTTTTCACTAGCATTAAGAAAGGGCAGACAAACGCATGCACACGACCCCAGTTTTAATGTTTCTTCTTGCACCTCACAGCTTTCCCCAGAGGGCTTGCTTTGCACTCAGAATCATAGAATGACAGAATTGTAGGGGTTGAAAGGGGCCTCAAGAGATCATCGGGTCCAACCCCCCTGCCAAGGCAGGTTCCCTAGAGCAGGCTGCCCAGGTAGGCGTCCAGATGGGCCTTGAACATCTCCAGAGAAGGAGACCCCACAACCTCCCTAGGCAGCCTGTCCCAGTGCTCTGTCACCCTCACCGTGAAGAAGGTCTTTTGCATGTTGGTGAGGAACTTCCTGGGCTCCATTTTGTGGCCATTGCCCTTTGTCCTATCCCCACAAACCACTGAAAAGAGGTCAGCCAAGTCCCTCTGTCCCCCACACTTAAGATATTTGTAAACATTAATGAGATCCCCTCTCAGCCTTCTAAACACAGTCTTCTTCACATTTCCCTGCAGCATGCACGCTGATGGCCATCAGTGGGACGTCCATCACCATCTCACTCACCTTCACATTGACAGAGTAATTTTCCTGGACTTTGCAGCTCTTTTTTTCTCTCATTTCTATCTGCATAAATAAGGCTTCTAGAGTAAATACGAAGTAAAGCATTCATATGCATGACCACTTCTATTTAACGTGCTTGCTCTGTCTCCTTCAGCTCAGCTTTTTTTATATAGTTTTATGCCTGGCTTTCTGCACTGGTACTCGGCTGGTTCTGACAGCTGCGTGTGTGACTTCAGACATCAGTTCAGTGAAAAGAAAATAATTATAACACCTGATGCTGTTTGCAAGAGTTTGTTAAGAAGATCAATAAGGACAGGAGCACTTTGACTTTTTTCATATGGTTTCTCTGGCAACCAGAGCAAATAACATAGGTAAAATTATAGTCCCATCACGCTCCGTGTGCTGACAGTACATAATATATAATTGCATGCTTCCCACCAGAAAGCTTACTTAGTATAATCCTATACAATCTTTTCTCTCACACTGTTTTAGGTGTTTCATCATTTCCCCAGCTTGCAAAGCCCTGAAAAATTAAAGAAAACAAAACCCCTTGAGTTGGGCTTGCTACTGCCTGACTTTGAGAGCATATGACAGGACAAATTAAGTTCGTCTAGCAGCAATAATACGAGATTATTCAAAACTAATAAAAAGTGGGTGCATAAACCTTGTAGTTCACCTGAATCCTCATCCCACCAGGGGATAGATGATTACCGAAGGATGAAATAACCAATCTGGTCCCGCCCCAGGAGCGATTTTTGTATCTCACGCTCTCTCCCCAGGTAGCACTCGAAAGGAGAGATGCTGGGGGGAGGAAGGGGGAAGCTGCAGAGGCGGGGGTCCTGGTCTCTCTCCTCCCTCCCGCTGCTGCTGAGCACAGTGGCTGCCCCACGCCCTGCCTCGCCTCTGCCCCTGGCCCATGGGATGAGGGGGATCCTTGGGGACAGCTGCTTTGGAAGCCAAAATAAGGCCAGCTCCTGCAAACAGGTGTCTGTCTAAATAAGCATCCTATTTTCTTAGACTTTTTGCACATTTAATAGGTCAAACTAATGAAACTGCCATTTCAGGACTGTAGAAATCAACTGCACACTCTTGTTTCTAAAGGCAGGGCATCAAGAGCTGAACTTCAGGTATGTACCTCCAGGTATGAGTTTAGGACATCTGAAGAAGGGAGGAGCAAAATGAAGACCAACTTGCTGTGAGTGGAATATTATAGAAGGGAAAGGTACTCTGCATGTAAGAGTGTCTCCTTGGGATGGAAGATGGTGGCAACTGGAGCAATTAACAGCTTGGAGTACCACAGAACACTTGTAGAAACATTTAGGGACTCTCCCAACCCCTCTACCCCCAGTGCCAAAGGGTGCCCAACTAATTACTTAACCTTGAGAGTGTTAAATAATGACAATTACTTAACACTCAGTGATGAACTAACCCTCGTCATTGAAAAGAGAGCTTTATTTTGTACCGTGTCTTTCACACAGGTTTTTGTTCTCCTCAGGGTTTTTAATTGCAAATTGGTTCCTCAGATAAATCTCTGTGAGATAATTGTCTCAGATGCAATATCGAGAATTTGGATTTTAATAACGCAGCTTCCTTCTTCATCTAGAGATCTTGTAGCCTCCAAAGAAGCAATCACATTTATTGGTTTAATCCACTTCATGAATCCAATCTCCGTTTCACTTTCAGCAGACAGCATTTCGCGATGTCTTTGGGATGTTCTATATTTGTTTTTTTCCCTTCTTGTTCTGTTTGTTTTCTAGTGACAGAGATGAGAATTATAAGCGTTAGCAGGATTGCTACATTGATCCTGAGGATCAATACTAGATTGCTTTTCTCTGCTCATAGCTGACAGCTCCATTTCCCTATGGCTTCAGAAATATTCATCAGAGTTACAGTCATTTTAGAGACTTATCCTAACACTATCATGAATGGCTTAGTAGGCATAATGCTTTTCATATATCTCCTTTAATGCTGGCTTTTCTTTCCCGTTGAAGAGAAAACAGAGATGGCTGATAGTGACCTTCTGGGGGAAGCTACAGCCATAATTCAGCCCAGCAGAGGCTTAACGTGGTCTGCAAGTTGTGACAGACACAAAATATCAGATAAATCTTTACACTACAAAGCTATGGATTTCTCTTCCAGCATAAACCACCCCTCGCTGAGCCCATGGTTTCGTGAGCCTTTTGTGATCTAAAACGCTGCAGGCTGACAGCCGCGGCTATGGCAGCTCCTAGCCTGGAGCTGCTGCTGGCAGCGCCTCCATCGCGGGGCACGCCATTACAGAGCCAGTGGTTTCTATAGCAGCAAGCGCTATATAAAAACCTGACTTTTCCCTCACCTAGGTAATGTTGACATGGTGTAAGGAAGTGGGGAGAGAAGAGGCACAAATCTGGATCCATGCATGCTGCAGGCAGGCTCTAAGCAAGCATCGCGCTGGAGGATCTGAGAGGATTGGTTCCCTCTGGGTTTCACGATTCAATTTCCAGTGATGGTCTGTGGCTATTTTTTAGATATTACTATTTTGAAAGGGGGAGGAGGTACCCTCTTACGGCCACACACATCCCCCAAAATCCTAACTCGCACTGCCCATGCTACTGTGCTACCCTAACACCTCCGTACCTGCCTCCCTCAGGCCCTCTAGGCCTCCCGCAGCCTGCCCCATACCCTGCCCCATGGGCTTCCCACCCCAGCAGCACAGGGATGGATTGGGCCCAGAAACCCTACCCGAGCGATCCCCCTCTGCTGAGCAGTATTATCCCGTATGTGGTGGTCCCCAGTTCCTATATACATGGACCTCATACAGCTCTATATGCTGTCCAGCGTGAGTACAAGGGTGGCTGCTGACCTGCAAGTCTTCACCCTTCACAGAAGATCTAAAATAATGTTCTATGAGGGACATTTCATCTGATTCATTTCAGGACCGTAGATGTCAGGTTTGCTATTTCGATGGTATTTTAAACTTCCAACCATGTAATGACACGTTGCTGCATATAGCACATTGTGTAAGAATACACTGGTCAACTTCTTCGGCTAAAATAAACATTTTTTAATAGTGAACCCATTCATGACCACAGGGCCAGTTGCTTGGCCCGATTTTGGTTGTGCTTATGCAGGCTTTATTTGTCCAGCAGTATCACCAGAAGCTGTGCCACCAGCTGGCCAGGTATCACCTCTGTATTTAAATTAAAACACATTATCCCACACTACACACAAACACAAGCAGAACACAGATCAGAAGGATGTCCACATATACCTAACCCTGCCCTGCCTCCCAACCGGCCTCTCCAGTCACTCTCCGTGAGAAAACCAGCGAGGATCTCACCAAATAAAATAACTTCCAAATCGCTGGCTCCATCCCAGGCTGGCAGAATCACAGTTTGGGTTGGAAGGGACCTTTCTGCACCACTGGCCAAGTATAATGAAAAGTCGGCTGAAGGACCAACATGTATGGGGGAAATCTGTAAGGAATGATTACATTTAGGAATAAAAAGCTTGGCCATTTGCACATTAAAACATTAAAAGTTTTACTTTGTAAAACATTAAAACAAACTTTTAAAAACATTGAAAAGTAAAACCAGACGCTGCTAGCAATGGTGTCTTAGTATCAGTTGCAGAAAGGAAAAAAAATGTCCTTTCCTGGCATAACCTTTAAAGGCCGAAACCTCATGCAGCTGGGATTTTCAGAGCAGCACATCACTTATTCCACTCGCTTTTCTCCAGAAAAATGTTCAATACAGTTGATAGAAGTTTTGCTTAAATAAGAGATACTTTTTTTAACCAAAAGGTGAGAAAATTATAAACCGACAAGCTCGGGTTTTCAAAACATGCAAAGAGTTGCTCCCATTAAACAAATGAAGTTTTAATACAGATTTTAATGGGACAACTCATATTCTGCTGAGTGCTTTCATGAATCTCCCTCAGAACTGTCGTGCACTTTCTACTATGATAAATAAGTCAAAAAATACCCTCTGCCTACTGAGTGGCTGTGATGTGTGTTATTTACTGATGGCTTTCAAATAATGAAATGAATCACCATTTAAATATTGAGGGTACATTTGTCTTCAACTTATCTGCATTAATTCTTTTGTTAATAAACCAATTAGCATACCAGCTTAGAAAATTCCTCCGAACACAAATTTCTATGGCACAGACATTTATTTGAACTGTAAACAGAAGCTGAGGGTTGCTATGGCGTGATCTTTTGCTCGAAGTCTATTTACTTCTCCAGGCTAACAACAGCACCAATAGCAGAGTCCATAAAACAAAGTATAAAGTACACACCATGGCGCTGAGAAGTCCTTATTCTAAAGAAGTGAATTTGAACACTCACCATAAACAAAGGTAGGTAGAAAAGCAAGTTAAACTGTTATTTTTTTAAGGTTAGAAATGGTATTTTAATCTGTCTTTTGTGAGAAAAGCTTTAGAAGGAAGAAAGACTTTGCAAAGTCTGCTTTGCTGTTGTTGTTTTCTAGTACTCTTGCAAAGTTGTAGGTCTGTGTGAGTTGAGCTGTGCAGCCCAGGTGGACATCCATTCTACCAAGCTGATGAGACTCTGGAGGAATGGAAAAAGGCAGAGATCAAAGAGATACAGCACAGCTTTAGAAGTCTGCAGCAGTCTCCACCGTTTAACATGGCTCTGGGTACCCGATGCCAGTTGCATTAAGTTTGGGATTGCAGCTCAGCTCTCCTGAGTCTGGATGTGTATCGCAGCTCCGGAGTACTTCGGCCCAAAAAGGCCCCAGAACAGAACAGCTAGCAGAGACGCTTGTTGAGAAGTCCCTAAATTGGCCTTTAGCAACAGTATGGTACCACTGTAACTACAGAGCTAGAGCAGGATACTTCCAGAAATTATATTCTCGTTAACTAGCAAAAATGTTCTGCTCATATAAACTTCTCTCCTACTGCAAGTGCAAGAGTGTGGCTGCTTTTCATTTGACACTAATGGCATAGGTGTTTTTTGTTTGTTTGTTTGTTTGTTTTTTAATCATCTGACTTAAAAAAGGCAGTTGAGAAACAACCTAATCCTCCAACTAACAGATTCAAGTATATGAACAAAACTCTTACAACAGAAAAATGGCTGGGATTAGGAATATAAACTGTAAAAAATAGAGGATAAAAAGCACATACTTTCCT
Source organism: Cygnus atratus (assembly GCF_013377495.2). Taxonomy (NCBI): domain Eukaryota; kingdom Metazoa; phylum Chordata; class Aves; order Anseriformes; family Anatidae; genus Cygnus; species Cygnus atratus. The sequence continues at coordinate 15,366,411 of NC_066364.1, read as the reverse complement.
CCAACATAGGACTGGAAATTTAAATGATTTATTTTACAAAGTGCCACCCAACTTCTCCCTTTACTTATGAGTAAGTCCTCTTTTAAATAGCAAATCAATAACAGAAAATAATGTGCAGTACGATAAAATTATTTGAGCTGGCTTTACTCTGTCTCTGTCCTGGTGCTCCAGATCCTGGAAGCATTTTGGAAACCCTGCTTCTCATTCATCCAAGATTCACTGAGCTCATTATATTTCAGATGAAACATTTCAGGTTGAACAGGTCAACAGTCTTTGAGAAATCACTGTTTTGCTGAAAGGTTTCCAGGATGTCTACCTGGAAAAGGCTGAGAGATGCACTTAGGTCAGTGCTGTGATCGAAGCTGGATTTTTAGAGAGGCGTACAATCCTCATACTGCACTTGTGCAGATTATGGGGATAACACACACACACAAAAAAAAGTACGAGGTCTTGATGTTTTCCCATTAACTGGTCAAGTTGTAAGAAAGTAGGATTTTATCCTAATTCTGCACCTGTGTTTTCAATTGCCTAGCTGTCCACTCCTGCTTTGGAAGCTTTCTAATTTTAAGGATTCAAGAGGCCAGTTCATTCATATCTTGTTTCAAAAATCTAAGGATAAGGATTCCTAAACACAGGGGCCTATCCTGAAAACCAGAACACGACCCATCCTTAACAGTCAGGATCCCATTCTTCTCCATAAAACCATAAAAGGATCTTCAATGAAGCATCTGTTACACTAGAAATCCCACCTGAAAGCTGTTCCAACTCCATTTGGCTGCTCTGGCCATAAGGTCCCAGGACACAGCTGTTTTCCTTTCGGTTTTGCCTTACTGTTTTAGTATTGGCACACAAAATGTTGCCCAACTGAGCTAAAAATATGAAGCTTCAAACACATCCTGGAAGATTTCACACTGTTTTGGCTGCCCATTTCTTTAGGGAACAAAAGTTTCCAGCACCACAGCAAAACAAAGAAACTCTCTACAGGCCTAGAAGGAATGAGGCTGAACTGAACAACAACCCAGCACAGGTGATCGAAGAAAAACAGGGCAAAACTCACTGTGCTTTCCCCGTACACTGTCACTTGCCTTTCTAGGTACCCCAGACCATCTGTCTTACTGGGCATGAGCAGCAAGATGTGGTCAAGTCAGGCAGGGACAGAAAAGGGAGTGTTAGGCACAGCTCAGACAGACCTGTGCAATACAGTGTGACTGCTCATCGGTTCTTCTTCAATCTGGTGCACAGAAAGCTTCAGCGAGACCCAAGAGTAGTCTTCCAGTACCTGCAAGGAGGCTACTGAAAGGACAAAGCCAGGCTGCTTACAGCAGGACATGGTGGGAGGATGAAAGACAACAGGCACAAGCTGAAACAAGAATGTTTATCTGACTACATGTAAGGCAAAACTTCACCATGAGGACAGTCAAGTGGTAAAGCACATTACCCACCATGGTTGTGCAGTTTCCATCCTTGGAGGCTTTCAAGACCAACTGCATAAAGCCCTGAGCTGGTCTCATCTCATAGTCCTGCTCGGAGCAGCTACAGACCTCCTGAGGTCACCTGAATCCTCCTGTGATCTCAGGAAACTTGTCACCAGGTCCTAGGGAATCAAAGAAAAAGATAAAAAAACCTACACCCAGTTATGCGAATATCCTTCCTCTAGGAAGAACCTCCTTTTAATCCCTAATGGTCAGAGCTGGCCATACATGAGCCTAACATGTGGTTTAACATTAGCTGGTACTTGCAAGAAGGAAATCTACATTAATAGAAACCTGCATGAAGATGGTAAAAGCTCTGCTGAAAAACAGATAAAGCGTATGATTGACATGTTCAGATAAGGCTTCACAGTTTTAGGCTCTGACATTTCCCTTGAATAAACTAAAGGGAAGTAGTTCAATTTTCAGCCACCAGAACTTATAAATGTTAGGAAAAATCAGGACCCTTTCATTTAATATCTACAGACAAAATGCAATACAAGATTTAGGCATCCAGATTTGAAAACTGCCTAACTTGCAGAGAACTTGTGTACCTTTAGAAGAGAATTTTTGGTATCTCATGTCAAAACAGAAAGTCAACGTCCCTTTGAATGAATATGGTGAGCATATATCAATGAAACATTGAGTGTATTAAAGTGTAGACTAGTAAATATACTCTTAGCTACTGGAGGATACAGCTGGGGCCAGAGAAGAATCAAAAAAAGAACTGAAAAGCATCTTGAACATTATTTTAATGTCATACACATCTGGAATATTACAATTCACTATAAAATACTTCTGTAAGTACTACAGTGCACCAGGTAACAGAGAGAGAAGACTCAGTCTCTGTAGTATTCACAAGGCAGCTTCTCCTCACTGTTATGAACTGACCTGGAAACTGGGATTAACTGTTCCTAGATGCATTCCACAGAACACAGGGTCGGAGAAAAGTAGAGCTCTGCCAGACTTCTGAGGTCAAGACTGCTGCCTCAGGTACTAAAGCAATATGAAGTCCAGCCTTTTCAGGAGTACTTAATCACTTCGTATGTATAATATACATTTTTATATAAGTATGTATTCAATGTATATACACATTAGAACTGTTAATGAACTGTGCAAGAAAAAGAGAATAAACAGAACAAAGCCAAACTCTACTACATAATCACAAGAGCTCCCTGCCATGGTGAGAATGGGACTTGAACAATTCGGATTGAATTCTGAAGATAATTTTGGCCATCCAGACAATTTTGTACTTCTTCACAAGATGTAGCCTCCAAGACTGAAATTGTGTGAAATACCACCTGAAAACATTGATAAGACTCAGCCAGAGGGGAACATTCCTCCCTTTTTTGTTTCTTTCTCCTGAAACAGGTACTTCTAAATGTTCCTAGACACACAGCAACCCTTCAGCACTCCCTACCTGAAATCCCACCGCTGCATTCACCTGGCAGATTTAAGGAGAAGATTCTAATGGTGCCTTCCAACTTCATATGACTATCAATCTAGGTGGCAGAATACTGGTGGAAATGTATCAGAATATGGATTTTCCATATTGCAAAGCTATACTGCTTCTATCTCCAATTTCAACTATCGTTTGCATTTGACATAACCCATACAGAAACTACCAGGCCTGCATATTGTATGGAATAGCCATCATTGAGTATTTTTTCAAGTAAATAATATTTTTTCAAATAAATATATATTTTTTTGTTTCAAATAACTGCCTATCAGTAGCTAGCATATTTTGTAACATTTGAATTTATACTAAAAGAAAGAGGGAAAAAAAACAGATTCCAGATACAAATTTCTTGCAGTCTGCATTACAGCTTTGATTTTATTTTGAAGTGTCAGACTCTGTGTCACAGGAAGCAGACGTTCCCTCTGTGGTATTTGTAAGCTGCCGACGCAACAGACTCTAAACTTGTCAGGCTCTCTCAGCAGACCTTCATTACAGGAAAGAAGTTTATATTTTTGTATCAAAGCTACAGTAAAATTTAAGAGCGTATGAGGCCTTTAACCAGGTGGCTACATAGACTTCATTTAAAAGGGGCTTTACTCTGAAGTTGTTTGTAGGATTTTTATTTTTGTCTGTATTGAGCCACTCCACTCTTGAGAGACCAAGGGGTACCTTGTCAGTAGGATCCACCATTTCCAGGCTTTGTACAGCCCTCTGGTTAATACCCAGGGCCGGTGAGGAAGAGGCACAGCAGTGCTTTGGCATCCATCCCTCCTCCCTTGGGCGCACAGCGCTCTGCCACCGAGCACCTACCATCCCACTCCGCTAACCTTCACCAGTACCCATTTTCCTACCTGCAGTCTTGGCTGACTTGCCCGATCTTGATTCACTTGATGACGCCAATGCAAATGTCACTATTCAGAGACAGGAAGCACTGCTCGTACCCAAAGATTGACATGGGGGTTTCCGTCCCACGGGTGAAGTGGCAAACTTTCCAAATAGTGAACCAGTCTCCAAAGCTGGCGTCCAGAGAGCCGCCCTCTCCTCCAGCTGATGATCTTGCTCCTGCCTCTTATTCACATCACTTGTGTTTCTTAGATCTCTGCAAGCATTTCCCATCAAATACAAACTTTCTTACACAAAACAAAACAAAACCACCACCAACAAAAAACTTTGCTGTCCATCAAATCATCATCTAATCACACCTCCCAGAAATTTGCTCTTCATAGACAATGTAATATGGCTGGGATGTTTCTTATTTTGAAGGTAAGTTTGCTGAGAGACAGGCAGGCACACCATGTCATTTCTCTTAAATTCAGCAAAAGATTCGGGGACAGGAGAATCCAGAAATCCGTCCAGCTCCCTCTTCCATGGTCTGAACTGTACAAAACATGGCGTGCACATTTGGTAACACTGTCCTTAAAGTTTAGAAGACATAATTTTTGCAGGAAATTTTACTATAAAAACCAAAGCAATTTTTAGAAAACCCAGCTCAGAAATTGCCTCTGGATCTGGACATCAAATACTGGCATACATAATCTGTTTTTCTTAACTACTGGTTAATTTAAATGATCAATTTTGAAAAATGCATATTTTAAAAATAAGGTAGTACATATTAAAGTCAAACATTAGCTCAAGTCTTGCATAACTTATACTGCAATACCCTCTTGTGGTCATATGAAAATGGTTTATCTAAACACCTGAACCTTTTTTTTTTTTCCATAAAAAGCCTATCAAATATTTTTTTTCTTTTCTGGGAGGAACTAACTCATGCATTTCTCACAGAAAAATTTGTAGTGTATATCATCACCTGTCTAGTAGCCACAAAGGAATAACCTCAGTTAAGTTCTCCCTCAGCATAATAAACACTGACACTGCTCATCAGATAAACTAATCCCAAAATAAACTCCTAATCAAAGGCGCCATCTCCTACACTGACACTCATTAGGGACTTTTTTCAGTTTCATGCCCCCAAGCAGAAAAAAATAAAGATGCTATAATCAATTTACATAGATACATATGACATGAAGCCACAACAAACATCAACCTTTTCTACCACAGGATGAAAAGAAGTACACAGTAGATCAGTTTTACCAACTCAAATGAGTTTCCTCTTTAAAAGCCACAAATTCTTATAATAAACAATAAAATGCTAAACCAGCAGATGACAATGTTAGGGGAAACAATTCAATATCTGCAGAGCTGCTGAGCTGTTAATTCATGGCCTAAATGGGCTACAGATATATCCAGTAAGGAATCTAGAGCTATCCCCAGAAATGTCCCCCTTACCCTCCCCTCGATGTGCTTTAATGGTTTGCAACCATTCCCTTAATGACTTTTGGTCCCAGTAGAAGATGGGATAGTTTTTAAAATACTTGCTCTTAGTGGTCTGTTTTTGGAACAGCAGCTACAGTCATAGTATTATAATATTTAAAAAAATAAACAGCCATGATCCAATTCCCATCTATCATATCCAGAGAAACAACTGGAACAGGATGTTTGGAAGCTATGTACTCAGCTTGATAATAATTTTTAGCTTATTTTTATGTTTAATTTGCAGAAAATTACTTGAAAGGTTAGAAAAAAATAACACAAGAACTTTGTAAACAAGAATTAAAAAGCATTTCATGCACAGGAATAGCCTTCCCATTCAGATCCTTTCCTGACATGATCAGGAGCTAAAATCCCATGTGCACTGATTAATGATTTGGGTCATCCAAGCATGCCTCAGCTTCCTTTTAAAGCAGATAGATGCTGCTAAAGTCCAATTCTTTAACTGGCTGCACATGGTCCAACTTGGAGAGGACCCTGGGACAAACATTTTGTTTTGAGGCAAACTTCTTTCTCTCTTCTTAAGTTATGTTACTGCGATTTTCAAAGTCAAGGTTTCCAAATACAGAAATAACTCTTGCTCAAAAATGTCCACATGAAACGTTTGAATTGTTTTATAGTTAAAACTATTTTAAAAGAAATTATTTACTTGCCAAACTCAGCATATATTTTCCAATACCCCAAGTAAACATATCTGAAAATAAATAAATAAAGAATCGATTCAAGTTCACTAGCATTTACCAGCAAGATGAAGCAAGAGGCTAGAATTCATCTGGAGCTAATCCACATTATTCAAAAACAAGTCAGTCAAGAATTTGAGAGGAAATTTATACTTAAAATACCCCGTTTTCCTGCAAGGTCACAAATACTTGAAGAAGTGACTGCATACCACGGAAGACCAGCAGGCTGACTGTAAAGACAAACTGACATTTTGGACACAGTTTTGAAAATTCTCACTTTGTGTACTAATGACCCTTTAAAGTTACTTAAAAAGCACTTCCCATAGTTGCTTAATATCTTCTGCAGAAATCTCTAAGTACTTTAAAAGGGCTTTTCATGATCTATGGCTGCTCATTTTATATATATATATATTTATATATAAATATATATATATTTATATTTATATATTTATATATTTATTTATATATCTATATATTTATATTTATATATATATATATATATATATATAAAAATAACAAGATTTAAAGCACAGATTCATTGAAGTATCTTATTTTAAACAAACAAACTCCGCCTCAAACAGACTTCAAGGCCCCAGCAGCTGTCTGCACTGGGGCTGTGCTCCCTTTCTCGTGAATATTCACAAGGCAGGCTCGTTTCCAATGGAGACAGTAAACACACCAGGGAAACCAGCAGCTTTCGGGAGATTTTGCTTCTGCTACAGAAATACAACAAAAGTGCTCCTGACAAACTCGGCTCCACAGCATGCTTTGCACTAAACCAGGCTTTATCGCTCTGCAGAGTGTGGTGGTCTCGGCTGCAAGCAGCATTAATTGCCTCCTAGGCTGAGAGTTTGCTGCTTACTGATGGCTTTCAGGAACAATTATTTCTGATGAAATTGTTGTTACCATGAAAACTTCTCCAGCCTTCAGGCAATGAAGCAATGTAAAGCAGTAGGAAATGATCATTAAGTAACAGGGAAGCGAAACAATGCCAAGCTCTGCCTCTCAGTGCTGGCATCTACATTCATTTTCTTAAAGCACTCCAAATCAGCAGCTAAAAGAAAATGCTGGGAGAGGAGGAGCTCTGAAAGCACAAATAATACCAGGTTTAACTTCCGTGACAGTCCCAATATACCTAATAATACTGGGGATAGAGTGAGTCTCAAAATGGACGTGTTGGGAAAGGGTTCTGTATTCAGGGGGAACACCCTGATTAGGTCTTGGCAAGCAGCAACAACACCTCTGGGGCAAGCAGCCTCAGCTCCATCCCTGTCTCGTGGCAGCACCCAGCCTGGAAGACCTGTTGTGGCACAGCCGGCTGCTCGGAGCAGGGCAGAGGAGCAGGCAGCACTGCAGCAGGACCAGGTCCAACAGGATAAGATCTGGAGGGAGTCTGTGGAGGCTGAACAGAGAGGAAGAAAAATCTGGTAAGTCACTTGTTCCGGTTCACCCCTCTTCTACTCATTCTGACAGTGGTACTGATGCTCCCTGACAGTCCTAGGGCTTGATTCAGAGCCTAAGCTATCAAGGGAATTTTTCTTCTGCAGGGACTTTGGATCAGACCCTAGCACCTTTCTGTCTAAGGCTACATCATCTCCGTTATTCTTCACTGGACAAAATCTGTGCTAATACCTCATGACATACCAGGCCTAAGCCAAAAAAGAGATGCAAAGAGCTGCATGTTTAAATCTTTTAGCTTAATAGAGATCTCCACAATGATTACATAAATGTGCCAACCTTTATAATTTATTGCAGACACGCTGATATTATCACCACTTCTCATATTCTTGGAAGTGGCTGAAATGGAAGTTGAACAGAGTGTTCTGCCAAAACGCGACTCTGTATTCCCAGCCTGGAAATCCCTGAACATGCCCCACGAGCCATGTGCAGACAGGCAAATCCCATTATTGTAGTGCTTCAGCAGGCTGAACGGCATGCATTCGTGTATACAGCAGCTACCTGAAGGAACCAGAAATTAACATCCTCCCTGCCTCTGCCACATAACTTGTGCGTTATGTTCGTGCTTCTGTACACAACATGGACACGCTTGTTAGAAGAATATCCTTGGTGAAAGCACAGCCAGCTCCGGTTCTGTCTATGCACTAGCCAAGGAGATAAAACAAAAGGGTGGAGAATGAAGCACATCACTTCCAGGATGTTTTTAGGAAGGGAAAAGAAAGCATCTGAACAGCCCTGCCCTCCTCACCCTTCTGGAGGAAATGCAGATAGTACGGTTGGTTTCTCCAGAGCTGTTTTTACACTCTTGTCTATCTCCTTTTACCTGAAGGAAAGGCTGACTCATGCACAGGCAGGGCTGTGGAGGCAATGCCACCCTCTCCCAGTTGTGCACCAGGCCTTCTCCCAGCGGGCCCAGTATGTTCCATACCCCTTCCAGAGCACAGGCAGCAGGAGGGATGCTCTGCCTGCACCTCTCTGCTGGGGTTCACAGGCATGGATGTTGGTGCAAACCTACTTTCATGTGTACTTAACACATCATAAACCTGATGCATGCCCTGCTCTCCATTCTTAGCTACAAAGACAGGACTCCCGTGGAGGGGTAGGGTATGTGGACAGGTGCCTAAAGCCACCATAGCTGGCTTCTCTACACGCTACAGCCTGCACGGGAAAGTCTTTCAGCTCCACATCCCCATCCCCAAACCAAGGCTTGCTACATGTTGGTGGTCTGACCTGAAGTGGGTATAGGTAAATGGCACAGACCCAAACATTTCTCAGTAACTGGCACCACAGTGTGGTCCCACGCTGGGAACAGCAGTCCCAAGAGTAACATCCAAATCTGGTATTTTTACACAGTGCCTGACATAGCAAGATAAATAAATCTGGGCCCCCTGTGCTGTGCTGGTATACCAAAACATAATAATAAACATAATAATCATAAATTAGCTTTTATTTGCTCTTCAGGCGTAGCTCTACAGGATGGGGGAGCACAGCACAGAAACCCAAGGCCACTGTGTCCATGAGGTACAAGGCTGTGCCGTACACAAGAACTCAACTCGGAAGGCTGTACAGCTTCAGCACCATGAGCGTAGACAAAGCACTGCATGGACACCAGTAACCAGCTCAGAGTCAGCTGGGGTGTCCCTTGAGCCCTTTATAGTCCCAAATACAGCTTTAGATTTACTGCTTCCTCTGTCAGCCTCACAGCACTTTTACAGTACCAGGTGAAGTATAGTTTTCTTCACCTCTGGCCAGAGAAAGCAAAGGACAGAAAATCAAAGGACTTGCCCTGTAGTAACACACCAGGTGTAGAACAGGGCTGAGGAGCAAAACTCAGGTCTTCTGGCTCCTCGCTTTGCTCCTAGCACAGATACCTATCTGCACAAAAATACTCCAGCGGGTGTTTGACTGCTGCAAATATAGCTCTGGGAATTCCTACCGGGGACTTCTGCCAGCAGAATATTGGTCAATTAAAAAATAAGGAGCTCTGTCTTATTTAAGGCACGGGACAGAAATTTGCTAGAGTGACTCAGGACTTTGTAGATTTATCTGCATTTACACAAGGAATACATCGTGGACATGCTAGCCTCGTCTTCCTTTAGCAAAAATACACTCCTAACAAAGCGTAGGTGCAGTATGTGAATAAAGAAAACCCTGGGCTTCACCACTGAAAACACAGGTTTGGGTACAAAGAGTTTGCAGGCATAAGAACTGGCTTTAAGTATGGAACTGAGCAGATAAATAGACTTTCAAATATGACCAACAGAGACAGAAAATTTTAAACTGCATTTTTTACTTCTATTCCAAGGTACCAGAACTGGAGTTTCCTAAAGGACTATGACCAAATGGTAAGTTTCAAACACCTACCTGTAACCCAGGATCCTTCTAGCTTGCATCAGTTTGAAGTAGGCTAATGCTTTAAATCGGGGAATACTTGGGCATAACTGGCAAATGCTTTAATACTAAAATCTTTAGGAAAATAAAAGACAGACGAGGTACCATTCATCTGCTAAACAGGAATACAGCTTGTGTTTGTGTTCAGTCTGTTTCAACACTATAATATTGAATAATTATTGAAATATTTCAATAATATTTCTCCATACACAGAAAGTGCTAGAAGAACCAACTTCCTAGGAAGAGTTTGTGAGATAATGACATCATGCCAAAACCCAAGCCACTTACTAAAAATGAAACAAAAAACCTCCCACATCATAACCATTCCAGAGCAGGCTAAATTCTTTCTCTCCTGACATTTCATGCAACATATTTAAAAATGATTCATTTTCCTGTGTTATCTCACTCCCATGAAAGAGGATAGGGAAAAATAATCATTTTACTGCATTTCTGCAACACTTTCATGTGCATTCAGTAAGCATTATATTTTAAGTACATCTAAATTCTGTTTTTAAAAGCAAAAGAGCTGATATTACCAATAATCTGAGTAACTTGAATTTTTATAACAAGTATAGGATGTAACTCTGAAAACTTTAGCATTAATGGTCTTTGTTTCATTCAGGGTAAGAAAAAGGAACAGAAGCCACTGCCAGATTATATATCTGTGTTTTCAAACAAAGTTCCCAACTCCACCAACCAGAACATTGGCAGTAGAATGAATACTGAACTTGGCAAGATGCTGGTAAACATGGATTACTTCTTCAGCAGCGGAGCACGAAAGAGGAAACTTGAGGATGACCTCCAGCCTTCCTAATGCTTCAAGTAAAAATACTAGTAACAAAGCAAGTCAGAGATCTACCTAGCAGACCTCTTTCAGACTCCACAACACTGAAATTAGCGGGTAACAAAATCCTTTCTTTTTTTTTCTTTTTTTTTTTTCTTTTTTTCTTTTTTTTTCTTTCTCAGAGAGACCAAAAGTACTGTCTAGCATGGAAATTTTTCAAGAAGTAAGATGGATGTCATTCAACAATGCCTAAGGAGACTATTCTCTTCAGATTTGGGGTAACTCGGCCATATACAGTGAGTCAGGACCACAGATCTCATCCTTCTTCCCATGCAAGCCCACAATAACGTTGCTACTAACATCAGAAAGATTAGAGCCAAAGGGCTCTTCTGAAACTCTTCCTGAATTTTTACCTCCTGAAAAGAAACAATCAACAGAGACCAGCTCAGATGAGTCACAGCATAAACAACATACTTCAAATTCTGAAAGCCTGGGCAATAAAACACAGCAGGTTGTTACATTTCATGTATTTACGCAAGGATTCGTCAGCCTGCCACTTGCATGTTTAAGCTTGCTCTAAAGAGTAAAATTTAAGGCATGTAAGATGTGTTCTGTGCTTTTTCAACTCTCCCTGCTGAGGGAGGGAGATCAATTTTTTTTTTCAGACTTGTTTTCTTTTTTTTTTTTCCTTTAGATTTTCTGTTTCTCCCCTGTGCTCTCAAATTCCCTTCTGCTACTTTTTTTTTGTTTTGTTTTTCCTTGTATAGCTGATGGAAACTCAGTGACCAGGAAGCAGACTTTTACATTTTGCTCTGAAGGCATGCTGCTCAGCAACCTGCCTTACGCTCTTTTGATCATCACCCTTGAATTTAGCAGGTTTGTAGTTCCTAAAATCTGTGGTTGCCCAGGGAAACCACCATCTAAATCGACAAAATACCTAAAGCCTGCTCACTAGTGCATCTTCATGACATAGACGCAATGTTTTTTCAGGGAAAAAACAGCAATCAGCAAAGCATGAGGAACATACATACAGTGCCTGCCTTCACAGGGTGCATGTGGCTTCTGTAGGACCATGCTCAGCCCTGCCTAGGTGGAGACCAACACCGAAGCCACTAGCATTGCCCTGATACAGCAGACTGCAATCTCACACTTGGCTGAGGTGGAGCTGTGTTTACTTAACGCCTTGCAGCTGAGACTGTTTATTTTTGAGGTTAGAGTTTAGCAGAAGGCGGCAGTTGACAGGCACAATAGGTGGTAGGGAACGGTGTTAGCTGATAGTTAGTCCTAGTTGATGGTTAGTCCTAACACTAACAACACGGTTGTTAGTGTTAGGACAGAGGTTGGACTAGATGATCTTGGAGGTCTCTTCCAACCTAGACAATTCTGTGATTCTGTGATTCTGTGATTCTGTGATGTGATCACTGCCAACATGCAGGTGGTCTCTGGAAAAAAAAAAAAGAAGAAAAAAAAGCCACTGTAGAAAGAAGAGTTGGGCCATGGCCCACAGCCACATCCTGGCTTCCTCAGCATCTGAGAACTGGAGGATGAAGGCTTTCAGGATGACAGCTAAGCTACTTGGAGAAGAAGGAAGATGATGGCATGAAAGTAGCCCGTGCAAGGGCTGATTCCATTCTGCAGACATGAATATCCAACTGTAGTAGACAACTGTGTTCACACACAGAAAATGGAAACGTACACTTTCAAAAAAAACCCCACCTTGTTCAGCTAAAATGCTTTCTTCAGTCTTGAGAGCAGATGGCTGCAGCAGGAACCATTTTGCTTTCAAAAACGTCTGAAAGTGGGAGAGGGGAGAGCAAAGCAAGCCTCTCCTTGTCCTTGTGTTGTCCAGAGCTTCTTCCAAAAATGGCACAGGCATTTTTTATATTTATTCCTGGTTGCATAATACTGAAAATTACTACACTTGCTTGCCTTACTCCGAGATACACTGAGCAGCTCCAACTCTTGCTGTGAGTCACCAAGTCCACACAGGGTGGCAGATGCCCAGTCTGTCAGGCTCAAGCTCCTGTTCGTGTAAGAACTTTTCATTTAAAAAGCACGGGGATTTTGGTTTTCGTCGTGAAGGCACACAGAGCTCCGTGCTCCCTGACCTCCAGATGGCACTCGCTCCCCAGGTAAGCCACTGATGAGGACATTGAGTTACAGCAGCAGCGTTGCACAATCCCTGTCTAATTTCAAAGGACATTAAATAGCCCCAGGTTCCCAACCCTGCTCTCTGTGAATCCAGAGCATCCCTCTCCCAGGGAGGCCCCGCAGGACTGACTAAGCACTGCACATCTTAATCCTTCAGCTCAGCACCGGCGTTGTTTCAGCTGACGTTTCTCCCAGTTTTGGGCACGACACGGAAGGTCTTATCCTTAAGACATGGGCCACCAACTGGAGTCTTGGGAAGCAAAGATGGTAACTGGAGTACTGGAAAATGTGGCTCAGGAGGAAAGATCAAACAGTCTATCATAGTTTAACCTGAAGAAAAAGGAGACTGGGAAAAGGACAGCAGTCTTTAGATACATACACAGCTTGGGAGCAAGAAAAAGTAGTAGTTTATTTCATGTGCATGGCAGACAATATTAAAAATAATAGTCTTAAATTATAGCAAGGAAAATCATGTTACTAGTACGGAAGCTAGCAGTAAGGTTAATACAGTACTTGGTAGGGTTAATACAGCACTGGAGTAGATTCCCTGAGGAATCTCCACCTTTGAAGGTTAAACACACCCACCCACCAAGAAGGATGTGTTTGACAGGGTTTGCCTGTTAGTGTATAAACTGTGACTGTCTGAGGTATTTTTCACCAATTGTCTGATCTGTAACAACAGTTGTTGGGATCAAAACATGCTTTGAAAACGTGTTTTTTTTTTCCAAAACACATTGAAAAAGAATTAAAAATATATATATATTTCAATTGGTCCAGGCTGGAATAGATTGCATCTCTAAAATACAGATTAACCACCTGAGTTTTTGATGAACGCACATTTCTATTTTTCTGAGAGAGAATGTTTTTCACACAGTCTAGATGTGCCTCTTTTAATCACACAGTCCCACCAAAATCCATCCTTTATCCAAAAAGCTTCACTAGTGCTCCCCTGACTGCCACATAAGAACACCTCTGAGAGAGCACGTTCATGCCTTTACGGCACATGCAGGAACAGCAACAACTAATTTCCTTTCAACAATTTCAGGATGCCTTTACCAATGGTGTGTAGCCCTGATTGTGCTGTCCTTACTCAGGTAGAGTGCCCGCAGTGGGTACTTGGGGTGATTACAGGTGCACAGCACAGGAAGACCCCAACCCACCACCCACTCCTGCACTCCTACCACATGTGCTCCTTTGCAGTCTTTTTCTCCGGTCTGATAGAGATGACAACAGGAAGGTCTGCAGGTATACCTGAAGTGGAGCCAAAATAGGCAAGGATTTCCGGATTAATCATCAACAGAATAAGTTTCCCATATGGACAGACATGATAATCCATGTGGTATAACAGCATTTTGTCGAGTGGACACCTTATTTTGTTCAACTACTACATTTTCCTTTGAAATTTAAATTATTTTGGACTGCTGCAGTGAGCCCTCCTCTGATACCCAGCTACATGTTTTGAAGTTAGTTTGCATCTCTCTGTCATGTACAGAACCTTGAGAAACACAGATTGGGAATATCCAAGGTCCTAATCAAAATCACCATAGAACTGTGAGCAGAAGGCAGTGAACAGGCATTCTCTAGACGTCATTTTCTTCCCAAGTTCAACAGCAATTTTTCTCTTACTATAATTAACTTTGCCAACTAATCCTTACTTACATAAGCAGAGTCTCTTAGAAAGAATGGATGAGATGACAGCAGCACTGAAACCTGTAAACAACCAGTGGAAATTCAATTTATTATAGAGATTGTATAGATATTAAACCGTGTTGTAAGCTTCTTGTAAAGAGTTCTTATGATGTATCACTTGTGCTTCACAGCTTTGTAAGCTTTCTTTCCTTTTGCTGCCAGATCTCAAACAAGAGATTACACGTGTTTAGGCAATTCATTTTCTCTATTTCTAACAGCTAAAGAGCACAAGTGGGTAGGAATATGGATTTAATTCTTGGGTTAGACACACTGCTTTCTCTTTTAAGGACTGTTAATATTAATTCTAAGTGGGTGTAGAGATGTTTCCAGTGCCTCCAACTTTTGCATGTTCTCATTTCAAGCTCTGCTCATAATAAAAATGTGTGAAATATATCACACTTTATAACAAAACATATGTAAGTTCATATAAATCTGTATTTCTTATACTTTTAGAATAGTCTTCCTATATAGCTGCCAGGTGGCATCTTAACTGTAAGGTTTTGTTTTATAAGATTGGATTGACGATTCTGATCATGTTCCTTAGAAACTGAATTTAAAACTGTTTCTTGACCTTTAAATTATTCTAAAGTAGTAGCTAAAAGGGTTTTCCTACAAAGGACATCTCATCGTGCTGTGAAAATTACTGCATGAACAGTAAGCTTCCTACAACAGAGAAGGGAGAGAACAGATAGGTACGAACAGTGCGATGGACAACAGAGGCCAGGTCCAGACATTGCATCTTGGTACGTATTGTGCACAACATTGTTTGCCTTTTATAAAGAACACTCTGTAAAAGAATATTTCTGAATTAAAGTCCAACTTAAAGCAGATAACTTTCTTATTCACAAGAAGTGGGATGGTTCTCCTTTTCTTTTTTCTTTTCTTTTTTCTTTTCTTTCCTCTTTTTTTTTTTTTTTGTCTTCTGGTTTTAGAAATGAACAATAATTTGTTAGTGCCTCAAGCTGCTTTTCTGAAGCCCTGCTCAGACCAAAACCAGTAAAACTTCCTAAAGTAGGATGTCTATCTTAAAAACTACTTGCTACTCTGAATCCATGTGAGCTACGCTCCTCAGAAACCTTCACCTTTGGTTGGATGAATTCTTTGAAATTCAGATGCTTCTCCATGAAACTCAGAAACCCTGCCAAACACTGAAGGGGCACTTGCACGGTTCTGCAAATCACAGCCATAACCACAGCCCTCTCCTGTCCCAGCAGGGACGGATGCCACAGGCTGACGTCTGCTTGTAACCTCCTCAAAGCCTCTCTCAGAAGTTGTACGGACCCACAAAACCACCATTACTTAGAAATGGGTTTTCCAAGTATCTCGGGTTAAAGCCTCACCTCAGCACTCCACCTCTATGCCAGGTTGGTGGAGCAAAACTGCTCCAAATGGCTTTTAAATGGCTTCCCAGGCAATGCCAACAGGAAACTCTCGTTTGGCGTACACTGATCGACAAATTGCATTAAAAATGACCTGCAAATATATAAGCATAATAGCTGTAAAATGCCGAGATCTGGTTTCATTCTATGACTTTGACCAGATCACTTCAAACTCCATGTCAGGTTTCCCCATTTACTAATGGCCAGCTATCATCGCTGGATATACTATATATAATCTGTGATTTAACAAGGTCTGCTGAAATATGCTCACTTTCTCAGCTCTCACTGGGGCCTCTGCTGTTTGAGTGGCTCAGATGTAAATGTGGATCTAGAACAAGGCCAGCTCCAGATCCGAATGCTGCAGATCAACCTGCTCGCTCAGATACAAGCTTGAAATAGGTTTTCTGTGCAGAAGGGACAACTCCAAATTTAACATGGAAATCAATTTCGTGAGTCTCAGTATAAACCAGTTAATGTATTTTCTTTTCTTTCTCCCAGTTCTTTGGCTTTGCTAGGTTTTGGGTTAGGTTTCTAAGTGTGTGTGGTGAGGGGCAGTTTTGGTATTCTAGGCTCTTTCAGTACTCCTTTTTGGCCAACCATATTATTTAAGATAACATGCCATTACCCAGAACGGCCTTCAGTTAACTGAATAAGGCATTTCACAGAGCACAGACTGAGTCAACAGGGTGGTGTTTTCTGTTTTTTTTTGCTTATGGTATTTTCATTCAATTTGTGATGTGTCTGTCCAGTCTAACCTCAAGTAAACCTTACATAAACATAGCCACGTTTTCAGTTTGCCACATATATATAACATACTGTGTTTTAAACCTATGATCTATGTGCAACCTCCAATGCTTCTTTTCTACTCCTGCCCTGCACACTTGTACACTGCCACCTAAACATGAAGTACAGAGGAATCCATTGAACTTCTTTAGTAAGAGCAGGTTCTCCAAATGACTGTTCAGTCAACTCTGCCACTGAGGAGCCTCTGCCACAGTTTGACCACCCAGTGTGTTGAAGGCTGCCTGCGGTGTGCAATTGTCCACACGGCTGCTGAGAACAGACTCAACCCTTTGTCAGGTTGTTCATAAAATAAGACAAGACAGTATTGACCCCAGTGTCAGCCCCTGAGAAATAACACCCACAGTTTGGCTACACACAGGACATCAAACCACTATTTTCTGAGCCTTGTTGCTTAGTTTTCCACCAGCCTTGTGGTCTTCCCATCCAGCCTCTATCTCCCCAGATTCACTACGGGGACATTAAATGAGATCAGGCCAAAGGCCTGGCTAAAGTGAAGGCAAATTACATTCACTACTCCTCCCTCATACATCAAGCCAGCTAACTCACAAAAGGCAATCAGGCCAATTCAGGCACAATTTGCCCTTGGTAAATCCAAAACAGCTGCTCCCAGCCACACTCTTGTCTTTCACACACCTGGAAATGGCCAGAGGAGGCCAAAATGGAGCACGTGCTCCATAGTAGTCCTGGGAACTGAGGTTAGGTTGACCAGCCTGTGGCTCCCTGGATCCTTCTTCCTGCCAAAAGACAGGGAATGACATTTGTCTTTTTCCAGTCATTGGGAAATGACCTCTGCTAACCACAACCCTCCAAAGATGATAAATGTCAGTGGTCTTGCAATAACGTCAACCAGCTCCTTCTGCAGGCTCAGATTCATCCCATCTGGTCCAGCGGGAGCAGTCTTTGTCCAGTCCTTCAGCAGTCCTAATTCTTTCCCTACCACAGACAGTATTTCACTCTCTCCAACTGTGCCCCTAGGCTCATGGAACCTGAGGGGCCTGTGAGCAAACCTTGCTTGTAAAAAGAGACAAAAGAAGGCAATGACCATGTCGGCTTTTCCCTTGCCCTTCTTAACCAGGTCTCCTACTACGTGAAGGAGATGTGAGCAGTGTACTCACATTTTCCTTCATCCTTCTCTTCTTGCAAAAGTGATTAATGGAAGCTTTTTTTTCTCCTTCACATCCTTCACCAATTTCAACTAAGAAATTGAAACAGAGTAGTAAGAATTTCTTATTAACAGACAAATAAAATCATTTTTCATCGATTCATTATGTAATGCCATACACTAATCCTGGGCTATGCAGCACCGTGACACTTGTTTTTTCCCTAAGTGGCTACTTAGGTGACCAACTAACACACACACAGCAATACAATTACACAGACACGACAGGGGAAGGAGAGTAGGTCTTTGCCTAACTGATTGCTTGCAATACAAAGCAAAATTTTGAAAGCTGCAATGCTGAATAAATGTAAAAACTTTATTATGTAAAAATCTTTAGTATGTAAAAATCTTTGTTAAAATATGAAAACAGTTGAATAAAAGTATGCTCGTGGAGCTGCTTAATAGTTTGAGCTCAGTTCAGCTCCTTGATTATTTCTAGCAAGATAGAAGACAGTGCATATTATCAGTATTTTTGGAGTACTTTGTTGAATCCACACCCACACAGCAATGCAGATATACAAATTCTACCTTAACTATTTCTCTATTATTCCCAGATTATCTGAAATGCCAAACACATCTATATCACAGGCCTAATTTTAAATGAGCATGAGATAACTTCTTGTGATGGGTTACTCAACTCTTTTCCAAGTACATAATACTCCCACAAGGCTGAAAACTCAGTTTATCATGAAAATCTTGGAACAGTAATTATTTTAAGCTAATTTCAAGTTTTGCTTTCTTCTTTTAGAGCCTGTCTTTTAAAAGGTTGATTCCTTTGAATTATATTGACAGATCATAGTTTTTAAATTAGAATCCTGCATTTTGGGAGTCCATTTTTTCAGATTTTATGTACGCCTGCATACATCTATTTTTATGACTGATTTACACAGAGGCTGACATGATTTACAAATTAGGCATTAGTAATATTATTGTTTTGAAGTGCCACTAAATGTATGTGGAATGAATGCAATAAACCTGTTTGTCAAAGCATATTATCAAAACAACGGGAAAGAAAATCAATAGAATTGCAGAAGAGCAGAAACTAGGCTGTATAAGGACCATCAGTCTAATATAAATACAACTTTCATAAGAATGCTAAAAGTTTTATTCCTGCAAATAACCCTGAATGTTATTGCAATTATGCTGTAGGTAAAAACCTGAATTAATGGTATGGATTTGACACTTCGAGTAATCCCAGCCAAATGCAGGCATGAAAGAGCCAAGATTCTGTATCCGTGTGATCAGTACAAACACACATTCCTCAGAGAATCGCTTTTACTTAGTTCTGACAATCTGGTAGGTACAAAAGCTTTAAAAACGGCACTTTCCTATTTTTGTGCGCAACTGTGTATGGTAGGTAGGTGTATGTTCCAGGAAAGCTACTCCAGCTCTCATTATTTGACAAGTACAATGTTCAGAAAGTTTTTTTTTTTTTAAAAAAAAGCTTTATTTCTGTACAACCAGAACTGACACTGCCACAACCACACCATGCCTACTGAAGGAGCCGGCACTGTGACAATTGAGACAGCACGGCCTAAAAACCCAGGAGCTGAAGGAAACTCCAGTTTGGGGTAGCAAACTGAAATTCACCCTTTATCTCTGTGTTTCTTACATCTCCCAAAGCACTGTTGAGTTCCACTGCTCCTAGGTGAACTGAACCCGTGGCTGTTGAGTTCCACTGCTCCTAGGTGAACTGAACCCGTGGCTGACCCTTTACACAAACAGCCTGAGACGATGGCTGCGGTACTGTCATTTCTGAGGAAAGCAAGGATGAGTTTCAGGCTCAGAGCCCCCAGCCCCGAGCACTGGGCTCCTTGCGGGACCACCGCAGTGGTTTTAGGGCAGCACCAGGCGGAGCCCAGCGTCGCCTGGCAGCTCAGCAAAGCCGGGCCGGGCCTCGCCCTTCCTGCGGCCGCCCTGGGGCTCAGGCCCGGCCGCGGGGCGGAGATGGCGAGCCCCGGGCGCCATCAGCGCTCCGTGAGGGCCGCCCCATGGCGGCGGGGCCGGGCCGGGCGCTGCTCCCCGCCCCTCCGAGCCGTGGCGAGCTGTGCCGGTCCGGGCCGGGTTCCCCATTGCCAGCATGGCCCCGACGCTGCTGGAGCTGGCGCACTGGAGCACCTGGGCGGTGTGCGCCGTGCTCAAGCTGCCGCAGCTGGCGGCCGTGCTGGCGGCCGGCTCGGCGAGGGGGGTCAGCCTCGGCAGCCTCCTGCTGGAGCTGGCCGGGTAAGGCCGGGCATGGGGAGGGGAGGCCGGGAGGGAAGCCGGGGGGGGGGGGGGTTGGCAGCCCAGATCCGAGGGGCTGCGGGCTCTGGAGGCGTAGCCGAGGCGCCCCCGCAGCCATCAGCGGTTCGCCCTCACGCCTGGCAGCGGGGTGGGATGGTGCTTCAAGCCGTCCCGTTTCCTTTCGCTTTTATAAGACCTGCGCTTTTTATAAATAGAGGTCCGGTTCTGCAGCCTCCACAGAGATGGCATCCTGCTTCGTTTAACGCACAGACCTTTTTTAACCAAAACTTCCCATTTGAAAGCGTGTCTGCACTGTTGAGACACGCTTGTGAGACCAGCGCAGGCAACCCGTGTAGTTAGAGACGATACCCGTTGTGGGATTTAAGCCATATAATCAAGTTATTCACTGGTCCGTGTGCCCTGTCGTGCAGGTGATGGTACCAGTTAGACAGGATTCTTTCACCCAAGTAAGTAAAATATAATCATTCTTTAAGAAGATTACAAGCCTTGTCAAACTCGGAAGGTTTTTTCACCCTGCAATAATCATACGTTGGTTAGGCTTATTAAATCTTGTTGGAAAGGATTGTACGGAATGGAAAATAAATAAGCCACGTACGTGCACACACAAATTTGGGTATGAGTCTGTGCAAAAGAACGCCTTGAAACGCCTCGTGTGTGCCAAACGAAGTGGTGGAGGAGGCTACATCTGGGTAGAGGCAGCCAGCACTGAGCAGCACTAGCGAAGGGCTTTTCACTCCGAAGCATCGCCTTGTGAGCATGGTTTATGCTTTTTATGCTTCAGAACCGAACCAAATTCTAGTTCCAGCAGAGAAGACTTGCCTAAAGTCCTGAGCAAACAGCAGTAGTAACATTTTAAAATTATTTCGTGTGTGTTGGTGTATATTAAAAAGGCTTTGTAAGTAACTACAAGGCTTTGTAAGTAACCACACTGCCGTAGGTTCTACGCCTGCTATGTGTTGAGGACAGAACTATTCAGGAAGAGTTTCAGTGAGGCTTTTTTGAAACATTTATTGGGACTGTTTGCTTGTTTAGTAGGCCTGCTTTGCCTGCAGTCTTTAAAGACTTGGGGTCTAGCCGCAGAGAGTTTTGGTCTACAGGTACACACTGGGATAGTTCTGCAGTCATAGTGCAGTGACCCACCAGAGGAACAACACAGAAGAATGGTGCAATGGCAAGGAGTATAATTTGACACTACAAGGAATAAGACTTGTAGGCAGTTCTAGACAGAATTCAGATATGCAAATTGTGAATATTGTAAAAGCCAGTTACCTACAAGGCAGGCAATTCCTCATGTATAGCCTCAGAGTCCTTTCTGTTTTTTCTGCAGACTGCAGCTTTGAAGTTCCTGTTTAACTTCATGGACTTGCATGATGGTTGAAGAAAGTAAAGAAAGCATGATAACAGCTCAGTTCCTTTTAGATACTGTATTGTGAAGTAGCAGGAAGGAGAATAATTGCCATTGTTTAGTGCATTTAAGAGTAGACTCTCAGTCTGACCAGTACAGCTACATGAGGTAATCTTGTAACAGTGTAGTCTGGATGGCTTGGAAAATATTTCTTACTCCAGTAAGACTTGTTTAATTTATAGGTGGAACTATGAACATAGATTTAAAAAAAAAAAATCAGAGCTATCCCAGATGTGCCAAGGCAGATGCAAAGAGAAGGCAGTCTTTACAGTCTGGAAGCCTTTGTTTCTTTCTCACCAGTTGTAATTAATGAAATTATGCCTTTCATACTGTGACACGGAGACCTTGACAAGAAATGTGGGCAGCTCTCTACATCTTGTTCTATTTGAGGATAACAAGAATAGACCATAGAATCATCAGGCCTGCACTTTGTGTTCGTATTTGTTTGATCAGTTTGACAGCAGGGGCTACACCTATCTGGATCCTTTTGGCACAACCAAAAGATAGTTTAAAAGACAATAAAAAAGAAGTTGTGAAGGAGCTGTCCTGTTCCTTTGTACAGTCATGCTGTTTTGTGTCTTTTTGTTCAGTTTCCTCGTGTTTCTGAGGTACCAGATTTATTACGGTTACCCTGTGCAGACATACCTGGAATATCCCATCATCATTGCACAAGGTAATCTTTTGTAAGTGTGGTTTGGGAAATGAAGCAGAGGCTTCTACATGCAGAGGCTGTGCGTGTAGGTAGAGTATTCCACTGCAATGACGTGAATCCATCGACTGATTCCAGCTGGGGTTGGGGGGAAGAGAGGCAATGAACATCTCAAGTATAACTGAGCTCTTATATGCGTTACGAAAACTGATGGTCAGGTAGAGCAGAAAGATCAAATTAATCCACTCACAGTGGAGTTGCAGTATAAGCTCGCCCTTTATGCAGTGGCACCATGTGGGAGAGAAGCCTTATAAACACCCCAGGCTCGCAAAAAAGCTTAATTTTGGGGCTTGCAGTGTTTTGGACTTCCATTAAATTTGAGAGACAAGCCTGTAAGAAACCAGTGTCCTGTAGACATGGTGCCCAGTGGAGCTAATTCCTGTTGTCTAGGGACATTTGGGCCCTTTCTCTCCCTTCCCTGACAAGCAATCTTCTATCTGTTTCAGATGCCGTTCTCCTTTTGTTTGTTCTGCGTTTCAATGGAAACATGAAACGAGCTTTGCTCTATGCAGTCATGTATCCTTTAAAATCTGGCAATTTTGGTTTATGTAGCTTGTTCGGTTGTTCTTCACATAGCAATATCATTTGTTTGGTACTACCATTGGAAATCATATTCAGCCACCTGCCTCTCACTGCACGTTCCACATCCACAAGTTATTTCTTGGATCACAGTAGATCTCTGTGTGAGGTAAGCTTTGCATGTGGCTATGGCTAGAAGGCCCACAACTGCTCAGGAGCCCGACCTGTTCCTAATTTACATCTTTGCTAGAGATGCAGGGTGCACATCATGAATCTTCTTTCTTTGCTTCCTGTCCACGCACATTGTACTTGCTATGACAAAGACGGTAGTGTTCGTTTTTAAAACATACATAGGATTTGGGCGTAAATCTCAAGTTGTGTGCATTGGAGCAGGTCTTGAGAAACCCCAGGCACTGTTCAACCAAGGACCGTGAAAAATATGAGCACTTAGTGCTTCAACCGGTGCTTAATATGTTTTATCCAGATTGAAACTTTATTACAGACTATACAATAATATTATTTCCAGATGTTAAAAAAAATACTAATTTTCCAGACAGTTTTGAGAGCTTTGGTATCCTGGCATTTTCAGTGCTATGAAACTTAACGTACTGTAAGGTTTTGGGGAGGCTGGTACGTGCTAACACTGCGGAAGTGGATAATAGACCTGGCCATGGTAAGTGCTGCATGATTATTTGAAATCATGTCCACATATGAAATCATTTTCTGTGGAAGTCTTTATCATTGAAATCTCTCCTTACACTTATTCTTGGAAGAATTCATCATTTAGTTCAGCTTTTAGAACAAACAACCGGTTTCCAAATACAGCTGTTTCTTTCACTTCTGTGAGTGGCTTGAAAACATAGCACTTACATTACGGACTGGGGGGGGAAAAATATGTTCTGAGTTATAGTTATGTAAATTGTATTGGGTTGAGAGTGTTAGATACGCTGGCATGACCTTGTCATAAAAATGCTAGAAGTAGCAAAGGTGTAAGATGTCCTCTTCTGTCCTAATGGCATAATACCCATTGGTAGACCTTTAACGTGAAAGGTAAAGAACGGAGCATCAGTCAAAGCATTTGAAATGTGGAGCGTTAAATATTTCACAAGATCTTTTTTCCGTTTAGCCCTAGAATTTCCAAAGGAAACTTATTATTTGATAACACCCCACATAGGTTGAAGATGGTCTTTGCCCTTTTTATCAGAAGAGAGAAAGTTAGAGTTAATTCCAGATGAACTGGAATTGCTAATGTAAAAAGTAATGCAAATAAGGATAAAAGCTTCTAAGCCTAATACCAATCCTTACTTACAAGGGAAATCCGGGCATTGCCCAAAGACCCACATGGAGGGTCTTTGCAAAATCCCCCTTAAAAGGATGACAGGTTGAATAGTCCTTTCCCTTCGTTATTTTTTTCCCCACCAATTGGACTCATTTTCCACACATTCTTGTCAGTTTTCTCATTCTTTTCTGGTTTTGTTTGCCAGACATAATGGTAACAGATGGTATGAATCAACCTTGCTGTTTAGACTAGATCAGTCTCATTTTAGCTAACTTTTATAATCAGTTTTATGTAGCAGGTTGAGAGGCTTTTAATTTTCTCCTTGTATAATATTTGCCTCAATCAAGTATTTGCCAACAGTAATAGCGGTTGTTGTGCTCTCTGAGCTTCTTACTGAGCAGTATCTCAGAAAAAATCAGTCCCGTGCTTCTGGCAACTTTTAATTTTGTGCTTCATGGTTCCTTAGTACAAAACTGTAACACTTGGGTTGCAAAATGCTGAGAAAGTATGTATTTTTTTCTATTCTAAATGAAAAAAAATAGTCTTGTTTTTTTGTAAGGTATATGCTGACAGCCATAAGCTAAACACTCAGCACAATGGCAGGGATTCATTCTCTCTTTTTACATGCTTTTTCAGAATTTGTGCACGCTCATCAGTGCAGCAAGTAAGCTGGCTCAGCTGCGGTGTCTGTGGCAGACAAAAGATTCTGGACAAGTGAGCGCCTTGACCTGGAGCATGTCTGCATACACCTGTGCAAGTAAGCTATGGGCAGCTTGGTGCGAAGCACAGAGATCTCATTTTCTGTGGCCATCTTTGCTCCTAATGCTGTCAGTGGGTTTTTAAACCACGGTAGATAAGTACAGTGCCTAGTGCAGTTTCACAGAATCACAGAATCGTCTAGGTTGGAAGAGACCTCCAAGATCACCGAGTCCAACCTCTGACCTAACACTAACAAGTCCTCCACTAAACCATATCACTAAGCTCAACATCTAAACGTCTTGTAAAGACCTCCAGGGATGGTGACTCAACCACTTCCCTGGGCAGCCCATTCCAATGCCTAACAACCCTTTCAGTAAAGAAGTTCTTCCTAATATCCAACCTAAACCTCCCCTGGTGCAACTTGAGCCCATTCCCCCTTGTCCTGTCACCAGGCACGTTTCACTTAGTGCTGACTGCTGAGACTCAGGTACCACAGTCAGTCAAGTATCATTGACACCAGCTGAGTCACAATGCCACTTGGATTTAGAAAACATGCAAAAATGGTCAAAGGATCCTGATGCAGATGAAGTGATTGAGAGTGCCTTTATGAAGAAAATATTTCAGTGTTCTAGAATTCAATAAAATTACTCGTGATCCATCATGAAAAGGTGCTAAATTTTGTAGTTAAGTCAGCAAACAATGCTAATTCTAAAAGCCATCTACAAATTATACTTAATGCTAAATACCTTTAACTATGTCTACATGTAAATACTTTTTTCAACAAAGGAGAATTTAAGAACAGGGAGTTGTGCAGTTCATATGTTAATTACCTAGTGGCCAGCATAAACATTTCTACAGCTGTTTATCAGAAATGCCTTTGTCATATTCACAAACCTTGTTTAAAATATCCTTACTGTAAAACATAGCGCTGCTGAATCTATTTCCCTGTGAAACCAATGTTTTTAAGACAATAATTAGAAGTTGTGGTATGTCAGCTGAGCAATGGTAGTAATCTTTGTAAATGGTTCTAGCCTGCTGCAGATGTGAAATAATTAATGTTTAGATTTGTTGTGGGTAGGGAAACTGAATTCCTCATACTTGCAGAAGCCTAAAAGCATGCAGGTGAACATTTACAAAGGTTGTCATGCTAACTCGATTGTGGGTGTAACCCAGTATCAACCACTGAGGGAGGGGGGAGAACTGAAAGAGAAGCAGTAGATGCTGACCACATCCTATTTAGGGACAGAGATATAATTAAATTTTTTATATCTCTATCAATTATTTTCTAATTTTAAAAGGCCCTTAGTACAGTGCCGCTCAGCTTTGAGAGCTTGATCTCTGGGACTAAACTAGTGAAGAGTGGATCCACTAAAAGTGGCGGTGTTTATACAATGTATATTTTCATGCCATATTATCTGCTGTTGCGAAACAGAGATTTCATCAGTTTTTGAAAGTAGAAGGGTGTTGTATCTATTCCACTAATCACAATTCCTCCAATTTACAGCAAGAATATTTACAACTGTAATGACCACAAATGATCTCTCAGGTGAGTATGAGAATGGCTTACCCTTCCAAAGTAATAGCTGCCATAGTAGTTTTTAACTGCTTTGTAAAAGCAGTTAAAGTGGCTTAAAATATATATTTTGCAGCTAATTTAATTATAAAGAAAATTTATTTAACAGTTCCATACCATCCTGTGAAAAAGTGTGATCCCGACAAAACTGAAAGAACTAAAGAGTGCAGCAGGTTTATCAATAATATGGTGCAAAATCAAGAGTTGGTGGATGTAAGAACAGTAACAAAATCGCATTATACTTTATCTGATGGATCATTTTTCTAATTCAAAGCTAGAAATTCCAGCAGAAACATCATCTGAGTGTATTTTTTATTTTCAAGCAGTCCTCTGCAGCACTGTAAGGCTCTAGTTTTAGAAGCAGTTAAAATGGCTCTTTCACTGGAAAAGGAAGTCCCCTTTTTAATTTCTTATTTCTGCCCCTGTGCATGCTGCCTGCTCTATGCCTGGGTAAGAGTGTGCAGGGCCGTGCAGTTAACTGGATCACCAAAAACTGGCATAATTCACATGCAGAAATATAATCTGGGTCAGCTACTGAGCCCAGTTCACCCACAGCTACACACCTCTGCAGGTTACAAGTGAGAGGTATGTTGAGGGGAGGTAGGAAGGGAGAAAAACGCTGTCTTGACAGCGCTAGTAAAACCAAATCCCTTGAAAGTAAAGCTGGCGCTGGTTAAAGCTACTTTTAAAAATATAACACAGCACACTTTGGAACATGAAAGGGATGGCAGCAAACATTGACACTATGCAGCTCTAATGGAAAATGTTTCATGTTAACTTCTAGCACTTAACAGTTCGGTGTGTTTATCTCGGTTTCATGCAGGCATATGAAACTGTCAAAGATGACTTATTTCTGAAACAGTTTCACGTACATTTCTGTCAATGTTCCATCTACCAAATGGGTATTAGCTGTACCTGTACTTCAAGCTGTGGTCTCACAGGTAGTGATACTCTGCTTCCTTGGATTTAAAAACAGTCTGAAAGTTAATCAAGATACTGAAAAACAGTTTTGTTCTGTTTTTTTCTAAGTTACCAGATTTCCTCTCATTAAAATCTGACAGATACAAGTATTTCCTGTATCCCCAAAGTGTAAGCTTAACAGATGGCAGTAGAGAATCTCTATTATAAACAACACACGCAACTACAAAGGACACAAAAGCTGCGGCTCTAAGTTTAAGGCTAGGTGTAAATATAAATTTTTATGAGGCTACTCAGACTTGTGCTACTCTGCTGGTTTTGTCACAAAACAATTAAAGGTGTATTATTTTCAGATATCACGTGCAAATGTGAAACTCTCTTTTCTGCTGTGTTTACTTTGAGAGGTTCTGGGTTCCGGAACGTGGTAATTTAAACCAATTGGCTGAAATGAGTTGCAGAATGGGAACCAGCCAATTTGTACACCAGGAGAAGTTTACAAAACAACGTGTCTTCTGAAAGTGACAGCAGTTGATTTTTTTGGAATTATGCTTACAAGTTTTTTTTTTCTCTTTTAGTTCTCATCCGTTTCATATCCATGCTCATTCTCAATATTTGGGTCACGGTCACAATTCTGCGCTACAGGAAAACTAAAAAGACTGACTAGAAGACAATCATCAGCACACAACATAAAAAAAAAGCAAAAAAGCAGATATAATTAAGCTTAAACAACAAAACAAAAGTTGAGGCAGCTCTCTCTCTTAAGCCTTGTTTTTATCTCTAAACATATTTAGTACATTCCTGCTTATTTTCTCTTGGAAATAATTCTTTTAAGATACCTAATTTAAGCAGCATATTTTTATTGGTTATTTAAGAGAAGTTTTACTCATAGCACATTTTCTATGGAGTTTTTTACTAAATGAACAAGGTATTTTGTATTTAGATGTTTATATATTCTCATATCACTTCAGTACTTCCTGGTTACATAGAAACAATTATTTTCTTCAATTATTCAAGAGCTATTTTGTGCCAACACATCAATGCCTCTTTCTGCATCTGCTGCAAGTTTGAAAACAACAGATGTTTGTCTTTTTCTTGCAATCATCTCATTATATATAATATCTCAGATATTAGCTATCTGTATTTTAGGATAAAGAAAATCTGAATAAAGGCCCAATTCAAAATAAGATTTTAAAGGTGTTTTACTAAGTCACAAATCCAGCTGGGCCTGCAGCACTTGCATGCAACACTTAAACAGTACAATGTATACAGCTGATACAGGACACCCGTGGTCATTTTCTATAATGTACCCATTTTTTATTATGATAAGAGCAAAAACTCAGTTATGTATTCTTCTTTTTCAACCTGAATATTCACTGAACGTACTGTTTTGGGAACAGCAGAAACTGGAAGGTATAGAAATTAATGGGACTTTGAGCTACTGAGTTAAAAATACTGTTCAAGCAGAAGTCCTGAACTGATGCCCAGTCTCCAAATGCAATCCATATGGGCAGTGACCCATTTACAAGTGCAGCTTGATGCATCAAGACAAACTCATCTCCAGTGTTTTTTGATGATACTACTCTGTGCTTTATTACTTTTTAACCTGTCTGTCCTGAAGAACTGGAAGACTTCAGTTGAATTTTTACTTTGGAGATTTTAATCAGTTACTAGTAGGTATATTTAAATAGGGAAAAGTATATTCTTGAATATTATAACAGGATTTTATTTTTGGAAGTAGTACCATTCCAGCCAAAAGTTACAGAAGTAACCAGAGTAGTATAGTAACCATTGATCTCTCATTACATTCTCCAAAATGAAAAAAATAGGGCTTTTCAAAAGAGTTTTTATAGTATTACTATTGATTGGCATGCTAAAACCCAGGCACCCTTGATCCTGACATGCTTGAAAACTATAGGAAGACTCGGAAGACTCCATTGACTGTGTTTGAGGCAGGCTTTCCTTGAAATGTGCTAAACCATTGGACTCCTCTAGAACAGCAAGATCTGCAAAAGCGGATGTTCTGCCAGCGTTCTGCCACTGGGAGAAGAGCCTACTCTGCAATCTCCTTGAGACCTTGACTATCAGAAAATATAGCTGCTTTGTAAGCTCTGGTTTTGGGGTGGGAAGGGCTGGGAAGAAGTATGTCTGTGGACATACGATTTCACGTATCTCACATTATTGAGAGCAAGTTAAAAGATGAGTTTTTTTTACTGCTCCAATAAAACTGTATAAATGCTCAGAAGTTTCTGTGTTGGTTGAGAGAGTAACTGTAAACATTCTGCTATTGATTTACTAAAGCTGTGTTAAATATCCAAACTGGTCTAAATAATTTGGTGGCAGGTGGTATGTTATACATTTTCCAGGTCATGGTAATAAATGGTACTCATCATGATTGATTCATGTCATTCTTATAGTGAATTTTCACTATACATTCAATTTTTAATTCTGTCTCCATATATGGAGAGAAAATAAAATGTTCTTTACAGGTCGTTAATGGGCAGCTTTCATCTTAATATTCAAAGTATCAGGCTGTGTATCAACCTGTAAAATGCTAAAGAACTCCAGCATTTTAAAGGAAAAAAAAAAAACACAGGCATCTTTTTTTTTTTCTTTAAAGCCTCTTCTTGATAGAGAAAGATTTGTTTAAAGTCTAAACTCAGTTATTGGTGTCTTTCATACTCCTGAGTGATGCTGTAGCAAAATCAAGAGCATTTTGGCTTGATGATCAGCATTTAATTTTTTTTTTCACCATAAAATGTTGAAAATACATTTAAGAAAGGTTCAGTACAGGTTACTTACTATATGTAGAATAAATCACCTTGAAAACTTGTGGGAAATGAAGAAAAGAAACGGCTGGTTAATTCACAAACTTAAGTAAAGTAATTCTAGGGACTTGGAAAGCTGGGCCGTGTGTTCTCACTCAAGCTGCATGGGATATGGAACATATCAGAAGGTAGCAGCAAGTAGTTTTACATACTTTTTCTTTCTCTCTCTCTTCTTTTCTTTTCTCACAGAGAATAATTTCTTTAATATTTCTAAGGTAGAAACATGGTCAAGTCCTGGGCAAGCCCCATAAAAGTGTAGCTCCCTCCAGTATGCAAACCATAATCTTCCCAAGTAGCTGCATTAAAGGCAATAGCTTTAGCCAAGATAAACAGGGAGGACAAATCTTGTTAAACTTGTCATTCAGTGGTATCAGGGTGGATGCAAGCAAGTGCAGCGGCTGGCCAAAGGCACGCAGGGAAAGCGTCTTGGACCTGTTTTACTGTGGTAAGCTAGTGAGTAACTTTTATCCACAGCGCTGGAAGTAATACTTCTCCATTCACAGAGCCTGTTGAAGCACTGAATTACACACCCAGCACTTACTCGCACCAGTTCACAATGTGTTGACAGGGTAAACCAGCTTTTCTTGGCTTGGAAAGTGTGGGGCCTACTGGGGCTTTCAAAAAGTATGAATTTTGTTGCCCATGACAATATAAAATTTGAATTCTAGTACAGCCCATTGAAATTTGAGTATAACCCCAAATCTCTCCAGCTATGAACTATGACTATGCCCTTGGTAATGGATAAGCTGCAACCTGCATTTAGTGACAAAGCTCAGTTTAACAGTATGAAAGAGAAAACATTTATCATGACATACGGTATCAAAAAAAAAAAAAAAAGAATGAGGACATGATTCCAGAGATAACAGGTTGCAGTTTTAAAAGTGGGGATGTAGCCAGTGGAAGATGGGTGTGGTTTACATTTCCCAAAAGCCTACTTCTGAACTGTCATCAGTGAACAGGAGTCGTACACAAACGCATACAGGCACCTCCCTTCCTTACAGGCCTCCCTAACACTTAGTGGTTTGCGCAGAGTAAGACCACGTAGACACGGGTGTGTTTCTTTGCATTACTGTAATCCAGGAAAAGATTTTATTGCTTGGACGACTCAGAACTCCCTGTCCCTGAGCCTCTTCTGCTGGCTTGTGTGTGCATGTAGCTGCTTCCTAACCTGGCTCTGCTAAAGCAATCCAACAAAACAGGAGAGCAAAGGGGTGGGGAAGGGGACTTGCACCGTAACTGCTGGAGTCCAGAAGCAGGCTTTTACAGCAGTTGTACTCTGGAGAAAGTCATCCACAATTAGCTAACAGGTCTCAGGCAGCCTTCATTAGGTCTTCTAGGTCTTCTACAAGAAGTAACATTACTATTCCCCCAACACTCAGAGCCCACAGGAAGAATTATCAGAATCGTGGAGATCAACACAAATGAAGTAGTTTCCCAGCCATGCATCTTTGATGATGAATAAATTATTTCCTTTATAATGCTCTTCAGGCTGATTTCCATTTCATTCCATTCCACATTCTTCATTGATAATCATCGATCACTGATAATTGAGATTCATATTCATGTATGTAGCAGAACATGAAATGTTCTGAACAATGCCCCAGTTTGGTATATGAGGAAGCCGAAAATTGTTGAAAAATAAAAAATATATACAAAATCATAGAATTGGGTGTTATTAAATCTATTAAATTCTTGGTTTTTTGTTAGAATTTAATTTGCTTGCTTTTGAGCTTCACTTCTCCATGACACTTAAGATTTCTCTGAGATAATGTCTGTTAGGGTCAATTGGGTGTCTGAGAGACACGATGAACATTACCCAAGAACCTACCAGTTAATCACTGTTTTTGTTGTTGTTGTTGATTTGTTTGTTTTCCAGCTCTGCATAACTATCTTCAACTGCCAGTAGTTTAAGCAAGTACTTCTATATATTATGTGGTATTATTTATTCACAGGAAAAGCACTTTAAGAGGGCATAAATCTTGTTTTATCTGTCAAGTATTCTGGAAACTAAAGGGCAGTATCTGCACTAGGCTAAATGTGACAAGAAAAGCCAGCTAATAATGATTAAAACTGAATAGTAACATGGCTCCATGCTAAAACATAATTTTACTTACCAGCTTACTGTAATTGCAAGTCTTCTGTGTATATGCCTGCTTTGGGATGTAGATAATTTTCACTTTTGAGTTTGGAGACATTAGTCAGCAGTACCAAGGTGCTGACCTGTCTCATACTATACAAAAAGGATAAATGGAAAAATTTGCTTCCTATGCCTCAGTGTCCCCCTGACGTGTAAAGCACAGTCAGCACTCTACTGAAGCATAAAGTTGAGCCAGTGTAAAACATATTTTTAAGTTACGCACTTACTGTAAAGAAATTGTCACCTTTGAGCTATTGACTACATACAGATTTCACTGAGCTGACTTCCAGAATGACTCATCTTGGGAGACTTTAAATTGTTTCCCCTGCAGTGCACAATCAGCACAACTTACCAGCAGTCCTCGTGGTCTCTCTGACCTCCAGGATATTTTCTTATCTCAGCAATGCTGATGCTTCTTTTAAACTTGCGTGTATGCTCACCTTCCCAGTAACAAAACTCGCGCTGCCGTAGCTCTGAATGGTACAGGAAGCACAAAGGGAAGCTCCCATATTGCATTTATCAAGCCCTTCCATCGCTCCAGTCGTCCCCCAATACATCAAGGCTGTAATACGCCACACAACGTCACACAGGTTCATGAAGCCATGGGACCCAGCAAATCAACGAGTCTTGAAGTTGCAGACCTAGCTGCAACCTGCACCTAGCTCCAAGATTAGCTTCTAGAGCCTGTCTCAAAGATGGAACACAGCTGGTTACAGAGACCATGCTGGGCCTAGCGAATGTGAGGGCGTTCGAACAGCGGGCTTCCTGGCTCTGTCAGAACAGTGAAGGTGTTAAGTATCTCAGAAAACTCCAAAAAAAGTTTCCACCAATTCACTTGTTAATAAAAAGTAGCACACACTGAGATATGTTGCTAACAGGGCAATTTAGTGCTTAAGCTCCAAGCAGCTGGCAAGCTGAGGGGAACAAGGAGGATTGGCAGTGATCCCACAGGCCTTACATACTCCTTGTTTGGTGGCTGTGCTTACCAAGCGGTGCAACAGCATCCTGGGGGAAAGAATTCCTGGAGAGCTAGAAAGGGTGATGACAAATGACAAGCCAACTGGATTACCTAAGAGACACACTGGGACATGACGATGTAAAACTACACATACAAGTAGGCTCACGTTTCTGAACAAATGTTCAAGGCCTAGACCTCAAAATGGGGGTGATATGACTGAAGTGTCACACTCAGTTGCCTTGGCTGTTGAGGCATTGCTACGTAGCTCCTCCAAGCAACCAAAAAAGGGCCACAGGGACATAAAATTGCTGCTCTCTGCCTTTTCGTTTCAGGGGGAAGATGCGTCTTTCCAGAGTTCTTTAGTTATGCAGGAATACATACAGTTAAGGCTTCGTAATTTTGCTCCCTCGTACAGCAGTTCTTTAACTTTCATTTTGAAAGATCACTTTAATCTTGTGGCTTCTGTAAGATTAATGGAACAAGAGCAGTATTGACCAAATCTAGCTGCACACTTGCAATAGCAAGTATTAGACAGTAACTTGACATTCTTACCCTTCTAAAGCAATACTTCCTGCCTTCCAAGGGGCAAAGATTCAAAACCCCAATCTTCGTAACAAGACCTGGTAATTAGCAGCCCTGTGCTAATAAATTAGTTCCTCTCATCAGTATTTTGGAGCTATGGTTTTACATTC
Organism: Cygnus atratus; assembly: GCF_013377495.2. Taxonomy (NCBI): domain Eukaryota; kingdom Metazoa; phylum Chordata; class Aves; order Anseriformes; family Anatidae; genus Cygnus; species Cygnus atratus. The sequence goes on along the minus strand of NC_066364.1, from coordinate 15,332,702 downwards.
ATTGCAGTAATTTCTGGAGTGAAGGAGACTGGATGTGTTTAGACAGTGTTCCCATACATCTCAGCAGACTTGTCCCATTTTTTAGACGAGTGTGTCTGAGTACACCATTGTCTACTTTATAGGTAACTTAACAAAAAGTATGAATTAGTTTCAGAACTGCTCTGCCAACATCTTTTACAGAGATCCAAATGAAAACTTCCCACTCTCATGAGGGATACTTCAAAGCAACAGGCAAAACCCTATGATCTAATGGGACATTGATAATCCCTAGATTAGTTTATAGTGCCATTGCAAGATCATATATACATATGCTCGAATTCCTAACAACCATCTGAAACTGCCTGAGACAAAGCACATTATTTCTAGCAGAAGCTTTGCTGGCCGTGGTGACTCAAGAGAGCCACTGAATGTCTGTCCAAGGTTCAGCATCCCCAAGAGAGCTAGTAAGAGATTCAGACACTTGCAGAGAAACTGCAGTGATGTTTTAAATTTGGCCACTGTTGCCAACTGCCAAGATACTTGAGTTTCTTGCATGTTTCCTAATCCTTGGTGGAACTATGTTCCACGTCATGTTTTGGTTACAGCATCAATCATGCTAAGAAGCGCAAGAATGACAAAGTTTTCTGTCCTACACACGCTTGGTGTTCTACCCGGCATCGCTGTGATGGGCTGAGCTTTGGCAGGAGTCCCTGGAACTAGGGAAGTGCAGTACACAACTAGGACAGAAGAGGAAATCTCCTTTCAGGAAGGCTCTTGTGACAGCTGCCACACACTGCTCTGATGGGGTCTTCCTGTCCAGTTTCTGTGCTGGTGAGCTATTGGATGGGAACCAAACAGCAACTTTCCCATGAATGTCTTGAGTTTCTGGCTCCCAGTCTGACCCCTGATATTTCCAGAAGGTTAATTTGCAGCTTGGCTATGCCATCTGTGCACTCTTGTGAAACAATAGGACTTGGAATAAGAGAATTTCTATAGATAGATTCAGCCAGGCCATAAAAATGTCCTGTTGCAACAGCCCTGTTACAAAAGAAAGTGTTTAAACTTCAGTGACTTTAAAACAACTATTCCTTAGTCCAGTAATATGTTCCATCTCTCAAGAATTTTAAATGATTACTACTGACAAAAAGGAAACAACACAATCCCCAGGAACTAATGTTGAAGAGTTCTTTGCAGTCCGCGGCTCAGCAGATGGAAGCCCCATCTCAAACAGAAGGACAAGCGAGAAGGACAGAGGAGCTGCTTTCCCTTTTCTGTCCTGGGTACAAAACAAGGTTTGCTCACATCATACCATCGGCCAAATTGTCTCCATGTTACAGCTCAGCGTGGCCCGCACCATTCCTTTGTTTTGATACAGAATTGCATGAAGTTGAGAACTGAGAAATGCTATGGTACTTCCATCCCTAGAGGCACTCAAAACTCAAATAGACCAGCTCTTGGGGAACTTGTTCCAAGTTGGCCTTGCTTTGAGGGAGAGGTGAGGCCAGAGGATCTCCAGTGTTCGCTACGAGCCCGTATCATTCTGTGATAGCTTCTCAATAGAGCCTGCTGTATGTGTAGCTAATAACTAATTTATCTAAGTATAGAATGTATAAACTGTGGCTAGTAAATACTATAATACAGCACATTTCCAAAAATGTCAGGCTTAACAGGGCCCCAGGGATTCACAGTGAACGAGGGCAAGCCATGCAGAGAAGGTGCCCCAGTACCTGACGGCCTGCCAAACCAGCTCCGCTGAGTCTGCCCTTCCTCCACACACAGCCTTTGCTTGGCTTTCTTTTGAGCAGCCTTTGCCTTTCACATATCTGCCGCAGTAGTTGCCTATGTATTTAAATATTTTAATTAATTACCAGCTCGTCGAGTTCAGGAACTACTTTACCTTACTCAAATAGTTTATTTAAAAATATATATATAATACTCTCCAATTCAGAAAAGGATAGAACTTCCCACAATGTAACATTTTTTTTATATATATATAAAATATTTATGCATTCAGTGAATGGAAACAGTTTTACTGTATACATTTTTAATGTTGTACTCTATGCAAATCTGCATTACCTAAAAATATACCGTACTTCTGTAAATCAAAACAAGCAGGGAAAAAACACCGTAGCTGTGCATTGGGTTATAATACCTAACAGAAATGATATGCAAGTTTTAGGTTTGGATTTAAGAACCCACAAACAACGTTTTACTTTGCGAGTGCATAAATAGAAGACTGAATACATTCTGGCTCCGTTAAGATGAACTGTAGTAGAGGTTACAAAATGCAAATAGATTTATTCATTTTCAGTATTTCAGTGTTTCCAAGTCCACCTTTCATGATAGTGTTAAATAAATCATGGTCCTATCCTTCCAAACATTTCAACACTCTTTAAAAAAAAACAAAAACAAACAAACAAAACTTTAAAGTGAAATGTCCTCCTTCATTGAAGTGTTAGATCATATTTTAAATTACTGCACTCCCACACAATAGTTTATATATATATATATTTTAAATATATATATATATTTATATATATAAAGAGACCAAATAGGAGACTACATTTTTTACTGTCAATATGTTTAACATAGCATACTGTAGTTGTATAAAACATGCATTTTCTGGGATAATTATGAACACATCATGAATGAGCCCACATAAATTATATTTTTTGTACAACTCCAAGTAAAAAAAAAAAAGTCAGATTAAGTGCCTCTGAGGCCCTTTATTCCCAGCTATCAGTTCTCAAAACACACTACTGGAATATTTATCTATGCCTACAGCTATGTGCTGGAGAACCAGATTTAAAATTTTAAAATACATCTACAGTATGTTTTATTTTTTCTTTAAAGTTTGTGACAGTCCTTGGATACTGTGTTGTGAAATGTAAAAAATAATCACATATTCTCTTTTTTTTCCAGAAATAAAAACACATCTAGGAGAGTATGCAAAAACAAGGCAAAATGAAGTTTTCATAGCACTTAATGAGGGTTAATATAAGTTGATAACTAATATTGAGGTTTGTAAAAAGGGCTGGATGAGCAGTTACATGTATAAGCAAATGGTCTAGGAATTCCAATGTTATCAGACATTGTTTTTGTAACCAACACTTCTCCACCCTCAAAACCAGTCGATATACATTCAAAATAGATTGACATTGATATACTTACTAGGTGTAAAAATAGTGCACTATTTTTTCTGCCACGAAGCAAAATTGCATCCTAAGAGCTGGTAAACCTTCTTTTCCTTAAATACAGAGAATGGGCAAAAAACTTGAAAAAAATTAAATTAAGGCAATTAGGCAAAAACAGGACTGCCCATGATGACAAGCTGAAACTAGTATATACTTCAAAGTTAAACTAGCTGCTTAACATTGACACGCAGCTTCTGATAAACGTGTATGAATGATATAAACTTCAACATTATGGCTTTATACAAGTGCATAGTTGCAACTGCAATAAGTAACGGTATCTGATTAATAAGCATAAAAAAATAAAGTGGAAAGATTTTTAAAACCCTCTTGCAGTATTACAGTACAATATATATACACAGTATAATGGTCACTTCTTACAGATGCAGTCTATATCACTGTGATTGATCTTCCTCCTGTTCTTCTTGCAGACGTGCTGGTGGCATCTTTACGAAAGCTGAAAAGTCAGTTTCTTCAGTTTAAATATTCATTCCTCTCAATGCTTTTATGAAATGTAGTGTGTGTGTCTTGCCGAGAAAGCTTTTGTGGAACAGAGTTTAAAAGGTTACCTAACATATCCTTTTACTATTTACCAGCCATTCCTCATTTGATCAGTCACTCAGGGGAATACAGGAAAACCCTCAGAGATTAGTAATTTATATTGCAGCAAAAATGTAAACCTCTGATATATATAGCACAATCTCTCAGGAAAATATATATTTTTAATATATTTTGGGATATGTTTCAGTCTTGCTGTAACGGGAAGAAAATTATCACCTTGAATTGTGTCTGCATTCACGGAAAGCAGTTAGCTGAAAAAGAAGCAGGAAGTTTGGTCAGTAAAGGCAGTGAATGAAAATCTGACAAGAACACACTTCCTCAAAATCTTCATTTAAGATGGGCTCATCAGCATACTTGGGAGAAGTCATTCCTCTGCATTCAACAGCATCAAGTTACTTAAGTATAGTGCATCCTTACGCATTATGATCCCATATCAATTAAACCCGCTTGTAATATATGAGGGTAAAGTACAATAGTCAGTAATAAAAGATTAGTAATTTAAAGGCTTTTTATACATAAAAATGCATTATATTTAATTAACGTAATGAGCTGGTATCTCAACTGAGTACATAGCTGAGGCATAGCCCTTGTGGTGCTGTCATTGCCCATTCTTTTATAAAGCTGAGACACAGCTACGGAGTATTTAGAAAAATTCTTAAGAGGTCAGTTTAATATTTAGGTTTTTCTGCAGTGTAAACGCAATATTTCATCAACATGTAAAATGACTAAAACATTGAGAACTACAAAATAATTTCATTCACTCTTTCCAGTACATTCACGTTGCATATTTGAGTAAGCCATGGGGCAAATTAGATCAACAAAACAGCTGTATCTTTTCTAAAGCAGTCAAGGAAACCGTGTCACAGAAGCTGCAAAGCCTGCTTGTTTACATAATTTTCAAATGCATTGTTAGGTACCCAAAAAGCACAGCACTGCAAAGAGAAGCCAAGTCAAATTCACTTCACAACACAGGTAGAAAAAGCAAAATGCAGAACTCCTGGGATTTCATGTCTGCTAGCCATGGACAAGTGAGTTCACGTTAAAAGTTTAAGAAAAAAAAGCATTTGTAAACACCGATTCTATTTCAGGTAAATATCCAACTTTTAAAACCTCCCTTTTAGCCTAAATAAATTATTTGCAGAGCAAATTATTTGCAGCACTGCTAAGATTACTAATACTGCTAGTATTAGCACTACGGATGAACAACTACTCTGACAACAACAGGTATTTTGTTTTGGGGGCAGGCAGACATGAATTTTGAACAAAGATCCAAAATTAGAAAAATAAGAACAGTGAAAAGGCAAATCCATCATTTTAATGAAAACAACGCCTCTAAAAATTTGACACTGTGAACAGAATCTCATTTTTGCAGTAAAAAATATTAAAATGAGATCTTGTGTTTTCTCTACTTTAAGAAACAAAATCCAATATAGCATGCTGTATTCAAAGGCAAACAAATCCATTCCTCACTATTTAGATTTACCCCTTATACTTCTTCAGAAATCAAAAACATCGTCATCATCATCATCACCATCAATATCATCAACATCATCAAATGACCAATCCCAGTCTTTAAATGCCAGATCAAGTAATCTGCAACAGGAGGGTTTGATATTTAATGTGTGTCATGCTTCTTATAGAAGAGACTTCAAAATTCCATTTGTTATCACTAAACCTTTTTAAAAAGACTGTCTTAAAATAGGTGGGCTCCTTCCTTTGTGTACCATGGAATATGAAGATTCAGTTACCTTTCATGTAAGCCATGAATGCTGTATTCAAAGGAAATTTATCTTACAAATCATTAAATTCTACTGAACACTTACCATACTGATTTTTCCCCAAAAATTTCAGTAGGAAAGACCATTTACATTTCATAAAATTAGCTGCTGTTTTGCTGCAGCTATTGTTGACCCAGGTGCAGTTTTATGCTCAGCTGCCGTCCCTTTCCAGACAATAATGCAAGACTAAATTTTTCCAGTAAAACTCAGTAATTTGGTTGTTGAACAGAACATCAAATAGAACAGTTTCATCTGAATTCACAAACAAATACAGTGAGATTATACTTCACAGCTGTCCTGCAGCTCATTATTTCACGTTAGGCAATGCCAAAAAAAGAGGATGTATCACCGTGTTCTCTATGCATCACTGCCGATGCTCCTTCTATGGTCACCAGAGAATGGAGGAGAGAGAGGCAGGCTTTTTCAGCAAATGAGTCATTTCACCTATTTTAGGCATTCGTTTTGGGATGGGATGAATCATTGTCTAAAGGCATTCATCTTTCTGCTATTATAGAAGGATTTTAGACAAACATCTCAAGTACTAACTTCTCAACTTACAAGAAATGAAATCCAGTCTAGTCATTTCTCCACTGAGCTCAGTGGATTTGAAATCAGGATTATATGCCAACCATATGAGGCAGAGATAGAAACTTTATTCTAAAGAAAGCCTTCAGGATATTTTAACTAAAACGTGTTACAATGTTTAATATAGTTAATTGCATGCTTTAAACAAAGCAGGTTTCAGTTTTTATTGGGATTTCAGCTCTTAAAGTTTTTACACTTAAATGATACATCCCTAAAAAGGCTCAATATTAATCTATTATACGAACTGTGGTTATCATAATTCCTAAAACACAGAAATCATTAGGTATTAAAATATATTAAAGTTGTTTTTTCTAATTTGGAATGATCCTATTGGCACAGTCTAGTTGAATGCAGAAACTATACGGTCTGTGTGACAAAATTCCTAGCACGGACGGCATTTATAGGACCATATGGGTTGCACGGGACTTCAGGCGGTCTCTTGGCCGACCTCCTGCTCAAAGCAGGGCCAGCTGCGAGGTAGGGCCAGCTCAGGCTGTGCAGGACTCCTTCCAGCCGGTTCTTGAAAGCTTCCAAGGATGGAGCCTGCCCAGCCCCACCAACCCTTCTCCCTGCTGACTGTCCTCATAGGGAAGAGGCCCAATGGCCTCTGCTTGATTTTCCCCAGTTGGTCAGTCTTTCTTGAATCTGGGGGCTCTAAACTGGATGCAGTATCTCGCCGTAGAATAATGAGTGGTATCTCCTCCCTCAGTCTCCTGGCTGAACTCCTTTAGTGCAGTCCCAGAGCCTGCCTCGCTGCCAGGGCATGCTGCTGGCTCATCTCCAGCTTGTCGCCAGCCACTCAGCTCCCACATTTAGCTGGCAACTGGATCTTCATTCTCAGTGAAGTTTGTAACAGAAAATTAACTATTCCACACGGTAAGTGCTTGTACAAAAACCTCATGAAAGCACCAGTCAGATATTAACTGGCTATAGCAGTAACAGTGATTTTTAAGTGTGTGGTTTCTAATTGAATACATCCATACAGATTTCCACAGAACTTTGACAGACCTGCATTAAGGTGAGATGACCTCACAGAACTCCACTTTTCCATCTGTAACTCCTGAGCTGACAGGTGTACATTTCAAAAGTTAACTTGGAAAGTTTAACTGCAAGCATAAAACTGCTTACACAAAAAAATATTCATCCTCCTTCTTTTCCTACCATTACTAAACATACAGATAGAAAAATATACTGTTAGGCAAAAAACATTAATGACTGATTTGGAGCGGATGAGAACCAAAATAGAAAGAAGGGCAAGCTAGATACAGTTCTGAAAGCATTCTGTAAAGAAACATCATGAAGATTGAAAGAAGGGTGTTACAACAAGAAAATTTTCTTTCTGAGAACACAAGCATAGCTGTGGAAAAAGAATCAGAGTATAAAATACACCCTTTATAGGTCAACAATAAGAAACAGAATAATGCTGATGAATTAGAATGTAAAAATGCAGAAGAAAAGCTTTTTACTTGTCCCCCAGGTTGTCACAAATAATGTTTCCTTGCTCCAATCCAATTGTTGATATTTGCATTGATTTTGCACAAAGAATCCCTTCAATAATTAATCTCCAAAATGTGGAATTAAACTTTTCACCTCCATGGTTATAATTAAAAAATCTAATCATTTAAAATTCAAATTACTAGGTCAGACCTTCTTTTAAAGGATGGAAAATAAATCATCAAAAATTAGTTTGTATGGAAATAAGGAGGGAAGAGAAGTTATTTTGAGTCTTTTCACTATGTATTTCCTCATATTAAAATACATTTTTTATTTTTATTACTATCTAACTCTTCCTACCATAAGGCTATTTCGCGATTGCAACAGCATCACAACACTGAGCATGCTTGCGCTGCATTCCCCACTGTAAATCTGGTGACACTTCCAACCCAGTTTTCAACCAGCCAGCTTAGATACTGGTGGCAGTCTGGTCACAGGGACAAGGAAACCAACACTATCTAGCCACTCCCAAATTGCTTCTTGAAGGAACAATTTTAAACCTTTGTTGAATTGTCCATTGCTGCTGGAATACTGCAACAAACAAAGCAAGTCAGACAGACCAAACCTTTCACGGGCTGTCAACAACCAGGGACTATTATGTTTAAGTATTAGCTTTATAACCCTAACTGTTCCTTCTTAACTAACTGTGCAGTACTCTAGACGATGAAAAAAAAGCAAACTGAAAAAATCCAGAAATTCTGTACTGTGCTATCACTTAACTGCAATCTGCAGAATGTTATCACTTCTATGGTTGCAACATAGAATTTTGCTCTTTAAAACTGATCCAAGAGTAGATTACTGGGTTTTATATGCATATTTCTTTCCCAAATTAGAGGAACTTGATGATAAGACTACTCTTTTAGGAAACATGAGACATACGCATGAGTACTTCTAGGCTAAATAAGGAATTGAAACCAATCCCTCCCTTTGGCAAGTGCCCCAACTACTTGTCCAAACGGTGACCACCACTTCCCATCTACCAGCTCTTTCCAAAAGCATGAGTGATGCTCACACAGATGCCTACCACTGCAGAAAATGGCATCACACTGTGGAACCTGCATGGGCAGAGATGCAAAAGTGAGATTCATCTGAACTATTTTGCTGTGGATGTCCAAGAGTGCTTTATGCTCCGTTTCTTCATTAGGATGTTGTGAATTCAATCCTAAAACCAACTCTTCCTATATATCAACTGTAAGCAGAGTTAGACATAGTTATATACATTTGGTCAGATGAATCACACTCGAACACACAAATCCTCAGTCATGGTTCTAACCTCAGAATGGGGCAGGAATTCAACACATTCCTCAAAACCACACAGTATGAAAGAAAAAGATGTGCAGTCTTTATTTAGGTATGTGGAAGACCTTCTGGATTGCTTTTTGAAGGCACCCAGTTTTCTCCTAGGTTCATTAGAACCACAAGTACCTAATTTCATATTGCAACTTCAAATCACATCCAGTAGTGGCCGTGTTGAAAGTCACTAAACCTTTGTTTTTTCCCCTCAAAATCTTCACAACCCTGTCACTGACTCTGCCTAGTTAAATCCCACTTTCCCTACCAGCTGCCAGTTCACGGGAACAGTAAGATACATTATCAATGCATTAGGTTAACTATCATAATTTGTTTTCTTTTAACTTAAATAAGGTTTATAGAATATGACATATTAGATCACACATCAGTAGTCAACAACATTTGTGGTCAGTTGCCCATATAGACATGTATCACATTAATTGTAGTAGAATGTTTAAAATAATAAATTAAATAGCAGCTCTTGTGTCACCTTGGTTTGTTTGGAGGAAGCTGTCGACTTGGTCGTCTGATGGACTGGTTTGGCTGTACCTTCATGGAAGTTCTGGGAGAAGATCGAGCAAAGGGGTCTGGTGCTGGAGGCTTCTTGGGTATTTTTTTCACCAGTCGGCTCACCCATTTTTGCTGTTCTTCCGTAGAATTAGCTAACAGTAGTAGATTCTTTGCCGTTGAAATATCATAATACACTGTAATAATAGTTTTTCAAATAAAAAATAATATCGTTATTTCTCTAAACATATACCCACATCAAAAATTAGTGGTCAGATTACCATACTCTCGTAATCAGCAAGAGAAATCTGCAGAGAAATCAAAAGCAAAGTGAGGCAGATTTTGCCAAACTTAAAGTTTCCTTATGCCTCCTTATGTTTGTTTACAGGATAAGAGTTTAGTACTATGGAAGATGCATATGTTTAAAAACAAGAAAAGGTAACAAAAAGGCATGCCTGATCACCAGAAACCACAACCTAAGTCACAAGGAGCAACTTCACTGAATATCATCCATTTCCTAACCCCCACTAACATTATCATGTCACAGCAATGCTGCACAACACACAACAGTGTGAGCAGTCTATCAACCACTAGGCTTTGCTGCATGAAGCTGACAACACAGCAGGTATGTACCTAATTAGCTACATACCATTCACTCACAGCAGGGAGACGATCCTCTTGTAGACACCTTTAGGAAGTTTGACAGCTACATACCCATAAAAGAAAAACCTCCCTGTTTAAGTTGGTGTTAGACCATTACTAACATTAGAATGTTTTGTCATTCCTTGACTGTACACACAATCAAATACTTGCTAATTACCTTTGCAAGGTGCTATAATCTCTTCTTTTTTATCCATGTGATCTTTGTGACACTTGATATGGCAACGACGACATTCTAGAGCAGGAGGAGGTTTAAACATATGCCACAGAGGCTTCATACAAGCTTCACAATTGGTGGGAAAGTGATAAAGAGTAGGTATAAACTCATGTCCTTTGTGACAAATGTAATTTGACTTCTCTCCCATAGGCTCCACAGGAAATTCCTGTTCCTTTTTGCTCTCTCCTTCATTAGCATATAGAATCTAGAATCAAGGCAAAATAACCTCAGTACTCCTATATGACAAACATATATTCAGAGTAATTATCTAATTAGAAAGACTGAGCAATTACACCAGAATGGATTTTTTCAACAATTTTGTAGTAAATACTTCATTAGACAAAGTTATGAAAATATTTTTGACAATGTGATATACCACGTTTATTACGTTAGAGACATTTATTTATTATTAAGTACCTGGAATATCCTTGGAATTTCCTTGGCATCTGCTCTGTACACATCAGTCTGAGTGACTGGCCGGACGTGGAATAGTTTGCTATAGGAAATTATTTCAATAAATACAAAAATTAATGTTTCCAAAATGATAGGCCTATCTTAGAATCCTGCACACAAATTTCCAAACCCTAAATAAAAACAAGTCACAAGTATCCAGCTATACTTACAAAACAAATGACAACACTGAAAAACTGACATCATGTGACTTTAGTGATTGCTGGTAGCTTTCTAACATAATCCTCTGCCCACGCTCCAACCTCCGAATAGCCACAGTCTGTATTTGTTAAGGAAATAAATTAACTACGCCACCTGCTTATAAGCGCATGCTGTAAATGAAAATGTACAAACATTGAAAATTACAGTCCCTCAGCTACAGATTTCTTAACATTTCTTGCTACAGTGTGTGAGGTAAGCCTAGCTCAGCTAGTGGAAGCAGTTCAGTCAGGTCAGTTCAGTGGTCTGTGTGGGTTAACAAACGTCAACAGAGCTTATTGCAAAAGTATGTCCCATTTGACATTGTGGTCTAAGACTGGATCTTTCTAAAAGGCCCTTGGTCAAAGCCTTTCTGACAAAGTCCACCTGCAAATCAGAGGAAGCAATCTTACAGAATACTTACTCTATATCTAATACCATATAGGGATTAGATTGTTCTTTATCTTGTTCGCTGTCATAGAACAGGATCTTCTTACTGCTTACAATTACATACTGTTCGGAGGCAGAAAAGCATACAATACACATTTTACTCCAACTCATCACATCAAAGATATCAGAGCAATTATCACAGATGTCAAAGCAATCTCTATCGTTTTGTTAAACAATCTAAAAGGACAATAGTAGTACTGTATTCTGAGTCCATGATTTGCCAATAAATTCACTGCACTACAGACAAGATTTTTATTACTTGATGCATCAGTTTATGTTATCAGATTAATTGGTATTTAAACAGATTTAAGTTTATATGAGGAGATAAGAATGAAAATCGAGGAGAGAGTAACATTACATTCTATTTTACAGACTTAATCTTCACTTGGACTGACAGAATAGTTGCCATCTTACAATGCCTGTTTTACATGTGCAGTTCACAACTAATAGGCATCATGCTCACAAAGATTATCAGTACTGCTAGCAGTTTTCATAAAACAGCTTGTTATCTATACGACCTCAAATTTCTAGAATTTTGTCCAGAATGAACACTATGATTGAGCAGTTAGTGAACTAGTATAAAACTGTGCAGGCTATTCTTTGCGTAAAGACCCACCGAAGAGGCTACTGAAAAGCAGTTACCAAGTGAGGGCTGCACATAGTAGATGTGCAGCCACTAGTTTTTATCTCCTAAATGAAGTATTTCTCAAGGGCATCTGCTTCCAGACTATGTTAAGTTCCAGATACATGATGCTATTCAGATTGCTTATTGTTGATTGTATAAATGTCCAACCCCTGTTACTCTCAGACATATTTACATATATATACACATATATATACACATTTAAGTAATGAGAGAACATGTATCAAAAAAAAAGAAAGTGCTGAAAATCTGTGGTGAGTGTAAAATCCAGTTTACACATAAAAAAAATATATTTATATATATATATATTTACATATATATGGTTTTTTCTTACCTTTTTAACCCATCCAAATTTTTTAGTGTTATTTCGAACAGGTAGTGATAACCAGCCTTCTAATCTTGATTCTGAAAAAAGAGAAACATTAAATAACATAATTATTCACAAAACAATATTTTTGAGACTACTGTGCACTTAAAAGTAGTCATTGAAGATCAATAATAAAGCACCAGAGCAAACATGAGAACATGAACTATTTAAAAATACAATGTCTTGCAAAGTTTATTACAGTAAATTTTCAGGAATAAATTAAATTGTGTATTCCTGAATACAGCAATCACAAACAACGGGATTACAAAAAACTAGTAGGTATGAGGAAGAAGGCAGGAAGAGCAAACTTGCAATTCTAGCACACACATTCCCTTAAGTTTTTGCTGTTTTTTTTTTTGGTTTTGGTTTGTTTTATTTTTTTAAGACTTTAAGGTCTATCTAGCTTTACCACTTAGAACAACATCTAAAGATATTAGTACAGACCACATGACGTCCAGTTTTACACAAAAGACAAAACAATGCAAACTACCACCATCAGTAAACATATATATCCTCTATATTCCAGGTAAAATTTCACAAGTTTTATATTCTTATTCATATTTTTCGCTCTATACATTTTTCTATTTTTCTAGTTCTGCCTAAATCTCCTAGACTTTCTAATCCAAAATAAGTGATTTTGGGCTAAACCCTAGGCCTTGCCTAAATTCAACTATGCTTTCACACACTTGTGGTATTTTATATTTCACCATCACATTAGTCAAATGAGTTTTATCAATAGGATTAATAGCTCAACTGTTTTTTGACACACACACTTCAGCAGCAACCAAAATCTCAACAGGATCAGACTTTCCTTGTGCTTGGTAATACATAGTAAGTATCTCATAGACTTTGACACTATTCTTATAGTTCCAAGTTTTACAAGAATTTCTTTCCCCTGTGGTTTATTAAGAGAAATAAAATTGTAAACATGATTGGTTTCCCACCCTAGCAGTTAACCTCTCCTGCTGCAGACACCAAGGCTAAAATTCTGAAGCCTTCAGTATAAACAAACACAAATCCATGAAAGGAGCACAAAAATTACCCCAAAGTGCAAATGTTATTTTTTTTCTCATCAGATGGCATTTGCAATCCTGTGCCTATATTTAATATAGTGTAACAAATATTAGATATTCATTGAATTTTTGTTACATCCAGAGAGACTTGAGGAGTGGTTATTTACTGAGATGTGTTCTGTCTTCAAATTTTATTTCTCTGTAACCATTGCTATTGATGACACAGTTTAGTGTACGTGAAGCAGCTCTCTAACATTTATTTTGCCTCATACCTGTCACTTTAAATTATTCTTCTCAACTATGCCTGATACAAGGGGTAGCAAGCATAACGCTGATGCAAAAATGCTTTCCTACAGTGGTACCCACATGCAGGAAGCATGTTTGGATTTCTTAATCTTGAGATTTTTTTTTCCCAATTTTTCTCTGTAATCTCTCTGACTACAGCATGAAAGTGGACAAAAGAAGTTTCGTATTATACTTTGTCAATTCTGGCATCCATTCTATAATAACAGATCAGAGAAAAGCCAAAATAGTCCCAAATTTTCACAGCACATGTTTGTAAGCACTAGGAGGAAAAAAAATCATCAAACCTCAAATCTGCTGCAAATATCTTAGTGAACAGTCCTAGCTTAGCTATGATTTTTACTTTAGAACTAAATAAAACCATGCACATAACACAAGAGCAACTAACAAGGAAAAAATATGTAAGTACTCAATAATTCTTTCACCAGAAGCCTCATACCAAAAAAACAGAGAATGAAGAAAATACAGGAAATGCCTTATGCTTTACTCTAGTTTGAAGAAGTAATGTCAATATTCAGGAAAGAAAAAAAAATCAGCCTTTGATTGAAAGGTATTCACACTTTAGAAGAGCCTCAAGTAAAATACAGAAAATTGAATGTAATTAAAAAGCTCTGCTTCTGACATTAACACTAAGTACAAGTTTTATTCAAGACAGTGTTCGTGTAGTCACGTAGAATGAGTATAGAATTAATAAAACAAAGCTCTGTTTTACCAGAGCTCTTTAATTATATTCTTTATGCATCTAGATCAACAAAAAGAAATAATTTTTTCTTGCTTTATCATACAAGAATCAAATTTAAGATTCAAACTAAGGCAAAAAGAAAAAAGAAAGGTAACACTCAGAAGACTGAATTTCTATGAACAAGTAATGAACACATTTAGATTGTGAGGAGAGATATCTTGACATTTCACTGAAACACAAATACTTGACTTTTTGGTATCCAGTATCTTAAGATCATGCAGATAACTTTAGATACTGCATAGAGGCTACCTATCTGAACAAGACAATAAGGAATAAGGATTTATTCAATGCTTTCATAAAAATGGTGTTTTGTAAATGGCAGCAAGCATCTGAAAACATTTAGATGAAACAGGTGAATTATTTCTTCATGCAAAACTTATCATGCCTTTGATTACAATGTTTGCTGCCAATTTTTTTTCGTTTGCTTAAATATATAACGTATTAATAGTGTTAGTTTTGAAATTGAGAAAAGAACACAGTAAAAACAACACCAAGCAGTTCTCAGGAATGTCACCTGTGCTATCAACTTCTGTAGGGCTGTGGGAACAAGACAAAGGTTCTTCCTCTGAGTCAGAATCAGAATCAGAATCAAGAAGCATGCGAGAACTGGAAGGCTTAGTGGCAATACTGACAGAGGTGGAAGAGTGCTGGTAGGTAAAAGACATGGATTCCACAGTGTGGGATTGAGTGATATGGACTAAACATAAAGAACAAAGGAGGAAAAAGGTAGAAAAGAAGTCAAAACAGAATCCCTAAGAAGAGAGTATTAGTTTTACATTTCATCACATAGCAAAATAATTGCAAATTAACTACTGTCATAGAGATGAAAAAAAAATTAGTTCCAATGTGAGACAATACATTTTTTTCAAGAAATTTTTTCAAATAAATTTAAGAATGAAGTATGATTACAGATAGATGTAGTTAGTACGTGGATAGTGAACACTATCAAAGCATTGATAAGATGACAGAAACACAAAGATAAAAAGCCCCAGAAACATCAGAGGAGTATTTCAATATTTCAGCTTCCATGGTAAAACACAGATATACAACCAATTAACGCAGAAATATTAATAAAAATAACATACCAGGGAATCCATCATCTGTCTCAGTATCTCCAGGTCCACTGCCTATGCTACTGTTATCTAGACCAATGTGCAATGACTGTAGCTGTGAACGAAGCTGTTCAATGTCGCTATCTTTGCTGTCCAGAGTCATCTGGAGTTCAATGCGTATCTGACTCTCTTCTGCTATTTGCTGTAAGGATAAATGAAAAGATTTCCTATTGTCATTATATTCAGTTACTCAGAGAAAATGTAAGTAGAAAATTATGGAGACTTTGCAGCCAGTCTCGGTAATATATACTGCATGTTTCTTTCGGACATGGAAATTCAGGAATAGACACTTTACACGCTACCTTAAAAACCTGAATCAATTCAATACATATTAAAGAAAATGCTATCAATGTTTATATTTGCAAAGAGAATCTTACTGCCTGCATTTCATTGATTTCTTTCTGATATTTGATCATCATTTGCGTTAACTTCTCTCGTTCAGATTTCAGTTCCATATGCAGTTTCCTATTTTCCTTTTCCTTCCGCCGTACATCAGTGTCAGCTCCACGTTTGACTGGACCCTTCCGATTCATGATCTCAGCCAATTTATTCACAGCCTTCCCATGGAAGAAAAAGAAGAAAAAACCACATCAATAAGTACATACTACTATGCTGTGAAGAAACAGTCTTCTCTCCTACCCATGACCAGGCACTTGTAACCTAATAGTAAACACTGCATATCTGGTAGTACAAAGTTGTTTTAATTCATTGCATTGCTCAAAATTGTAAAGAAGGTCACGATTCCATTTTCACTTTAAGCAAATATTCGTTCAGAAGACTTCTACTCATTTAAATATTCTCTTCAGTTTCCGTTAGCTAGCCCCAAAATACATCTTTGGATTAAAATGTCACTAACTCTACAAAACAATTGAGATTGACATCAAAAATTTCACATTTTGTAGAAATTACAGAGGAATATAAATCAAGAGGAAAACCATATGAATTTGACTGAAATCTAGACTTATGCTGGTGGACTGCATCCACCAGGAATTAGGATTAGAATGATTAGGAATTCCTCTATGATGAAACATGAGGTTGAAGTTTCAACACACATTAAGTCTGTTTAGTACAGGCAAAATAAGATCAATTCAACATATTTTGATTCAGTGTAAAAAAAAACGTAGTGTAAACAGTAAGTTTTCTACTAAAAATTATTTGTTTCACGAACATTATCTCTTCATTCATTTACATACATTTGCTTACCTGGGTTTTCAATGTTCTTTCATTCAATAACTGTTTCTCAAACTGTGCTTTAATATTTCCTATATTTGCTTCTTCTTCTTTTAGCTTTGTAATTTCTGTAAAAAAAATCAATGAAAGTTCATTACAAAAGAAACAGTACTATTAAAAATGATACTGTTTTCATACTAAACTGTATTTGATTCAAGGAATACATACGTTCTTGTACTTCCTTCAGTTTATTGTTCAGTTCTTCTTTCTCATTAGCCAGATTAGCCACATCGCTAGTTAGTGTTCTATTTGCTTCCTCCAACTGCAAACAAAAAGTACATGTGACTATGCAACTAAAAACATTTGACATATGAAAGCATTACAGTACAGAAGGAAATGCCTGAGAGCAAAAACGGGACAACATAAGAGGGCTAGTTATAGAGAGGTAGGAGCACAGAAGACAATGATCAGAGAGATTCATGGAAGAAACAGGGTATGAGATTTTTATTTCAGTTAATTCATAAAAAAGATGTATTTTTAAATATCAGTTTTACCTTTAAGTATGCTAAACAGCGTTGGATAAATCCAACTGCAAATGAAACTAATGCCCACATAAACCTTTAACAAAATTAGGATGCATATTACTCACAGAAGCTATGGTGGCATCTTTCTCAGTAAGTTCCTGTTTATGCCGAGCCATCATCTCTTTGATCTCCAGTTCTTTCATAATCTTCTCTTTTTCCAAATCAGAATACTGTTCTTCAGCAATGGAACGTGCAAGTTGTTCTGAATCTGCTTTTGTCAAAGTAATCTCTAGCTGAGCCGCCAAGGAATCTCTGCAAATTATTGGTACATACTATTAACTCAAAAAATAGAAAGTTGCTTAAAAAACAAACAAACAAAAAAAACCTGAACAAAAGCAATAAAAAGCCATCCTATTCTATGTATTAATAGCACTAGTAAAATCTACCTCTCATCCTGTAACTCTTGTATCTTTTGCTGTATTTCTTTACAAAGTTTCGTCTTTTCTTCACATTCTTCTTTAAGTTCTCGAACTTGTGTCTTATACAGAGTCTAGAATTTAAAGTAGGAAAAAAGGACATGACTTGCATATTCTAGCTTGAAGGTACACAAAAATGATGTGATGATACAAGATGATGTAGTATACAGCTCTATAATCAGTTCAAGTACAACAGTGCAATGCTTTCTCTAAATTTAACTAAAGGTCATCATCATCATTCTCAAATATGTCTTCATTTAAGGTTTTTTGTTTTGTTTTGTATTAAACTTGTGTTATTTGTGAATGGATGTATGAGATACATTTTATATGCTTGCAAGCATACTATGCATAGGACTCACAATGTGAATTTTCTTTTCTCTACGATTTTAAATCCCCGTCAGAGGTAGATTAGGTAGAGCTTGGACTCTAACCATACAAATGTATGAAAGCAACATGACAGCCCAAGAGGAAAAAGGCATAAAGGAGTAAGAGAAAAATAGATTAGAAAAGTATTTGAAATTTAGATTTTTTCTGAAAGGGGTACAAACCTAGAGATATAGAGGAAACGAAACAAAAATTACACTGCTCTGTGCACTAAGAATGACTGAAAACAGACAAAGTGTAAGTGGATTTAGCGCAGGACTTGTAAGACAACTCCCTCAGAATTCTCTCTCTGGCCCATCCACAGCAGTCAACTGACCTCAACTCTCCCATTCTGTCTCCTTTGAGATGTACAGCTTTTTGACCAGTTAGTCCTTTTCCTCACTGACATAAAGACCACAGTAGAAGCATAAGTTTCCTTTAATTCTCGAGCAAGTTCTCTGGCCTTTTCATTGTGGCTGGCTGTGCACTATTAATATAAGTTAACCTTCATATGATAGTGATGATTTCTACCAACAATACCTATTTACTCTATTGTACCTATCACACTGAAGCAAAAACTCTCAAAAGGTCTCTGCCAAGTGTAACTATAATGCAAAAATTTCCTTCAAAGCCTTAAATGCACGTTTCATAATGCCATATGATTCTGAGAATACAGCTTTTTTCTCCCATGCAGCATGGAACAGATGCTAAATACAAAATGCTTGAAACATGCAGAAAATCATTTACACTGTGGAAAAGAAGGAAAAAGCTGCTTGACTACCTCCCACTAAAAACTGTGCTTGGGACTCCCTTCCAAAGCTGTTACATTTCTTAACGCAACCACTTTTACACTGCTCAATGATCAAGAGCAAAGAGTGGTAACAGGGCTGCAGACAAGACCGAAGACAGACAGAAGGAAAAGAACTAGCCTAAGATTTGAGCGGTGAAATGCCTCATGGCTGAGGAGGAAGAAGGAAAGCTAACATTACACCTAAACATATTAGTATAAAAATAAAGAAGCATAAAGCATACTGAGAAATACTGTTCAGCTTCAAGTTGGTCTTGAAGCTCTTTCATTTGTCCATCTGCATCTTGACGTTCCCTAGGAAGGAATATAATACCCTTAAATAAAAGATATGAAGATATTCCAAACAAGTAAACAGAAAGGAGTTCATTTACACTCTTAACATCCTCACTCTGTCTAGATCAAAGTATAATCTGCAGTTAAACTTGACACTTCCTTCGGGTACCAGACTTTCTCTCATTTTCACCCGTGCAGCTCAGAACACTACACTAATGAGACATCAGTTTAATACTGCTCACTTACTAACTACAACAGTCTGACAGTTTAACCACTAAGAAACACTGATAAAGCAAACAGCCACTGACAGAATCTTATTTCCATGTAAAACATCACTGATCTGACAGACTGTTTTGTTTCTTGTTTGCTAGAGCTCAGACTCTGAGAATGCCTTTATTCTTTGTCAGGCATCGTTTCTTGAATTCATCTTTTAAAACAACTCAGAAAGTCACTTAGTCACATAACAAAGAACAGTAATGTAGTAGAAAAGACTTCCACCATTATTTTATGTTATAGCAATCATCATATTTAGTCTTCCAGGTGAGTAACTGCATCTTGCTCACAGAAAAGCAAAAGCACAAGGTACATCATCAGAAGTCTAAAAGAGCAAAGAATAAAACACACCTGATCTACATATTAAACTTGTCTTTTCTGTCACAAGAATGTTCTTTGTGTGAGAAAACCTTAATATTTATTTATTTTCAGTTGCAATAATTGCTTGTAAGCACTTGAAGAAGAATTGCGAGCATAACTCCTATTTGAAGGCCTAGTATGTGTGATTAAACTCCCTTAGCACAGGCTATTTCCAATGGTTACACTTCACAGCTTTGTATTAGCATTACTGTCCAACTCTAATGATCTCTCCTAGACTAATAATGACAGCATCTTTCCTCTTTACTGAAGCTCTCAGTTGTTTAAAAGAAAATTTCCTAAGTATTCTCCTAAATAAATGTTTCTCAACTCTTCACGCTCCTCTGTTTAAGGTTTTTCTTTTCCTTTACACTTTTTGTTTCTGATTATAGGTCTTCAGGGAAGCAAACGTTTTCTATGGTAAATCTATACGTTGCTCAATCACTAAGGCTAGAGTCGCTGTAAATTATATTAAACAATTAAGTTTCGCATTATGGAATAGCATATTCTGTGTAAAAATCTTTAAAATTAACATGGCTCTCAGCTTTTGCAAAAAGAAAATTAAAAATCAGCATTACTTTAAAAAATAGACTGAGCAACTCTGCTTACTTGCGAAGTTCATTATTTTGTTTTTCCAGACTTAATTTGATTTCCTGAAGATGGTTATTTTCCTGTTTTAGCTGCTTCTCTGACATTTTTAAGGTATTGACCTGTTGTGTTTGCATCTTGAGGTCATTTTGAGTGAGACAACGCTTTTGTGTTTCTTGCTCTATTTTTAATGTCAGGTTTTTTACCTAAAAAATAAACAGAAATATGAGTTTTACAAATCTACATAGGGAAATAACATTTAAACATTGTTTCTTATTAACTCTTTCTACACTTTTGTGCAACTTGCACACATCTTTTGATAGACAAATGTATTTCTTGAATGAAGTTATTAGTACAGAATAAATAAGTTATGTTTCCATGTCCATCTCTTAGCATTTTACATTCCAGGAGAAAAACTTTTTAAGATCAAAAATGCCAGAATACTTCAGAAAAGTGAAACTACAGAAAGCAAATTTAAATCCAAATACAAAGAAGTAAAAATTGCTACCATTTACTTTCAAATACATCCCTAAATACAGATATAACAGGGGAAATATGAAGACATTTAAAACAAGGTTCCAGTTGAGAATTCTTTTGTCATTGTTACGTACATCTTCATTTAGTATATCCTTTTGCCTAAGGAGTTCGTTTATTTTCTGTTGTGATTGTTTGAGATCACAGTCCAACATGGAGCGTTGCTTTTCAGCTTCTAACAAACGATTTTCTACTTTTTGCTTTAAAGCTCTCTCTTCCAAAAGTTTCTTCTCCATTTCTGTGAAGAAGGAGATTTAATATCAATGTAAAGCAGTCAACATTTCAGAGGGTTTCAAGAGTGAGAAGGAGGTGGGAGGAAGGAGGAGGTCTATCCCTTATTAACAACAAATAACATGTTTGTTTTTTTAACACTGAAGAGAAAGATTGCTGAAAAGTAATTCATTAAAATTTTCACAGTAAACCATGAAAAAGCATCCAAGAGGATGCTTTGCAAGTATTTCTGCCTGAGACCTATTTCCTACTTCTGAGTTTCAAGATAACTTCTAGCTTATCTGCAACACATCTGGAATGGATAAAAGGGCGGTTACTTTTTAAAGAAATATTTTGTATCAATCTATGAAGCATTGCTTTGACAATAATAATCCGAAATCAATTAAGGAGTTGAAGCTGTTCAGGAAACTGATAGACCAAGTGACTCATACATTACCACTGAATTGTTTGTGCTTTTTTGAAACATCTGCAAGCTCAAAATTTTTGTGAACGCTCTCCAATTGGAATGATAAGATATATAGGTTGCTTTTTAATCAGTTGCAATAGACATAAGCAATTCAATTAAAAAATAAGAGCCATCTTCTGGAGTTGTTTGCTAATTACCTTCTCTCTGAGAGATTTCAATTGTCAGGAGACACCAGAATGCGCATGGTGACGATGGAAGCCTACCAAAGGCTTTACTATTTTTAATGCTATCTAGTAACCTATTTAAGTTGTTACGCTGCTGACATATTCTATTTAGGAAGAAAATAAGAAATTTGACTACGTAGATAAGCTCTTGAAAGTTTGTATTACTAGAACTGTTTGAAAGATTTAAGAAAAATTAGTTCAGAATACCCTAGCACAGAAAGTGAATTAGTGATGTCAGCAACAGAGAGCCTGCTTTACTCAGCAACTGTCTTTAACCTAGCAAAGCAGACAGAGGGATTACAACTGATTTTTAAAACTGCTTTACGATGCTAACTGTGTTTAAAAAAGAACAGAAGAACTGAAAGAAAAAAAAAACACACTACATTTAAATTCCCAGTAACACTAAAAGATTATATTACCTACATTCTATAATTTATACTTAAGTCAAACTGTAATGTCAAATAAATACCTTTCATGGCTTCAGATTTTGCTTCCTCTATAGATTCATAAATCTTATTTTTATCTGCTAGTCGTGCTTTTGTGGCTTTATGCTCAGCTTCCTCTTGTTCGAGGTTCTGCTGCATAACTTTGAATTTGTATGTCATATCTATTTCCATGTTGCTCTTTTCCTGTTAAAGAAAAAAAATACATTAAAATAAAATTTAAATACATCAGGTTAAATACAAAATTTTGGACAACAGTAACATCCTACTTGGAAGTAAGCTAACAGCAGAAGAAACAACACAGACCCTAAGGTACTAAGAATACATTTCATCAACTGTTTTTCTGGTGATAACATGCTCTAGAAGTTCACGGTGACATTACCAGTTGCAAAAAATTATAGAATTAGAGCCTTAAAAAACAGTGTTTTGTGAAAAGAGTTCAAAAATTACATTTATTGAAGAATTGTTTGAATACTTTTGCTTCAATAAAAAAATATGAAAAAATATTAGCCGAAACCTTTTTTATTTTTGGCAATACTGACAAAAAAGGTCAGATTCAAAGCTCAAAAAAGGTCAGATTTTACACTAGAAATGATGTGCTATTTCTGCACTGCTAAGCTATACATTGGAGTGCATTGTTACGCACTTTAGAAATACAATATATTGGAAAACGGTGTCTTTTTTCCCCACTTTTCAAATTGCAATAACAACAACAACAAAGTGACACTGAAAACAAGTTGTATTTTTTTTTCACAAACTTTGTCCCATGTCTCAATTAACAAATGCACAAATTTTAAAATTAAATAAGAATGTAATACCAAAGTTTACTTAGAAGTGCTGTTACCTTCTCTAAATCTGTGAGCTTTTCCTGCAATTGCCTCTTCTCCATTTCCAGTTTCGCTAATGCACTCTTTCCATTTTTCACTTCTTCCTCCAGGCTAGATATTCGACCTAAAAATGAACAAAACATCTATGAGGCTGGGCAGCGTTTGAAAAAAGGAATGTACTGTATCTACTTAAACAAACATTTCAAACGTAACAGCTTCCAGTTCTGACTATTAAGAAGAGCTCCCTTCAGGGTGATTTTAGAAGTTATCAATAACACGCATTCTTATCTTACATATATCCTTGCTCATGTTCACTTTACTGTGTCCTCACTTAAATAACACTGTATAAAACAGCAAACTAATCTAGTCACAGCAAACTAATCTAGTCACAGTTTGAAGCTCAAATAACATCACCAAAACCTATTTTTACTTCTGAAACTAGAAGAAAGCTTAACAGTTGCTGTAATACCTTGTAAATCACTGATGATCTCTGATCCATGACTTCGATCTCTCCTTTCTGATTCTAGAGCTGACTGAAGATTGAGAAAGTCCTTCTCTAGTTTGAGTTTAGCATTCTCCAGCAGACAGTTCTTATCCTGAAGTTCTCGATTATTAGCTTCCAGCTGCTGGATTTGCTTTGTACTTTCTGTCTGGTTCTTCCTTAACCTGGTTGCAGTATCAGACTCTGATCGCAGCAAAGAATTGGCTTCATCCAACTAAGGATTGATAAAAACATACTTCAGAAACAATTAAAATGTAACATCTACCAGTGCTATTACAGATTATTACACTTAACAGATGAAAGAAATAAGAAGGGGTATTTTTTAAGATTATTTTTGAACACAAGAACATGAAAAAAAAGAATGACTTTTAAAACTTCATTACACATTTTAACTCTCACCACTACTAACACAATCTGAACTTCAAAAAGCTACTATTTTAAAATAAACATATAAAAAGTTGGCATGCCTGTCTTTGTAGTTGATTGATTTTCTCATTGGATATTTGAGAGTTCTGATTCCTCTTTTTTAAATCTTCAAGCTGGTCTTTCAAACTGTTAACTGAAACAAAAACAATTCAAAATTGTTAATCAATGTAGTGAAAAAACTTTAAAGTGAACTATAACTCATTTATTTTATCTTTTAAAAAGCCACATCAAAATAGAACCCTTCAAACATCGTTCAACATACCCTCATTTTCTAAATTGCGTTTCTTATCTGCTTCATGTTCTGCTTTTCTCTGGTATTCTGTATTCTTATGCTGAAGAAGAGCCTTCTCTCTTTCTAGCTGTCTGACTGCAGACTCTACATTCTTTCTTGAAGTTATCTGGGCACATTAAAAAAAAACACACTAATTACATACAGAATCCTGACATTTTTCAAGTGATAAAGAACAGTTCATGCATTCAGTTTAGTTCAGAGTGGAGAAAGACATGTTCCATTTGCTTACTGCAAACACAGCATATCAGAGCACATGTTCAAATACAGCCCAGAATAACTACAGCCAGGAGCTTTTACCATTTAAGACTGTATGATGGCTTGACTTCAATGAATATTGTAATCTGTTAGCATCATGAAGCACAGAAACATACATGTACTGGAAGATCTCAACATTCACCTGAATGAACAGTACATTAAGTAAATTTGCAGTAGCATCAAGATGCAAAGCTGGGCAAAATAAGGACCTTTTACTGACACAGTTTGGACAGGTACAAAAAATGCTGCAAAGAATGGGCTTCCTTTTCTATCAACATCACTCTCACCTTCAAATACAATTACTAGAATTGTATATGGGGTATTTATATTATGTTATCCTCCAAATTAAAAATTTCGAGATTCTGAAGATAAGGAGATTAGAGAAGTCATAATGAAAATTTTTCAGCAAAGGCAACAATTTAATGCTTGTGAATATCAGGAAATCAGCTGGTGTTATTTGCCATAAATATACAGCTACTCAAAAGTAATTTTCTGGTTCCTAAGGAAAAAAAAAGTAACACACAAAAATGCTCAAGTTCTAATTCCAATACGAAATAACTTACCTCTTCATCTAGCTCTTTCACTATCTTCTCTAACCGAGTATTAGTAGACCTGAAGGAATTTGAAAAATATTTTTAAACCTTACTGATCACACAATAATTAGACTGTTTGGATATGTCTCATTAATTTTATGTAAGCTACCCTATTTTCAGCAATCACATGAAATTTTGATGGCTGGGGATATCACTCAAACAATAGAGAGATTCTTATGGAGAGATAAGGAAAAAAAAAAAAGTAGCCATGGGAGTAGCAAGAACTTTTAAGCTTTTAATCATTCAAAAACTAAAGGTGTAATAACACTTCTTTATGAACATATCAAATATTTCAAAATAATCTCACCTGTACTTCTGTTCTAGTTCATCTTTGGCTTGTAATTCATTACTGAGCTGTTCTTCTAACTTGCTTATTTTTTTCTGAAACTGAGCAAAATGTGAAAATAAGCATGGCCATTATATAAGATTGGAATCACAGTGTAAAACAGTTTAATAACAAAAAAAGTGAAAGCAAGGAAAATGAATTCAATCTACCATCATGTGTTTTTTTTTTTTTTTTAAACCATCACCAGAAGATTATTGCATTTCTATTTCTCATCTGTACAAGTTATTAATCTTGATAATTTTTAAAATACCGATGTGTAGTAACAGGATTTCCTACATGCTATATTAAAGCTAACTATCACAGAATGATGTGCCACAGACTGAGTCATAAAATTTCCATGGGCAAAGAATGTGTCTGCTGACCATTTACTCTCCTTTTTCTCTGTCTAGAGTCCTGCTGGAGCAGAATTTTTGGGATAGTCTTTTCTAAGTAAAATATAAATCATAAAATATAAAGGTGGGCACATAAACATATTGGACAATATTCAGAAAACACTAAACATGCTCAATGATCTCACATATTCAGAATATTTTTTCCATCTAGCACACGCAGAAGAAACACTTTCGAAATTTGGGAATGTTTTGTTTTCCTCAATAAAATATTAAAAAGATATTGAGTCAAGTACCCCCAAATAAAAATAAATAAATAAATAAATAAAAAGGATTATAATTATAATGAGCTTTTTAAATTGACCCATGTCTTCAGGCTTTCCAATTAATTTCTTTTCCTCCCTTTCTCTTCCTCCTCCAACCCCTAAAAACAAAATGTAAAAATGTGGTTTTCTAAAATACTTTGTAATTGTTACAATTATAAGATTACCATAACAGGGACACTTAAAAAGACATCAAAACCCAAGACTCACTGCTTGAAAAAATAAAAATTAAAAAAGTTGTCAGAATGAAATGCAAAGTTTTACCAACTACATTTACTATCACAATATAAAGCAAGTATCATGAACATGGCACTCTGTATTTTAAACAGTTCCATTTCGTATTAAACAGGAAACTAAAACTATTATTCTGTTCACTAATGACAGGAAGGAAAGAAGTGGAGTCCAATAAACATTTGCGCTTAAATTTATGCTGCCCAATACATAATGCATTTCCTTTACAACTCCTTTTCAAAGTTTAACAATTAAGTAAGCTTTAACAAATGTTAACCATAAACTAGCTACACTTGAATAATACAAATGTTTAAGTAGTATAATGAAGTAAGTTTGTTACATGAAAAAATCTGTAGCATTCTCCTGTCATCTGCATATTTAAATTCAGTTGGCAATCTTCAAAAAAATGGATAAACGTGCTTCAGACACTCACTTCAACTGAGAGAAAGATTTATGCTCATTAACATTCCTTTATCAATGCAGGTGACAATTTACATTTCCAAACTCTGGATAAATCTGTCATGAATCACAGACAGTGTGCAGCCACGAATCACAACCTTTCCAAGAGCAATGCTGTTTGGAGCAAACAGAGCCTTACACATTTGTTTTCAAAACAAATTCTGGATTCCAAAAGAAGTCAAGAAAAATCTGTATTCATTCATCTTCACACAGGAGTACCTTAACACTTGAATATAACAACTCATTCATAAACTATTTCAAAACATAATTGGTTTACTGTTAACAAACTGGTGAATAAACATTTACGGTATTTCATGATAAATCATGTCCACACAAATTATTTGGGAATGATTTGCTTCCTTTCATAATTCAAATAATACACTCACCTACCTCCTTGCTGTCCTGTAGATGGAAAACATAGTTTTTATCAATGAGCATTAAAAAACTAAAAGGCACCCCCCCAACACCGGTTCTTGACACCGGTTTTGACTTTGCTTTTTCTTAACAGACTTAACCAAATTAGTTAACCATTCATTAATACTTACAAAAAAAGCACTAACCTCATTTTTACTAGACTGCACCGATTCATTTTCTCTGCAAGATTGAGAGGAGTCACTTAGCAACCTGTCAAAAACAAAAACAAATCCCTCCTGCTGTTATTCGAGTTTTCAACAACTCTGGCAACCTCACCAATCAAGGCATTTTAATCACTTCTCTCAAGTCTTAATTTGACCTAGGCTCTTCTCAGAATGAAGATTGTTTTACCTCGGTAAGAGCTTTCTAATTTGAATCTTTTCTAATTTGAATCTCTCTAATTTGAATCTTTTCTTAAGTGAAGTACAACATTGAAGACACTTCCAAATCTGTAACGGCTTATTTTTTAATTAATACTCACAATTATTTCATGACTATTCAAACACACTGAATACGACTAACAATGTAAAATAATGGCAAGGGGGAGGCAGTGATGCCTTAGCAAGCTATTATTTTGCATAAACTTTTTTCTAATTCTACTAATACAAAATTATTTTAGAGCTAAATTACAGATCTAGTATTTTAAAATCCAGTATTTTAAACCCCAAACCAGATTTTCAAAGAGACTATACATTTTTATGTATATAAAAATATTATTTATTTAAACAGAATTATCAAGGTAGCCACAATTGTTATATTCTACTTAAATTCTGCATTTTGTATCTTCACAATTGGACACAAATGAAATAAAGCAATGAATAAATTATGTATCTAGGGTAATAATAAAGGGGGGGATAGGCTATAAGAAAAATCTGCAGGTGTGCTTCTAAAAATGCATATTAAATTCTCACATACAAATTGTCTCTATAGTAGGTAAATCCTATGAAAGGCAGCTGGTTTCCCACGAAGGCTTTGGGGATTGGAAAGGTTTCCACGTCTCCCTTGTCATCCTCAATGTCATCAAAATTACTGCTGTCTATATCACTGCTAAGCTCAGGAACAACAGGAGCAGCAGCTACAGAAAGGGGAGAAAAGATCAACTTTACTCCAGCCACTTCGCATATACTGGTATCTCTCTAATATTAAGAAACATACAATGTAAGTTGTCATGCTAGTTAAATATGTATTAAACATGCAGTAGAACTGTAAATATTACTGTGAAGATTTTTTTTCCCCTAAGGAAAAGTATTTTTTCATTATTTGCTTAATATATGGAATATCTAATGCTCAAAATGTATTTGCTGAAGTAAGCACATTTTAGAATGGAACACTAAATACAATCACCATTTTAAGAAACTTCAGTAAATACTTTAGAAGTTATGATCAAGCACAGGAACAGAAGTACTTGTTTTTCTGCCTAAAGCTATCAAGTTCTCAATACTTTCAATGAAAAGCAGTAAAACCAACAAGACCACTCTTATAGCCAGTCTTAATTACAGATTAAAAAAAAAAGGTTAAAAGGTTAAAAAATGAGTAAAATAAAACAAAAACCCATGAGAACAACAATAACAAAAGCCACAAAAATAGAACCTAATAAGCATTCATTCTGCCAAGATTTCTAAAACATCCAGTTTTGCTGTTCAAATCTATAGAAATCTATAAATTCAAACATGATAAATGTGAGAATAATTTCAGTGGGAAAAACGTCTATTTATTATCTCTTACTGATACAGTTTTTATAATACAAATGATAAATAAGAAAGTTATCTGTAAGTTGTTATCTGTCCTGACAACAGAAAAGATTTGCTTAATAGAGCCTGAAGTTTTTCATATATGCTATTACTGAACAGTAGCCTCATGCAAATACTTAAAAAAAAAGCTTACTTTTAAACTAATTTACTTACTCTCTCGAATGTTGTCCCAGTTCCACTGATCACTCTTAAAGAAAGGGTGATGCTTTATTTCTTCTACCCCATTTCTCCCAAGTCGCACATCCCTAAACATAGCAAAGAAGCCAAATTCACATTAGGAAAAACTGCATTTTGTTTTGCTTTGTTTTTAAATTCTGACTTGCTCATAAGCAGCAAAGCAACTTTCTGTAAAGGCTGTCCCTGTAAACCACATTAATAGTCAAATAAAAGAAAAAAAGTAAACCAAAAAACCACCAACCACAGATCTGTAGTTTCTTATATAAAATGCACTTGGTTTCTTAATATCCACTGCCTGCGACTGCTAAAACGTCCAGAAGTTGGAGTCTGCCACGTGGGGAGTAAAGCGAGAGAGAGAGCACTGAGGCAAAAAATAAGAAGAAACTAAAAACAAAAACAAAACCCAACACCCTGGGGGAAGAAAAAATTACTGAAGTCCGGTGTCTGCCAAACCACATGACAAACCTTAAGACTCGAGTGAAGGAAGGTCTAACTTACTGCACAGAACAGTTATTCAAAGCTGAACTGAAATAAATATTTTAAGAATTCCATCCTCTGCCCCATAACTAACCCTGACACATCTTTTGCTGATATTTACAATGAAGCAAACCTAAAGTTCAACAAGAAACTTCCAGTTTGACCAAGAGAAGTCTCCCTTAAAGCGATCTGCAGGAACAGAACATAAAACCGATGCGTGTAAGACAACTAATAAATCACAGGGTAGATGCTTATTTCTTCTTGTCCCTTTAAGTGCCTCAGCAGTTATCACGCATACAGAAAGAAGGCATCTGTTTCAAATAAGTCGCCCGAGCACTGCATTAAATATAAACAGGAAGACAGACACACGTAGTGGAAGTACACCTCGCAGCATTCGCATTATTAAATTCTACCCCTATTTTCTCTCCACCCTGCAGCTACTGGTTAGAAACACTTAACGCCTATCTTTCCTGAGCAAGTGGGATCCTGCTCAGCAGAACAAACAACTCTCTTTGAATGCAAAAAACATTATAAGACAATGCATTTCTGCATTTATTTTTACTAATCCCTCATTCTCTACAAACTAGATTATCTACAAGTCAAATTTGGGTGATCACTGGAAAGCATAAAAAGGCATTATCAACCCATAGTTAACCTTGGACCTACAGTGTTGTTCTTTTAAATCAAAGAAATTTAACATAATCTGTGCTTTCTAACACTAAAAATTTAAATATTCAGGTCAAGAACAAGCTTACACAGCTAATATCAATAAATATTGCTCAGCTCTACCAAGGGAGACCTCTATGATTAATTTATAGCCAGAACAGCATCCTCTTTGTTTGCTAGCTACACTTATCAATTAGTACCATAAGGTAAATGAAAAAAAGTTCAAACGTTCTATGAAAATTTGAACAAACTAGGTAAATGTATGCTTATCTTCATAAAAGCATGTTTTCATTTTTTATAAGCAACATCTACTTAGTCACTGAGCACAACAATTTGGTCCCCCTGCCTTTAGGGGCTTAAAAATTACTTCCAACCTTACAGGTTTGTTGCTGTGTTTTACACCACACAGCAGCTGGGAGGATTTGTTCAGCACAAATTATGTTGTAGCATGAGCCATCAGAACTACTCACAGAAATAAAATGGAGCATCTGGAAAACACCCCAAAAGAAAAACTAGAACGCAGATGATTTTGCAGAAGAGATTTGAACATAAGTTAGGAAAAGCAATGGAAGGAATTCATTTTTACAACGTACATGTACTAATACCATCTAAAATAGAAACAGTACCAAAATAATACATACACCTACCTGTCAGTTAAAAAGGCACAGATGAGGTTCTTTGCGTGCTTAGAGATTTCCACATCATCTGGGAAATGTAATGAGTTCTTATGATCCATAATTTTACTGTATGTTCCTACTAACGAGTCTGCATAAAAAGGAGTATCGCCTGAAAATAAAATAGTAAATTGACTCATTTTCAGGCGTGTTCAAGTCATGTAAGTTGAAGAAGACAAAAAAAGAGAAGAGATGTAAAGTCTACAAGCAGTTTAGCCTGAAATTGCCTTTATATTTAAGAGAGAAAAGAGGAGTACAAGGTACAAAATAGCATATCCTACTAGAATATTCCTTTTTCAAAATGCCTGTTACACATTAAACCATTCTCTGTATGACATATCACTACCAAACTTTCGCCCAATGACTTGCATCTTTTGTTCTACCTGAATAGTGTCGCTGTGCTTTCTAATTTACATGATGGATGACAACCACATGTAAGCCCCTCTTCAAGCACTTCCAAGGGTGTAGGGGAGGAAAACTCAGTAAGGATTTGCTGAGGAACATTCCTTGAAGAGACTCCACCACTGCTCTCCCAGGCCCCTATCCAGGGGCAGGTGAGCCTGGGGCAAGGCAGTTCTGATCAGGAGCCTTCAGAGCACATTACGGCACCACCAAACCCAGATTCTCAAATCTTGCTGACAGACAAATTATATTGGCTTGGGTGCCCATATTAACATGGGCAGGCAGCTTTTAAAATTCAGCCCTTTCTCACCCAGAAGCTTGCAGTGTAAGGTATAGTTAATTTTAGTTTCTTTGCACATGTAAACTTAGAAAGGTAAAACTGGGACAACTGAAGAAGAATCAGTATCAAGAAAGGTATTTGACATTGAAGTTCACTGACAACATGCTGCATATATAAACGGTTTGGGTCAGTAACCAAGAGGCTGCAACTTCTACAAAAATCCCTTTTCACAACCAATCCATAGGCTTAATGGAGGAGGTGAATAATTAATGGCTTATTAATTAATATGAATTAACAATAAATAATTAAACAAGTGTGAAAGTCCACAAAGGCTTTTAAAAACGATTGTTAACTGTCTCTTGACAAGGTTACTTCAGAATTGAAATGCTAATGCTAAAATTCTTTTATGCTAGGTACTGTTACTAGGGTGAAAAAAAAGAACTCTTCAACGGTCAAAATCCTGGGGGCTCAGTGCAGGACAGGAAAGAATGGCTCAAACGACACTTGGAAGTTCACACGTCTTTTATTGGTGGTAAGTGAAAGGCAAGCAGGGGCCAGCTGCAGGAATGTACCCGCGCTTCCCACTGGTGGTAAATCCACAGTCATTCCCCCAGTCCGTCCCTGGCTGAACATCGTCATCCTCAGGCTCTGCCTTGATGGTCTGCCCCCATTTTCCTCATGGGTGCTTGTTCTTGGGCTGGACATCGGCCTCACGCGTCACCATAGTGGTCTGCACCAACTTTATTGGTGGGTGTCTGTCTGCAGCCTGGACGTTGTTCTCAGGCTGCACCCTGCCGGTCTGTACCAATTCTGTTGGCGGGTGTCTGTCCATGGCCTGGACGCTGCTCCTCTCAGGCTGCACCATGATGGTCTGTGCCAAGTCTGTTGGCGGGCATCTGTCTGTGGCCTGGATATTGGTCTTGTCAGGCTGAGCTCTGATGCCTTGCGCCAACACTGTTGGTGGCTATCTGCCGCAAACTGCCATCATTTTGTTAATGTCAACCCACGCCCTGATGGTCCGCTAAAACTTTGTCAGTGGGTCCAATTCCATTTCTGTATCATCCGCCTTTTGACGCTTACGGGGAGGTTGGCCGTTGAGGTAATCCAGTTCTTGTGTGGCTTTCCTCTTTCTCCCCAGCCGCACCGTTTCATCCAGCCTTGGACGCTTACATGGGGGTTCGCCACTGAGGTGTCCAAATCTCACTTCTTGAGATTTCCTCTTCCGTCCCAGATGGAACATTACATCCATCCTTTGGCTTTTGCAATGCACCGCTCAAAGGCTGGCAGTTCCTGCCTGATTTCTCTGCACCCTGGCTACTCCAAGTCTCCTTGAACTGCAGGAGCGAGAAGCTTGGCAAGATGTTGCCAGACACAGGGCAGCCCTTTTTGGTGGGTGCTAGCATACACTGAGGTGACATCACAGTAGGTGGCAGGTGGCATCACAGGAGGCCCCTTTGTGGCAAAGGAGGCAGATACTGAGTACCCCCAGCATCATTTTGCTCATCCTTACCACAGATCTAAGAAGCAGTCTTCTCCATTCCATCTCCAATTCATCCATCTTACATGGCTCAACAAATGGTCTACCTTGCTGTGGGAGATGGTGCTGATTAGGAGAAACTTCTTAGAAAAAGTGGTTAAAATTGGAAGGGGTTGCCCAGGGAGGTGGTGGAGTCACCTTCCCTGGGGGTGTTTAAGGAAAGGTTGGATGTGGTGCTTAGGGACATGGTTTAGTGGGTGATATTGCTGGTAGGGTGATGGTTGGACCAGATGATCTTGGAGGTCTTTTCCAACCTTAATGATTCTGATTCTATGATAAGAAAAGTGATAAGGGTTTCAAACATCAGCTAGCCACTATCAAACACTCCAGGCCATCTTATAGGTGTCTGTTTCGTAACAATACGCACGTGGGAGTAGATCTGTCTTGAACAGTTCAAATACAAGAACCAAGAAAATTAAAAGGTTATCTAAGAGAAGCAGCATCTTGATTCAGACACTGTCAAATGGATCTCACATGAGCCTCAAATACTGTGTTTGTAAACAAAGCCATTGAAGAAAATCATGTTGGTGCTGGTAGACAGGAAATAAAACTGAGGTTGGAATAAGATGATGACTGTAGAACAACAAATACACAAACAAATTACAGGGCATAACCAGGCCCTGTAATTTTCAGTTAAAGGTGAAGCAGGTTTTAACATTTCAAAAAGACTGCATATATAGTAAATCACATATCCTTTTCAGAGGCAGAGAGAGGCTCAAATTAAATGAAAAAAGGCGGGGGGGGGGGACATGAGAAGTGCAAAGAATGAAGACAGAGAGTTCAGCAGAAAGGGTACAGTGTTAATCACATGTAGTAGTATGACGTGGCTAAAACCAAAACAGAAACAAAGCCATGACTTAACTCCCATCAGAAAAAGTGTCTAAAAATCATAGCCTTAATGAAAGCAAAGATTCCAGTCTAGAATATACACAATAAAAATGATGTTGAATACTAAAGAAAAAAAAAAAGTAGAAAAAATAGTGTAGGTTCAAATATTATAACAAGATAACCTTTGGTAGGAAAAATACATGAGACCTGTGAAATGTTAGGAATTTTTCAACACACAACTCCAAACTTTATGAAAAACTACACCAAATAAACCCCTTAAAATTAAATGACCCATACTGAAAGCCTGGAATAAAGCCATGGTGATGCAGTTAAATGCAGATGGATTTTTGTCCTAAGCATGTATAGGATCCTTTACATAACCAAGCTTCTGTAAAAACTGTACCTCTTCACTTTCACATCAAAAAATGTTTTCATTAGAGGGATGAAAAGGTCAGCATCCTCTTAGCTTCTGAGAAAACATTTCTGAGCAGCTATGTCCAGTATTTTAATAACTGAAGAATTCTATTTATTGCTAAAATTGTTTATGAGATTGATAATTACAAAATATACTTTTTGTACATCAGAATGCCTTAATTCCCAAAGGCATGGAGATTTCAATAGCGGCATATATTGAAGTGTCTTTCCTGGCTCAGGATGCCAGAAACATCAGATCTGCAACATTCCCAGAACATGCTGATTTGAATTTTGAGTAATTATATGCTCAATTCCATCCTTCTATAATCAGACTATAATACTGATCTTCAGTGTATTTTAAATCACAGATGACTCATCTCTTTAACAGATTATATTCTATGTTAGTTGCCATAGCAGTCCAGTTTACTTTATTGGAAAATCCGGACCCAAGCACAAAAGAAAGAATTAAGCTTCCACAGTCATTTTGACATAACAGAAGCAATTGCTGGGAGAGGAGGGAAGAAACAAACCAAACCAAATACAAACAAAACAAAATAAAACAACCATGAAAACAATCAAACAAACCAAACAGTCTTGCCCTTCCCACTCTTTTCCCATCTCTGCATCCCTGACATCTCAATGCTGCCCCAAAAATGGGACAAGCATTTACTGAGATTGTGAGGTAGCTGATCCAAGTCAAAAACTATCCTAAGAATTAGTTTTAAGCTGAACCAAGTCAGGGAACTAATCGCTGTGCAAGCACCCAAACAGCTGTCGCAGCAGAAGAGTGACAGAAAGCCCAGGGAACAGGAATGAAACAACCGCACCAGGCAGAAGTCAGAAGCTGTGAGATAATGACGCACAACCAGCGCCCTGGCAACAAAGCACATGTGAAGGCACAGTAAAGACTAAATGCCAATGTTATTAGCAGAAAGAAATTGCTACTTACCAACTAGCATCTCAAAAAGGAAAACTCCTACAGACCACCAGTCACATTCCCGTCCGTAATAGCCATCGCCCCCTTGCGATTTCAAGACTTCAGGGGATATGTAGTCGGGGGTTCCAACAGCCGTGTCACAGCGCACCATGCCTGTCTGTGCAACAGCAGCAAGTCAAACAGCTCCATTAGAAATACTGCTGAGTCTTCACACAAAACTGCAGTAGCGTATTAGTTAATCAGAATAACATAATAAAAAAATATAACCCATAACACTTGGTTTGAAGTACACGTTTGAAAGCTTCTATTTTTACTCCAAAAGCAATGTGGATTGGAATGACAAATCCCGATAACCTGCTCTCTTCTCCTTATTAAAAATATCTCAAAAATTGAAAAATTTTGTGATTTTACTCGTTTTCAATATGAACAAACACATGCTATATTGGACCGCTCCTTACCTCACTAAATTCAAGGACAAGTTTCTGAATAATTTTGATTAGCTTAGTTAGGCCCTACAAAGCAGGTACGTAACATTTTTGTGTAAATCAAACAATTCAGCAACTTATAGGTAAATTCTTATGGTCATGCCTTTTTTTTTACTTAGAAAAAAGTTAAAAGTTAAAGCTATGTTTAAAGAACAGCCAAGTTTTAAGAAAAATAAAGTAAAATATAACTAAGTGATTTTTATTAACATATTAACTTAGTTGTACTAATGGAGTGACTCTTTATCCTCTTTGCTTCACACTGACAGACTACAAATGCAGGGGCTAAGTGATGCAGAAATATCACCAGATCTGCCAGCATGCTGGTTCAAATTTACAAGACTTATTTCCTTTAATGAAATTCATTGCATTCATGCCAGAGAGACCAGATGGATGAATGAAATAAAATCCTGGATGAAGCTAAAGAAGTACCAAAAATACATTCATCTTTTACTATGTCACTCAGCCTGGAGTCTTTTCTAAGTTACCTTACAAAGTTCTCTGTGCATTTTGCCATCACTTTTGGCTGAATATTAATACAGCCATCACCTTTGGCTCAATGTTAATACAGAGTATCAGTAGGAACAACTGAAGCCAAAATCCGTATCTAAATAAACGAAAAGAATCAATTTTGCTTTTGGAACTATCTATATACAGAAAAATTAAATACCAAATTAGAGTATTTCTTTTCAAATACAATACAAACTGCCAGGAAATTTTATTTATGTACGAAAACAGGATCCTGGAAAGTCATGAACCAGTAGGCCAAAACACTAATACTGCAGAGACTTAAGGAGTACTGAAGATCTCTTCCTTGTAAATGCTTATCTTCCTCTACAACTCTATGCTGAAGCTAAAATGTAAAGGAAGTTTAATTTCTCAGTTCCAGAATGAAGAGCAGGCTAACCTCTGTTTCCTGCACAATGAGCCAGATAAAAGCATACCACTTGATCATCCTGGGCTAAGAAAATGAAGCAACTCATTTTAGAGGAGCTAATGCATTCTTTGGAGAAAGAAAAATATTGCGTTTTACATTAAATGACATTATGGAAATAGTACTGGAAAATAAGCTAAAGCCCAAAGGCTCCAGAAATCCAAAGCCAAGAACACTCAAAAACGGATCTGGCACAAGACGAGAACAATTACTTTGTCGTTCTGCTTCTAACAGCACTCAGGCAAGTAGGGCTGCGGCATCTTAATGAGGCAACAGCCTCCAGCACTGGTGCACATCTACGCCTTCCTTACCCAAATGCAAAATTACAACAAGGGAATGTCTGTGCCTTCCCTCGGTGAAGCCTGGCTGAAGCCACCTGAATCCCTCCCCCAGTAAGAAGATACGTTAAATATAATGTCACCACAACAGTGCTGAGAGGTTTCTCTGAGGACTGCAGCTTCAGTCACAAGATCAGTTGCATCACCTTGACACCTAAGCACTTAATGACACCCCATTTCCCATTCCTCTGTAATTAATACAGCAAAACAAGAACACTTTTTAATATTTTATACATGTTAATGTTGTATGAGGAAAAGGCGGCCCTACCCCAGTCTGATGGCTGGTAGGTGGCGACAAGAAAGCTTCTCGTCAATGATGTTGTAGATGCTAGAGAATTCCACTGTACAAGGCCTTAAGTTTTTAGACAAGATGTCAAAGAACAAAACAAACAAACAAAAATATTTCTCCAGGCAAAAGAAAAGGGCTCTGTGTGCTAACATCAGTTTTCAGAGGGCTGTATTTCTCTTAACCACGTGACATTGGTTACTCTTGCTCCCCACAGAACTTGCTACTGTCTGTCTCAGGAGCAAATCTAAAAATGCATTATCACTTGACTAGAAACTTGGGTGTTGTCCTGTATGTATTTTTAAGTACTGGGTACTCTTAACTACCACAGTCGGACCAGCTTCTGTCATCTCTGGCATCTAAGCCAAGTAAACAGGGAAGTCCTCTCTGTGCGCTACATGACATCTTGACATTCTGTACATTCTGTGAGATGGCTTCTGCCTTCTGTATTTCATCAGCTGAGAAGAGATCTGAAGGGGGCCGTTTTCTTTGGACAAAGTGCTACTCCTGTGTTTCAAATCCTAAGCCCCTGTTTTATACCGAACACCACACCTACTTATTTATAGCAGTTCTGATACTAAACTTCCTCTCAGTAGTCTCAGGTTGGCATTTTTCCTGAGACTTTTCTCACCACCTCCAAAGATCAGGGTGGATCTTGGAACCCCATTTGAGGGAAGCTCCCGCAGCTATGTGACAGATGTGCAGTGAAGAGCTTAAAAAAAAACACCACAAAACCAAACAACCAAAAAAAGAAGTTGTCAACAAGACAGTATGTTCTCACAGCTTGTGAAGATTTGTCTGTGAGGCTACTGTGTTTCCTAGGATCGATCGTACAAAACCATTACACTGCTGCAGGCAAAGCAGTTCTGGTTTCATCCTCAGCCAGACCTGAATGAGTTGCTGTCTTGGACCAAGGCTAAGAATTAGACTTTCATTCCCTCATGAATTTCTTATCAGCAAACAAGAGCTGGAGAGTGCTGGTGCGGATATGTTAGGACACCGCAGATCAGGTGTTAATATTACCCTCAAGCTGCAGACAACAAACTGAAGCAAGAAGGATCCAGCAGAGTCTTGGAGGAGCATCGAGGAGAAATCAGTGTCCTGCTGAGCAGGAGGGCTCGACCAGATGACCTCCAGAGGTCCCCTCCAACCTGACCCATTCTGTTACTCTGTGAAATGAGCCAAGTTCTAAGAAGAGGAACATTTCTTCTTTCAGCTAAACTATCTGAGCCGAGGCAATAATCCCAAGTGATAAATGGTTCCTCTTTCAGTCACATCTCTTTTCAACAGACATTCTCTAAGCCTGGGCTGTCCTGAAAGCACAGTTAGCACAAGCCAGAGCTATGTACTGAGCCAGGCAGCACTAGCAGTTTCTGGCTCTTCAACACCTACAGTAGTCAACCATGCTACTGCCTGGTTTATTACTTACAGCAAACCCAAAGAGTAGCATCTGGTGAAACCTGCACTGGGCTTCTTTTCAATACCTAAGTACCAAAAGGGAATTACAATTCCTACTAAACCTTTGAGGCCAACTCCATCCTTTATTCAATTACAGATATTCACCTTGTTGCAGATTTAAAAAAAAAAAACAAAAAAAAAACCACAACAGCACCAACAAAATATCACAACCAAGTTACATAAAGAGGCCGGTTCCTTTCATGTTGGAAAGCATCACTAAGAGACTTTGCAATTCTTTCCACATACTGGTAAGGAGGAATTCTGCTGCAAGTGTCCAGAGTGGCCTGGACAACTTAACACTCATTTCAATTCCACAGCAAGTATCAAAAAAGTCTCTCTTTCAAACTGTCTCTCTCACAAAAATTGAAGCAGAATTTTCTTCAGCTCTCAACAGTGTAAGGAAGATGCTAATATGTACAACTGCTAAAAGAACTCCAAGTCAGAAAAAATAAATAAGTGTTGGGTAAGCATATATTTTCCAGAAATCATCCTGCCAACATCAATATTATATTTACACAGCTGGGATGTGTTCATGTTTTGTAAGAAGTAGCATGAGATTTGGAGACAGTCCAGAGCCTCTCAACTTCTAAAGCTTCCTGTATAAAATATTTTTGCCATTCCACTGAGTCTGAGAAACATGAGGAACTTAAAATGTAGCCTGTTAAAAATTAACTTCTTTAAGAGATCACCAGTTCATTGATGATGCCCAGTCCAAAATGGAGCTTGCTATAGCTCTTTACAAGAGCTGCGCATGCAGTTCTCACATTTATAGCATGATCACCCACATTTTAGTATTCCATGCTTTTAGACAAAACAAACAAAACAAAGTAAAAAAAAAAAAACACTTAGGTTCACAAATTCTGGGCTCCCTAACATAGCATAAGTGATTACCTTTTTTATAGATAAATGTTTTGAACTTTTTGAAGCTTTTTTATTGCCTCTTCTGATGAACATTAGATTTTCTTAAGACCTACAGTCTAATTGGCTCAAAATGAAGGATAATCTAAAGACTGCATTAAGAGATCAAATACCACTTTTGACTTTTCCAGTTAAAATAAAGGCTGTCCCCTACAATACAGGCAGCTAAATAAGAAAAGTGGAGGTAAACAATCTGTACATCTTTGGAATAACAACTACAGTATCAGCCAAACTAAACAGACTATTGAATCTCAATAAACAGATGTGTTTGTTCAAGAGTAATATATTGTCACTTGAAGGGGGAAAAAATGACAGCAATTCTAGATACAGCTGGATAGATACTAACTTAACAATGCAAATGCAAATTAAGTAGGTTTCAGAAACTATACCAAGCACTACCTAAATAATACAGAATCTAACACATTAAAGCAAATAAGCTGAGAAAGGATCATCCTTGCCAACATTAACATAGAAATCTTTCAAAGCCCAAGTAAATGATACATTCATAAAAGTTTTTGAGTATCTGCTTTAATTTCATGGGAAGAATGTACCATGTAAATTGCCTGACACTTTGTCAGGGAAGATTTGTGCGAACTATTAAAGATAGTTTTATTTCTATGTCTCCTTTAATAATACAAGATAGTGCATCTTGTTAAAAATACAATAGCTATTCTTATGCAACTTCATTAGAAAACTGTATTTGGCTGCACATGATACAATCTAGACAGCTAAAATATGACATTTTGACTAATAGCAAACATAAATTTTAATCAATAGATCACATTTCACTGCTACCTTACTGTGACCTCATTTTAATGACCACTAGAGGATGCTATGAGAACAATTAGACCTAGAAAAAATATATATATATATAAGAATGTTATATTGCCTATAAAATCATTTCATTTATAGAAAACTGTCAGCTTATGAACTGTTCCAAGGTTACTAATGTTGAAACTAGGAGTTGTCTCATAAGCTTTTCAGACATTTGGCAAAAAGATGAACCTCAGAAATTCATAAACATGCATGCTTTCAAAAATAACAAAAAGTAAGTTTATTTCCTTCTTCCATGTGCCAAAACAGTTTGTTATAGACAATGTTACACTATTTAAAGTACCCTTGTATTTAAAACTAGGAGACAAGGAACAGCTTTCCAACCAAGTGGACCATTTGATAAGTATTCTTTTGGGTATTATAACTCATAAGAAAATATCCTTACAATTACAGTTTATAGATGATGTATTATTCAGTTGCATACTTACTTCATCCATTTTCATACAAGTGCCAAAGTCTGCCAGCTTCAGATGCCCATATTTATCTAAAAGCATGTTGTCAGGCTTCACATCTCTGTGTATCAAGCCCATGGAGTGAATTGCATCAAGAGCAAGAACAACTTCAGCTGTATAGAACTTGGCCCATTTCTCAGGCACATCGTAATTGCTCATAAGGTTTACAAGATCTCCTCCTGGCATGTATTCCATTACCATATACAAGTATTTGTCATCTTGAAAGGCACAAAAAAGCTGCAACATAGAAAAAAAAAAAGGAAAAGGAGCAATTATTTTTCAGAGACAGCTGGGAAAAATAATAAAGTACTTGAATACTTCAAGTTGTATTAAGCCTGAGCATACATTTTCAAGGATGTAAAATTATTTTATATATTCAAATAATCTCTATTTCCTACTAATTATTGCAGTAACTTGAAATTTAATGAGCTTTGAAAACTCTCACTTTCATTTTTAAGGAAACAAAAAAGATTTCCCCGTTACTTCAGTGGTACGACTATGTAAATCTCCATGTTTCTTGGCATTAAGTAGTATCACTACTAATCAAAATGCCAAATATTGAATCTGAGAAAGGGGGTACCTTGTAAGGATTTGAAAATAGCTCAATAGTGAAGAGTATTTTACACATTTTCTGAATTTCATATACTATAAACATATATATATGTAACATTTCCATATATATTTATAAAAAAAAAAAAAACAACCTGTCAATACTGATTTTGTCCTAAAACTACATGTATGCTGAAATGAGAAAAAAATCAGAACAGAAATAACAACACAATAATACAATGTAAAGAAATTATCCTTAACAATGAAATTAACTGTTTGGTATGCATTGCAGCTACTATGTTTCCAACTGGCATGGTAGTTAAAGTAAGTTTAGTCTTTTTAAAACATATTTCAGACCCAGAGCACTGAAATTTTATAGAATTTCACTCAGCAATCACCAGGTCTGAAAATGACCCAAAACAGCAAAAAGAATCACTATGTATCTGAAAGTCACTTTCTCAGAGAATACTGCTCTTTTACATTAAAAACTAAACGTATTCACATCTTTAAGTTACTCACACAAAGTTCAAAGGCAATAAAAAAAAGGATGACTGGAAAGGAAGAAATCAGAACTAGGGAGTCTGTGGAGGACAAGGAACCCAGAAAGATAGGAAATTTATTACAGATTGGACCTTCATAGTAAAATTTACTGTGTATTACTTTTCACACACAGATAGTATATACAATACATAATGTGATCATGTATTTAATCATTAAAGTCTAAATTAAAATCCAAAATAGGGCCTGTATTCCCATACCTAAAGGCATTAATTTAACAGAACGATAAATAACACTATGCCTTTATACAGCACGTTCAGTATAGTTCTCAAGGGATTTCATAAAATCAACAGTATCTAGGGCTCTGCTTTCACTTTTTTTTTTTTTTCCACATGACGAAGAAGACACAGAGAAGCAATGTGATCTGTCCCAGTTTCTACCTCAGAGCGGGACCTACATTTTCTTGAAACCAGCTCCAACCCCCCTGGACCACAATAGCTAAATATATCACTCCTATACACTCCGTCACAGAAAGCACAATTGCAGCTATAATACAGTTGACATTTTCCATTTACAAATATACATGCACATATAAATATCACGCAATACCCTTTCCTGTGATAATAGTCAGACATTTTCTTTCAACTGCATGATCATTCAGTTCAACTGTAAAAAAATAAAAATACTTTCTAGACAACTTTTGTCACTAGAACAAAACCAAAGTAGTAAATAAGTCATCTATTCTGTTAAGTGTTTCACCTGAATACAGGCAAGAATACAGAATATGCTCAGAAGAGTAAAACATCTAAATGAAAAAAAAAAAGTGAAACGTTGCTTGCAGGCATGATGTAAAATATTATGAAAAATATATGGAGAGCTTAAGGCCTGTTTTTACTTTCTAAAAATACAGAAGTGCAGCAATGTAACTGAGAGGATTTAAATGTATTAATTATTTAACAAAATATATTAGTAATACCATTCCCTAAACGTATACTTTCACTATGCATTTTATTAATCCATGTAGTCTACCAATTATAACAAATTGCAGTATTTAGCACTAATTCTTCCCAAAAGTATAATCCATTTTACAAACATGATAACGAATACCATGAGAGAGTTGCAAGCAACAGTGTTCAAGAACAGCTGAAGAAGTCAACTCTCCATCAGCAGGAGGATATTGCTTCTGAGCTGAGATGTGGTAACTCACCACCAGAGAGAGGATGGCTTCAAGCAAACCACTGTTACAGTCTCCCGTCTTGCAGGACACCAGGAATGTGCACTCATCCACCTAGCATATCTCAACTTAAAGGCCAGTAACATCTTCAGGCACTCATAATACTTGTGATCAACTGACCATATCATCAAGAAAGACTGGAAGTAATGCTAGCATTTGTTTCTATATTCCCATACAGATTTTTTTTCTATCTGGAACCATAACTTCTCTTATCTCCGTTATTCCCAATAATTATGTGGATACTTAATGCTGTTCATTCTGGATACTTAAAATTCTGTTTAATTCCATTTTATGATGCATTTTAGTGACCAAAATACAAGTTAATCTACGTCCTAATATAACCAAATGCACAAAACTCACTGAAATTGCTGTAAACATGCATCTTTAAAAAGTACGATCTGAATCTAAACCATTGAGTTTAGAAGTAAATTCAAATCGAGCTCAAGACTAGGAATGATTTATGGCTTTAATATTATTATTTCACTCTTACATTTCTTCCTTACCTGAACCACCCATGGACTGTTTGCGAAGGCCATGATATCTCTTTCTTCCCAGAAAAAGGCTGAATCTGATCTCTTGATCATTTCAAATTTACTAAGTAGCTTCATTGCATAAACCTTCTGTGTCATTTTATGGCGAACCTGTTGGTTGAAAAGAAGCAAACCAACTTTTTCAATATGTCTCGTAAAAATAAAATGATAATAATAAAAAAATTGAGTACCGACATAGCAAATTTCTCCTAACTGCAAACTGTTTGTTGGGATGCGATGCCTCCAGGTCTTCATATATCCAACTTGCTACACAGTAAGAACTTGAGAACTTTCAAACCTGGAAAGAAAAACCTGACAGCTGCTCCAAAAAACATAGTAGGGAAGAAACACGGATGCCAAGCAGATGCCAGAGCCTGGCCAACTCCTGCAGCTGCTGCTGCAACCCCAGAGGAAGAGTTGTGGGGCCACAGGAAGGACGTGCCTCAGGGCTGCAGGCTCTGTTTGGGATAGCTGCTTTACTGAAGATGTACTGATGCACAAACACATGTTCTTTGCTACTATGGCTATGACCATAAAAATGAGAGCTGTCTTCAGTAGCCTGCTTAATCCAATTGCAACTACTAAAAGATTTTCTTAGAACCCGGAACGTACCACCTTCCTATAAAGAGCAAGACTGCTCCTAGCATTTTCTGAGTGAATACGCCTACTGCAAATCACCAGAGTACTAGAAAAAAACAATAAAATAATTATTTTTACAGAAGAAAAAGAAAATGCTTTTCTATGCTCCCTTTAAAAGTTTCGTCACGTAAGAAGAA
Organism: Cygnus atratus; assembly: GCF_013377495.2. NCBI lineage: Eukaryota > Metazoa > Chordata > Aves > Anseriformes > Anatidae > Cygnus > Cygnus atratus. The sequence goes on along the minus strand of NC_066364.1, from coordinate 15,288,063 downwards.
AAAAATGCAACTGTTTACAATTTCTTATTCTGAACACTATCTCTGTTTCATTAATCTGTTAGAAATTCTGCAAGCAGTCCACTTCAGATTCGTTCATCTTTTATGTTTTCATGAAAACACTGCTATTTCTTTTTTTGTTCTTAAATTCATTTTAAATGGTGTGAAATCAGTAATATGGATCTTGTTAGTAAACTGAAATTAAAACTTTTATCACAAAATCTGAACATATTTTGGAAAACTTCATCTGAATATGGACATGAAAAAGAATCCATACGACAGACTGTAAAGTCATTATCCTGTTAGTGAAATATTCCATTTATGTGACTAATGAAACAACTACTAAAGGACCAATGTTGTAACATTGACAAGTGTTCCTTGCAGAAATCAAGGTGAGGAGTATTCATCTATGAGATGTCTGCGTCAGCAGAAATAATAAATTAACTATATCTTAAATTTTGGCATATTTTATGCATAGAAAAAAAATAAAATTAAGTTGGCCTCATTTGTGACATCAGAACCAAATGGTAAAGACTTTGTGGTTCACTTAAAAACCTAACATTTAGTAAAATAAATCATATCCCCCAACCTGTTAGGTTGACGCAATGTCCAAGTTTAATCATGATTCTTGAAATAATGTTTAATAAGCTCTTTTCCTGTACAAATCGAAGCATTTCAGGTTCATTATAACTGCAATGCAAAGCTTCAGAGAAGCACTTATGTGGTCTACAAACATGGGAGCATCGGCCTCCTGTTCCTGAGGAGCCGTAAGCTTGAGCTTGTTGCTCAAGCCAACGGGAATGATTTGTAGAAACAGGAGAAACATTAGGTTAAAAATAAATAAATAAATAAAACCTTAGAAGAAATGAAAACATATATAGCAACAGGATTATCTATCAATTTACAGTTCTTGAAATTGTGTCTTTTTGCTTTCAAGAAACAGGTACAAAAATGTTAGTTAGCACCTTGCACAGTTTAACACTGACCAACAACCTCCTGCATAACTAAGTCAAAAAACCTCCAGCCAAACCCTAAGACAGAACCATGTTACCTGTGTGCATTAAGAACATTAACAATTAATCAGTTAGTGAACATGTCTTCTAAGAAAATTTTGCAAACTACCTTCCTCCCATTTTCTAATCCCTGATGGAATTATTTACAAAGAATTGGTGGCACACCACAAACTATGCTCTGTAACATAGAGCTTTTGTAATCCTGTTCAAAAACAGAAGAAACTCAGCAACAAGAAACCTCAAAGAAAATCTTGTTTAATTGCAGAAGCATTTCATGTGAACCTGCATATACATCTCTGTAAGGCATTTTAGTAGTTTATGGTTCCTAAATTCATCGTGTACTTGTGCTTGGGTGTAGTTAGTATAGCTGTCTTCATTTACAAAAACAATTATCTCCAATTACTTAGAGAAAAAGACTCCAATAGTCAGTACACCCCAAAGAAGGCTCATGCATAAGAGGAGCAAAAAAAACTCGTGCACCTCTCTAAACAGTGCCATTAGATTATTAGTTGGCTAAACTATTTCTTGAGAAATTTCAAGATAGGTTTCTTCTGGCACATCCAAAGGCTTGCTTCGCAGGTGAACAGACCTACCAATTATATTACTTCTTGCATCACTACGATGGCTGCTGAAGACAGCCTGTTTAGATGATGGCCACTGGGCTCTTCACCCAAGAGCTATATTTGTACATACATATATTGGCTCATATAGCAGATTGTTCATGTATTAAACTGTCATGATGTTTCATTTTCTTCCAACTGGTTAAATGAACTGCCAAATTTAAACTGCAGCTCACCAGAGTAACACTCAAAATAGGTAGGAAAATCCCTTCGTGCCATCAGCATAAAGTAACATGACCTCATTTAACTCCTAAAACACATTAAGGAATGAGAATTTCCCTCTACTCTGCCTCGTCATTGACAGACGAAAAAAATCACAGCAATCTAAGACTTTCAGGAAATCAGTATGCAGAAAATGCATCCATAATTTCTAGAGCATTCACATCAGATGATAATCTGCAGGCAAAGAAAACAGCAGATTAAATACGTAGTATGGATTAATAAAGGTAGCAACTCTTCTACCATGAAAGAAAATGAAGATTCTAGAGTGGAGTTGTGAAATTAACCCTCAGGTTTTGAAATAATTACAAATATTCTGTAAAATTTATGTAATAGAACCATAGGAAATTACTGCAGATAGAGTCCTGAAGTTCACATCCTGATAAACTTTTGGGTAAGAGACCACGACTACTTTATATGCACTTTGACAGCAGCAGCGGCTGGGGAACAAAGCCTCATACAGCAAGCATTTCCTGGAAAATTCGAAACCAGCACCTGGTTACATATGCTACGACAACCCCTGCTTTGCAACACTAAATCATACCGTATAGACTGTCACCCAGAGCATCCTTTACTACCCCAACACCAGAAGGATTTAGCTGTTAGTTTTCTGTTCCAGCATACGACCACGTCAGCCTGCTGCGTCACCGCAGTGTTACAGTACTGTGTAATTAGACCTGGGCAAAGGAACTGAGATTCTGATTTCAGATCAAGAGGATTTTTCCTAAAGTAAAAACAAAAGAGGTACTCAGGATGTGCTTTCATAAATTGCTACTTCTGCATGAACCACAAGCAACAAATTAAGCACCATAATTCGATTTTTATGTCTGGCCTAGACACCAGTCACTTTTATTCGCGCCACTGCATACGAGAAGAAGAGATCTGGCTGCAGACAGGGATTTCTTAGCTTTCTTCACCACCACTGACCCAGCAAAGGAGAAGGACAGGGTACAAGGGTTGAGTTTAATACTTCTCAAGTCCTCGGAAATTGCTCTTCCACCAAAATCAGATGCTCAGACCAGAGTCATCTGATCTCTCTTTACCGCACTGAATTTGTGTGTGATGGGGGGAAATTGAGGTGTTTTTTTTTGTTTGTTTTAAATATAGCTGTAAGATACAACATCAAAGAATATGTTTTCCTTTCTTTATAATCTGGGAAGTTGATCTCTGTGCTCCGCTTGTTTCACAAGAAAATGCCATTCTAAAGCAGAAAGCTTGGGGGAAGAAAAAAATTACATGAAGGCAGTCACAGCTGATTATTCTATGCTATATGTTAACGTGCTCATTTTTTGTCTCGTTATATTTAAATAGGACAAATATTTGAAAAATATTTGTTCTACATATCTTTATGCACAATGGCATGCACTGATAACATGACAATCATGAATTTAACTCATACTCAAGCACATTTTATTTATGGTTCTTTCTGTAGCCCCCAGTGAAACAAATTTCTATTTTGATCACAGAATGTGTTGCAAAATATTTTGATTACTGCAAATCCATCATCTGCAACTGTGGTGTTAACATTATGAATGAAGTAGAAATAGATATAGCTTAGCTCAATAGTTTAAACTTGTATCATACCTTATGAGGCAAAAAATCTAGGTATGTATGCCCTCATCACCAGCTAATATTAGTTCAGATCTACAGTTGTATTTATTAACCCATTACTTTTTAGCTGTAAGACAATACAGCATCATGGTTTCTACTTGTACGTTCACATTCCAGAAAAAATGTTCTTTTAAGTTGTCATGAAGTACAAAAGAGCTCTATATGAACACAAAGAGATTTCCTTCCAGTACCAACCATTCTTTAGCTTTTTTATTTTAGGGCTTCAAGTGCCTGCTTAAAAAATAACAACAACTGTTTTGGTCATATATGACCAAGTTACTGTGTGTTTCAACATTACATTATAAAGATTAAGCGAATGAGAACTAAAGTTTGTCTTCAGACTACTCAAACTACCTAGTTGAAGTATGTGCACTGTGAACAATTTCTACTTCAGAATTTTACAAATGATACAGTACATTAAGAGGAAAAAAAGCACATTAAGAGGAAAAAAAATGTTTTCCTTCTAAGCCAGAACAAATTAAGAACTTGAAAATTAAATGTCAAAAAGCAAATGAAAAAAAACAACTATTTAATGGTTTAGAAAAACAAAACAAAACAAAAACAAAAAAACATGAAGTGCTTAGAAATGTATATAAGAAAACAATGTTTCATTTCTGAAGCCCATTAAAAATTTGATTTTCTTGCATGCTTCCAGCAAATACATCAGTGTGACATCCAAAAAACGCAAACAATTTCTGTTATTGGTATCTTCTCCTTTTCATCTCCTCCCAACAATAAATGGAAGAGGAACTGCAGCTGTTACAACTTGATTGTTCTTCGATAACCATTCAAGCACATGGAAAAAGAGCATCTCAAAAGCATCCTTAGTAGATGCTCTAACTGCAAATATATAATGAAAAAATGTCTAATAAAAGACTTTAAAATGAAACAATTGACTATCAGTGAAAAGACAGAGAGGAGTAAGAATAGACCATTTTCTTACAAAGCTCTCTGCAGCAGTAGCTTCTCAAATACATGGGGTTCTGCTGACAGTTTTGGTTTTGATCTCTTGCCAGCAAAGATATATAAGCAATACACCCACTAATTCTTTAAAGTCTTGATTGAAAATGCCATCTTTGGAAAAATCCCTCTCTGTATTTCATAAATTCTTCTTGATAGAAATGAAGCACAACTGACCCAGAAAGAAATAGGGAAGAGGGAGCGCTACATTCCCATGTTGCCACACTTGGATGAAATTGCCTTAAAAAAATAATACAAAATAAATAAATAAAAATTGCAGATTCAATAGTGTTAACTGCCACATGAATGACATCTAAACTCGCAAATTACCCATACGGCACATAAGTGGTTTTAAGCTAGCCATCGTTTTCTCCCACTCCATTTTTTGTTTCATGTTGAAAAGCACGTTATACAGTTAGCCAGGAAGAGTAAGCAAGCAAAAGCTTCACCTTATTTACACTGTATTAAACCACAAAGTTGAATCCACTATTCATCTGTTCTAATACACCAAACCAAGACCTCTTGTATCTATTTTGAGACAATAAATATTGACTTATTGGTAATGAAGGATCAAAATTACATCTGTTTAAGACAACACAACTTTGATCAAGTCACTGCTGCAAAGAAAACAAGGAATAAAAATAAACAAACAGTTGTAAAAGCTTGTATTTCTTCCCTGTTTCCAACCAATTTCACCAATACTAGCATGGAATATACAAATAATTTTATAAATGGGTAATAGGTTTATTACCATTATACATTGTGTGCCTCCTACAAGCACCACAGATATAACAACTTGCAACATTTCTCAACAAAACTCCGATATACTGTGTTTTCAAAAATACCTTATATTACCAGGTGATATGACCTTCCCTTCTTTCTAGTACAAAATTAGCACAGAACAGTAAAATGCCACTTCCATGCCAAAATCCCTAAGCAAAATACAGTTTTTGTTACCTTGTGGTAACGAGTAAACCAGCTTCAATTGCTGCAAATTAGTTGTTCCCCTTTCCATTGACTTCACATCTCTCACATCCTCTGAGAATGCTTACACAGAAAATTAGCATGGATCAGCCAATACACACCTACCTGTTAGCTCATGGAAACTTGTTTGTGCTATTCTCAGATTCCATTAGCTGCTTACACCTATAGCATGTTTCAAAACTGCCATATCAATCCGTCTCATGTTCCAATGTTTCTGCTATTTATCTCACAGATTGTCCTGGGAATCCAGGACAAATCAAAACTAAATGCAAACTGTCTGTGCATGATATATTAAGTCAGACAGTGTAAACTTTTTTGTTTTGTTATTTGGAATAGAATTTCTCTGCAATATAAATTTTAAAAGTAATCCATCTCTGACAATAGATATTATATAGGATAGGCTGTTGGGCAAAAATGTTAAGAGAAGAGTCTTAATGGAAAAAAAAATACACAAACCATATCAGTTAAATACAATGCAAGGATCAAAATTACAAGACAAAAACAACAAGTTTTTTTTTGGTTGCACTATTAGCTTCTTCTTTAATTGGAGGGTTTCAAACATTATTACGTGGTGATAGTTGTGGCCAACAAAAATAAAACTGCCATGAACTGCCTGTTTCATTTTGATGACAGTATGGCAAACTGTTTCCCAAGTCCTTCCCTTCCAATCCATCATATTCTAAACGTAGACTGTATTGGTTTACTATCAATAGAAATGACCTCAGGATACAATGAAAATGATTTCTACTTTAACATTTATTCTTTGTAAGAATGCATTTTTAGATATAAAGCATGCAAGACTGGGCAGAGTTTTGACTACAGCCATAAATCTGTTTAATCAATAAATCATCAATCTTACCAGCTGCACTTCTCCAAAAGCCCCTCTTCCAATCACCTTAACAACATCATAGTCTTCAGCTTTCATTTGTAAAGCTCGTATTTTTTCCACAATCTTCTCATCTAAAACAAATTAAATAAAATGTGTGATAATGCATGTGTTAACCAAACACAGTAATTTTCTTTAACACTTGCCATTTAGAGTCAAAATAAGACATTTGTATGCAAATGTTTAGAGCCTTCTTGGTAATTCTTGAAATCTGCAGTCACCATAAAAAAGCTCCTTTTGGTACTGTTGGAAAAATAACGAATGTGTATGTTTAGATGTAACAATTGAAATTTCCTTTGGATTTTGCCAATTCTCATTCTACACCTCTGATACTCATAAACAAGCTTCCAGGAAGGCTCTGATAAGGACAAGAACCAGAGATGCCCATCTTGAATTTTCAGACGTTTACTCATGGCCATATGCTGTGTTGCCACAATGATGGACACTATGGAGAACGCAGGAGCACCAAATCCCTCTTACACACAAAAGCGCTACAGGTGCAGCCTGCTCGTACACAGCTGAAGGGTTCAACAACAGTCAGACAGTGAGGAATACAACTCAATAACCTTCATGTACAACTTCAGGCTAGATCACGCTAGGATACGATTTCCGATCAATTTGTTCATGATATTGTAATTCATTATGTTTATGTATCTACTGGTCATCACAAAGATCCTTCCTTAGTGTTCACCGCTTCTGCAGTGTACACCAACAACTCTAAAAATTAGATCTACAATATCACGTTCTAGCATCCTCTGGTACAATATTCTGCAGGTAAGCTCTTTTTTTTTATTATTATTTTGGTTTGCAGTTGTGGGAATCTGTAAGGAAAGCCAATGAAATTCTGACCTTGGACAAATTCTAAAGAACTGCAAGGTCCAAGCCACTGTAATTTTGCAAATGCAGCATGCTAGTGAATGCACTCGTGGCTAAATGCATTTAAAAAAAATAAATTCTATTCACAATGACAAAGCTAATGGAAGCAGTGAGTGGAATCCACAGTACTGGACGTAATTTTTCTTAAATGTGCCAAATCTTGATGTTGCCCTCACACATACTTATAGGAAGAGCAGAAATGTGCAAAAAGGGCTGGCTCGAGCAAGACCTCTGCCAGGAAATAACATGAGCTTGTATGAAGAGCTGTGGATGCTTACATCCAGAGAGGAGTAAAGGTGTATATTGTGAGATCCCTGTTCACAGTCAAAGATTGTGGAATTCGATCCCAAGGAAGAAATTAAAAGGGACTTCAGACTTAACGGGGGAAAAAAAGGATCAGAGATGCAGTTAATTCAGTATGACATTAAAGACGGCATTGTCAGCGGGAAGTTAATGATAACAAATACCTGGTAAATAGTTTAACCATTCCTACATATTCCTGAAGGGCAACCTGGCAGGCTACAAGCAATCTATGACATTCCTGACCATCGAGAGCATTTCTTTTAACCCCAGTGACTAACAAGCCCAGTTAGGGAGGCACTCTGATCTGTTATTCACAAACCAGAAAGAACTGACCAGGGATGACAAAGTTAATGGCAGCCTTGGCTGAAGCGAGTGTGAGTTGGTGAAATTTAAGATCCGGAGAAAACTGAGGAGGGCAAACATCAGACCCTGGACTTCAGGAGAACAGACTACAGCTTGTTCAGGGGATTTACAGGCAGGATCCTGTGGGAAGCTACTGTGGAGGGCAGAGGAGTGGGTTGATCTTTGAAGATGACGTGTTCATAGCACAAGAACAGTCTGTTCTAGTTAGCTAGAAATCAAGCAGGCATGGCAGAAAGCCACACTAGCTGAATGGGTAACCTCTGCCTCAACTCAAGCACAAAAAGCAAAGGTTTGGAACACGGAAGCTGAGCTGGGCTACCCCATACCCAGCAGCAATATCCCATGCACACAAGGATGGAATTGGGAAAGTCAAGCTCAGCTGGTGCTGAAACTAACCAGGCTTATGAAGGGCAACGAGCTTTTATAAAGCAGTAAAACTATCAATAAATGAAAGAATGATGCGAATGTGGGCCCACTGCTCTCAGTGGCGTAGGGCTTCAGTGGCAAAGGACATGGAGAAGATCAAGGTACTCTGTGCCTTTTTTGGCTCAGGCTTTACTGGCAAGCTCTGTTCACAGGCCTCCCAGCTCCCTGAAGCTAACAGCAGAATGTCGGGCAGCCACTGTAGAGGAAATCAGAATTAAGGACTTAATTACCTTCCGTGGTAAGATGGAATACAAAGGAAGAACAGTGTGTGTGTCCTTTCCTTGACTGTAGCATGGCTTTCAACACAGCATCTCAGTGCATCTTTGTAGTCAAGCTGGGAGGACACGGACTGCACAGAGAAATTACACGGCGAGTGGAAAACTTGCTGAAGCAGTGGTCAGAGGTTCACCTGTCCAACTGGTTGCCGATTCCAAACAAGATGAGTTAGGGATTGATACTGCCCCATAATGTTTAGTGTTTTTATTAATGGCCCAGAAGATAATATCGGTCTCCTCGTTGCAGGTTCACTGATAAAATGGCAGGGAGCACACTGGAGGGCAGGGCTGCTCTTAAGAGAATCATAGAACCACCAAGGTTGGAAAAGGCCTTCAAGATCATCTGGTCCAACCATCACCCCACTACCAATGTCACCCACTAAACCATGTCCCTAGGCACCACGTCCAGCCTTTCCTTAAACACCCCCAGAGACGGTGACCCCACCACTTCCCTGGGCAACCCGTTCCAATGCCTGACTACTCTTTCTGAGAAGAAATGTGTCCTAATTTCTAACCTAAACCTCCCCTGACTTGACTTGAGGCTGTTCCCTCTAGTCCTATCACTAGTTACCTATGAGATGAGGCTGACCCCCAGCTCCCCACACCTTCCTTTCAGGTAGCTGCAGAGAGCAATAAGGTCTCCCCTGAGCCTCCTCTTTCCCTGACTAAACAAGCTCAGTTCCCTCAGCCGCTCCTCACAGGACTTGTGCTCCAGGCCCTTCACCAGCTTCATAGCCCTTCTCTGGACATGCTTCAGGGCCTCGATGTCCTTCTTGTAGTGAGGGGCCCAAAGCAGAACACAGTAGTCGAGGTGTAGCCCCACCAGCCAGAACGTAGCTTGAGAAAGGGGACCCAAGAGCCCTAGTGGACAACAGGATGAATGAACACGAACAAGCATTAAGCCTCTGCACCGACTGGACACTACCAGGCTGTTCTGGTAAATGCATAGCCAGTAGGCTGAGGGAAGTGATTCTTCCCCTAGTTGTTACTTCTGAGACCACATCTGGAAGTATGTATCTAGATTTGGTCTTCTCAGTGCAATAAAAAAAATAAATTAATTAATTAAACACTCCCTAGCCTAGTGGAAGACCACCAAGATGCTTGAAGGGTTGGACCACACAAGGTACACTGAGAAGTTGAAAGAGCTGGAGATGTTCAGCTTGGGAAATCCAAATGGCTGGCCTAAACAGAAGCTGAAGGTTGTAGAGCCCAGCTCTTCTCAGAGGTGCAGACTGAAAGGACAAGAGGCAACAGATGAGTTGGCACATCAGAAATCCCACAGAGTAGGAAAAGAATCCCCATAAAGAAAGTGGGACAGTACAGATTGTCCAGGGGAACTGCAGATTCTCCATCTTTGGAAATTTTAAAAATTTAACTGCACAAGGCACTGAATAACCTGATTTATGTCAAAACTGCTTTGCCTTTGAGCAGAGAGTTGGACCAGCTGATCTCCAAAGGTTCTTTCCAAACTGCACCATTCTACAATCCTGTGATTCTGCTGGCTTTCACTGCTACTAGCACTGTGGCACACAAAATTTGGTGTACCAATAAGACTTGTGAAAGAATCCAGAGTGTGAACAGGAAAAGAAGCTGAGAGAATGCAGAGACCATTTTCTAGAGCAAATCATGAAAGCTTAGGCAGCAAGCACACAACAGCAACAGTGGTTCTCCCACGCAAAATGTATTATTTTGTTCATGCTGTGAACTAATTTTGCAGTCTGAGAAGGAACTGCACTTATTCAAATGCAAATCAGAAGCTTTGGCACAAGACAGGGAGGACCAATGTAAATTTACAGGAAGCAGCAGTAGAGAAGGAGTATAAGCAGATTTCATGTCAGAGAGAATGTGCTATTCTCTGACTTGTTTGAGCCCGGAATGTTACATCTCACAAGGGAGAGGAATCACATGAATTTTATTTTCTAATGTTTCTGAGATGTTTCAAATGTTTTGAGGTGTGTGAGATGAGATGGCACGGATTTAAACATGTAACAGTAAGTTGTAGATCTACATAGCTCCATTACTGGTCAGAAAATCACAGGAATACTTCAAAATATGTGTTCAAAATATAATAGAAACATTATGAACAATTTTAATACAGTTCCAGTGAAACTCTTTACACAATTAGCATTGCAGTTAATACATTATATATATATTACGGCATATGTATTTTTATATCTATAAATATATATATTGTGTATATTTTGTGTGTAATCAAATGAGGTACCTGCTGAGGAATTACCAGTTTTATCATCCCTGTGAAGTGTTGAAGATGGAATAATACTACTAACTCTACCAAGATTTAATGATCTTTGAAAAAAAATCTACGGAGACAGATGTTGTGGGTGTTATATAGATGAGATGGAGTTTCTGTTTTCTCATAAAGTTTAACGGATAGGGAATAGATAATCGAAGCATGGAACTAACTTGAAGCAAAACAGGCTGCAAGAAGGCAAGCTCAGAGAAACCCTGAAGCAATGTCATATCTGCAGCATGCTGAATCATATGATTTGGTTCATGTATCACATAACACGACCTAACTCAAGGTGCAGGAGACCTTTCCAACACTATCCTTTTACTATAGAAAAACATTTCAGAAGGTTTCATGCGGCTCAGTTTGTATGCATAGATACCAGAGATTATATCTTACACACCAATTTGCAAAAACAGGAAGTCCAGCAGAAGAAAAATATCAACTTAAAATGTAGAAACAAGATGGACTGCCCAGTCCCAGAATATGATGGCATTCTGACATTTGAGTTAAAATTCCTAAAATGTGAAAATATCATCACCTATGATTCAGGTTTCTTCATTAAAATAGGAAGGACAAGGAATGCTAGACAGCAAGAGTGTTTAATGACACCTTCTGATTTACTACTTGAAAATGGCACTATAACCTTTAAACAAACGAAGCTTCACTTTCTGAAAGGGCAGAGTGTTTGGATCAGTCACTGACAGCTGGCAGCAAGAATGTAGCTGAAGGTTACAAGTGCTGGTGAAAATGGAATAAATACCTAACTAGAAGTATAAAACTGCGGGCGGCGAGGCTGGCGAGGCAAGCTTTCCTTCCTTTAAAAAAAAAAAAGTTTCATATCCAGGTTATTTTCTTGGAAGTTAAAAAGAACGTGTATCAGGCAGTTCTGGGGTGTGCATATACAAGGAATAGAGGAAGAAGAATGCAATGGAGTGAAATTTGACTATGTCTGATCTGTAAGAATAAACCACTGAGTGCTGCTATGAAGTACAGTTAAGTCAAAAGTTGCTGCTGTGGGCAAAAGTCTAGCCAGAAGTGAAGCTGAAGTACAGCCAGGAAGTGCTGCAATCTCACACCCTCCCAAAACCAAACAAAAAGCACAACAGAAATACTGAGGCAGGTATGCATTAAGTAAAGATGTTTGGGGAACACAAGCTGCTGGGCAATTTGTAGAAGGAGCAAAAACTAGGACTCAACTTCAGACAGGCTAACATCTCCTCCACAGAAAAGTAAGACACACATTTTGTTTTCCACAGATAAAATGAATAGAATATACAGAAAGAGAAAGTAGCTTTCCTGTGACTCACAGACGAGTCATCCCTGACCTAATGAAAGTAAGCCTGCACATACCCAAATGGAAAAATTTTTAATTTTCCATTTAATAACAATGACATATATTTCACAGCCCAGAGGAGGGCCACAAAAATGACCAAAGTGCTGGAACATTTCTCCCATGAAAACAGGCTGAGAGATTTGGGATTATTTAGCCTGGAGAAGAGAAGGCTCCAGGGAGACAGACCTTAGTGCAGCCATTTAATACATAAAAGGGGCTTATAAGAAAGACAAAGAAAGACTTTTTACCAGGGCCCTTAGTGACAGGACAAGAGATAAGGGTTTTAAACTAAAAGAGGGTAGATTTAGGTTGAATATAAGGAACAAACTTGTTATGATGAGGGTGGTGAGATACTGGAATGTATAGCCCAGAGAGTTGTGAAAGCCCCGTCATAGCAAGTGTTCAAAATCAGGTTGGACCTGATTTTAGTAGTGACAACCTGAAAGTAGTGACAGATGTCCCCCTGCCCAAGGAAGGACACTGGATTAGCTGATATTTAAAGGTCCCTTCCAACCTAAACCATTCTATGATGCTATTTGTTAATACATGCAAGACATCCTGTCTTAAATTTTGTGGGCCTAATTCATGCTCCTCTTAGAAAAAGTTGATTATTTGATACCTCCCCATCACTACGCTTAACAGAATGACAGCATTAAAAATGAAAATGAAGCCAAACCTGCTCTGGTGGCTGCAATGACCTGGCAAGTAGCAGCCTTAAAGAAGCCAAGAGAAAACAAAAGAGGAAATTAACTCATTAACTCAACATAAAATCTAAATTTCTAAGATTTCTCTTGGCATGCAACACTTCACCTGTGTCACTGACAGGAAGTACGTAACACAGAATTAGAATCATGACAGGCATTAATGCCATAAGAGATAATGAACTTCTGTTGATAACTGTATAGCACCTTCAAGTGACGTAACAAAATGTAAGCGAAGGAATTAGAAATGTTAATTTTGCAAGAAGTTCATCTTAATAAATACAACTCAAAGTAACCATAATTGCTTAGTTAACAATTGTTTGGAGACGAATACGGTAACAGCAACTTGCCAGGAAGTCTCTTCAAGCCTTTAGCTCACGCACAAGTGACATGCCTGCAGCAGAAGCTTCTTCTACAGTAGTTTGTTGCCATTACACCTTGGAAGTTCATCATCCTCCAAAACATCAGCAAATCACTGTAACAATAGAGGCTTCCAATCTTTGAGTGGTGCTGGATAATGCATAGGAAGTTGTTGATCAGTTTATGGAGTTAAGGCTTCTGGATTGTACCAGGTCTGTTGATGGAACCATTCCCTACGCAGCTTGGTCTTCCTTGAAAACCATTCTTCATTCCCTTCTATTCTTGACAATAGATTATCAACAATTAAATATATTTTGTGCATAAAATTGTCGCTTAATTATTTAATTTTCCTTCTCCCAGAAGTTAAGGCAGCTAACAGGCTATGGTAGTACCTGTGTGGAAGACAACCTGAAAAAGGCACAAGCCACCAAGACATGATTCAACACTTAGCAAATCTCAGATGGCAGAAAAAGAGACTTGGAAGAATTTACTCAATCTGTTGTCATAGCCTAGATGACAGGCAAGGAAAAGAAAAGGAAAGATTTATTACACCAAGACCATCCTGGAAAACTCAAGCTTCTTCTCTAAAATTAGCAAACTAATTTTTGTTCTCAGAGGACTATGAAATTCCTCTCATTGTTTTTGGAATTAGATATTACGTTATGCTTTCCTGTCCCATGAATACTCAGAAAAAAAAAAGACAAAAAAAGCAGTTTAAACAGAATCCTAACAGTAGACTAAAGCAACTTAGAAAACTGAAAAGGAGTGCCCCATGTGATAAATACATGCTCTACTTTGGTTCCATGTTTTGGAAAAAATGGCAAGAAAACAGAATAATAAGGCATGGTGGTTTTTACCCATCTGCGCAGCTGAACTCCACCACAACCGCTCTCTCACTCCCCCTCCTCAAAGGGAAAGGGGGAGAAAATAGGATGGAAAGGGCTCAAGGGTTGAGATAAGGACAGGGGGATCACTCAACAATTAGTCATGGACAAAACAGACTCGGCACTGGGAGATTAATATAATTTATTGCCTACCACTTTCAGACTAGAACAGTGAGAAACCAAAAAGCACACTAAAACCACCTTCCCCCATCCACTCTCTTCCACCTCCTCCCCCCAAGCAGCGCAGGGGAACAGGGAATGGGGGCTGCGGTCAGTCCCTGATGCTTTGTCTCCATCGCTCCTCCACGGTCACTCTCTGCCCCGGCTCCACGTGGGGTCCCTCCCACGGGATGCCATCCTTCCTGAACTGAGCCTGCGGGGGCTGCCCACAGGCAGCAGCTCTTCAAGAACTGCTCCCACACGGCTCCATACCACGGGGTCCATCCATCCCCCAGGAGCAAACTGCTCCAGCACGGGTCCCCCACGGGCGGCAGCTCCCCCCAGACCCCCTGCTCCTGCGTGGGCTCCTCTCCACGGGCTGCAGCTCCGGCCCGGGGCCTGCTCCTGCGGGGGCTCTCCATGGGCCGCAGCCTCCTCCAGGCCACATCCACCTGCTCCACCGGGGGCTCCTCCACGGGCTGCAGCGTGGAGATCTGCTCCATGTGGGACCCGTGGGCTGCAGGGGGACAGCCTGCTCCACCAGGGGCCTCTCCACAGGCCGCAGGGGAACTGCTGCTGTGTGCCTGGAGCACCTCCTGCCCTCCTGCTGCACTGACCTTGGGGTCTGCAGGGCTGCTTCTCTTAAGATGTTCTCACTCCTCTCTCCCAGCTGCTATTGTGCAGCAGATTGTATTTTGTGTGTGTTTTTTTCTTTTTCTTTTTTTTTTTTTTTACCCCTTTCTTCAGTCTTTCAGTCTGCTCTCCCAGAGGCCCACCCATCATCGCCCACTGGCTCGGCTGTGGCCAGCAGTAAGGTCCCTTTTGGAGCTGGCTCTGATCTGACATGGGACAGCTGCTGGGCTCTGCTCACAGAGACCGCCCCTGCAGCCACCCTGCTTCAAAATCTTTGCTACATGAACCCAATTCATAAGGGAAATCAGGTGATAAAAAAGTTTCTTGCATATTAGACACATGAAGAGGCTTCTTCTGCAAAGTGTTAACAGAAGCAGAATATACCAAACTCCTACAGTACACACAATTAATAAATTTTAACTCTGTGAAATGAGCTAACACTTGAATTTCAGCTTGAAACTATGCGTTGAGCTGAATATCAATTAATGTCTCATCTGAGATGGAAACTTTTCATATTAAAATAAGCCATCTACAAAACATTAAACCTGCTACTAATGACTTGCAGTAAATTTGAATTAGGGTGTATTCAAATCCCTGGGACTATGGTAAAAAAATGCCCTTCTCAAAGTATTATAGTGAAAGAATTGACTAAAATTGTCATGATTATTGCACCATTTCGCACAATTTTTAAAGATTCATGTAACGTAGATAAGAACACTTGCTCCACTTTGAATTATAGAGTGCTTAACTCACAAAATGGCCATGACACCTCTCTGCAGCTGCCTCGGGCCGCCTTTCTGCCTGGAAGAGGGATGCAGGCTCCAGATTCCCCAAACAGACCACTCACCAGAGGTCTGTCAGAACCTTTTGACAATAAAGCTCATCCAGGCATTTGCTACAGCTCTTCAGATGCTGACAAAAATGAGAAGAGACAAGAACTCGTTGTTCCCTAACCTAAGACAAGAACTTACTCTTCCATAAATTAATACTACTCCCAACTCCTCTTCCAACACCACAATAGCAAGAGGCTTCAGCAAGCATGGGTATACTCTTCCCTTCAACTGATAGTTACAATGGTTTCCAAAAAGACATAGATATTGGTTCAACTTTAAACTGCATAAAATGGCGAGGACAGTAAGAATCTGATTTTCTTTTTTTTTTCCTGTACCTGATCAGATCCTTTTATGCTGGTACAAATAGTGGAGAAGTGATATGAAAATCTGAAACTGATCTTTTTTTATTTTGCCTGACTTGTTCTAACAAAAATAAACCAAGAAAACTACCAACCCACCATCTGCATTAATTCTGATCAGCTCCCCAGCCTGGTTCAAACAAACCACACACACCTGAATTGGACAAGACTGAAACAAATTGCAGGTTTCTGATTCTTCCAGTTGCAATGCCAATGCATTACCAGCTTCAAAGGTCTAGAAAATTCTCACTTCAAAATGCTTTTTTTTCAAAAGCTGTAAATCACAGAAGATATGCAGCCCTACTTTTCATTCTCTCCCAGGCAGTACTGAAACACAAGTTACATTAGTAAATTCTTCAAAGAGATGAATGACTTCACAATGTGTGAACCAAAATAGTCACCTCTTACACATTTTTGGTTTGTTCTCTCCCTCACTCCCCAAAGTACAACAGATAAGGATAAAGTGAAAACACTTAATTAACTACTGTGAATTTAAAGACTTGTCTGTCTGTAAGTGACAGATTTTTAAAAACATATCTGAGGTCTCTTTATCTGTTATTCGTCTGTTTCAACCGAAAACTGACAGCGGACTTAAAAAACAAGGGCAGTAATAAAACTGTGAACCAAAGAAGATGATTGTGTTTCTGCCACTGCTGGTAGCACGGCTGCCACATCAGATGCTTACTAATATTTAACACAGCAATGGGACAGAAGCTGGGGTAGAAGAAGGAACAGCAGTCTTCAGAAAAGGGAACAGACAGCAAGAATATCCAGGGGCTGAAGAAAAAAAAAAAAAAGTACATACATTTTCCAAGGTTTCGTTGTTTTCCCATAGCTTCTATTTTGAATGCCTCATAAATACTGGTCCTCGTAGAAAATGTTTCTAGTTTTGTCTTACTGCAAAAATAGTATTCCAATGTACATGCAGATCTGAACAGCTCATAAAAGTTACTGTCATTTAAATCACTTTCATATTTTCTGCAAATAGGTCTTTTCCTCTCACATCACACTTATAATACACAGTTGCAGGTAACAAAATTACTTAAAATCCTATTCCTGACCTTTTCTTTTAAAAATATCTACTTGCATTCATTTTAACTTAGGACTAAGAAAAATCCCAAGGTATGCCTCCACTTCTAACCCGCTGTTTCTTATTTATTCTGTATTCAAGCTATGGAGCTCTGCAAAACTTCACAGAGAAGCACTGAACTCCAAACATAAGAACTCACTACAAAGGACTACACCAGCAACCACTTATTTGAGAGGCATGAATGGAAATTCAAAGAAGTCCTAGAGCAATGGAGAGCAGACTCATAATTCTTACTGGAAATGAATCAAAAGAGGAGTGGCTGATAGACTGCATTCACAGTAACCTTGACACATGCAAATTTTTTTTAGTTTAAACAACAAAGAGTTATCCCAAAAAGTCTTACTCACTGCAACTTATATTTTAAAGCAAATAATCCACTATTTGTACAATATTTTGTTTATGTATATACGTACATAGATGAAAAACATTTTAAGAAGATAAAGTACAGTTACTCTTAAGTTAAAGTCAAAATAAAGTTAACTCTTACTGTAACAGTCTTAGATTTTCACATGCTCAATAAACACTAAAATCCTGTCAACAATTAATTTGTGCAAAATCGAACATTTACACAAAGGTCCAAAAATGCACCCATAGATTTTACGGTACAAAAATTAAGTTTTAAAATCAACAGAAGACGTCTTTGCTAGGTTAAATAAGACTTTATATACAGTGTTTACATTTTGCATAATTCTTACTTCATAATAACTGGGATATGTTTTGCAAATTACTTCACAGCACATACTCAAAATAAATATTTAACATAGAAGGATTTTTCTAACTGTAGTTTTAAAAATTACACTCTACAGTCAGTATTTTCCAATACATTTTCATCAATATAACAACTCCCTAAAATGAAACATCTCCATAACAAGTGGTCCTTCAAAGCCTTCTTTAACATCTTTCTTAATAAAGTCAGAGGTACAATAATTAGTAAAAAAAAAAAAAATCAGCAATGCATTTCTGACCACTCAGCTCCTACAACTACAATCACAACAATTTTAAAAGGCCACTTGCAACTTACATCTATTTAGGAAATTATCAATATTCTTGTTCTTCCTCAGCGCTGGGTAATCCAGATCAAGGACCAAAGAATTCAAGCCATCCTAAAAAGAAATAAAAATACGTTAACCGAGTACTAAAGGAATAATTACTACACCACTTTTCTTAAGAGATACTACACTGAGACTGGTTGTATGTTATTTAAACATGCATTATATTCCTAGTAGGAAAATAAAACAAGCTCTCAAGTATGCTTATACACCACTCACCCCAAAGCAGTACACAAAACACAATGACAGGTTCCAGGTTGGTCTAGAAACAGTGCAGATACGCTACCACTAATTAGCGGCACCGGGACTTAAACTGAAGTAGTAGTTTTAATCTTAACCAGTAAGCAATCTTAATGCTTAAAGACGGATTTAATTACCCACGTTATTATTTTGATCACATTCTCTCTACCTTCTCATTCTGGCTGTTCAAAATCTGACAGCATATTTTTGCTCCTGGAAGGAAGGCATGACGGTTCACCACATAATTCAAGCTCACAAAACGATACCGCTTAATTTTAAGGTGAGTCAAAAAAAGAAAGCAGAAGCCTGTGAACCATTCTGCTAATCAATGCTTTCATCAACTATCAACGCTGCCATCTCCACAACCGAGACCTCTCAGAACAGCAAAGAACAACATCACCAAAATCTGACCTAAAAATAGTCTTTTAAATGCCTGCTCCAAGGCTTAAACTCAATTCCACCTTTCAGCAGCCTAGAAGAACTTTACGGATTATTCTCCAAAACACCCAGCCTTTTCCAGTAACACAAGGACAAATAAAACTAAAAATTAGTTTCAGACATTAGGAGCCAGAGACTGCATTCATACTCAGCATCTCCAGTGTTTTGCCTTAACTGAGTTTTGTTCACTGCTCTAAGAATAAAACCCAGAGATTGCTTCTTAAGGTTTTTGAACCTCGGCAGGGCACAGAGCTTTTAGCCAGAGACCACATCATGTTTATTAATAAGCAACCAACAGAACTGCACAGCCTTCTTAACACCCGATACACATAAACGAGCCTATAGCTAACAATCCACACAATTACTTTTAAATATGCCTGGTAAGGGACTGTTTCTGTTGCAAATTCACTAAAATTATTATTGTTATTCTAATAATATATCTACCTGTATAGACTTAAAGGCAGGGCCCAAGATTATTAGATACCCACCAAATGCCAGCCTATGCTAAATATGTATATATACAAACAAGACTCATCTGTAGAGATGTCACTTCTCAGTTTCACCGCATAAAAACATTAATGATTAAGCACATTTTCAAAGCTGAGAGATTCAATTGCACTGTTTTTATATTTTATCTTGTTTGCTTTGCCTCCTAGCAAATGAAAGTGTCTTGGGAAACATCGCTAGCAGCCACGAGACCGTTTATGGAAAACAGGAGTGGTTGAAGGAATTACAGATGTATTTGTGTGATTTCCTATACAGATGACTAAAGGTCAGAGACTACAAGCTTGCCTTTCCTCTTTAATTGGTGTGAAAACATAATTAGCATCTCATTAGGATGATCTGTGGGGTTCCTAACTGGACTACAATCATTGTATTTGACGTAATCATAAAACATCAGACTCACAGACGCATTACAACATTGCATGAAGCATAAAACTTCATCAAAGGCAAAAACTCTTGAAAGGTCACCCCAACAAGTAGGAAATCAAGCAAAGGAAGCAGGAGGCCTGCCTGGATGAAGAAAGAGCTGCACTCAGACATGAAAAGAAGCGAGGGCAGGTGACCCAGGAGGACGGAGCTGATGTCCCATCGTGCAGGGACAGTGTCAGGAAACCCAAGGCTGACCTGGAGGTGAGGGAAGGGGATGGAGAAAATGCTCCTGAAAACCATTTCCAAACACATGAACGGCAAAGTGATCGGTAATAGTCAGAATGGATTTATGAAGGAGCAATCACGCTTTACCAAGCTGATAGCCTTCTGCAATGAAACAACTAGTTTGTGGATGAGGGGAAAACCGTTGATGTTGTTTACCTCAATTCTGTAAGATTTTTGGCGCTGTCTTCCACTGCATGCTCATAAACAAGCTGACAAAGCATGGGTTACACAAGTGGGAGGTGAGAGGATTGAAGACTGGCTGAAAGACTGGGCCTGGAAGACTTTGATCAGGGGCAGAAAGCCCAGTTGAAGGCCAGTCACTAGTGGTACACCCCAGGGCTCGATACTGGGGCCGGCAATGTTTAACATCTTTATTAATGACTTGCTGCACCCTGCAAACAAACAAAAATAAACTAGGGCACGCAGCTGACACACCAGAGGGTTGGGCTGCTATCCAAATGGACCTCAACTGCACAGCAAGAACATCAAGGGGAAATGCACCAGGGGAGGAATAACCCCAGGCACAGGCTTCACTTTTTAGACCTTTTTTTATTTTTCTTTTAGACATAACTTTTTAGAACTTCTTTATTAAAGCAAACATAAAAGCGTTAGTAAGCCCAAAGGGAAGTCGATGAATAATGCACAGTATCAATCGTTAATTACTTTAAGAACAATACTTATAGCCATTACTTAAGTCTCGATCGTAACTGCTACTGCAAAACCCATTAAGGAGAAAGGAGAGATGCACTAGGACATCGTACTTGTCTTTCAGAGGGATAGAAGACATAGTACCTATTCTTAAATTTGATTAATTTTTTATGAAAGATACAACAAATCTAAAACAAAGTAACAAAGCTGTTAAATGCTCATGAATTAGTCCCTGCATGAATTGTACAGGAGTTGTCCGATGACCTGGACATAACCACCTGAAAGTATTCTGAGCACAGACGACTTCCTGCAAAACAACATAATAGAATATGTCATTCCAAACTCTTTATTTAGCAAGTACTGCCTTCCAAAAAAGGATATCTTATTCTACCAGACAAAGCAGAGCATGTCAGCAGAAATACACATCTTTACCTTGCAACATGTAGAAAAGGACCATATTGGATGATATGACGGAGAAGAGATGGGCCATCTTTTAAAATTTCACCTAGCACGATGAAGTCCCAACTCCAATGAGCTGGTAGTCTAGCTCTAACAACACCTAACTCTAATGACAAATACTTACACTATTTCTTTCTTCACAGTCTAATACCTTATTTATCACTTATTTGCCATTCTTCCTTCTTTGTTACTGAAACTATCACTAACAACTGCCTATGCATTTTAAGGGAGAAGATGTAAAACACATCTTCAAGATGTGTCAACACAAATCAATGTGGCACATTTCTATTCTTCATACTTTGGGGGGAGAAAAGAGGGGAGCTCAATTGCTATTTTAATGCTTTTTAGGCAAAGGTATTTTAGAGGTTGCCCAAGTAAAACATTGTTAGTGTGCTCTATTTATATCTTATTCACAAAGGTAAAATAATAAAGTTAGCAACTCCAAAAGACGTTTTAGTGAAGCTGGATTACAAGGTCCAAAAGAACCATAACTTCCAATTTAAACTGACCTGTACTTAATTATTTTAGATATCACCTTTTTTCCTTCGTCATTCCAATTCCAAAAGTTTTTGTTTGTTTGTTTTATTTTTTTGGGGTGGGAGGAAGGCGGTGCAGGGATATAAAAAAACTGAACCATATTTGCAGATAATTTTTGATTAGCTCTGTCTCCTTTTCATGGACCGCTGGTAACAATTTTCACAAGTAGCTATTAACAAACAGAAATTTGAGAAGAGCACAACTGCCTGGTAACTATTTGGAAGTCTCCTAGCTCTTGTGGATATAACAATGCAGTTGGCATCAGAGAGGTGATTAGTATCAGCATCATGACAAACAGTGTGTCAATTTGTTTTTATCCCTGTGAACAAACCTTATTAGCATCTTTCAAAGACAGGATTCTATGCTCTTAAACATAATTTTAAGTTAAGGGATTGCAAATTCTTATCAACATGTACTTTATAAAGACTTGTGTCTTGCACGTTAGCATTTAGTTAAAAAGTGTTTCACTAAAGCTTTACATTTTCATTAAAAGGCCTTGTTTACATTACTTAACCCTTAAATTGCACTACAGTTAGGTTGGGTCAAAAGACTACACAGTAAAACAGAACACTCAAACCAAAGATAAGCAATCCAGGAAATGACATCTCCTCTGTCTAGGCCTCACAGATAAGTCACTTGAACCAGGAAATATGTTATTAAAGTGATTTCACTGTTCGCTTCCTCTTTCTGCCATTACAAAAGGTTCAGAAGCTAAACAGGACAAAAATAGCAGCTTCCAAACAAACACACTGTTGGCAAAGACAGCTCTCTCTGCCCACACCATTCCATTAAAAGCCTTTTGCTCTTGGCAAACAGGCTGAAACACTCTCCCTAGATTGTCTTCCAACAGTAAAGTCCAAAGTAGGTATTTTTGCACCACCATCCTACATCAGGAGAGAAGAGCTCCAGGCCACTGCGGTAACAGAAATCGCCTCTGGGGACAACGTGGACTTTTACTTTCTCAGAGAGCAACTTGTACTGTTACAAACCTGAATGAAATCACGAAAAAATAGGCAAGAAAAATTCAGCAGATATGAGAACTAGTAAATGTTTGTTTTCTCTCTCTGACAAAAGCGACTGTTACAGGGAAAAATAATGGTAGCTTCCAACCAGTTCAATGTTAATTGCCACCGAAGCCCTTACAGAATTAAACCATGCCATGCCAATTCTGATTTTTAAAACTAAAACAGCTATTTTAACCCGTCCAAAGTTGATACAAACATATACTTTCCACAGGATGTCAAAACAGCTTCGGCTACTTCGATTTACTTCTCATTTTCATGATGAGAAAAGAGTAAAACAAATCAAAACCAAAAAGTAAGAACACTCAATAGCAGCAGTATCAAATGCTTCCTTAGTATTCACAGGAAACAATTCATAACCCTGAAATATTTGGAAAAAACCATTACATGTAAGAAACCCAAAACACTTTTCCTTTCCCCTTTGCCAGCTTCCCAAATCCTCAAATAAAATTTAATAAGCTATGCTGCAGTAAGAAATAAGGACAGAAAAGTCTGTAACTTCAGACTACATTTTTCTAACTTGACCTACGTGCTTTTTAAAGCAGAACTTCCTAAATCTATGCATATGTGAACTGACCATCTAATGATGCTTCACCATGATTAAATCCCCACTATATTCTTCTATATGCCACATGGACCCTTAAATGATTTTGGTCCTTCCTGACTAATTATGTCTTTCCATAATATAGAAGTTACCTTTGGATATAAGCTCAGTAACAGCATACAAAAGGAAAAAGAACCAACAGGTCATATGCAAGACAAACATACTGTTTTCCCAAGTTTATCCTACTCCAGCGATCATTAGGCTACCTTGTAATTCATTTTTATCTTATTAAACCTTAATTAGTTCCTGAAGGAATAATTCACATCACGATAATGCAGCCAACATTTATTGTCAGAAGGTCTTATTGTTCTAGAAGTTCTTTAACATTGTACATTAAATAACAGATTTAAGGTCAGACATGTACTGAATATATACACTTTGGAAACCTAAAAGTAGTTGTTGCCACAAAATATGTATGTAAATACTTCACGGGTTGTAGTTGCCATCTGATTTCTGTATGATATGGAGATAAACAAGTATTGATGCATGATTTAAATACTGTCTTCCAGTTGAATAGATGTAGATTTTTTTTTTTCATTGTACAAGAAATACCTCTCAGTGTCTGTCATCATGTGCTACATCCTACATGCATGTTTTAATGGTTTTACAGTATTATGTCAAACTCTTCAATTGTAAAGATAGGATGACAACAGACTGAAAATTACTTCATCCCTAAAGACCAGCAAAAGAATAACCACAAAGCAATTTTTCAAGATGCAACTAGAACAACAGAAAGGCAAAGATGTATAATCACTTATAGCTTACAAGTGACAAAAGGAAATGACAGAAGATATTTTATGTCAGAATGATTAAAATAGAATCATAAAATACCCCAAGTCGGAAGGGACATACAAGGATCAAAGTCCAACTCCTGGCTCCACACAGGACCACCCCAAAATCAGACCATGTGTCTGAGAGCGTTGTCCAAACACTTCTTGAACTCCATTAGGCTCAGTGCTGTGCCCACTGCCCTGGGGAGCCTGTCCCAGTGCCCGACCGCTCTCTGGGTGCAGAACATTTCCCTGACACACAGCCTGACCCTCCCCTGTCCCAGCTCCATGCTGTTCCCTCGGGTCCTGTCCCTGCCCCCAGAGAGCAGAGCTCAGCGCCTGCCCCTCCGCTCCCCTCGTGAGGGAGCTGCAGGCCGCCATGAGGCCTCCCCTCAGTCTGCTCTGCTCTGGGCTGGACAAACCAAGGAACCTCAGCCGTTCCTCATATGTCTTGCCCTCCAGACCCTTCATCATTTTTGTAACCCTCCTTTGGACACTCTCTAATAGTTTTATGTCCTTGTAATATCGTGGCACCCAGAACTGCACACAGTACTGGCAGTGAGGCCGCACCAGCTCAGAGCAGAGCGGACAGTCCCTTCCCTCTACCAGCTGGCTGGCAGTGCTGTGCTTGATGCACCCCAGGGTACAGTTGGCCCTCCTGGCTGCCAGGGCACACTGCTGGCTCATATTCAATTTGGCATCAAGCAAAACCCCCAGATGCCTTTCTGTGGGGCTGATCTCCAGCATCTTGTCCCCCAGTCTGTACGTGCAGCCGGGGTTGCCCCTTCCCAGGTGCAGAATCCAGCACTTGCTCTTGTTAAACTTCATATTGTTGGTGATTGCACAGCTCTCTAATTTGTCATGATCTCTCTGCAAGGCCTCTCCATCCTCAATGGAGTCAACAGCTCCTCCCAATATAGTATCATCTGCAAACTTACTCAAAACACCTTCTGCTCCTACATCCAAGTCATTTGTGAAAACATTAAAAAAATGGAAAATAAAAGAGAACTGGAAAATAAAAGTCCATCATAGGTTAAGAAAAGCAAACCAAACACAGAAAGCTCAGGTTTTCTATGCTTTCTTCAACCTTTTTTCCGTGATGTTATATATCTGGACATATTTACAAGGGATAAGAACAAAAGAAAAAATCATAATGAACATCACTACACATAAGAAAATGTCCTGAGAGCGTCAAGATCAACTGAATTTCACGCTAAAATACTTAAGGGGGCTGTCCTAGTCAGTCAATATTTTTTTTTTGTTGAGTACTCAGGAGAACAGGAGAGATCAACAGGACTAAAAAGGGCAATCCAAAGAATTACCTTCAAAGGGCAGGGGGGGACAACTATAGTCTTTCCAAACTATAGATCTGAATGCTCAGGGAGAGGGAGCTAGAAAAAGATTTTAAGTAATTTGTAAACACCCAGAACAGGTAAGATCCTCACTGCAAGTTTTTTGTATTTTTCTCAAAAATAAAATCATAGAATAGTATCATGTAACTGATTTCTGGCAGAACACATGATAAAGCAGAGCATCTCACCATAGGAATAAAAGAGAAGATTCACCTTTCAAATTAGAAAAATAAAGAATTATACTGTACAGGGAATCATGGAGAAAATGTCTGAAAGGTAATTATCAGGAGTTTGGTATAAGACTTTGAAAAGTGTGTCAAATAAATTCACCTGGGTTTGTCCTGTTCCAGTTCAACCGGATATTTTCCTTACCATAATAAAGCAAGAAAACGAGTAATTTATCTGTTAAAAGCAAACAAAAATCAGCCAGTGATACCAAGGCGTAGAATTCTGAGCACATGGCTTTTATGGTATTTTAAATGATCTCAAAATGAAGAAATATTGTTTAAAGATATCAACTGAAGGGATGAGCACGAGAGAAAAGAACCCACCAACATACGCTTTTGACAGAAATGTAATTTACATAACAAGAAAATGGGAATAATTAGTAAACAGTAAGATAACAGTAAAAGACGCAGGGTTACAGCAGACCAGAAGTCAAATCTAGGCTGTATAAACAGGAGGTTCACTGTGTAAAACCTCACAGAGGACTCATGTTGTTTATGTACTGTTATAGTCTAAACCAGAGTATAATCCCTATAAGGATTGCAAAAGAGCAGCAGCTGGAAAAGAACTGAGGGGAGGCTAACAAGAGCAGTAAGTGATAAGCAACATGCACTAGGGAACACTGTTGAAACCAGAGTCTTCAGTCTTAAAAAAGATCAGCTTAACAGGAGACATGACATCTCTTTTCAGAATGTAAAAAGCTGTTATGAGCAATGATGGATGGATGTTTCCCCACATTACCAGAAACACCGTAAGAAATTAGCAGAGTTTGGAGGAAGATTTAGGTTACAGATCAGGAAAAGAAAAAAAATCTAAGTAGCAATAACAACAAACTGACATAATATACCTAACCAATAAAGCTGAGAAATCTGCCTTACAAGGGATTAACAGGTTAGACAAATAGCTGTTACAGTAGATCCATCCAACCATATATCCTGCCTCTCTAAAGAAGACTGTACTAGTGATCCCTAAAATCCCTTCCAAGACTACTTGGAAACTCTTCATAAATGAGCTGAAGAAATGCATAAAAGCAGGAACTTAAGCCAGAGAGAGAGGACTGAGAAAAAGAGTCTATCAGGAGCTGTGGGCAAAGGTACAGCAATTTAATCTTTACAATATTATTCATCTTAATAAAAACATTGATTAAACAGTTAACCATAGCAAAAATGCACGTTTTCTTCCCAAATACATTCATTAGTTGTCTCTCTGCCAAATCAGTTGCTGCTATTTTCTCCTTAAACCTTGGTAGAATAAAACAGGTCTGCATGTCTTGCTAGTTAGCACTGTAGCCATGGAAAATTCAGCAGTTCAGCATAATCTGTTTTTATCTGAAGTCACTGTACATTTCCATGTTCTTTAGTTAACTTTGATTTTAGAATTCTTTTTGCTTGCAAAAATTACTGTGTACTGAAGCCAAGAACTGCAAACCTGTTAAAGTAACACTGGAGATAATTTCCTATTAATTTGAATTCTCCAAGGCCTTTAATAGTAAGCTTAGCTTCTTAACAAGAGAACAAAAGCAGTATGGTGATTTCCACTGTTAACTCTCCTGCAGCAAGCCATTTATGCATCGATTCAGAAGATTTCCCAAGCAATCAAGCAGAACAGCACAAATACTAGAACTGCAAGTAAACTATCTACAAATGCACAGAAAACAAACACGAACCTAGAATTGCTTCTCTGACACCCTGAAAAAGTGGAATTACCTACTGTTCCATAAAAATCCAAATGGAAAATACCACGTCTTATCCATCTCTGTTTTCCTAAGCAGGACTTTCAAAGCCTACAGCTGCAGGAATCAGTGGTAATACAAAGAACACAGATAAAAGGTCAGGGAGCTCATCTGCGGTTGAGGTAGGAGACAGATGTACAGTCTATTCTTAAAATCCTGTTTTCACCACAAGGCCGTCCTTTGTTTCATATTAATTAAGGGCTCTGCTTCTCCATCATGAAAAATGTTTCTATTTATCTTTTCTTACCCTCAAGCAGCTCAATCTGTGAAGTGAGTTTCAGCAACAAGCCACTGCACCTTGCACCACCTGAGACATTTATCCCTCAATTTTAACATAGCTTATTTTTAGAGAAATATATTTCATATCTATTCCTTCATATATATGGTTTTACTAATCTATTTAGCAGTCTTGGATAATAATATGTAAGAACCAATCTGACAACTAAAAAAGAACACTTATTAGAGTACATAATGAAAATTGCAACAAGCTGCTTTATAGTAACTAGAATTGTAAAAAACGAGACCTGAAAGAAAAAAAATCAAGATGCCATTTAGAATCATCCTCCCCTAAAAGCAAGATTAACTAGAAGTAACAAAAGGACTTTTATTTTCCCCCCCCAAACACTTATTCAGAAAAAATGATTACAAAACCTCCCAGCACTAAAAATATCAGCGACTGTTTAGAATATTTCTAACCCCAATAAATAATAGTTTGCCTATCATAGTATCTCCTGCCTAACCTCAAAGTTGACGTCAGCATACTGATCAGTAGCACCACATATATCTTAAAATATAATTCCATGAACCCTGATTTCCAGTTAAAGTGATAAATAAAACTGAAGCAATCAAAACCACACCTAACTTTGGAGTAAACAATTTTCATGCCACATGGAGAAATGTAGAACACTTACTGTCACAGATTGATTTTTTATTTTTATTTTTGAAAAGGTCAAGACAACCAGACTAATCCAGGAAGCATCAGAATGCTTTGACCCATATACTAGCAAAAATGGCACTGTTTCTACACCAGGGGAGAAACAACTCATGTCAAATAGAAATAGTCAAAAGAGAGTTTTACCATTTACTGCTGTTCACATACTAACACGTGGATATGTTTTATGAAAAACAATTGGAAAAAGAAATAATTGTAAAAATGACTGCCTGGAGAAAGGGAGTCTGCAGGTAAGAGAGAGCGTGAAAAATGTAATGTCATGTAAACAGACAGAAAAAAAGAAAATGGGTAAAAATAATTTTAAATGCTGATAAGTCAAAAGACCTTGCCCACCCTTAAACTACTCTTGGTCCATTGCCTAGTATTACACACAACACAATTAGCTTAAGATTTGCTTTGAATGAGTACCTACCTAATAACAGTGGAAGAAAATTAACGGAATTTAAACAAAATGAGTATGCATAATAATTTATACCAACCACCAATATCTCAAATAACTGAAGCAAAAGTTTATCAACATAAAGAAAACCAATTTTTATTTTTGCAATAATATATATGCATTATATATTGGTAAGGAGATAATCATTTTAATCCAAAGAAGCTAAGCAGCCCTAAAAAATGTCTCACATAAACAGATTTGACAAAGGAAAATTACAAATCATTTTAGCCTATTTAATTAAAAGCATATTTCAAGAAAACATTATATGAACGCCTTATTTTTTAAGGCAAAATGACAGTATTTGTATCCATTCGTAATCTTAGCTAACACAGGCTTTATCTTTTCTATTATAAATTTTAAAAAGGGCATCTAATTCTATGGAATCAGTTTGAAGAAAGGTTAGTGACTTTCTTTAGTAGAACTGTGTGTCCATAAAGCATAACTCCCACTTCATACATAAGATTAACTTCACTTGGAGTTTCAGACAAGCACAGTGCAATATCCTTCTCCACCATCCAATATGCACCCTACCCTAGCAACAACCTTCACTGATGACTCGACTGCAATCAAATTTACTAATAATTTTGTCTCTCAAATAAATAATGCACTCTTTGATAAAATAAACTTACATAATGAAAATATGTTTAAATACCTAATATAACAGAAATACCAATTAAATTCCAATTCCTGTGTCAGGACTACTAATGAGATATCCTAGGCTTTATAAAGTGTGACAGGAACTTTTGTAGATGAATTCTGCTGAAACTCAAAACATATGCTTTTAGGGCCTGATTAGACTAATCTTCCATCCCATGTAAAATTCATGAGGACTATTTTTCATCAATGAACTGAAATTTTCTCACCAACTTCAATAATAAAAAGCTATTTAAGAGGTCACTAGCCTCTGCTTTTTGCAGTGGAAAGGAATACTAACTAGATTTAATGGTAAGTTCAACTAGAAGTGTTTGATCTTCCATGTTTTTCTCTGGAATAAAAAGAATATGTCATGAAATCATTTGAGGAAATTTCCTATTACTGAAATAGTGGCAAAAATAAAAAGAGAAGAAAACCACATAACTGGCTGTCCTGTTAAAAAAACAGACCAGAATCACACTTGGCATAGACATTAAGTAGCTGCTTTGAGCAGGGGATGAACCCAGATGACCTCCCGAGGTCTTCAAAGCTGAATTACTCTGTGATTCTACAATTACATTTGAACTGAGCACATGCAAGTCGGCACCATTAAGGTCAGCTTTCATACCAATTAGTCCAAAAAGGTCTGGTTCAGCACAAGATAGTCCTTAAATATGGATTTTCTTTATTGCTTAAAAAAAAAAAAAGTTTAACAGTGTGGTTGACAGGAACCTCTTCTCTACAGATTTTGACAGACTTAATTCAGAAAGCCTGCTGAAGTGAGGGTCTACTGTAATCTTCTGCTGTTATTACTCATTTTTCAAGTCCCTAAGCAAAAAGTTTATTATGTGCATAAGTAGATATTAATTAGGTATTTCATCTAGAAGATCAGTCAGGACTTTGACATTGCAAACAATTAACCCATAATGTTGGGAACAGATTTTGGTAAGACCTTTGACCTCCTTAGTTAGACAAAGAGGCGGTCCAAAGGGACATGGAAGAGATCAGGTAATTTCTTCTGAGGAATTTTTCAACTACTTCATCAATAAAATAATTCAGTCATGGAAGAAAAAATGGTTGCTTAGTCACTAAAATCTTAAGATTTTAAAATAAGACTTTAACGTCAGGACAAGTGCAGAACCTTGCTTTAGAAGTAAGAAGAATTCATTATAAAATATAAATTTCTATCAGAGTCAATCACAAGCTGGGGAAAATAACAGCTCTTGACTTCTGATCACTTTACCTAGCCATAACTTCCAGCCAGTGCATCTTGTTATATACTCTGTATTATGAATCAATTTGCAGATTCCTCTTCCAGCAACTAAATATTGGAATGACTGTGATTAAACCTACTTCTCTCAAACTTTAGAGTTACGCTGCCCTTGCAAAACCACAGTATATATGCATACTTGTACATCCTTGCACACAGACATTCAGATCCTGGCAATGAAAGGATATGAAGGGCAGTAAGAAAGTCTGCTATCAGTAAATCAGCACCAAAAGTAAGTACATGTGGGCATCCTTTATCAGTGGGGTAGGAGAGAGAGTGATGGAAGGCACAGAAAAGACCAGGTGAGCTTTTTTGCTGCTGTCTCCTGGGACACACACCACTCTCCTCCTGGGACCCTGATGGGATGTATCCGAGGGAGCTTAGGAGCAAGTCAGAATCATTACCGGGCTGCTCTCTACCACCCTAAAAAGGTCACGGCAACTCAGGAGGTTGCTGATAACTACAAAAAGGCAAGTGTCATGCCCATCTCCAGGAAGGGCATGAAAAAGGATCTGATGAACTACAGGCCTGAATTACAGTTAGCCTCAGGTCCCAGGACAATTATGAAGCTAATCTCTCTGGAAGCTATTTCCAGATAGATGAAGAAAAAGATAACTGAATGACTGCAAGCAAATTGCATCCAATCAATCCGACGGCATTCTAACACAACAGGCAACAGACACAAGCTGCCACATGGGAAATTGCAATTGGCTATATGGAAATGTTTTTTCCACCAATGGAGTGGTCAAATATTGGAACAGGTTGCCTAGACATAAGGTGGAGTCTGTATTTGGAGATTTTGAAAACATAACTCACCATAACACCATCATCATCTAATGGACCTGCTTAAGAGCATATCAGTGGCTTGGGCCAGAAGACCTCCAAAGGCCTCTTGCTTCCTAGACTACTCTATGATGGGTGCCTTTATTCAATTCTGTAAAAAAGTTTCAATCAAACAGAGCTCAGTTATTGTCAGGATGCCATGTAAACCTTCAGAAATGCCACAAATTATTTGGCTAGACAGTGCTGTTAGAAGAGCTGACAGGAAATTTTGTTAAACAATGCTTCTTCGTGAGTTGTATTGTCACAGCGTCATCGATCAGGGATGATGGCCTGTCTGCGGAAGATCGTGACTTGGTTTTGTTTTGTACTGCTGTCATATCTAAGATAAGAGATGGATAAACACAAACTGGAATACACAGAGCATCAAAGGCAATCACCTTAGATCTGCTCTCCTACATATGTGGTGACTCATTAAAATAATTTGCTATTTGGATCCCAGTTAACAATAGGATGGAAGGCAAATGAAGCTAGCATTCAAGAGACTCATCATGGAAGATTTTTTTCACATCATTGAGTAAAGCTGGAACTTATTGTTATGGAATGTTTCTGCTGCCAAGAAGCTCACGTTGGTCTGAAGGCTATTTGATTCAACAGAGTTGGAGCTGTCAAAAGCTACGAGACAGAAAACACTCCAACTACGTCAGGAAGCTCCAGAACTGTGTTGCCTCCACAGGCTGAGAGATTTTAACAGGACAGGAAGTTTCCTTCTCTTACACCCTCTCCTAGGCATTTCTAGCAATTGGCTACTGATGAAAACAGGGTATTAGGCTAGACAGATTCTTGGTTCAATCTAGTTCCCATTCTAGTCATTCATTTTCATGTTATTACTCTGGGCAACTGTCTCATTATTCCCACAGAAGCTGCTACAATCCCAACAAGTAATTACAAGGAAATGAAACAGAGGCTGTTCTTTCTTCAGGCCCAGTGTTATATCCTCTGTACAAAAGAGGACATTAAGGGGTCAAACTCAAAAATACCCAAGGAAAAGGAGAAGAGCTTATCAACGGAGACCAGCACTCTGAAACTACTGGTGCACTGCATCTTACCTCAAACGTAAAAAAATGGAGGCTGGGTTCAAATGTCAGTTCTGGCAACAACCAAATCAAGTGTCATTGCTATAAAGCAGGTTATGAGCTTAACGAAAATATTTGAAAGTACCTAGTATTGGCTCCAGATGGAATAAAATGGGTTTTCTCATCTTAGTGATACACAGAACAGGAAAACTATTTATCATTTAGTGATTTTTTTTTTAAGTAATAACACATCTATTTTAAGCTAACATGCATATCTGGGAAATAGTATTACCAATATATACACATACAGTTTTATATTAAAAGTTTTCCAAAATTTAGATATAATAGACTGAAGGCTGAGTGTCCAACATTATTTCACTTCTCCTTCCACGTGATAATAATCCTTCCAGTGTGGAATGGGTGGATATGCAATACGGCTTTGTATCCTCTTCCCGAGATGCAACTTCATCTCTGATTCAGTGAAAACAAAACCAACAGTACCGAGTGTATAAAATTTCTCTTTGGTTATCTAAAACAACATTCCAGGTACGTTCAATGCTCTTAGGACTTTATTTTCATTACTGCACAGACAAGGCAAAAAGCACTCACTGCAGTTTCTGAAATAGCATGACTGATTATCAATTTTACAGCTGGTTAAACCTCATTCTAGTTAGAAAAAGCTATTTGTTGTGGTAATACTCTAGATGGTAATTGTGAAATAAAGTGGGACACTTGGTCTTCCATTTGCGTAACAAGTTCCAAGCACATTTTTCTTCCCCAGTATCCCAGCTGTAGGTGCAAATCAAACAGTTGGGTGCACTTATGTATACACCAGACCTTTTTGTTTGCATTTCTGAAAAGGAATCATATCAAATTAGCAAAGGAAACCGCAGTCTTCTAAAAATACCCCAAATCATACTGCAATTCCCTAGACTTCTACTGCTAAGAGTGAAAACAGTTACAAGTTGTAAAAGAATGTTAAATGTATTATTCACCTTCAGGAGAACACCAGTGTCTTTTTTTTTTTTTTTTTAAGAATGACTATTTCGATCTTCAATTTCTGTTTAGTTGCACAATTTCACCAACTTTGGAAATCAGACTTTTCAAATCCAATTCCAAATAAGGCTGATCTCCAATAACAAATAGTATTGTCAAATTGTCCTGAAATCAGCAGTACTGGAGTAAAAACAAATTTTTCACAAAGAGTTATGTTCCTGAGTCATTGTACAATCTCTCTTCTGTTCATTACAGACGAAACTTTTGTGTATATGCACATTCATCCTCCTAGCCATGAAACTGTAATGTGGTTTTCAGACGGCCATACAAGTGTTACATTCTTGAGAAACAATCACTTCCAAAAATACTACGTTTTGAAGTCAACGTTTACCTTCTTTTACTCTTTAAGAGAATTCCTGCTCTCTAACTTCCTCAACACAAATCAAGAATATTTATATATCATTGCATATCTTCATAACATTCCCTTTTTACTTGCAACTCATATGAAAACATTTCAAAGATAATACATAAACACAGCATTATAAAAATTTACTGTGTTGACACAATGCATCTTACTTTCTAATACTTATTTCTAAATTTTAATATCACCTTGTTCTACATACTATGCAATTCTATATTTAAGCCGTCTCTCACTCAGAATGCCATCACTCTCAATGGAAATACCTGAGTTAGATACCAAAATAGAACTCCTAGAAGCATTAATCTCTTATGCTGACTCATTTACCTGAAAATATAACTTCAATTCTTCGAAAGTACAAACCTAACTTCATTAAGCACTCAAATCACAGATGTTAAACTACACTTTTCAGAAACATTTATTACAGTTACTACTTTCGTCATAGTAACAGCTATTTATGATATTCAGCTAGTATGCAAACCATGCTACTTTGTCTGATCCTGCTTTAAATCATCCTGAACAATAAACTGACCATGAAGTGCCTGTCTAAAAGTATAAACCAACTGCATTTGCTATGTATCAGCAAGTAAAACCATTTCCCTGAAGGACAGATAAAGAAGATTTCAAGAAGCTAGGAAATACTGCAGTAATCAAATTTGGAGATATTAAGATCTAAAACATTAATCATCACAAATACTGACGCAAATTTAGCTTCAAAACTAGACCCCACTTGTTCATGAAAAGGATTTGGGAGAATGAAAATCCACAGACGAGTTTCTACAATAAATCACAGTACTGAAAATGAAGGTTTATAGTAAAATGACCAGAAAAAAAAAAGGCCATTTTTTTTGTAGACAAGACATAGACAAGAAAGGGGGTCAACAGTTGAAAAGATAAAAGTACAGAAAAGAATTACACAGGGAAATGCCTAGCATCATTCCAAAGACATTTTGAAAGGAATTCTAAATATTGTTATCACTCAGAGTTGGGCAGGAGGAGAGGACCAGATAAAATTGTTACAGCCTTTTCAATCTGAACAGCTATTTCAAATTATACAGTAATGTTTCCACATTCACTTTAAATCCTATTAACCACTGAAGTTTGTAACAAGCTGCAGCTAGATATCAAAATTTTAAAGAATGTCAGCAAATGATAGATGGATATTCATCTCCCTGTCTACCATTGACCAATATTGTGGGGGAAACTGAAGCTGCTTATTTTAAGAGAGCTTTCCTGTGAAATTATAAAATGCTACTAATACATACTATTTTTTATAGATTCACTTAAAATTTTTGCTGATAAATTTATTTAGTAAAAGGACAGTGCAATTTTTTGCAGGTATTCCTATATACAGATATAAAAAACAGCGTATCAATAA
This sequence comes from Cygnus atratus, assembly GCF_013377495.2. NCBI lineage: Eukaryota > Metazoa > Chordata > Aves > Anseriformes > Anatidae > Cygnus > Cygnus atratus. The sequence goes on along the minus strand of NC_066364.1, from coordinate 15,252,751 downwards.
AGCATCAAAAATGACTGTAAGATGACCTCTTTCCTGAGGCCTTCCCAGTTTCAAGTAAGGAAAAAAATAGGAGTCTTAGAGTTTCTTGTTGAGTGAGTAAAACAAATTCCTTTCAGATCCACTAGCAACCCAGCACCTACAAAGCAAGAGCAGGGAAGGCAGCAGCTCAGACGTGAAGGCACAGAACGTCCTTCTGGTGGACTTCACAGGCCGTGTGGGGTACAGGTCAACTGAAAAAAAACAAAAACTTAAGCAGTCCTACCATCTTTCAAGAAGGTGGCCCTGATTAAAGAATGACAAGTTCCAAATTCCCAGAGAAAGATATTATGGAACAAACAAGCCAGTGAAATCTTCCGCAGCAAAAATACCCAAAGCAATGACTTAGACCCTGTGTAGACCACAGAGCTGTATTTTATGCCACTGACTGTTTTAGAGGAGTATCAGCAGCAGAATTACACCTCATAGAATCCAGTACAGCTCTTTCTTACTCTTCTCATCATAAACTGAAATGCAGACTGCGACTATTGCTTGGAGTAGGTGCACGATCATGCCAGGTTGATGACATGCTTCCTTTTTCCTCCCCCTTACTAACCTTCAGTGTCAAAGATTATTTCCCATTCATGACTCAAACTCACAATGCTGGTAATCAACTGATTTCCTTCACTGGAATCTGTACAGGATCAGCTTTAAAGCAAAAAAAAAAAAAGGGGGAGGGGGACAAAAAAGGCTATGTATTTTTTTAAATGCCCTTTATTAGACAAAACTGGAGGACATTGTACATTGGGAACATGAGGGGTAAAAGACCTTAAGATCAAAGATAGGTTTGCCAGGTACCATAAATTAAAACAAACATCTACCAGTGTCACCCATTAGTGAGAAAACATTCACCTATGCCACTAAAGCAGTTTACAAGCATCATTTTCTGCTGTGTCACCTCCTTATCCCCATTTTTACAGAGTTTCTACAGTTCAGGAACAGAAAAAAAATGCCTTTACTCAATACTTAGAAACTTCGCCATTGATTGAAGTGTCCCTTGTCTGTATTATTATAAATACGTTTGTTAAAAGTTTGAAGTGCTGTATATAGTAAAAGCACCCCAAAACATGAAAGCAGGGCCTATTTTTATGAAGTATCTTTTAAAGTGACAAACCCCACAATTTATTTTAGACTTCGGAAGAATCTCCATAGGCCACCATCATTGGAAATATTCCTCGTTGCCCCATCAAAGCATCCAACACCCATTGGAAGTGCTCAAAGTCAGGCTGGACGGGGCTTTGGCCAACCTGATCTAGTGAGAGACATCCCAGCCTGCTGCAGAGGGGCAATCTTTGTGATCTATGTGATCTTTAAAGGTCCCTTCCAACCCAAAGCCTTCGATGGCTCACTGATCACTCAATTTTCACATGCATGGAAGTTGACCCTCTCCCTATACAGTTCATCTGCTGACTAAAATTTTATAGACTTTACTTGACTTTTAAAAACTTGATTTGAAACAAATATGCCAATTTTACTATATCCAAATATATGTGTTCAAGTGTTCTGTTGCTTCACCAGTACCAAATACGTTTGGTAAAGCCAACAGCCGTTCACACATCTGCCAGATGAGGTCACGCAGAATCGCATCCCACCGCAGAAGCAAGCAAGATGCTTGGCAGAGAGGTGAAGCCGTGCCACCAAGGCACGGTGCTGGCAGCGGAGCAGAAGTGTGGCCACGGCCGGGGACAACCAGTGCTCTCCTGCAGCTCCACTTTTCAGTTTCAGGCAGGAGTGTGGCTTCCAGCACAAAAAAGACAGGGATCTCCTGGAAAGAGTCCAGCGGGGGGCCACAAAGATGATACGGGGCCTGGAGCATCTCCCATATGAAGAAAGGCTGCGAGACCTGGGTCTGTTCAGCCTGGAGAAGAGAAGACTGAGAGGGGATCTCATCAATGTGTATAAATACCTGAGGTGTGGGAGACAGTGGGATTTGGCCAACCTCTTTCCAGTGGTTTGTGGGGACAGGACAAGGGGCAATGGCCACAAAATGGAGCACAGGAAGTTCCGCACCAACATGCGAAAGAACTTCTTCACGGTGAGGGTGACGGAGCACTGGGACAGGCTGCCCAGGAAGGTTGTGGGGTCTCCTTCTCTGGAGATATTCAAGGCCCGTCTGGACACCTACCTGGGCAGCCTGCTCTAGGGAACCTGCTTTGGCAGGGGGGGTGGACCAATGGCATCTTGAGGTCCCTTCCAACCCCTACAACCCTGTGATTCTGTGATTCCCAGCCCTCCTCTCATTCACCAAGTGGGGTGGCCAGACTGCAGTCTGCCAGTGCTGAGAGGACTGGTTGGGTGCTGAGGTGCCAAAATCACCCATCCCCTCCCTGTGCCCAAAACCCTTCATAGCCACTTCCCCCTCCAGTATTTGCCAGCTCTTCCCTTCTAACCCACAGCAACATATGTGTTTGAAAACTGCAATGAGGAGGAGAAAAAATCCCCACACTGACAAGCATTTTCCAGACTTGGAGACTATCCTTCAGTTACATCTTAAAGCAAATTCTGCCTTCAGAGTACAGGCCTTACCTTCCTTTCTGACACACAATTCCATTCAAGTTGAAAAAAAAAAAAAAAAACAACCATAAATAAAAGCCAATCTTCTTTGCCAAAATGCAATTTACCAGAAATTAAGGTTGTTTGCAAGGACGTGCTGTTTTGCGTATCAACTTGACATGTACTGTTAACAAGAATGCTAATAAAGATACAAACTCATCCACTTCGGCATGCAGAGATATTTTAATTGTGAAACTTCTTATTAACACAACTTTAGGTATTTTCTAAATATAAATACATAAATTCACAAGAAGTCTCCCAAGTTTCAAAGCTATTTAAAAATACGTGATCCAATCTTACTTTATTACATACATGCAAACTCACAAAAATGCTTGGCTGTATGTTGATTTCTACCATTTCAAATGCTGCAACTGAGATTGTATGTGCAAAGTCAACAGAATTAAGTCTTCACCTTCTAAGAATGTTTAGAAAACTATCATCATACTTCATTTTGGAAATGTCTTCCACTCATACAGAAAGCAGTTGAACAAAGAACAGATCAGTGCACCTGTCCACCCCTAAAAACAGCTGCTCAAATAGCATCCTGTAGTAGGTAGGTGATTAGATGGGAAAATCATTTAATTTCCTCATCTGTCTCAAATTTAAGATGATACATAAGGTCCATCTGCATGAGCTACTGTGTAAACGTTTGTGTGAAAAGCAGTTTTTAACAATACTACAGTGAATTGCAACTTATCCAAAATGTGCCTATGTAAACTTTAAACTCAAAGTGTGACAGCATACATGCGTGAAACTCTGACGTTCTCAATGGAAAAAAGTGAAGTTACTCTCTATGATACAGCAAATTGCAGTGCTCTATGCAAAATTACTTTGATTACATAAGTATGTTACACTGTAATTAAGTGTATTCTTCCAACTAGCCACCATCCATCTCTGTAAAGCAACTCCCTCCTTTTGAATGGATAAGCCAAAACCAAGGAAGCATCCAGAGACCTTCAAGGAGCTCTTCAGAAGCCCCATGACACAGCTGCATCCTGCTGGCACCTCATATCACACTAAAAGAGCTAAATCCTTCCCTGGACAGAAAGGGGTTGAATGCAAATGTTCAAGTAAGAAGCATGAAGGGCAACTGAGGTGGATGCCGTGAATTTTCGGGCAGCTTTGAGGAACGTGAAGCATTGTAGCTGTAAATGCAGAGGCAAGCTATGCTGTACATGGGACTCGAAAGTGAGACAAACGCTTTTGCAACTTCCACTTGGAAACCAAGCTGCATCATTTCTGCTACTGAAATAAGGATGAAAAAGTGAAAGTTAATCACTACTTTGTACTGCAAGAAGATACTTCAGTAAAGCTTCACCTCATTTATACTGAAGTCAGTGGAACTCTTAATATTCAAGGCTTTTTGAAAATGTGTTGTGTTTTTTTTTAATGTCAAAAATAGTTATTTAACTAAGATGTGCTACTGTATACCTAGTCCCTTGCATTTTTTTCCTTGCTGTGGCTCCACCTCAGCTTGATTTCCAGTGAAATGTCATTTTCTCAAAGCCAATTTTGCATTATTTCCATAATTTGCCATTAATTGATCTTGTGATTAATACAAACACAGTCATGTGTCTTCTTCAAAGCTGCCATGAATTATTCAGCCAGCACATTTTTAGCTTTTTTTTTTTTTTTTAAACTCGTCTTATTTACACAGTCTAGCTTGCCATGTCATTTTTTCCTACAACCATTTTTTTCTTTGTTATATGTGAACAGGTCTGCTGTATTAACAATGTGCGTTGGCCTTCTCAGCAGACCACACAGCAAAAGACCTTTTCAAAGCTTCAGATTGAAAAGATCACAAACTTTTGAAGACTGGGGACCTTTTTGACAAAGAAAGTCAATCTTTTAAACAATAATTTTAGGAAATCTATACTTTAACAGCTGAGCTGTGCTTCTCCCCCCACCCCCTCCACATGCACATAAAAACCTGCAGAGGACTTTGGATTTTTCTTTTCCTTGAAGTTAGTGACTTATTTAGAGTTTAGACTGCTCTCTGAAAGTTTTTTCTTTTTTCAACCTACTCAAACCAATAGTCAAGTCTATTTCATGGCTAAACAATAACACTAACAATTTGGCAAAAGCAAAGAAATTCTAAAAAACTACTATTAATAACCATTTAGAAAGGGGTTCTGAAGGTCGGTCACTTTAAATGATACTGCTATCTCAGCATTTTCTTTGAAAGTATTAAATCTACCATACAGTTTTCGTTAAGTTGTAGCTTTATTATAACTATTTTACTTCCATGTGCCTCAAAGAATTGCACTACACAGTGAAATTCAACAGAAGTACCCAACTTAACTGAAAAATTCTGTCAGCTAATTAGCAAATGTTTGATCGAACTGTTATTTAAGAGCACTTCAGAAACTTGACTAGGGAGCAAAAGAGGTTGTCTGGCACCATCTCCCAATGAGAGGCACATCACTGAATAAACCATTCAGGTTTTGGAACACCAACATTGACAGAACGCCTGGGTGGCCATATAAAGTTGCAGCTTTACATTCTTAGTATTTATTTTCCATAATTTCTTGGAATGCAGTTCGTGTTTTGTAATAGAAGTCTTTCCAATCTTCATGTTTTAGCTGCGTGATGTCATTTCACCTCTATAACAAGAGACAGTCTTCAGCCAACTAAGCCATTTTATTAAAAAGGTTATGCAAATGAGAACATTAATACAAGCTGTCCATTGCTATGTATTCCCTCCGTAACATGACGGTCTCACATTAGGAACAATGCACCTAAGAGATTTAATTATAAAATCTATGCACTGTATCCTTCCTAAACCACGCTCCTCCAGGTCTCATCTCAAAACAGCTGGCTTATACAAATAAATCGTAACAGATACTGTACACATTACCTATACAGAATGTATGATTTTTAAAAAAATTGCATTTTAAAATAAAATGAATAAGTTTGCAACATGTGACAATGTATTAGAGTTTATTAAAACCATTTAAACATGATTGTGTTAATGTTAAAATGAGAAAGAGCCAGAAGTTGTAGTAAGTCAATCTTGCTCTTGCAATACATGATGAAGAAGCACTTATTTGCTACACCTTCTAACAAAGCCTGAAGGTCTTCCACAAATAACAAATGTGAAACTGTTGAAATTGTAAAGATGTTGGTAAGCGGTTTGTTTTAGCTCACTGAAGAAAAATAACCAAAATTTTAGAGGGTGGTTCTAAGATGAAATTGAGCAAACAACTCGCATTTTTCCTTAAAAACCAACCAATTCTGGTAATTTTCATAGAAAGTAATTACCAGTATATGCCATTCTAATATACATGCTGTATCAAGGACAAGTATAGAAGACCCTTTTGAAGCCTACATCGTTGTTTGCCCCAAACTGTAGAAAACAGCCACTATATTCTTGGCACTGTCAAGAAGCATTTGAATAAGAACTGCAGAGACATCGGAAGCTCAAGCCTGTGCTATGGTTAAGTGGTATGTGATATCCACAGCAGTTAAGATGGATGTCTCAAGCACTTACTCCATCTGACGCTTCTCAAAACAAACTACGAAAGCAGGTTAACATTACCCTTTGCTTCCAAAGCTGTGTATGTTGCAGGCATCTAACAATGAATAAATCAATTACAGCCAACTGGCAGTAATTTTCAGGGCTGCAGATTAACCAGTCAAGCAGCATATATTTGCATATAGCAATAATCTATTCAAGGTCTGAGGATGAAGTTCCAGGACAGTCTAAACCAGTCTCCCTGTCCCCTAAACAAAAATCCCCACCCCTCCTTTGACTCAGCAGCAGTGTTCTCATCCTGAGCAAGCCAGTTTAGGGAGCCAAACTGGACAGGTCTTTTGCAGTTTTCATTTTTGGCCATTTAGCTCCTTAAAGCTACTCACTGCAGCATCAGTTAAGCAAAGACAACAGGAAAAAAAAAAATACAGCAACCAAGACAAATCAGATTAGATGCATGGGGAATCATCCCTGGTACAGTGTCCATTCATTCAAACTTGAAGGGAAAAGAAAAACTTGTTTCTTTTCTTTTATTCATACAATTTCAGTTGAAAAAAGATGTTATCAAGTCTGTAAAACTAATTGTTTCTGGTTGTACTAATCAGTCTATTTTAAGTACAGAAAATACTTTTGTAACTGTGTAAGTAAACTATGCTAAACATACCATCAATAGCCATTAGTTTACCCATAAAAAATGTTTTGCATTTCATTGAGTTATAGTTCACACCCAAGTGGACTGATACATGTCTCTGAAACACAACACCCCTCTTCATATTAAAAAAAAAAAAATGTCCAATAAGTTCACTCTTTATTTTCTGACTTCAAAAAAATATACAAAGTGTCACAATAGGGAATGTTTCTATACTTAAATATAGAACTGTTCAAACATAAGTACCGTACTTTCTTTTGCTTAGAGGATAAGAAATTTAAAGAGAAAAATAAAGAAAGAGTTCTTAAGAAAGCCATATTTACATATTAAGCAAGGGCCACTTTCAGCTGTAACATACACAGCTGTATCAGTAAATTGGTATTTTGGGAAGAGAGTCATCATAAGCTACCATGATTTAAAAGCTTCCATTCCAAATTGATTCATCCTCTATCTAGAAAAGGTAACATTACTTCACTCCTTCAAATAGATTTTTCCCCATCCTATTTAAGACTGTGGTCATGACCTCCTGAATAAAAGTGCTGTTTGGATTTATATTAAGTAGTTTGAGTTATTTATCCTGGGTTTTGCATAAATACACCTTGCAAAAACCTGAACAACACTCTTCAACTTCCTACCCCACTCTGCAGATAAGCCTTATTCACTTGTCTCAAACCTTGGATGGGGTACTGCCATACAATTCTGTGGACACAAAGACTTCTGGAGCCCAGTTGTGCCGTACAAAGCAGTGCAGTATTCCTCGGCAGACAGACGAGCTGTCTCAGGCTTGCCTTTGGCTCCTGTGGTTGATTTAAACTTTAAAGACTCTGACCTTAGCATTCCTTGAGAAACAATGTGTGCATGAACCGTACCTTATAATATCACACCAGTGGAATCTCCCACCTCAAGACCATGGTTTATAACCACATTCCTCCTGAGCAAAGAGGCTTTCTACAATTTGAGGGACCGGTCCAAAACCTGGGGATGAAATTCCACAGAAATGAAGGATCACAGAAAAGCCCAACAACTTCCCAAGTGCAAGATGCCTTTTCCTCATCTGATGCTACTTATTTGCTACAAACATCATAGTGAGGAAGCAAGCATAACAGCTTATGGAAAAACAGAATATAATTCCCTAAATTCTAAAGATAAAGAGAGCTGACAGCTCTGAAGGCAGTCAGCCCTGCCTGTCTGAAACAAACTGCACCTCTTCTGACAAGCTTATCTTTAATTTAAAAGTGCGTTCTTCCAACGATATTTGAAGTTTGTTGCAGAAACCTTCTCCCACGTACACCAAAAAGGTTAGCAGTTACCACAATTACTTATAAAATAAACAGTAAGGAAAAACTTTCAGAATTTTAAATAAATACTTATTCTTTAAAGACGGCCTGCGTGCATACTAAGAAAAGGAGGGAGAAAGAGAAAATAGCTGGTTATTATTTGACAGTTTGGGTTGAAATTCCTCTTCAAAGGCTAGGCTAATGAAGGTAGTACAGCTCACACTAAGATGACCAAATTATGTATAAAATTGAAGTACCTAAATGCTTGACAAAATGAGATGAACGTGACAGAACATCTATCAACCAGTATCACCTGGTTAAACTTACTGAAAAGTTCAGAGGAAAGAAAAGACAGGTAATGTATACATTTTCCTCACTAAAAATATTTTAAAGTGATATATTTTGTGTTACACATTCATATTTATTTTTATCACCTGCATTATCCACTTTATTTAATAACAAGGTATGTGAAACGTAGCACATTTTTGTAATAATTTGAGTCATGCATATGAAACAAACCTCAGGCCAAAGTTCACTTTCTACGGTACAAAAAAAAATCAGTAATATGAAGAAATATTAACTTCTAAGTATGCATGTGCATGCATAATGATATACACTGCAGCTGCTACTGGGAATCTCAAAGAAAAGCAGACAGTACCATAGAAAGCGTACATTATCTTTAAAAGATAATCCTTTAAGATGGGTAATGAAAAGGTTGTAGCAACTTTTTTATAATCAGAGGTAATAAATTCATAATTTGAGTTCTGTAATTTTCATCATAGTGGCACCACTGTAAATATGCTAGTTATGCTCCAATTTAAGTTTCACATGGGTATTCTAGAAACAGAACAAAACATCTGGAGTCTGAAAAGAAAAATTAAATCACTGGATCCAGGACATCTGCCCTTTCCTCTTCCTAGAATTATTCCTCCATAAGGCATACAAAACTCACTCAAAAATACAATGACATACCTGAGAAACAAGGGGTGGAATTCCACAGAAATAAACTGAATGTATTACTACATTTCACATAAGGTAAACTGTTTTATTTCAAAGCAGTAATGACTAAGCTTACAAAACTACGTGCTAACACAACACACATTCAAACATTAAGACTAAGATGTCAGGAATTTGTTTAAGCAAAACATATTTTTATTAGGAAATAGATTTCATTCGTTAGTCTCAACAGAAATGGCTCCCTGTTGCTCTAAGATGACAAGAAAGATTAAAATGAAGTGGATACAATTATCATACATATCAAAGAGATGACAAAAAAAAAGCAACTGCAGACAGTCACTGACAACCACCACCAAATCCACAGTCCTCTGGACAAAACCACAGTCCTGTGCCTTATTATGGGCACATGAGTAATCCTCTCTACTTCATTGCATTTGCTAAAACATTTGCAGCTAAACATGAATGTAAGTGCCTGTAAAAATGGACTCTAAAAATATTTCTGAGAAACGCCTATAAAAAAATGTGTCTTTCAAAAGACATTGAGGAATCCATCTCTTTAGGATCCAGTTCACTTTTATGATGTGTTAGATAATAAAAAAAATTACCTAGTCTAGCTATCTAATCTGTTTATCTTGGGAAAGGGAAGTATAAAAAAGAGAGATGAGAGAACATATAAACACACAAAGAAAAACTCCCCATTATGACAGAGAAATGTGTTTTGTTTTTTAATTTTTTCAAGCTCACTAAAACAGATCAAAAAATAAAATTTTGGGAATATCTGAACAGGAGAACAATACAGATTTCAAATATGTTGTTTTCATTAAAAAAAAAAAAATCAGCATTGTCAAAAATGTATCTTCCATGAAAATAACTGAAAAATAGCATCCCCTGGGGTATATACATCTCTGAATGAAAATTTACTTTAGGATGCCTGACCAGGAGATTCTGCATCTATAGAAAGTGGTCCTGCTGCAGTTCCTGCATTCTAGTGTTGAAATGTACTTTTTGGTACCACCCCTAATCTGTTTTGTTTCCAAACCAGGACTATGAACGGCTTAGTATTAAGCTACAAATACGAAATAAATTAAATGTAAAATAGATTGAGATGCTGCTGCTAGTGACTATTCCCTCAATTCAGCATAGCTGATGTAGTTTTGTAAGATTTTAAAGACAAATAATCAAGAATATCAGTTCCAGTTGTAACTCCAGCAATTTATGGGCCTAACCTGAAAGTCTTCACCAGAACATAAGACAGCCGACATCAATACCAATCTGTTTCTCTCTTAACAATTTAGAGATAGTACCAGTCATTAAAAATACTTTAAAACCAACTGTGAAATTAAAAGCATGCTTTCTGCAAAACATTAAAATACTTTTATTTGTGATAAACACATCCACCTCTGTGTTAAAACCCAGAAGTAACTCCTTTTGTCCTTTAAACCCAAACAAGATTCACTCAGCATTACACCACTGACGTAGCTGATGTTGTAGCCCTGGTGTAAGACTATTCCATCAGAAAACTCTAAGTATAACATCCAAGTAGCATTTGTACAACTTAATCCGGTCAACTATCAAACCGAGCTGCACAGCCTGCTTTGTGCCAGTGTAACATGCTGTATGTATTTGAGGTTTACACTGGTGGAGCAATGGTAACATGGCACTAGGAATAATTTCCAAATAAGCACTGGCAGATAAGACCTCAAATTAGTCACTCTGGCATTTTGCATGTTGATGCATTCTACTATTTACAGCTATTTTCAGAAGAAAACGAGAGCCAGTATGAGTCTTTAAAATGAGCTTGTTTACATCCACAATTATGTTGTTTCCTAAAACGGGAAGAAACAACAGATTAAAGCAATGGGCTACAATACAAAAAGTAGATTTAAGTTACTCTAATTTAAACACAGGCCAGTACTGATAGGAATCGGCCTTCTTCTCCCATGCAAGGGTTGCATAAAACAAGTTTCTTCAAAATAAACTTTTCCATTTTCAACTATTTTCTCTGTATATAGGCCAGTAAGACAGCAGCCTATCACCCCATTTCTTTCTTACATAGGCCTGAATGTGATAACTCATCTCTCTTATTCTAATTCGATAATCTTCTAAGCTTATATTATCTCAGTTAACTTTCAAAAAAGTAGCTTTGGGAGGAAATGTCTTGAACCACTGCTTTTTCTAGGGCTTCAACTGTCACATAACAGTTAAAAAGCAGATTCTATCTGAATTGTTAAGCTTCTCTAATTTTGAAAGAAGGTAGAGTATTTGCACCGCGGTACAGAGCTAGTTCTTGTCACCATGCTCCCTCTGTACTCACGGGTGCACACCATCAGGGCCCACGGACTTGTTAATTTGCTCAAATTTTCCTTGACTTGATGCTCTTCCACCAGAGGTACAACTTCCTTACTCCAGCCTTTCAGCCTGGTCTCTGGGATTCCTGAAGGCAAGTCTTGCTAGTAAAGACTGAAGCAAAGCTGGCATTCAATACCTTGACCATTTCACTGTCCCGGGTAGCCAGGTCTGCCGTTTCCTTCAGGAGAGGGCCCATATTTTCCCTAGTCTTCCTTTTGTCACTGAGGTACTTGTAGAAGGCTCTTCTTGCCTTTGATGTCCTTGACCAGATTCAATTTTCTCTGGGCTTTGGCTTTCCTAACCTATAATCCCTGCCTGCTTGGACAATGTCTCTGTATTCCTCCCAGGCTACCTGTCCTTGCTTCCAGCCTCTGTAGGCCTCCTTTCTCTGCTCGAGTTTGGCCAGGAGCTCCCTGTTCACCCATGCGGTCCTCCTATCATTTTTGCCTGACTTCCTCTTTCTTGGGATACATCATGCCTGAGCTTGGAGAAGGTGATCCTTGAATATTAACCTGCCTTCCTGGGTCCCTTTTTGCTCCAAGGCAGTATCGCATGGGACTCTACTAAGCGGATCTCTGAGGAGGCCAAAGTCTCTCTCCCAAAGTCCAGGGTTTGTGAGCTTGCTGCCCTCAGAATGTCCAGTGGTGCCCAGCACCAGGACAAGAGGCAGTGGGCACAAACTGGAACCCACGAGGCTCCATCTAAACATCACAAAGCACGTTCTTAGCATGAGGGTGCCGGGGCCCTGGCCCAGGCTGCCCAGAGAGGCGGTGGGGTCTCCTCCTTGGAGGCCTTCAGAAGCCACCTGGACGTGGTGCTGGGCACCCTGCTCTGGGTGGCCCTGCTGGAGCAGGGGCTGGCCCGGGGGGCCTCGGGAGGTCGCTGCCAACCATAACCATTCTGTGGTTCATTACCAACATTGGTGTAGGACACCCAGATGACGGCCTACATTCAGGAGCAGCATACTTTGATTAATAAGCAGACCATTCAACTGAAGCCTAGGTCTTTGAGGAAAGGAAGCAGTATAGATTTTCTGGTTTTCACAAACCTAGGATTTTATTTTTTTTTTTAAATGTCATAGTTTTAGTTGCAGTCAAATTCTGACAGGATTAAATAGGAAAATTATTTGGTTTAATTTTAATCAAGATTAGTTTCTCAGGTCAGTTTACAACACACTAGCACAAGCATTTGCATCACTATAAAGGTGGTGCCCCATGGAAGGAGGTGGAGCTATTTCTTTAGCTGATAGTGAAAGTATTTGTGGAACTTGACTAAGCATCTGTGTTTATTTTTGTTGTTTGTTTTTAAATCAATATAACTAGGAAGATCAATATAACTAAGGGAGAAAGGTGAAAAAGATCTGAGATTGCTTTGCTGCAGTTTCCCATACTTACCTTCTACTTCCTCAGATTTTAACATTTCTTTTTCTAATATTAAAAGCTGCTTCATTTCTCCCTCAATGTATAATTTTATTGGTTGATCTACATTTTCAAAGGTATATATATTTTCATTAAGTATATATAAACTTGATTGTGACTATCCTTAATGACTGAAGCCCTTAAATAAATGTAAAAAATATACACACCTTAAAAAAACCAAACATCTAGATTAGAGAATAACCCTGCAAAAAACTTAATTATTTCAAATATAAAGACCATAACATCTATTCCTCTTCTAAACACGCTACTACTGAGTCAGAAGAGCCACGCTGGTTCCATCAGTAACATTTTTTACATATAAACACCATTGAGAACGCACGTCTGTGCTCTGCTGTGCACGTGTCTGACCTAATTCCCAAGGGATGTTTTGGTGCTGCACACCCAGCCAGCTCACTGGGCCACGTAGGACCCATTTAGCATAGTCACAGTTTCTTAGACCACGGAATCTTGTGTCCAGCTTTTTAAAAATAAAAGGATCGCATTGTCATACCTTCCTTTGGAGTGCCAGAATTACCATTATAGACTACCTGAAAGCAGGTAGGCTATTATTAATTACTGCTGTATTTACCTCCACACTGCAGGCCAGTCATCTGGCCCAAGGACCATACTCGTCCCATTTAATAAGCTTTTGTCTGCAATGCGTCATCTCTTTCTGTTTCTGAAGTCATTCAGAAACAGATACCGTATCCTACAGCATCCTAATGTTTTCCCTGTCCCCTGACTACTCACGGATCTTAAAAGGATGATGACAGAGCTTATCTGGAAAGACAGAAAGGCATTCAAAAGGACTTTGTTTATGGTTGATATAAATCTTCACAAAGGAACCGATGTCCTCGGGAACTTTGCTCTGTCAGACAATTAAGCACCTTGTATCTTCGTACTTGTAGGTATATTTCACAGTCTTTCTCTGGAACTTTGCTCTCAGACAACTTAGTATCTTGTGCATACATACTTAGAGGTGTATTTCACAGTCTTTTTGAGATAAAGCTATTACAGTGAACAACCCCTAGGCACTATAAATCTTAAACTAAGTATGAAGTTTTTCTTTCGATACATACTGGCTTTCAAGTTTATGGTATTATCTCCACACACCTGGGCAACAAGATTGTCTTAATCACTGTATCATTGAAGATAAGATAAGCATATTTGCTTTTAACAAGACAGTTAAATTGCAACTCTACCAGGATTTATTTACATACAGATATTAAAAATATCAGCAGAGATTCCAGTAGCTAAAAGAAATTTTATAACGGAAGAATATTTTTCATTTATTTAGCTTGCATTTACTGCAGTGTGACTAGTTTCTCCCTTCTGTGAAAATTCAGCTTTGGAATACAAAGAATTAAAAAAAATCATGAATGTTAAAAAAAATACAGCACAAAATTCAGGACTAAGTGAATATCCCAAGGTACTTGGAAAAGCAAAGCAAAATGAATAAAATAGATTTCACGTTCACGGTGGTTCTGTAAGTGGAAATAGTTTTCCCATGGGTGGTAACTTGATGTTTTCTAAAATTTCCTTAAGATTTGGCAGTAGGCATTTCCACCTCTGAGGAGAGGCTGAAAGAGCTGGGACTGCTCTGCCTGGAGAAGAGAAGGCCCAGGGGGATCTCATCAGGGTCTGTCAGAACCTGAAGGGAGGTGCTGGGAGGACAGGGCCAAGAGGCAACGGGCACAAACTGGCACACAGGAGGTTCTGCCTGAACATCACAGAGCACTTTGTTAACATTGGGGTGCCAAGGCCCTGGCCCAGGCTGCTCAGAGAGGCAGATTTACCCGTGTCTCTTGGAAAAGTACCGCAGCACGCATCCTATATGGTACATAGCAAGTACAGAGCACAGAACTGTGAGCTAACTAGAAGCAGTACAGCCCCATTCAGTGTGGTGCCATCCTACAGCACGCAGAGACTTTTACTAAAGCTGCATTTAGATCTGGCGAAATAAAATCCTTACATCAACAAAAACAGCTTGTCAGCTTCACCACACATCACTGAAACAAGAGCACGACCTGATCATTTGGAGCCATTCCAGACCAAGTAGTGTCCCCTAACTGATTCTGGTTTCTTCTCATTCCTTGCTACCCTTCACGGAAAATCCGAGTACAACCACTGTATGCATCCCATTGTCAAAGGGAGTTCAAGCATAAAAAAAAAGTCCAGTATTTTCAGAAAGTGAACATTGGAATATGGCTAAATAATTGGAGTGGCATTACTTTAGATTTAAAGACCTCCTACTTTACTACCTCCTGGTCTGCTGGAAGAGTGGTGATGCCCAATTTTACCAGGATACTACTTAGCCTGCTCTGTCACACCATATCCAAGCCAGTAAGTCAAAACCAGTAAAATAATCAGCAATTTATGCTTAAAATAAACCCTGAGAGTACTCTGGCCAAATGATGCACTTCAAGGCTTGGCCTGCAGCAGCAGGTTAAAGAAGAGCAGCAGCTGGGCTCACGTGAAAGAGCCCAGTCCCACACCCAGTTGCCCGTCCCCGCAGTGCACTTCTGGACAGCTGCAGGCTGTGACTTTAATCCCACGGCTGAGGTGAGACCATGCTGGCTGGAGCACAACAGGACCTGACCGCTGTCTGGGCCACTGCTACAGCTGCAGACTTACAGACAACAGAAATATTTTACCTTTGCAACTATTTTGCATGCAATGAAACTAAAAAAAAGTCATGATCTTCTCACGATCCCTATGTACCTTCAGCATCACTGGCCCTAGGACATCACAGTGCCAAGCATGTTTGTTTCTCTTTTCCTCTCTTTTCAATTTTAGAGAATATCCATCTAAATGCTGATAAGATTTCATACAATAAAAAATAAACCAAGCCATTATGACAGTAAAAACAACACCAATTCTATAATGCAGAAGATTATTTGATATATAAAAACAAGAACAATTCCTATGTGCCAAGAAAGGAGTTGAATCACATGGCAGTGTATGCTGGTATTTATGCACTAGAAATTTAAGATTGAAATAAAAATATAACTAAAAAGTTCCAAAACTTAAACATAACACCTTTTCTCTCACCCTCCCAATTCAGCATCCATGCTATATACTATGTTCATAAACAGAAATAACTTAATCATGCATTGATTGCTTATGATTTAATTAAAAAAAAAGTATTTGGATTGTAATTATACTAAAACTTCACCAACTTACATCTAAGTCTGAAATACACACTGTGCATCTTCCCTCCTACAGACAGTGTGATTTCAAAAAAAAAAAAATACCATTACAGAACATACTTTCAGCAACACAGTCTAAACAAAACGTCCCATACTTTATAGAAAATTTAAACTACAGTAAGGCTCAACGCTGCCTGAGGCATTCTGATTCACTGAAATATATCCTGCAGGGTAGTCATAAAAAATCTAGGATTTTTTTTTAATAATGATCGATGTCACATTTTACATAACTAGTTTTAAAGTTCCATTCTCAGTTTTTAATAATCTAAGTTTTGATAAAGACATTTTGGCAGGTAGAAAGGGGACAGTTGCGACCTCCGGCAATTGAGAAACACCACAAGGCATATATGCAGAAGAATACTGGTATTCCTTCTGAAAGTGAAGAACAATTAAATAGTTTATTTTGACACCTAAATTGCCCTTCTTCGGAAACAGCCAATCATGAAAATAGATGAAATGAGTCACGCTTCATACTGCTACTGTTTCAGCCTTCCACATATGAACGGTTCTTCATCATACCGTCCATATTTAATGTTTGCCTCATAATCTTAACAGTTAGAAATTATTGTCAAAAGCAGAAAACTAGCTGGATGTCTACATTTAAAAATACTATGGTGGCAAATCCTTTTAAGGAGAGGCAGCTTACATATTTATCTTTTCCTCATTCAAGCTGAAATTATTCCTGACATAGAACAAACACCACACACACATAAAACAGTAGTTTTGCTCCTTTATTTGCTGCTACATTCAAATTTTGCACCAGAACTCTGAGAACTGGAGTTCTGCTATTCCCTACGCCAATAATGTTTGCGGAGTCAAGGCAAGACCTTCAATTCTGCAGACATGAACTCTGGGGAAACCCGCAGAGATGGGGATTAAGGAAAATAACTAAAAAATATAATTAAAAGTACATTGAATGTAAGAGAAATTATTTGTTTACAGTAATACTGAACATTGAACTTGACAGAAGCAATGAAAAAACAGGACTTCACAAAAACTTTTGTTTAGCAATCATCTTGAAAATGTAGTTCTTTCTAGCTTATCCTACCAGATCCATAGCTTAGTTCAGGTGCTTATAATACCAGCATGGATATCTCTCTTAATTTTAACGAAATTACTAAGTACTTTGTGCCCCCAGAGAAAATACTAAACATAGAATAACGTTTAAATTAACTGCAGTAGCTGCAATACAAGAATAAACTGTGAGTATCTCCCTGCCACAGGAGTAATTCAAGTAGTTGTCTTCAGTTACCTTTCATACTGAAGAATTAAAAACAAAAAGGGTGGGGGAGGGAGGAGTTATAGTTTACAATCCAGGATTATACAACTTAAAGAGGTCATTAAGTTAAATAGGCCAAGAATTAAAAGTTATGGCTTAATGCCTAAATGGGCTGACTTTTACTGTTGGAGGAAGAGGCCCGAAACATTCACTAACAGAAACAGACTGTGCATGTACACAGCTGGCACCAGAAAGGTTTTTCATTACTCACTAAGCCGTCAGCTTCCAACACGGTATTTTTACCTGCTCTTCTCCATTTTCTTGCACTGTTAGAGGGAATAGATCTACTCCTAAGGGGGGACTTCATGGTCATTCTATCACAAAGGTTTAAAAAACCTGCAAAAGAAGCATTCAGAAGTCAAGGATAATCATATGCTTGCGTATAAAAAGGGGCGGAAACAACATCAAGTAACTCAGCAATATCTTATACCTACTTACTACAGCTGGTTCCACGTGTCTTCAGCTGCACATATCAGAAGTCTACCACAAAATATGCTCCCCTGTACACCAGCTGGTAATAAAAGATTTAAAAATGAAAACCTATGTCCTATACATGCAATGAATGACAATGCTCGTCTTTCTGATCTTGCACTCAACTTCATCAGTGCTAAACTGAAAATGGAGACCAGAACAAACCAGTCACAGAAACCACAGGGAAAACCAGTTTAAAACGGGTTTCTGCATGGAATGGAATATTTTCATAGCACAGGCAAGCCAAACTGAACGTATACCCCTCAACCGAAAACAGTGTTCTCTTAAAAAAAAATCTACAGTAGCAATCTCTTTGAAGACATGCACATACACACTACAGTGAACTTACCGATGTAGCCCTGCACTTTCAACAAAAGAAAATCACGGAGGATCAATCAAGTTGTACAGCAGCAGCAAACACAAGTAGACTAAGTTTTCCAAATTCACAACTTGTTCAATAAAAAGTAATTTCCAAGAAACACCCAAAGGTATTTCTCATCTACACCACTTCAGAGTAAACCTACGCTGTTGAGACAGCAATATTTGATTCTTAATCAACAGCTAAGCTACAAACTTTGGATAATTACATGTAACAGCAGTGACAGATGCGGACAAAAAAAAAAAAAAAGATGTATTAGAACCTCATAATAGTAATTGTAATTTTAGTTAAACTTTAAATACCATTCAGAAGAAGTATAGAACTTCACTATTTTCTCTTTCAATTTACTTATTCAATAACAGTAACAGTCAACACTCTTTGTTTAGAGATTGAAAAAAGAATAGAAGGCATATTTAGTAAAGATTAGCTTGTCTTCCTTCCTCATGGTTACAAGCCTTATTTCATGTTTGTATCTGACCTCCACTTCATTTCCTCCTGAAGAAAAGCTTAAAAAAAAAAAATCCTATGTTTGGATCAGTCACCCAAACTTTATCCTGCTTAATGCAGGATCCTGTTATTTTCCACTTTAAATGCAGACTAAAAGTCAGTACCCATGACTTTGAACAGTCAAGACAGAAAGCAACCGCTTTGTTATCCAAGTCCTCAAGACTCAGAATTAAACACTTTGCCATAATGTTTGCTCAATCACCCTCTCTATATCACATTAAGTCCATTCTAAACATTTAATTCTTCTCCAGCACAGGAGGGAAAAAAAGAAAAGCTTTTCGTAAAGCTGGAAACCGAGAAAGATGTGTCTGATGGCATGCAGTGCCAACACGGGGAATAGAGCGCAGAGCTTCCTGCACTGCGAGCTGGTCGCTGATCCCTGACTGCAACATCTGACCAACATCGCCCTGCTAACAATATGACCACAGCATTAACGGGGCAGTGCCGCACATTACCGTTTAGTTCGGGCGCACAGAAAACACAAAATATGCAATTGGTGACCATCTGCAAATGATTTGACTTCGGCAAGTTGTTCTACATTAAATAAAATTAATGGAAGATAGAAATAATGAAAAAACATTTGCACACTCAGATTTTCTTCTCACATTTACCACCTTCCAGATCCTACAACAACTGAGGCAGAGACTGAACAGAAGGGCAAGTGGGTGACGAAAGCAACCCCCATCCCTTGATGTGAAAGAAAAGCTCAACACCAGGATATTTCACATAAGATAAACCAGCCCACTCTCTTAGTAGCAGTAACCATAGCAGAAGAACACAGAAAAGAGAGCTAAGTCCACATCACATAAGCAGCTGCTACTGATCGATACCATCCAACCAAATAAAAGTCTGACCAAGTTCACAGAATCGCCATCTTCCAAACATAGTTGGACCCCCTGCACATGCGGTGGTGGCCAAACGACCCCTTTAAGCACAGCACCTTACAACTTTGTTAGCGGATAATTAATACAATGCTCTAAAGTAAGGACACAGGCGGCACTTCACCTGCGCTAAGGAAGCCGTGACTTTGCTGGTTTGGAAGACGAACTCCTTCTGGCCTGAACTCCTTCTGTACAGCAAGCATTTCTGCAGTTTCACTGCTGTAGCAAAAGCGTCACACACAGTAGGTACAGCTTTGGAACCAAGCACCACGTTCAGCGGACTGTTTACATAGCAAAAGACTCATTAAAATAAGTTTATTGCTAACAAAGGCTGCCAAAATAAACATAGTATTCTTGTTCTTAACCAGCATGATATATCAGGAAAAAAGTATTTTGGGTGAATTTTTCACTGGAATCATTTGGTGCTTTTAGGAATAGCAGTTTAAAACAACCTCTGAGTTCATACAGCATCCCCCTCCCCACACCTACACTTATGGGTTATTAAAAAAATACCTATATAAAAAAAAAAAAGGCACATATAAATTCTTCTATTCTTTCATTACATAAAACTCTATTACCAAGTTTCAACCCCTTTCATCCCTATAATCCACAGATAATTCCTCCGCAGTAGCAATGCAATACCGGTTATTTTTATAGATCAAACATTGGCAAGGAAGCGTCTACTGAGAGCTGCAGAGATTGTTTACTGTGGTAGCATTTTTTTTCTTCAAATTAGGCAGCTTTTGGCATGGATAGCATCACTAGACAAATAGCCAAGTGCTTTGGCATTGCTCTGCCATTAGCTGAAACCTGAAATTTTATTTAACAAAATGGTTTTTAATCAGTATTTGCCGATTTGCAGAATCCCCACTGGACACTGAGGCTACTAATATTTGGAATAGAGTTTTGTTTTTTTTTTTAAAAAGAAAATCAGAAAAGAATGGTGCTAGTTGTTACAAAGGCTGAACAACTAAAGGATACTAATGACCCACCCTGCAATCTGATCAATACAGGCAAAAATATTGGGAGCACGTATCGTTCCAGTGAATGCGCATGAAATCTGGCTGCATCGTATGTGTGGCATTAAAAGCAGAGCAGACTAGCTTTTTTTCTCCTTTCTTAAACAAAGCGAAATGCTTTAATTCTGGTGTGTAATAATACAGAATATAAGAACACTTGTAAGTGTCAGAAAATAGAACTGTCCTTTTCCAGTTAAACTACATTGCTATATATAAAACCATTACCCAGGAACAAAGAACAAAAGGCAATTCTGTTTCTTTAAAGCTCATCTCTTCAACTCTACAGTAGATGTTCTGAAATTACAAATTAAAAATAGAAAGTTTCTAGAAAGAGTTAGGAGCTAAGAAAGAAATAACAGCACAAGAACTGTAACAAACAAGGAAAAAAAATCTTCAGGAGCAGAGAAACATTTGGCTTGTCCACTTACTGGGCAATGAATTTCAGATCAGATCCGGATAGCTGCTACATTTTCAGCTCTTCGCTGTGCTAGATGGTTAAAATTAACACAATAGATGGTTCTTACTCATTCAAAATAACGTGACAATAAGCTCAGGAAAGTGAGGTGACTTCAATATTATTTCTGAAATCCCCTGAAAGCTCCTAAAACCAAAATCCTGCAACAGGATAGATGCATGTCAGCCATGAAGACCTGGAGACCACATACGAAGAAAGCTCAGCTGAGCGATCTGCTAAGTTAACACTGCTGGTCACACTGGTGTGTCACACTGGTACCCATCCAGGTGATGAGACAGCTGCAGAGACATCTACTGAAAGGGTGACTGTCACAGCTGTACCAGTAACACATTTTTCATCAGGAGCAACGCTCTAGGGTCTCGATGGCAAGGTTAAATTTCTCTGAACTTCTATTCCTCTCCAAACTAGCGTAAATACAGCATTTACCCATCAATTTTATCTTAACAGAGAAGCAAAAAGGCATTTTTCCCCAGTCTTAAGGCATGTATATTCCAAGACACTGAAGCACATGTCTTCCAACCGCCTCCCTGCTCTGCAGCGTGTCACAAACATGCCCACAGCCGGCACCGTGATCACTGCCTGACAGCGAGAACGGCTTCTCCTGACGGCTCACACCACCACGACAAGGCAGAAGCATAACGCTAAAACACCAGGGCTTGCACTGCACAAAACAAAAGGCAGCCGCGAGCTCCCTTCTCTCCCCAACTGCCCTCGACCGCAGCCTGCAGCACACGCACCCAGTGGGGAGGTGGCCGGTAAGATTTATGGGAGCTGCTCGTCACCACCCCGAAATTCTGCGCTCGAGTCCAGCACATGCTGAGGTCACACAGTGACACGGGGCAAGGAAAGGGAAGTCTGGATTAGTTTTGCACAGCCCACGTTGACCTGTCTGCTCTTCTTTCGGACAACATTCAGTCTTCAGATAATGCTTATCAATGCGCCCTTAAATAACACGTATTCGATACTATATAAAACAGCTCCATTTACACTGTAGGTAGAGCATATATGCAAATGAAAAAAGAAGCACATGTATTTGAGAACTGTTAAGCTCTTCTTCAACGTAGCTGGCAGCTCAGAATCATTCAGTAGGACTGTATTTATAGTAGGGTTTCTTATAGATCACCCAAGGTCAAATGCCATTTAACACAATCATCAATGTTAACATGCAGTGCACATAAAATCGTCACTTCACAGAATTAGCGGATGACACAAACTGGCAGAGGAGCAAGTCACACGAATACAGTAGTTTTACCAACCAAGCTGCGCAATCTAAACGTGATATACCAAAAAGGTTTTCATAACTGCTGCTACAGGACCAAAAAGAATAAGACTATATCACAGAGGTGTAACAAAAAAAAAAAAAAAACTTATTTATCTTAGCACAGGCAACAGAGGCTTTCAGCATATTACAATGAGAAAAAGAACAGTCACCAGATGTCTAAATAAGGTTGCAGAAACCACTTTCCTTTGTGGAGGTTCTCACTTGAGCCTACAATGGCATCGTGTACACAGCTCTAGTGCTGCCATTTTCATTTTCAGCTCTTTATCAAACCAAAACCAGAAGAACCCACCAAGTGCAGCACAGGCTATGCATCTGAACCACCTTAATAAGTTCTCTATGGTAACCTTTTTTTTTTTTCTTTTAATTTAGCAGGAAAAGGATGGTGATAAGCATACCACATATTTCAATTTGCGTATTTTAAAAGTTCTGCCCTCGCAAGTTAGCTACCATGACAAACTAAATGGTGAGCTCTGAATTGAGGCTGTGTGTTTTCTCCAGAGATAAATCTTGTTCAATCACAAATGATTATGCTTAATACAGGCAAAATAGCGAAGTAGTAAGTCATATAATATAGCAGTGGCCATATTAGAAAAATCTAATGGTCTCCCGGAGCCATACAGGGGTGGAGGGAAATAATCAGTTATCTGGCCTCATAGATGCTGCTGTTGAAGAAGCAGACGGTGTGGTGAGGAAGGTACACAAAGAAAGCCTCCTCGTTCGCAGCCACCGCATAAATTAGCTCCTGATAGGCAACGGAACTGATATCTAGAGAAAGACAGCTTATTACCTCTGCTTTTCACTTTGTTCAAATTTGCAGCATGTGTTGTAGATTAACAGTTACTTTTTCACTTTTTACAGCTTCCCAAAAATAAAACACGCACACGAAACGCAGAATAGCAGCTGTTTATGACTTTTTACAGCGTAAGGAAATGAATTCCATTTTAAATTCCATTCCACATTTTTAGTTTTGGTTATGTTATTTTTGGAGGATGAAATAGTAGCATTCCAGCCAGTCTTTTTAAGACCTTTTCCCTGACTCTTAGTTTCAGTTGCTGTATTTCTACTTTTAAACGAAAACACATTTCCACTTACGATAATTTACACTGAAAGTGAGCTGTTTACCAAACAAGTAAGTGTTGCAATTTGAATATGATTTTTTCATATTTGGATTGCAATAGGCAGCCTAAAATGCCGATACAAAATTAATGTCAAATAGCATAAAGCAACAATACCAAAGCCCCAAAGGCTTTTACAGGAAATCCACTGCAAATTTCATAAGGTCAATAAAAAAGCCTAACCAATTTATTATTTCATACATAGGCATGCAGAACGCAAAACTAGGAAACTTGATTTAATGTTATATTTTCCTTGCTGTTAATTATTTAAACAACACTTACAGAGAGAGTGCAGAGAATAAACTGATGGACTTTGCTACAAAAATATGCATTTACAATCCAGTTAGGATACTTCCACGGTTTACTGATTTGTCCAATGTATTACCCGAACTGATCTACACTATAAAATTACAAAACATATATTAAAAAAAAAAAAAAGGTGTTAAGCATCCTAGTTTCTGCAATTAGAATTTCTTTTCAGAAACTTAAACAGTTTTTAGCGTATCTAATCCATGTCCAAGCCACGGGAGGCAAGAGAATAAAAGTAACACTCCATTGAGTATAAAAGCAGAGTGTGAAAAAGTCTGCTGGGGTTAAACGTTAACCTGATGCATTTTTCAGAACGACTGTACTATTTTTAAACTGCTCTTTTTTGGCCACAGGTCAAAGTTTTCCTAGCAAAATACCAATGTGAAAACGCTGGGAGCAAAGCCCAGAGGCAGCTCTCTCTGCTTTGGCCTAGGCTAGAACTTATCTGAATCTAGCTAGATATGTAGCCCTGTTTCCCACTCCCCTTCACTGACTGCTATGGGTAATATGCCTCGTTACGCCTCTGAATGTCTACGAGAGGAATAATGCAGCATTAAAGCCTTGAGAACGACATTTTTCAGATGTTATAGGAAATTCCTATATTCTCCACACAGCACAGGCATACATACTGTTCAGTCAGTTCCTGTATTTTTGGCCAAACAGAACTGAGCCATTTGAAAGAGGAAAAAAAAAAAAAAAGAGAGAGAGAAAGGCTCAGTGTAAGTGCCTTGAGCAACTCTTGGAAAGGCTGGGATTTTTCCCCCCTTTTCTGTTCCTCTTCACTGGGACACACTGGAAATCTTGGGAAAGATTGGAAATATGAGGCCTAAAGACCCAGAGATTCAGTTTTAAAACGTATTAATAAAAATAAAGCGGGGCGGCTCTCACGGCCTTTTCCAGGGTTGAGATGTTTTAAATGGGGAAACGTAACTCCCTTCCCACTCCTTCCTGAGGGCACGGATTTCTTGCTAAAGGAAATTCAGTTTCACGCACTCACGCCGAAAAATGCGACTTGCCACAGGAGACGGGGCTAAAGGCAGGAAACCAAGGGGACCCCGCGGGACCCCGGGGCCCATAAAGGCTCCGTGAGGCAGGTCCCCTTCCCGAGGGGCTGGTCTGGGCAGCGGGCGGCCGAGCCCGGCGCTGGCAGGCGGCGTTCCGGCGAGGTTTGGCAGCTCGCACAAAGCCAGGTACTCGCTCCGCGCACACACACGGCGCTCGGGAGGCGCGAAAGGGAAGGGTGGGAGCGATGCTGGAAGCAAAGCCGCCTCCCTCTGCAGCTCTGGGCTTTCCACAGGCGTCTCCGGGCTTCCCACAGGCGTTTCCCCCCACGTTACCCCAACCTTTAGCTTGGTACTGAAGCACAGCGCCGTGCCCCCCACCCCCTGCCCTGCCCTCCTCGGTGCCCCACGTCCCCCTCGGGCCGGGAAGGAGCCTTCCCCGTCCCCGCTCAGCCTCCTGCGGGATGCCGAAGCTCTTCCCTTCCTTCCTCCCCGCCTGCCGAGGCGCTGCCTTTGTTCCCCCCCCCCCCCCTTTCCCCCGCCGCCATCCCCTCACCAGCAGGCTCTCCACGTTGACCGGCGAGCGCGGGTCGCGGATCATGGACTCCAGCTTCCTCTGGCGGCCCTCGAGCATCCCCGCCGCCGAGTCGGGGAGGGGGGCCGCCGACATCTTCGCCGCCTGCTGCTGCTGCTGCTGCGGCTGCTGCTGCTGCTGGCTCATCCTGCCGGGGCTCGCCCAGCGGCGGCGGCGGGACGCCTCCCCTCTCGCTGCCGGGGAGGAGGAAGAGGAGGAGGAGGAGACGGCGAGGGGTCGCTCCGGGGCCTAGCGCGGCGCGGTTGGGCCGCCCCGCGGCCGCCCGGCCATGAAGGAAGCCGGGAGGGGAAGGGAAGGAAGGGAGAAGCGGGGCGAGCGGCTCCCTTCTTCCCGCCGCTTAGCGCTGGGGCTGCCTCCCCTGAGCCGCTCCCGCTCCCTCCGAGCCGCCCTCGCCGCTCAGTCCATGCTGAGGCGGCCGGCGCTGCCCCTTCTTCCCCTTCTTCCCCTGCCGCCGCGCCCGCCCCCGGCCCGGCCCCGTGAGGCGGCCTCCATTACCCACAAGGCTCCGCTGCCGGCGACCGCCTTGCTGGGGGCTCGCTCCCCGGCCCTGCGGGGACGGGGGCTCGTCGTCGCTGTCCCTTGTTCCTCAGGGGGCTCCCAGCGAGGGGACCCCGGGCCCGGAGGCTGTGGGGACGTGGGGTGGGGTGGGGGGTCAGAGCTTTTCGTGGGTGCGATGAGAAAAATGGGGGGAAAAAGGGTTGAGCTGAGGGGGTGAGGAGGAGGTGGGCTGCGGGGTGTGGTGGGGAAGGGGCATGTAGTCGCAAAACTTGGAAGAAAAAATATGAAACCCTGAAGAATTAAAAGACTTTCATGTGGATTCCGGCTCTGTGTGCTTATTGGCGCGGTGCACGAACCTACAGACAGCAGGCAGAGCTCGTGCCTTGCAAAGGGGGAAAGGGCCACGCTGTCCTGTTGGCTTGCTGATAGCTGGATGGCAGCGGGCTGATGTCAGAAAAACGGGCAAATGCTTTGGCTTGAAAGGAAGAAGAGATGGATTCAAAGAGAAGTAAATACGTGACTCACTCGCGTGGTTTGGAGTGAGATCACCCCGTGCCGCGTTCTGAGTCAGGACCCTGGAGCCCAGCAGCCCCCGGTTCCAGGGGGGTTCAGGTCTGGGTGTCTGGTAGCCCCAGCCTCAGCGGCAGGCTGCGCTGGGCAGTCAGCTGGGTCAAAGTCCCTGAATCGCATCTGTGCATGTCAAACTCACATTTCTTTCACTGAAATTCCTTCAGGAGTTTGGGTTTTCTGAAGGAATCAGTGAAAATACGTTTGGGAGATGTTCTTTCATTTATTTTGTAGGGCTACCTCATCCCCGAAACAGATTAGGACCCACTTCGCTGTAACATGCGCCCCAAAAACTCACATAATTTGCTCGAGCAGTTTACGTGGACACAAGATAAAAGATGTAGGTCCAAGGGATTCCACCAGGATTAGGATGTGGATGCTGGTAGCAGTGTGAAGTTACATGAGCTAGCACTTCAGCCCTTAGAAGCTCTAAATTACTTAAACATAATTTCTTCCCATATGGCCTACTTGTAAGTGAGTAGGCTAATTTCTTGTAAGCGGCAGAGCAGAAATATGTATCTTTGCTTTTTTTTAAAGAGATTTAAATAGGTTGGGACAAAAGACCAAATGTGGGCAACATATTTCCAGTGATCAACATGCTGGGTTTTGTTAATGTCAACAGGAATCTTTGGGGTGATTTCAGTGAGCTTTGAGTCAAGCACCAGGTAATTTGAAGATATCAGTTTCCCATTGACTGTAGGCAAGCTGTGTCTCTTTCCTCATTTTTTTAATCTATAAGGTTTGTCAAAACTAATCTGTACTTTATCTAGCTCATATGATTTATGGACATTATTGTCCAAATGACCGTAACAAAGAAATTCTTAAATAAGCGTAACAGCCCTTTTTGCATACAAAAAAAAAAAAAAAAGTGCGATTGCAACTTCAAAAGTGAGTGTGTAGAAACAGTCCCTTCTTGAAATTCTTGCCCAATAGATCTATTCCTCCAGCCTTCAGGACATAGTTGCTTACTGACGAAACAAGTTTTACTCTGTTAATGTTAGAGAGACAAATTTACAATGGCAGCATCAGCTGAATTCCTTTGTACGACAAATCCTCAACAAAATCATCAGCTCAGTTCTAACAGCAAGATCTTTATTACTGGTTATAAATGATTAAGTGGCAGAAAGAGCACTTTGAAAGTCAGATCCTGCTCTCAGTTTGTAGGCTTGGTATTTGGGAAAACACTGTTTTAACATGTTAGTTGAGCAAATTGATACGGGTGTCCTAAAGGAAAAATACCACCACCTTGTGTGGTGTTTTTGCAATTCTACCTTTTCTGTCTATAGTACCATATATCTCATAGGATAACACCTATCCCTGATAGCATTTAAGGAAGAACTGGCTTTATTTAGTCCATGCACAATGGTTCTGAAGTCTGCTGCAGTGAATTGTCAACTGTTACTTAACCATGTTTTGCAAGGCAAAGCCAAAGACTCCCAGGGTGCTCTGAAAGCAGACTGCAGCTGTAAGCATGTGAATCCACAGCTGGAGCCTTCTCTCTCTCTCTCCTCCCTGGGATGCCATTTAACTCTTTAGGTGTCTAAATCCAAATATCTCTTAGGTGTCCTGAAGCACTCATGAGTTTGCTGTTGACCATTTTCAGAAGTCTGTGTTTTTATAAGCAAATTCGTAAGAAGCTGGTAAGCTGGACATTGATCAGCTTCAGTGCCTCGTGAAAAGCAATTTTTAATCCCCCAGTACAGCCCCTGTAGGAGTGTCACACACTTTTAATCCACAGGGCTGTGGATTAGGAGTCACCAGCTTCAGATGTGAGGATGGTTAAATGTTGGAACAGACTTCCTAGGGAGGTGGTTGATGCCCCATGCCTGTCAGTGTTCAAGAGCCATTTGGACAATGCCCTCAGTAATATGCTTTAAGTTTTGGTTATCTCTGAAGTGGTCAGGCAGTTGGACTCCATGATCTTTGAAGGTCCCTTCCAATTGAACTATTCCATTCCATTCCAGATTGTTCCTTCAGGGTACTTACAGAGGGATCAGGGCCTCTCAGGAAGACAAGGAATTTGAATCTGGACCTCAGACATGCTTTACCTACCAGCTATTGCAAAAGAGGAGAAAGGAGACAAGCCATTCACGTGTGCATCAGCTTTAGGAGAATGGGCTGGTCTGTTCTTAGCACTTTCAGCTGGCTTCTTACGGCTTTTGTGAGTCTTCTTCCTAGGCTTCCTCTCTCTACCATCCATGCAGAAAGAGCATAAGAGCACTGTGGAGGGGGGAGTAGATTCAGCTTATTGATAAGGTGCCAAAAAATTAGATGTAACACCTCATGTGGTTGGGTTTTACATATGAGTTGCCAATGATCTCACATAATACTTCTGTGTAGAGATGTTAGTGGACTCTCATCACAGAATCAAAGAATGCTCTGGGTTGAAAGGGACTCTTAAAGATCACCTGGTGCATCTGCATGGGAAGAGACATCTTCCTCTGGATCAGGTTGCCCAAAGCCCCATCCCACCCAACTTTGAACACTTCCAGGGATGGAACATCCACAGCTTCTCTGGGCAGCCTGTTCCAGAGCCTCACCACCCTCATCATTGTGACAACAGAGTAAGAAGGACAGTAAAACAAATAGTCCAGCATGTACACGGTCTTTGAAATCTGCCGAGCCTAAGCTCTGACAAACTGCTACAGGCAAAGGTATGCAGCTGTCAGCCCTCCCCTTTTGGGAGCCCAAGACACTGCTCTGACAGCTTGAACATCGCAGTCAGTTGTCGTGACGGAAATAGGGCAAGAGGCCATGTTTTAGGTAATGAGGTCTTGGGACATTAGAGGTTACAGCTAAAGATTGTCATCCCGCCTCCAGAAAACGATCTACATTGATTTCACAAGCATAACAGGTGCTTTATTTTTAGATTCATAGATATGAAATAGGGAAGGAAAGGAATATACATTTTGTTTGTTTTAATTTATTTTTATTTTTCCTTTCTCACATGGTAGTGTTTAATCGGTCTAAGGATTAAAAATTTATTTCTTCTGGATTAAAAATTAAGCCTTTTTTCATGATTTCAGGTTAATGAAAACAGACGGTAAGGAAGGTACATGACTTTGTATCTGGGAAATGTAAGAGGACATGTTTTAAGGGAGTTGTAAAGTTAAATAGTCAGCCACAGTCATCATCGCTGTTGATTTTCTGATTCCACTGTTGTCTTGGTGCAAATATTTTAGTTATGCAAAGTACACACACAGAAAAAGCATTTTTTAAATGTTCTTTTTCTTTTAGTTCATGATACAGCCTCTGTTGAATTGCAACTAGCAGCTTTAAATACAAGCAGCTTTTCAAAACCGATGCATTTCCAAACCAGCCCTCAGTAAGAATGACACCACCACATCAATCACTGGCACAGGCCAGCTATAAAATTACATAACCACTCAGCCATCTGTATAATTAAATGCAAACCAAAGTAATCAAGCAAATGTTAAAGAAAATATCTTCATTTTGTAAACTTTATAGGTGAAGGCCTACATCTGCTGATTCTGATTGGGAAGAAATGTATGTCTCTGACAAATATGCCTTATTATAGCTTTCCACTCTTTCAAACAGCATAGGCTGCTAGCAGATAAATGAAGAAATATTATTTGGTACTGTCTGCTCTCTAGAAGTCAGTTATCTAAATCACAAATACCAACAGATCAGGTAAAGGAGGTGTGAAAGAAAAGG
Organism: Cygnus atratus; assembly: GCF_013377495.2. NCBI lineage: Eukaryota > Metazoa > Chordata > Aves > Anseriformes > Anatidae > Cygnus > Cygnus atratus. Next base: position 15,222,778 of record NC_066364.1, on the reverse strand, counting down.
TAAAGTGGCTGTGTAAGGACTGGGTGTGTCCTGATAATGCAGGACATTGCCTCTGCCTCTCTGATTTCATGTGTTACATAATTTTCCCCAGCTAGCTACGGTGGCTTTCGTTAATAAGGTAGTTTTGTAGTCTCTTGGATGCATCGGGAAGACCAAAGTGAAACTGTGAATGTAGGTTAATTGAAATGCTTATGTGATGTTGATGTGCTAGATTCTGTGCTGCAGATCTCGGGAGGAAACATGTAGTAAGCATAATTTGGAAAGCAAGGACAAAGTGTCCTGAAGATTTCTTTTGCTGCTTTCTACATTTAGCCTAAAGTTTGGAGCTCTACAGCCCGTAGACATGAGTCACAGCAGTTCAAGGGGCTGCGCTGATTTATGAAATCCTCCCCATTGTGCTGTCAGTAGGCTGCTCATGGTACACTAGAGCTGAGGAGCATTTCTGCTATTCTTATTTCTGCTGCATGCATCATCTCTGGTGTGTCCCTTGTGTGACACATTGTAAAGGCTGCAAAACTGGAAGCCTGCACAGTGCAAAGCTGCTGGTCCCTCAGAAGTGCTGGCCATGGCTTCTCAAAGGTGTTTCAGCCTGCTTTTAATTCTGATGAGGAGACAAAGAGGATCAATTCACTCCTGCCACTTGCATGCCTGTAATACTTGCCTCTTCTAGTGAACACATACCAATATGAATATAAGCATTTTTGATAATTTATACTGGATTTCACATCAAACATTTAAATATCTGCCTCCCAAAATGGAACCCAAAGTCCAGAGTTGGGCAAATAGGCTGCTTATATAAAGCAAGAGGAGAATCAGACAGTTAGTAAGCAAACTTAGCTAGACAATAATTGAGAAGACTATATTTGGATTGCAGTCTTGGGTTTTGGTGTAAAATCCATTGTAGTCATGTAAATCCTTCCTCTGATCTGGCTTTTAGCCATGAGTATGCAGCAAATGGCGTGGAGAGACAGTAAAACCCTGGGCAACAAACACTCCCGGCTATTAGGGTGAAATGCCAGTGGAAGATGACTCGTATATAAGAGGCTAAATAAAGATGAGTATTGCTGCAGTTCTGTGTGCATCTCTGAATGCCCACATTATGTATCTCCATACTAGCACTGTCATTCCTACGATCTGTTTTTCATCAGGACTTAGCTACTGTGAATTGTGGGGAAAACAAGCCAGTCTAGCTGATGCTGGGGGGTAAACAACTATGGTTGCTGTGCCTGCTCTTGGGCAGCTTGCAGAGGTCGTAAAATAGGAATAAAAACAGTCATGAGCATACTAGTGAAGACATAGCTTTGCAGATAAAAGTTTACATGCTTGGAGAACTTGTGTCATTTTGTATTTAAACAACAGCAGAGTCAAGCAGAAAAGTCACAACAGCATAGGGAAGGAGGGAAAGAGAAGTAGAATAACCAGATACAGCCAGTTTGCTTATTTTCTCATTTTGTCCAACAAGAAGGACAGTCTTGTTTAAGAACTGGAACGCTGCAATTGAGGGCTACAAGGGGAGGGGGAGATTGCAAAGAGCTGCCTTTGAGAAACAGCCACAAACAGGCTGAAAGCTTGTGGGTAAAAATTAAGGACCGGACTGACGAAGGACACCTTGTGGTTGGGGCCTACTACAGGCCACCCGATCAAGAGGAGTCTGTTGATGAGGCCTTCCTGCTTCAGCTATAGGAAGCATTATGCTCACAGGCTCTCATCCTGATGGGGGACTTCAACCACCTGGATGTCTGCTGGAAAAGCCACACAGCAGGCTGTGAGCAACCCAGGAGTCCAGGTATTAGACAAACCAACCAGAGGAGAAGCGTTACTGGACCTGGTGCTCACTAATGCGGATGAACTCATTAAAGAGGTAGGATAGGAGATAGGAGAGCAAGATGGGAGGCAGTCTGGGCTGTAGAAACCATGCTCTGGTTGAGTTCCTGGTCTTGAGGAATATGGGCCTGGCAAAGAGCAAAGTCAGGACCCTGAAGTTTAGAAGAGCGAAATTCCAGCTGCTTAAAGAATTTGTGGATGAGATTCCCTGGAACACTGTCCTTAGGGACAGAGGAACTGATCAGAGCTGGCAATTCTTTAAGGACACTTTCTTAGCACACAAGAGCTCTCCATCCCCGTGCGTTAAGAAATCAAGTAGGGAAAGCAAGAAGCCAGGATGGCTGAGCAAGGACCTGCTGGTCAAACTGAGGTGCAAGAGCGAAATGCACAGGCAGTGGAAGCAGGGACACATGGCCTGGGCAGAGAACAGGGATGCTGTCTGGATGTGCAGGGATGGGATCAGGAAAGTGAAGGCACAGATGGAACTGAGCTTGGCAAGGGATGCAAAGAATAACAAGAAGGGATTCTCTGGGTACATTGGCCAGAAAAGAAAGGACAAGGAGACCCTATTCCCTCTGATAAGTGAGAAGGAAGAGCTGGTAACGACAGGCATGGAGAAGGCTGAGGCACTCAACAACTTTTTTGCCTCAGCCTTCACTGCCAGTCGGGCTTCCCGTATCTCTTGTTTCCCTGAACCTGTAGATGATGGCTGGGGGAGCAAAGTCCCTCCCACTGTAGGCAAAGAGTAGGTTTGAGAGCACCCGATGAAACCAAACAGGTACTAGTGTAGATATAAAATAATGGGGGGGAAGTGCCGCTCATTTACCATGTCTTCAATAAAATAATTTGATATGGTAAAGCTGGAGATTATATGAATTGATAAGGGAACTTTTCATGTACATTCTCTATAGGAGACCATCCATAAAATATTCCTGAAGGTAACATGCTATTCTAGAACTACGAAGAACTGACTGTAGACAGAAATGCCTTATGGGGTGAAATAGGAGGGTTTTTGTGGAATCATTGAAAGTTCACATTGGTCGGAATTAAAAGGACCAGTCTTGGTCAGACTTGTTAAACATTTTTGAGTTAATCTTTTTGTTTAACAGCATGAAATCAAGGAGTGCGCTGATGATCTTGGCTATTTGCACAAAGTCATAAGGCAGCACCAACAGAGGGTCGAGGGCTGGGATATTGCTTGGGAGAACTGGATCATCTCAGTGGTGGGAATGACAGAAATGGGATGTAATTAAATAAGACAGTCTGTAGTGGGATGTGCTCTTTGGGAGTAGTAAGAAATTCTGTTATAAGGTGGGAACTTATCATTTGAAAACAGCTGAGGAGAAAGACCTCAGGCTGTGTTAGTTGGTAGCACTGTGGAATTAAAATGCGTAAGTGGTACTCTAAAATTTAACAGATACTCTAGTAAGATAGGGTAAGGCCAAGATGAAGTAAAACCACCACGGGGACATAAATAGCTCCATTCATCTGTGTCAAATGAGAGGAACTGAAATGGGAAATTGGGCAGAGGTAAAGGACCAAGGGAGCCTGTTTTGTATGAGGTGACTATGAAGTGCAGCATATGGGTGACTGAGAGTATGGTGGTCTCTGTAGGTACACCAACGAAGTCAACGCCAAGGAGCCTAAGAGCTGTTTAAGTTACAGGGCAATGCTGACAGACGAACATATGCATGTAAACTGGCTACAAACAGATTTAGATTGGAAATAAGAACCTCCTAGCTATGAGCAATGAGGTTTTAGTACTGCCTTCATCCGAGTGAAGCAGCAGGAAAGTAATTGCGTTCGGCAGGAGCAGTACGTTTCTGAAGGGTTGTGTGATGTGACTGGAAGGGCAGGGGCTGGGGTCGGGAGCCCTCCAAGTCGCTCTCAGCTATTTGTTTCTGTAGCTGTAGTCCTAACAGCTGGTAAAAAGAGTAGTAAGGCCTGGATGAAAGTGAAACTAAACGATATCACAACCACTCAAAGACTTTGTGAAGATGGCATTTTTGTTCGAAAGCCACAATGAATATAACAAAACCAGCATGGTTTGGCTGGAACCAAACTGACTGTTTTCCATGCTGAAGGAAAATAACCTGGGGGGATTTCTTTGCACAGACCAAAGTTCTGCTTGAGCAATGCAGACCATTTGCTCTGGATGCTTGAAAGAAGAGTGACAATGGCTTTTTATCTCATAGCGCAAAGATACTCGGGATAAGGAAATCCTACTTGTGGCCAAGGGAATTTGAAGCAGAACCCTATTCTTTAGGAAGTTGCCCAAAGACTGAGGATCCCTGGAGTGGAAGAACGGGGAAATTCTTCATGCTGGAGCTGTTCCCCTGCACAAAGGCACCAAGTTCATGGTGTCGGTGAGGAGGAGCACAAGAATGGTGGCTTCCCACCCTGTGAAACATCAGGGCGGGAGCGGGAAGGATTGGGTGTACCCTGCCTCAGGACACCCTGTGCGGAGGGGGCTCTGCTACCTACAGAAATGCTCTGATCAGTGAACTCGTGGTAACTGAGGACTTTCCTCCAAGAGAGGTCACCTCCTCCTTTTTTTTGTTTATTTATTTTTTTTTCCAGACAAAACCATTCAGCAAACTCAAAGCAAATAGTTTAGGCATGATTGAAACCACATTTTCCAGGGAATTAGCTATTAAAATAAATAAATAAATCATCCAAACTCTTAACTATTACCACTTTTAAACTCTATGCTGCTTCTTTTGCACCTAAATTAAAATGCATTTTTAAATCTTTTTTAAGCGTAAGAATTTGACCTTTCTACCCAGCCAGGGCTATAAATTAGGGTTCATTAATAATGCTGTTCTACTGGGGCACAACACCTATTATATTGCTTACAACTAATGCTTAGTTCTTCAGCTTACCAATTTTTTCCCCTCTTTGCAGCCCCTTTCATCTGGTCTGGTCCAACAGCTTGTCCCTGGAGGAGGGGAAATGGTATTAAATTCAGTATTAAATTGCCACCATTTTTGGATCAACTAATTTAAAACTAATAAAAGGAAGTATCTTTGTCACTGCTACTTGTTCAGTAGTTTAAGTAGTTTGTGCTATGCCACAACACACAAGTAAAAACATAGGAAACAAAATAAATAAATAAATATCTAGCAGGAGTCGATAGGAGTGCAGGAGATGTTACAGTACGACAGAGTTCCAGGTCAGAAGCAAATGCTGGAAGTGTGACACTTCCCGAATGGAATTACGAAGAGATTTCACTTAGAAAAGGATGAAATTTGGGCTTTTCAGAATTTTCCAAGCAACTGCTCAGAACTCTCCCACAACAGGTATTGCAGGCAGCTGGGCTGCTGGAAGCCTTGGAACCTGGGATGGCAGAAAGACTTGGGTGCCTGATGTGTTGAGAGGAAAACAGCAGCTGGGCATCAGGGGGAAGCTGTTTCTTTCCACCAAATTAGAATTTCACAGTAGAAAACTGTTCAACTGGAAATTTTGTGATCTGCTGCCTTGGATCTGTGCAGCACAGCAGCATTGCATAGCATCTTCTCAGGTCAGCAGTTTCCGAATATTTTCCCTAGACTGTGGTATATACAGGATATATTCCATATATATGGTGTTTTCAACTGAAATGCTTGATGCTGAGGATTTTGCAGCTCAAAAGAAATGTTGAGCGAGGTGGTGGAGTCAGAGTGGGCTTGGACAGCCCTCTGGTGGCCTGGGGCTGGGGACGGGGCTGGCAGAGCTGGTAAAGGCATAAGAAATAGGGATCATTCCTCTCTTCCTTTACTCCAACATTTGCCTCAAAACTCCGCAGCAGTCCAAGCTGCTTAGAGGATTTATGTAACGCCGGCTATGATGACGAAAGGATGTATTTCAGTTCCTATCTGGCCACTGTAAAAAGGACATATTGGGAGATGACAGAGGGAGGAGGAAAGGGTTAAGGTTATCTCCCAGCTTTTTTAAGTGTCTGATTATTTAACCTAGAGAGGGAACAATTCTGTCATTGTGCAGGTTACTGAAGATTAATCAGATGTTGCATATTTTCCTGTCTCATAATACAAGAAAGATGGGGCACCAAAGGAAAAAAGAACAAAACATGTCTATGTAAAATTAAAACAAGGAACATTTATTTGTGCATTTGTACATTTTTGGTTCTCAATTGCAGTTGTTGGTAAAATGCTAATTTTGATCATGTGCTTGGAACATTGAATTATTTTGCAATTTAAATTCTTAGTGGTTGTGCAGTGAAGTCTGAGAGCATCGGTAAGCCCTGGAGCAGGATCCCTGAAGACAGCAGAGGCATTTCCAGAGCTGTCTTTGAGAGGATGCTCTCCTAGGGCATCTTAGGTGATGGTCCTGGCACTCCCACGGCTGCTTCAGGGTGCACAGCCTGAAGTCCTTGTTGTAGGATCAGCAGCCTGTGGAAGCTGATGAGGACTTCGGATTCATTGCAGAGCACAGCTGATAGTAATTTGCAAAGGAGATCAAGGTAGTCACCCCTATTTTGTAAATGGGCACAGAACAGAGAAACCTGCCTGGTGGCAGGGCGACATGGTGGTGGTAGGATGTGCAGATGTGGTTGGATGCGCAGGTGCATGTGTAAGTGAAACTGTCCCTAGAGAACCCAACACTGAGGTTCTCTCTGCCTGGAAACAGAATACCCAAATCTCATCCGCCTGATGATCACAGCTGTGAATCTCAGTAATTCTTCTGCTAACACTATTACCATTGTGAATCCATTGTTACTTTTAAAATGTGAATTACCTATACAAAATATAGAAGTGTAACAATTCAGTTCCATGTATAATTTATACAGCTTACTCATACCCACTTAAAGCCATCATTTGGTGTCAATGAAGCACACTGCTGAATATTCCTGATCAGAAGCAATTAATTGACTGAATAGACACCATTCTGATCAATTTTTGATTTCAAAGGTGGTAAAAGCTTTTCGGGTATTGTTCGGATTTATGATTTTTTTTTTCCTTTACAGCTATACCATTTTCTCTTCAAAATACCACTACAGTTTAGCAGATTCCCCTTCTTATCCCACAACGATAGTTCCCCCTTGTCACTTTTAGCAAGAGTCCGGTGAAGGCAGGCATGGAGCCAGCTGAGGGAGCATAAATGCATGAGAAGTTTGCAGGCAACCTCTATGTAAACAGTTTTTGTTTTCTTGTTTTCATTTCCAGGCAACAGATTCTCAGCGAGACATCCATAGCACACAGAGTATCTGGACAGCTGTCTGACCCCTTCTATCCAGATTGTAACCGTCTGTATTTTCTCTGGGTATAAAAGAACAGTATTTTCAGATTGGCAATAAAAGATATTTTCATTTGTAAGATGCTTGCTTTTAAGATTCTATGAAACAATCATTTAATGTCACAAATTTAATTCCTTCTTGAAAAGAAGTCTGATTCCTGAGCTTAAATCTGCAGTAGATTTTTTAATAGAGTCTAGAGTCTTTCAGACTGGAAACCAACCAAACAAAAATAATTATAAGTAGTCAATAAATGTAGAGTAATCCATCATTTTCTTTTGTGCTACTCACTGGCTGAGGGCTGTCAGTGCTTATGACACTTTCCAAACAAATCAAATCCACTGATCTGTGCATTGGGACTGCTGACATACGTGTCAGATTTGGTAACTGAAACACTATATTTGTATTTATCCCTTTATTCATCTCCTTAAGAAAAAATCTGAAATTAGGAAATGTTTAAGCTCAAGAGAGGTAATGCTAATGTCTTCACAGTATTTTCTTTTACTTCGAACCTCTAGCCACAGGTAGAATTCATCCCACAGGCCTAGAGGCAGATCTCTGCATTTCTCTCATGAATACTTGCCCAGGATGGGATCATTTTATATCATTTCACAGGTGTTTGTTTTACCTTCAGCCAGATAAGGACAGAAATCATCAGCTCGGAGAGCCTCTCCCCACCTTGAGTGCCTTGCTCATGTTGCTGGGCAGTTGAGGTCAAATCTGGCTCCAAGGGGAGTTTTGCCACAAGACTTTGTCTCTTACACAAAACAAAATAAAGCATTCACAAAATGAATCCTTAACAATTTATGGAGAGCAGCATTATAAAGGAAATCACAGTTCTCTGTTCCAGGCTACGGATTCTGTGCAACCTGCTTTAGTGTAAAGGGCAGAGGCAGCACATGAACGTCGTCCCCTTCTTTTCTGAGGTGTCAGGGGAGAGGAAGTTCTGCTTCCACGAATAACCACTGGGAAGTTTGCTTTGATCCTTGCACACCCAGAAAAATAGTAGTGCCTGGTGTTACTCGGAGTACTTTCATATGGTCAGGAAAATATCTTCTGAATGCTCATGGTTCTTGCCAGGGAAAACAGGAGTCTATTTGTTCATTCATTCATCCATTCTGCATGCAATTTATTTTTTGGGCCCTCCCATACAACAACACAGGCAGAATACAACCTAGCAGATGAGAACTTCAGAAGACCATCTCATCCCATCTTGGAAAAATATTGATCTTATCAGTAACACCATAGAGATATTTATTGTGTTCCCAGTTTCAAAATTGCTTCATGCCTTCCATAGTTCCAGACGAAAGGCTAGAATTTTACTTTTCATCTATCAGCAATATTTAGTAGGATGTTTTTCATAAAGGTACCCATTCAAGAACTTCTTTGTCAGTGCTTGTTAGGAAAACAAAGGAGTAGTTAGGTGCCTACAAGCAGCTACTGCTGCAAATAACAAAGGGAAATTTTCCGTTTGCTGATGTTTTCTTCCGAGTCCCAGCTGTCTCACAGTTATTTTGGTCATGCTAAGTCTCAGTCAGATATCTTGATCTTAAGAAAAGTCTGTATCTAGCTTCAACTTTTACTGTTAATGACTCGTATAATAAACACGGGGCCTATTGACCTCATTTTATTCCGAGTTGGCAGGTATTTGCTTCTTAGCTTGCGCTGAAAGGTTTGGGGCCATCTCTAATTCACAATCCCCTTTAAAACTTTATTATCCCAATAAATTCTGAGATGTTTTTTTTACTGGACTTTGAACTTTTCTCCTGATGGATAACTTTTATTTTCACGCTTGGAAATGAACTCTTTTAATGTTGAGGTCACAGTTTGTGCACACAAATGTTATCCTAGATTTAGAAGCCAGCAAGCCTCTCAAGAACGTGTGCCTTCTAATTAAAATCCATATAAAAAAAGATTTTCCCTTTACCAGCTTGCTGAAACTTTATATCTGATCCACTACCTTTCTACTTTTCAAGAAAAATATCATCCATTCTTGTTTCATTTTTTCCACGACATTCACTTTGGCAGCATGTTAGGGAAGCAACTACTGCTGTAACCTGCCTGTGACATTTTTGTGGCCATAGATAAAAAAAAAAAAAAATTCCTTGGAAAACAACAGCCATACTACCAAAATGGCTTGTCTGGCTGGAAAAGAACGTTGCATTATCTAAAATCAGTTCTGTATGGGATTTGCATGAGAATCTGTAAAAGAGTGAAAGCAAAGCTGTTCCAGGAATTCAAAATTCAAATAGCTTCTTGCAGATTTTTAGATTCCTACAGTTTTCATTTGAAGTGCTAATGCCAAGTCTTCCTTTTGAAGAAGGATGCCATAAAATATGAGAGGCCTAAAAAAGTCAATAAAAGGTTAACAACGTCCTGAGCTTTCATCTTTTGGATTTGCTGTTACAACTTCGAGGATTTAGTTATTGTCTCCTACAGCCTCATCCCTTACTCGAGGGGTGACTACAACCACCACCTCGTTCTTGGGGCATGCTGTGAGAAGCTGCCTGCATCCCCATGTGCTTGGAGACACAGCCACAGGCCCACAGGCCCTCAGACTTCATCAGAAGGCCCTCAGGCCATCATCAGAGGAACTTAAAGGTTGGACGTGGTGCTTAGGGACATGGTTTAGTGGGTGACATTGCTAGTAGGATGATGGTTGGACCAGATGATCTTGAAGGTCTTTTCCAACCTTAATGATTCTATGACTTACATTGAGAGAACAAGACACCTCTGTCTCTCCAGGCATCAAGATTTCCTTCCAAACACATTTCCACGTTCTTTTGCTTAAATGGGTATCACAGTCCTTCAGTAAACATCTGTGAGAGAAGCCTCGTAGAGAATTATATAAACCATACACAACCAAGTATAATTTACTTGATTTTATCCTCAATGCACGTTTCACAAATAACTGTTGGGAACCCAAACCAGCAGATTACTGCTCTGGATAAACACTTGAGCAGTTCCGTAGGTTCCAGGCCCAACACCGAGGTGATGGGACAGGCAATAGCTTGAAGCTTGCCATGAGCTCCAGCTACCCAGGACCAGCTGGGGCCTAGGAAGCAGGCCGCACTCAGCACTGAAGATTACAAGGGCTAAAGTAACTTTTGAAATCATTGTGATTTAATTATGCCTATAAATGAACTCTTTGCACACAACAAAAGATTATTCAAGATAAGGAATTTGCTATCTTTTAAGTACTTTCCAGAAGATATTAATAATTTAAAGTAATCCTCTCTCTTCTTTGCAAATTGCATTATTTAAAAACTGCAGTTCACATCTGAAAATCCCAGTAATTTCCCATCCCAAATAAGGCATGAACTGGCAACTTGTGGAGTTTGTTCCAATTACAGAGTCAGCAAAATCAGGACATTTTATAATTATAGATTTTGGCTGTTGTTCTTGCTGATTAATGCATTTAGATCCTCAGACATTCTTACTGAAGGAAAGACAAAAATGTTATTAGAGTTTTCTAATTTATTGCAGGCAGAGTCCTCAAATAATGAGGGAAATGCTTAGACATAAATATGCTGAAAATAGACACATAGGGACTCAACAAAAATATTTTATCTTAACAACCTGTCAGAAAAAATCAAGCATTATTGTACAAACTCAGAGTAAGATTCTATCACGTTTACTTTTTAGGCAAGCTTGTAACTTGCATTTAGTTTCAATAACTAAATAAGCTCAATAACTTTTCCTACAGACCAAGTCTAATCTTTCCATCAAGTTAGCTGACTTCTTGAGCCCATGCAGTACATTGCTTTCCAGTACTGCAAGTGGATAATGCTGCAAGTATTCAGATATTAACAAAAATATCTTCCAAAGTCCATTTGTTCCACTGTAGGCGCACTTATTGAAACAATCCAAAGTATTTAGGAAAACTATTCAAGCAGAACTGTCATCTTAGAGCTTCTCCCATTTCAGTGATAATCGTGCAGCTTGAAGTTAAAAAATAATTCTACAGCTCAAAAAACCTGCACAAAGGAGGAACAACGGAATCACAGATTTCTTCCAAACAAAAATCCCTAATGTTCTAATTAGATGATGTACGTTCTGCTTTTTAAAACAGCCTTAACATTTGCAAAATGCTTACCTTGTAAAAATTGATTTCCTTTCTACGTAGTTCAAAATGCTGCGTCAGCTAACAAAATCCCACCCTAACACATGGCATTCAGGGTGCCTCATTTGGTGCTGGAAATTGTTACAGATTTCATGGCAAACATTTTCCCAAGTTACTGAACAAGTCTAGGTGAATCAACACTTACACAGAGCCCTCTCACTCCGCCCAAGAAAAAAACAGAACAGCAATGCAAAAATGAAATAGCAAGTTGCCATTTGGGGAGAAGACAGACATTGAAGGAACAAGCCGATCTGGCTGTGCAAAAATTTTAACCCCCAACCCCAGCTTCACTGGAGGAGCATATTCCTCAGTTTTACTTTCTCTGATCGATATATGAAACGTCCTTTCAGTTTGCTTTATTATTGTAACAGCTCAGTCTGTTGTTTGCACTCTACAGACATGTAGAAAAAAAGGCATCCACCACAGAATCTCTGCCTTTCAGAGCTGGAAGTTGATTGAACATACACAAAATGCCAAGATTACTTTCTGACATGAATTTCTGTTTGGTGTATTTCGCAGTCTGCAAAATACAATATTTTGCAGAACTAGTGAACCTTGTAGGAAGACAGATTAACTCTCAAACTGTATTAGGCAGATTTAAGCTCTTCAGTGTCAACTGCCCTACTTTATATGCATTTCTTCAGTAGAACAAGGCAGACATTTAATTTCATAGCATGTCTAAAATTGGTGTAGAGATGCTGGTTAACACTTTCAGGGCTTTATCTGATAGATAGTTGTTGATACGGTGCAATCACGAAAACCACGAGTTTTGATTCTTTTATTTTTTAAATACCACACACAGGAAACTATGAAATACACTTTAAATGTAAAAAGAAACAAGCATATGCATGGCATTTGTACAGTTACAAGTTAATTCACTCAGAAGACTATTGGGTTGATCTTGGCTACTCACCCTGTGCCCACCAAGCCGTGCTCTCACTCCCCCTCCAAAGCAGGGCAGGGAGAAAATAAAAATAAATTAAAAAACATCTTGTGAGTTGAGATAAGGACAGAGAAATCACTCACCAGTTACCATCATAAGCAAAACAGACTCAGCTTGGGAAAGACTGATTTGTTGTCAATTAACAGGCTAGAACACTGAGAACTAAAAGCAAACTAAACCCACCTTCTCTTCAGCCCTTTTCTTCCCAGGCTCAAGTTCAATCTCAATTATTCTACTTCCATCTGGAGTGGTGCAGGCAAATGGGGGCTGCAGTCAGTTCCTGACACTTCATCTCCGCCGCTCCTTCACGGTCACTCTCTGCCCCTGCTCCCCGTGAGGTCCCTCCCACGGGATGCCGTCCTTCCCAAACTGAGCCTGCGGGGGCTGCCCACAGGCAGCAGCTCTTCAAGAACTGCTCCCACACGGCTCCGTACCACGGGGTCCATCCCCCAGGAGCAAACTGCTCCAGCACGGGTCCCCCACGGGCGGCAGCTCCCCCTAGACTCCCTGGTCCTGCGTGGGCTCCTCTCCACAGGCTGCAGCTCTGGCCAGAAGCTGCTTCTGTGTGTACTCTTCCCAAGCTGCAGCTTCCTTCAGAGCACATCCACCTGCTCCAGCACAGGCTCCTCTGCAGACTGCAGTGCGGAGAATGGCCCCAACAGGGTCCTCCACAGGCTATGGGAGGAGAGCCTGCTCCACCATGACCCTCCCTACCACCTGCAGGGTAATCTGCTCTGGTACTTGGAGCACCTCCGCCCCCTCGTTCTCTACTGACCTTGATACTGACCTTGATTTCTGGTGGGTTGTTTCAAATTTTTCTCACTCCTCTCTCACAGCTGCTGTGCAACACTTTGTATCCTTGCTTGAATGTTATGACAGAGCCACCACCAGCATCACACACACTTGCTTTCGCCAGCAGCACGTCCCTTCTGGAACACCCTGTCCCCTAAAACCAATACAAAGACCCAGCCTCGACACTCTGAAGTCTCATTTTACACATACTGAAGGTGGATAAATACAGAAGTTGGACGCATTCTAAACTCTCAAGTATTTCTTCACTAAGTTCTAAAGTATCTAACAGTACTTGCAAACTGAAGCCACAATAGGGTGTGGTAACAGGCTAGGGCTACACTATATAGAAATTCTAGACCCTAGAGTGACCAGTTTAAGTGTTTACTGTTAATTGTGTTACAGTATTGTAGTGATCTTCAGAAGCATCATCACAAGAATTAGGTCAAGCAAGGGGCAGCCAGCACTGCATTTAACAATTAAATTTTTTTTTCCATATCAGTTTTAAAATGTTAGAATTCACTCGGCGAACAAACATTAACAACTAACCATCACGTTTAATTAAACTGGCCACTTTATGTTTTATAAGCTTATTTTATTTCTTTGCTGTACAAAGGCAGAGATGCAAACCACCTCAATAAATCTACATCAGTAACTACCCAGACATGATACAGATATACAAAAAGCCCACTTATTTAACTTCAGTGTTGATACCATAGTTAATGCAGAGCTGGATGCAAACAATGCAAACAGCATCTACACAGTGTAAGGCGTAACTCTCGTAGTATTTACATCTTGTTCCTTATAGGGAAGGCTTCTGATGCATCAAGCTATTTCTTCATCTGTATTTGACGATCCTGCTTAGCAGTAGTGCAGCCTCAGAACTGAAAAGTGCATTTCTTTATTACATACATTCTCAGAAGGATTGTGGATTGTTCCAGAAACAGTTTCCAAACCTTCATTTTAGGAGTCATTATGTTTTCCATCAATTAAAGTCATTTCATAAGCTAAAAATACCACTTTCCCAAAGCTCTGTAGATCACATGCAATTATGAAAACAAAGCTCCTAAAAGCAAATCTAGGAACCGTCTTCTGACTTGGGAAGATAAAACAGTCCTGTGAAACCATTCAATCCACTGCTGTTTTAAATTAAAAACACCCCGGAGCAGTTTGGGTCGGTAAGTTCGCAGTTCCAAGAGCTTTGGAAAAACTCTATAACAGATATTTACATTCTGTATTTGATTTTGAGTTGTAATTCATCCTTTGAGCTGTAATTCATCTTCTATCTCAGTGTATATATACACATATATATATATATATATTACTTTTTTATTTTTTGGAATCTCACTCTGAAAGGGAAGTGAAAGAAGAATCTAGTTACTGTCACTGTAGGAAATATAACTGAGTCATTTCACAAGCAAAGCAGTGTTAAATGAAAGCCCAAGATTAAATAGTCAACTCTTCCTCTCTACTATGAAGTAGAATTGCTAAAAATAAACTCTTGCGTCTTCTGAGCTACTGCAGTTCCCGCCACATTTATTTTTAAACCACAACGTCCTGCAGCACCGGAGCTCTTGGCAGACTGAATTCCAGCCAGTCTTGTTCTAGGACATTAAAATACTACATCCCATCTCCTGGCTGTCCTGCTTTAAACGCGGCAATAATGAGTAAGAGCAGCTAACGTCTTGTTTGAAACGCATCTTAACTCCCACGACAACTGGTATTTCAGCCGAGCTGCTGGCCTGGACATTGAAACAGCTGAGAACTCGCACACAGTCCCATCAGCAGAGCACAGCAGAACAGTCTGCTCTGATAGGAAACCAGTAACAAGCAAAGGAAGGAAGAGGGTCGTAGAACCAGAGCAGCATGCTGTGTGTGCACGTGCCTAACCCTTTGGCCTCCTGCTGCTGTGAGGTAATGTGCCACCATAAGCTTAGCTTTCAGGCACTTCCAGTCCTCCCACGCATCCTAGCCCACTTAAACTATGCCCAGTTAACACTGTCATACCATTCTGGTAAAGTTGAGAACAAAGTTTTCTTCAAAAAAAATTACATGAGGATCAAAATGTAAGTGGGAGATGCTACCTTCACCAGGAGGAACTGATGGCTCAGTTTCAGATTTGACAGCATTCATATTTTCAAAAGTTTTGGCACCTGGCTTATCTTGTTCCACCTCACACAGATACACATCAATGGGTCCTTTTGTGCTCTTTACATGTACTTCTATGCAATCCTATAAAACAATGATTTACATATTAACCAAAAGACCAGTCTTATGCATCAGTTATCTATTTTTACACATATTTTAAAGCCAACAGGTTAAGAGCAGAACAAATACAGGAGTGACATAACTACTTAAGATTGTGTTACTAGTTCTATGTAAGTTATGAGTACGTAATAGATTTTTAGGCCAATTATTAAGTACCATTAAGGTAACTAGGTTTCATTTTTGACATGCAATGCACCTAATGAATCTTTCAGTCTTTTTACTGACCTTTTGATATATAGCCAAGATTTACCATATGCTTAGTATGAATAAGAAATAAAAACTTGACCGCCAATGCCACAGATCAGAAAACAAATCAGAGCACATAGCAGCTTTAATAGTATGGCAAAACAAATAAACCATACTACTGCTTTCCTTTAGCAGGTATCACATTGCAAGGCACAGAGTAAGTCAAATTAATGGGAAATGGCTAGAAGAGTGTTTTCTCTAAAGTACAGCCTTTCAAATCTTGCCTTCTTTTGCTTCAGAAAACCTCTGGAATCTTCACAGGATGAGACCCCGCTACTTTTACCCGTGACACCACTGGAGATACACATGGTGGATCTAAGTCTTCTGTATTGATTCATATCTCCTTTTCCTAAGATATCCTCTCCCTCCCTGTGCACCCAGCAAGGCAAATTTGAAGAAAATATAACTAAGAACATTATAAAAAATGCATACGCAAAAAGAAAAACAGAATTAAACCTCCATTATTTATCTCAAGCTTACGTCCAGTATTTCTTCTCTTTCACAGCATTACTTTATAAACAGTGGGTTCACAGTGTATGGGAGCAGATGCAGTCTAACTGGGTGCAGAGGGCAAAGCTATAGCTCTTCTGTGTGACCTGAATGGGGTGTACATGTTGTACCGTGAGGCAAGGTCATGCTACATGCCCCACCTCCATCAAAAATCCATCTTGACACGATCTACTAGAACACAAGAACTTTTTTTTTGATCATACTGTACATTTCATACTTCAATATTATAGTGACAGTAGCTGTCGACTCGTAAGACAACATTTACTTGCTGTTAGGATGATTATTAAATTAGGCTTAATATTTTGTTTGGTTAGATTTACAGCTTTTATAGATTTTACTGAAAAATATTAACAGCTGTTTGTTAGTTTCATTATTGTAATTACCAGACAAATATTACATCTGTTCCATCATTTATCACGGCTGTTCCATCATCTCTAGCAAAACTAAAGTTTAGATATGTTTATAGTTTAATAATTTAGGTAAGCAAAACAAAAATTCCTAAAAATAACCTTAGACTGTTATATCCACAGAATTACTTAGTGGAATACAAGAACAGTGAAGTACCAGTACTTGCTATACATGACAAAGAAATTGGAAGTCAGTTGCTAATCACTGTTGCAAAACCAGAACAAACAAAAATTTAATAACTTCTCTTCCCTTAAGAGGGAAAGGGAGGGAAAGTTATAAAACTTACTTCCTTAGGAATTGGTATTTCCAGTTTGGTTTCTTCTGGAGCTTTGATTGCAATCACAATCTGTTTCTGAAACGCCTGAATGCTACGGATATCTTGATATGTCACATAAGCTAGTGTATACATTGGTCAAGGATTCTGTATAGCAATTTGCTAATGGGCAGAAGCAAAGAGAATGTTAAGATACGCTGAAGCAAAATACCAAATTAAGAAAAACGGTAAATAGTTCAGCTGAGGTTATTTCAATATTAGCTTTGTAAAATTAGTTATCAGCTGACAAGTGGAGTTTTTTTTTTTGTTAGGAAAGAAAAAAACACATTCAGTATTTAAAAACACACACTTGACAAAGTTTTCATAGATGCTCTCATAAATCTATGTAGCAGATGGAATGCTGCTTTTGAGAAGCCTTTTTTTTTTTTTCTTTTGCATTAATAATACATGGAAATCGTATCCTGGAAAACAAGAAAGTTACTTTCTTATCCAAACAGGTAAGGTACAGTGATTTTTTTTTCTAGATAACATACAGGAAATGAACACATTTCTCTTCATTTGAGCACCAATCTTTAACATTCTGCCAAAAACAGTGCTAAGTGTTATTTGATTGTAACCACAGCCAAAATCCAATATTTGTCATATTAAAACTAGGAAAAAGGAACGCCCTTTCTATTATCAAATCACACCTGAAAGGTAAGACTGCATTGGAACCTCTCCCCAGAGATAGAACAGTATTAGGACATAATCAACATACCATTATATCTTCATGGCAAAAGGCCACTGGGACTCTGTTTTGGGTCCTTTTTCTTATCTCAGTAAGCAACTCAATCTCACTGGTTGGTCAAGACCTGTCCCTGAGACAACTTTACTCTATAGTGGAGAGAACAAGGTAATGGTCAGGGTACTAAGACTACTGCCCCACTTCCATTTTTCTTTTCCTCATTACCACCCCAAACGGTTCCTTATCTCAGTAATATACCGTTCCTTACTCTCACTGCCACTGGGATACTCTGCTTTTCTTTCCATGGCAGAGCATGAAAGGAATGAAGGACTTACAGTCAAACTCCAGTTCTTCCCACTCTACTTCCTCTCAATCTTCTGCAGTGGCAATGTCACACAAGTAGCACTCCCCTGAGAATGGGGTAGACTGTGCATAATACTACAGCGCACAAGTCTAGTCTATACTAATATAAAATAGCCAATGAGTTCCTTGTTGTCTCATTATCAAGTATTACGGCATACCTGTGTTATCAGCCTACACCTAATGCTAGAATGCCTGAGTGTTGGCAACCAAAACCACGAGTTAAAGTAATGCAAGAGTTAAAAGGATATTTTGCATTTTCTTTGTCATCTGTTAGATCAAATAACTGATGAGCACAATCCTTGATTAATTCATCCAGAGCTTCTTCCATGGCTGACAAGTCAGAAAGTTCATCTTTAAGGTTTTGCTGCTCTGCTGCCTTTCCAACAACTTGGTCAAGATTAGAACCTCTAGAAGAATATGAAAGTTGTCTAATATGTTTATAAAAGTAAAAGCCTGTTTACTGAATATAAAAAACACATGCTAAAATAGAAAGCAACCAGAAATTCTGGTATTCTTTACTCAGCTGAAACATGC
Source organism: Cygnus atratus (assembly GCF_013377495.2). Taxonomy (NCBI): domain Eukaryota; kingdom Metazoa; phylum Chordata; class Aves; order Anseriformes; family Anatidae; genus Cygnus; species Cygnus atratus. Next base: position 15,204,542 of record NC_066364.1, on the reverse strand, counting down.
TTCAATTTGATACTTTTTAATATAGTATGTAATTCAGACAACCTAAGGATAAAGAAAAACTTAAGATATTTCTATCTATTAAAATAATTCAATATGCTTAAAAATACTCTCAAAGTTATAAATACTAATCAACATTGCTGGGTTTCATTGCTTAGAAATTAAGAGTTTCAAAGCCCACTTACACCCACTGGATAAGATTCTTAGATCTTTTCTGAATTAAGTGAATTCCATCCAACACGTTGGTGATGTCATATACTCTTCTTTTTCGTACTCCAAGAGTTGTTGCTACTTCGTTTAAATCAAGGACACCATCTGGAGCTCTTTTGACAAGATCCATGAATTTTCGGGTCAAATAAACCAAGGATGCATCAAATCGAGGCCTTCTAACCTTCAGAGTTCCTGTAATGTTTTGATACAATATTCAGGGTAAATGACTTTGACAATATGAAGTGTTTCTTAAAAAAAAGATTAGCCATGAAGTTGCAATGAATGTAAAAGCATAAAACACTGCAATAACAAAACCTCTGGTTAACTATCGGCAGTGTTGGGGCACTGCACCAGAGAACCGCAGCTGTGTCATCTGCTCAGTGACACTGGTAAAATGGTTGTTCTTTTGGCCCAGAACAAACCAGAAGGTCCCCCAAATAACTCTCAGGCATGGTTCAGGGACTACTTCAGGCCAGTCAGTTCCAGAGCCTAAGAACTTAATGTATGAAAAAAATGCAGCTTGTACTAGCTGTCCTCAGGGCCTAAGAATTGAGGATGTCACTCTTCAATTTAATACAACAAAGATCTACTGATACCAGGCCACCATAGGTTTAAGAGACACCTGTGCTATATAAATCCAGTACCAGCATAGTCTCAGAAACAGCAGAAGAGTTACCGATGAACAGTTTTGTTAACTTTAGATTATTTACATGTGCCTGACCAATCATTTATTTTAAAGCACAAAAAAGTAGTACATCTAAAAATTCTAATGCTGGCCAATATGACTGTCAAATCCTGCTGTTATTTGTGCCTTGTCCTGCAAAGCAAGCCTGATAATTCCTGTGTAATCAAACTGTGCCACTGAATAATTCTCCAGTCTAATCTTTCAAGAGAATGTGGGTACATATGGAAGGAAACTTCCTTAGCAAACGCTACTTCAAACTTCATATTTTTCCCCAGATGAAGAATGTGCACTTTTATTCATAACTCTCCACTCTCATTCTATGGCTACAGGATTGTCTGTTCTTTAACCTGAGGTGAAAAGTTCAAGAACCCACTACCTAGTTTTGAATAGCGCTACCACCGGAGTTGGACTCGACAATCCTTATGGGTCCCTTCCAACTCGGGACATTCTATGATTCTACCGTAAGATGTGGGAGACTATTCAACTGGTGAGAAAAAAAAAAAAACAACCAACTCAAATTCACTAAAGCTTGTATTTACGTTTATTAACACCAGCTGAAAAATAATGCTTGCCAGCACAATGTCCCAGTTGTCTCTAAGTCACTTTTTCTGTAAATCCATTTTCTTGATAGCAGCAGTGATTTATACTTGGAGCAAATAGAAAGAGGAGAGGGAAAACCATGAAAAATGCATTGCTTTGTGTTTGCTAGTTCATTTAGTATGCAGCATTCCTCTTGTTCTGCCTATATTAGACACACAATGATTTCTCATTTGTTTACTACATGCATTGTTGTAAAAAAAGCATTAAATATTTCAAGGATAACCTTTACACATGGAATGCAGAAACTTACTTCTTACAAACTGCACGTCATCGTCCAGATTCAAGTTGAGCATTGGTGGCTGGGGAAAAAAGTGAAAATATAACTGACATAAAATACCATGGAAGTTTTCAGGGAGAAAACCCCGACCCAACTCTGGATGCTACAGCAATGAGAGTGCCAACAACTCAACAGATATTACAGTGAAAGAATCTCCTTGGATAGAAGGGAGACACGCTCATTAATACCCATCAGAAATTTCACCTCAATCAGAGCAGATTTCCCTCTTTCTTGGAAAGCTAGAAACGCTGGGCACCTCATTATACTGCTTGCCTACCCTTGTGGTGAAGAAGTTTACATCAATCTGCAACCTCTCCTGCTTGTTCTGCTTCAATTTATGGCTCTTTTCTTTCAGCCTGTCATCAAACACTGCTGTGAAGTGTCTGGCTCCTGCTTCTTGATAACTTCCTTGCACGTGCTAGTGGGCAGCTACGGCTTAAAACACTCCCTCAGCTTCTCCTCACAGATATATCCCCATACCCACTGACCACTTTTGACCCATCTCTGCTGGTTGCACTTAAGTTTATCAACATCCTTCCTGTAATGGTCAGCCCCAAATAGGATGCAGCATTCCAGGAGCAGTTCAATACTTGCCAAATAAAGGAGAATTACTTTATTTGATCTGTTGGCTATGCTCTTGCTAATAAGCCTCATATGCCTTGATGCCAGGGCACATTGTTAGCTCATGTTTAGCCCACTCTCCCTAAGGACCCTCGGGTCCTTTCAGGGGGGGTGCTTTCCCAGCATCTCAGCTCCCAGCCTGTATGATGGCAAGTTACAGTCCCAGATGCAGGATTTCAAACCTTAATTTTCAGCCACCTTGTCTGTCAGATTCCTGATGATCCATTCTTCCTGCCTATACCTTTACGCCCATAGTACCCTCCCCTCCCCATGTGCTGTCATTAACATCATAGGAGTGTATCCTATGTCCTCCTTCAGCTCACCGATATTTAATAGGACAGAACCCTGGACAAACCCAGTCCTGGGGTCTGTCCAGACAGGTCCCAGGTCCCTAAGGAGCTCTGCCTGTAATCCACTTTCATGTAAAATACGAGTCATTGACCATTCCTCTTTGGGCCTAAGAAACCAGTCAGTTTTGCACTCAACTACTATCTGTAATATTCCAATTAAATGATAGAATGCTGCTGGAGACTGTTTCAAACAGGCTGCTAACATTAATGCAAATGACATCTATGGCTTTGGATCTGCAATCCAGTCACTTCATCACTGAAGTGAATCTGTTCGCAAGAACAGTCCATCAGCTATCCCCAACCACCTTTGCTTTCTTCCACGACCTCTCAATGATCAGACAGCAATCTCACAATGCCATCAGCCAGCTCTCTCAGACTCCCCCTGGACCCCATTAGGTCCTATGGTCTCAGACAGGTTGAGATTTCTCAAGAGATTCCTAGCTTGGTACTTTTGCATCGCAAGTTACTCCTCTCCTCCCTGAGCCCTATCTCTCAGGCACAAGCCTCAGAGACATTGAACTCTAAAGATACAAGCAAGCAAGCAGAGCACTTCATCCCCATCTATGTCTGCTTTCACTAAATCACTTCTCCCCTTTAGCAGGGAGTTCTCATTTTTCTTCCCTCCTTCAGCCTTAACTGAGGATGTAAAAATAAAAGTCCTTATCACCCTTGACACACTGAGGGATGTCCTTGCAGACCTCCACCCCTCCAGCTCCCCCACCTTTCACTTGGATTTGCGGCCAACACTTTTTAACTCCAATCACCATCAGTTCCTCTAATAAGGAGAAACTTCAAACCATCAGGGAAAAAAATGGGTATCAACATCTTCACAGCTTTAAGCCACTACTACCAAACAACACTTAGCTCAAGGTTAATAAAAAATGAACACTTTAAACCACGTTTCAGAGAATTAAGAGATTTATTTTCAATTAGGAACACATTTCAGAGCATTAAGAGATTTGTTTTTAATTAGCAACACCACAGCAGTGCTGAAAGCAGTAGAGCAAGGTGCATACGTGATTAACCGAACTTCACAGCCGCTCAGCGAGGAACAAAACACACACTTGCAGTCCGATAGCTGTTCCCCAAAGCACCTATAACCCACTTCGGTGGGCTGGCAGGTCGCAGCTAGCCCTGCTACGAAGCCGTCCCTCCGCAGCCGCTCCAGGCAGCCGCAAGCCCGGCTGGGCTCCCCCCCCCGGCTCTGCTGCCCGCCGCCCTCCTGCCGGAGCCCTCCCCGGCGTCCCCTCGGGCTCTCCGGCGGGGTAAGCCAGGCGCTGCGTCCCCGTCCCGCCCTCGGGCAGCGCCTCCCTCTCCCGCCCGCCGTGTACCTCACTCACACGCAGCGTGTCCGGCCGCAGCGGCCTCAAGCGCTCCCACTGGCCAGGGGCGGCCATTTTGTGACCCCCGCCCTCCATTACCCATCGGCCCCTGCAGGCGCCGGCGCCCCGCCCTGCCGGGCCGTACAGAGGGGGGGAGCCGTTCTCTGAGGGGCGGCCATGGCGGTGGCGCTGAGGCGGTTTATTTACGGGTGGTTTATGGGTGAGAGGCTAGGTTTAGCTCCTCTAGGGCCAGAGTGGAGTCTGCGATTGTTGCTTGCCCGAAACAAGTCTGTTTACATCCCAGCTAGAGGTCCCAAATCCTTAGTCCAGTGCTCCTGCCCGTTCTTCACCTCTCTGATAACCTTTAGCAAGTGTTGACTGCTTCCTTGTCAGCATCAGTAGTGATCACAAACATTCTGATTTAGTAGCTAACTTCTGTTTGTCAGACAAAAACATTTCGACAAAAACATTTCGACATAACTCTTTGTTGAATTATTGATCTGATTGATGTTGGTGCCATTTAGCTGCCCTGTACCATACAGTACAACAAATAGTCATGAAATTCCTTCCATAAAAGCTTTCTGAACCGTTGTGCTTCCTTGACTACCCAGTAGGTGACACTTTAAGGCGCTCCCCCTTCACTATGCTCAAGGAAGGTGCTGTGGACAAATGTAAATTTCATTGAACGTTGTGTAAAAAGACTAGTCTGGTATGAGGAAGTCAAAGCTGTGAAGGTTTTAATTCATCTTCTAATGTGCCAGCCTGGGCAGGTCAAGAAAAACTCTCTTATCTTGAAAAGATACTGAATGCATTTTCATTTACTAGTGGTTTCATATCTCTTCAGGTTAGACATTCCTCTGGAGAAGCTAGTGTCACCACTGATAAAGCTGCTGCCTTGATGGCGTTTGCTTCTTGGTAACTTATTTTCAATCAGTTACTTCTGCAGTAATAATTGTCTTTGTAAATGTGTGTAGAACCAAGGTGGGTTGTTCTCATGCTCCAATCAATTTATAAGAAAAAAATGGTGAAAAATATACACTGGCAAGTATAGCTCTTCAAAGGCATGATGTCTATATAACAGGAGACATGAAGCCTTAAGTTGTGCAGTTAAAGATGTGCAAACGTTGCCTGTCAGTATTCCAAGGAGAGCTTAGACTGGTACAAATGCAAAAGATCTTCCTGTCATGGAAGCAACAACATATCACTGAAAGGTAAAAACACTCATTTTTATATGAGCAACCATAATGCTTCCTAACTCCTTGGTGGTGATAGATGTAGGCCAATAAGGAATCAACATTTTTCCCCCTTTGCTGTATTCTTAGCTGGACACATACTTTACCATTGTAATCCCACTGTTATAAGACAGGTTTTTTTTGTTTGTTTGTTTTTTTTCCAGCTGTAACGGAAAAAGGGTTTGGAGCAGATGTCTTGGGCCACTTCAGCTTGGGGTGATGCAAGGAATGTACCATGCAGTATAAAAATCATTGACGAGGATTTTGATGATTGTTGGGTGTTCAGATATTAGCAGGGAGGCTAACTGCTCATAATTTGAGCATTTAGGTATATGAATTTCTGTATTAACCCACACGGAAAACACTGCATCAACATTTAACAATGCTGTTGTTCTAGCCAGTCATAAGATGAAATTCTGTATTTTCTTATGCTCCTCAATCCCTGGCTGGTGGAAACAGCAGAGCAAAGAAAAGCCCCATGTGGCTTCAGATTCAGGAAGGTTTTTCTGCATTTACATTAAAAGTATAATGCTTAATCCTTTTTTAAAAGGAAAATGAGATTTTGAAGGAACTGACTTAGGAATTTAGGCAGTGGCATTCTATTGATCAGAGTTTGATTCTAGTGTGTTTCTATTTACATTTTATAAAGCTGAATTAAAATGTTTCCCACATTAATTTTTTATGCTCTTGCAAATGAAAATGTAAATTTTACCCCATTTACTGTTATCTTATTCTATATAATAATGACTGTGCAGTTTGTTTTTAAATATCTCTAAGCATTAATCACACTAGTAATGATGCTTAAAATTATTATTATTATTATTTTTAATCTGAAATCATGTTTTCATCGATTGAATTGATTTTCGATCTGCCACCAGAGGGCAATAATTCCATTTACTAAATCGGAACTTTTAAAATGAATACATCCTACAACAGTAGTTTCATTACATTTTTTGAGGGACTGTATTTGAATGTGAAAACATAATTTTCTTAAAAGCACTTAACTTGTGTAATTTAATGCCAATTATATTCATAAAATAAACCTCATATTTTACTCTGTGCTACTTAGGCATGTAGGTTGTGCTTTCATTTTGAGCAGCTGAAAATAGTCTACTTTGTAAAATTTTTACTGGTGAACCTCATGCAGGGCTGTAATGCTGCAAGTTTTAGATCTCATGCAAAACAGGATTTTTCTATTACCACTGTAATATTTTAAAATTTGTTTTGAATGCCGCTACTTTCGCTTTCTTCATTTATTGTTTTGTTGCACTAATGTGCAATTGATATTTAAAAGCCTATATATGTAATTGTAAATTTGGGAATTATCTGACAGGTACCTTTATATCCTTATTTGATATGTTTTTATTTTGTTTATGTGTATAGTAGTTCCAACAGGTAAAGCGAAGGCCTTATTCTTTAAAAAGCGATGCAATTTTGTCTCAAATGCAATCTTCCCTTTAATGACAATAATCTTGCAAGTGGATCTCCCAGAAGGTGCATATGTACTGTTACAAAGATGAGCCAGAGCTAATATCTTCCTGAAAAGGTGAAAAAGTGCAACATCTTGAAAGACAGATGATAGATGAAAGCATCTGTTTAAGCTGAATGTTTTTGTATATCTTTATGTCCGTTTGTATAAACTTCCTAGCCTCCCTCAAATCCTATTAAGATCCTCATCACTACATAGCAACTAGGCATAAAGAGGTGGAACACTACCGAGTAATTTTAATGCTGTAAAATGTAAAATTTAAATATGTTTCTGGTAATAGTACAGTCTTTCTTGATGTGGTCAGCTTAATCTGACTGGAAAAAAAAATTGTTGCTGTATACATGGTGAATGCTCATCCATTAATTTAGAAAGCAAATCTCGTCTTTGTTTACTTTGTACATACGAGTATGAGGAAGATTGAGTCGGTTAATCAGATCTTAACAGAACAATGCTAAGCAGCACTCTTTTTTTGTGATTTTGCGTACTGAATTGCACACTTGAAATAAAATTAAATGTCATGGATATGGTATCATGGTAGAGACATAGGTTTCAGGACGTGATATAAACTGAAGCCTTACTTTTTTAACCTGTTACCTAGAGAAGAATTACGTAGAAAGAAAAAGTAACTTGAAGGGTACATTTGGATACCCATTTACATTAGGGTTATGTAAACAGCAAGCACTTGCTGCATATGAACACTGTTGTATTTTACAGAAAAAGTGCAGTGGCTATTGTGTTCTTGGTAAGGTTTTGAAACTTGGAAGCAATCCATCTCCCATCTGAAAGAACCTGAGGATTTCTTGGCAAAGGTATTACAAGAGCTTGCTGGAAATGTTCATCCCTTCTAAACAGTTTATGAACAGAAGATTCTGTGGCAAAAAGGCATTATTATATTTGTTTGTCCCTTTTGAGTTGCAGAGAAGATTGTTGAAGGAGCACCTTAAAACTGTGGGATAGGACATTAAAGAAGGATTTACTTATGTTAAACTTAGATGAGGAACTCTATGATATCAAAAAGGGGTGAAGATTCTCAGTTCCTTCCCTCACTAGCAACTAAACTGCTTCATTTCCCCATCTGCTTTAATGCTAATGACCAAATTTTTTATGCTGACTCATATTGTTTATATTTAGTTTGACAGGTAATATCCCAACCTTATTTGTGACTGTGATAGTAACATTTAAAATGACCATCAAATAATGACCCCCAAAAATATTATATCACCTTAAAAGAAGAGTTTTGCATTTTCTAAAAGGAATAGAGGAATTAAATTAGGTTAACCCTTCTTTCCACTCAGCAGTGGTGAGGCCACATCAGGAGGACTGTGTCCAGTTCTGGGCTCCTCAATACAAGAAAAATAGGGACATACTGGAACAAGCACAGCAAAGGGCAACAAAGTTGATTATAGGACTGGAGTGTCTGCTGTGAGGACAGGCTGAGTGCTGGGACTCCTCAGCGTGGAGAAGGGGAGGCACACAGGCGTGGACTTAGCAATGAGTGTTAATACCTGATAAGAGGGAGCCTGATTCTTCTCAGCAGAGCCCACTGACAGCACAAGAGGTAGTAGGCACAAGCTAAAACACATGCAATTTCATCTGAACACTAGAAAACACTTTTTTCCTATGAGAGTGGTGAGACATGGGAACAGGTTGCCCAGAAAGATTGTGGAGTCACCATCAGTGGAGATACCCAAAACTCAACTGGGCATGGTCCTGGGCAGCCTGTTCTAGCTGACTGTGCACTGAGCATGGGTGTTGGACTAGATGATCTCAAGTGGTCCTTGCCAACCTCAATTACTCTGTGATTCCGTGAATCTGTCAAGGCAGCAATACTTGCTCACAAGCTCATGGAAGTTTATGCAGAAGACCTTTTTATTTTTTCTCCCATGGGGCACTATCTTGTAACATTTAAATGATTCTAGTATATTGAAGATGACAGAGCAGATACGATGCAAATGACAGAAGCATTCTAAAGAACGTTCCATGCTAATTAATGTAGAAAGCTTGACAAGAATTTTAAAAACGATTCATATAGCCTCACTTTCCAAAATTCCTCCATATGAAAATGATACCTCTAGAGAGAATAAAAACTGGGATTGGCCTGTATTATGATTGCTTTTCTGTTAAATGCAAAACTGGTTAAAGGCTTGTTTGAAAAAGCAGGTTGTAACTTCTGATGACTAAAAACATGGAAATATCAAGAAGTTTCTGAGAGTTTCTGTAGGTTTATCGTTGAGGGGGGAACAATGTATTTTCTGCTTGATTCTTTCCAAGAAGTGGTTAAGCTCTGCTTGAAATTCTGACAAGTGTCTTTGAATTTTGACAAGAAGTTATGTGCAATTCATAATGTTAACTTTGGGAGACACCTCTGTTTATGAATTAATGAAAAGTTATACTGAATATCTGCTTTCCACCTAGCTATGCAACTAATATTTTTTATCATGCAGCAGAAAGCTATAATTAGTCATCATTTGATTTTGAAAGATGAATAATAAAAAGTTTTAATTATTTTTATTTATTACCGAAAATAGTTTCAAAATTGCCTGATGTATTTCATTTTGTCAGCTTGAAAATGAAGCATGTCCTTATAAGATGGTTGCCTTTATATCTTGAATTTCAAATTACGGTAATTTTATTTTATCTATTTGAAGTTGTTATTATTATTATTATTATTATTATTATTATTATTATTACTTTAGATGAGGATAGCCCCATTGTGGTTAAAACGTAATGAGGAAAAGGTTGATGAAGGCGTACTTCCAGTTAATATCTTTATTAATTTTATTTAATAATATGAAAAAAAAATTATAGCACCTACTTGAAATTATAGTAATTAGAGATCTTATGTGTGCACTGATCTTATGATACAGCACATTCACTGACAGCACAGTTTTCTCTAGGTGGATAAAATTAATTCTAGCCTAACAGAGGGCAGTGTTTCAGTTGGCTGCTGCCATCCTTTCTTCCTGTTTCTCTCACTGCTGTTAGCACTGAGAATATGAAATGAATGAGAAATGTTGGGGGACCTGTTCTGTGCCGAGGGAAGGAAAGAGGAGAAAGAGATTCCAGGAAAGTGGTTGCATGCCACTGGGAGGCATACTGTAGGAGGAGGATGGAAAAGCTGGGAAAACTCAGGGAGTCGTTTCCATCTTGGAGGTGTCTCTTTTCCAGCCATCCACATTGTGCTTGGCTGCCGTGTTCAGCCATCATGGAGTAAAACCCCTCAGGAATAGGTCCCAGCACTCCAGCAAGGTTGAATCCCCTCCATTCTTAAAGCTAGGCAGACTTTTCTACCCATCTTCTTATCCTTCCCTCCCCTCCCTTTGCCACCACAAGCAAAATAGAAAGCAGCTATTACCACTGATAGAACAAAATAATTGCTGCCTGTGGAATGCTAAAATTCAATTTTGCCTACAATGCTGAGGAACCTGAGGTGCTTTTGATTGAAAATATAATAAATAATAAATAATTTGTTTGTGAATATCCCATTTATCTAAATATAATTTCTAGCAAAGCCAAAAAAGAAGTGGAGATATATTTTTCTGATTGCACCAAATCAAATTACCATAATCCTTTTCCTCTTATTTTTCTAAAACAATCTTTCTGTTTTTTCAACTATATTTCTTGATGTAACAAAACCAGTATCTCTCTTTACAAGTTTGCATTGACTTTTATAGTCTGACACCATATTTTTGAACTGGACTTTGGAACAACTTTCTGTCAGTTGTTGCCATCATTCTGCCCATTTTCTTAGACACATTTCTTTATAGCCATATTTTAATGACCTTTTGCCAGGAATAATCAGACCGGCATGTTACCTAACTAAAGTGCAGGCATATGCTTTGTTTTGGTTACCTTCAGTCACATGCATGGAAATTCCTGTATTTTGGTCATGTAATAAGCATGCTATATAATAGTTAATTTTTGTAGTGTCACAGTGAAATTTTCTGGTGATTGTTGCTGTTTTGTTTTGTTTTTAAAGAAACAATTGGATGTGTATCCATCCAGCACTAGAACACAACTTCTTTTTGGTTATGAGTGCTATTCCTAGACAAGTAGCAGGGAAAACTCTATCCTAGCAAAAGAGGAAAAGACTATCAGCCAAATTAATCATTCTGTAGGGTAGATTTACTTTGTAGGCTATACATTGAACACCTAGAATTCATATGATTAAAGGTATTGATTTTGAATAGACAAGTTAAGAATTTCATCCAACATCTAGAAATAAAAAATGGAAAAAAATGGTTTCTTTTCTCTGATAATGACTAGAATGTTTTAAATAAACAGTTGTGAAGCGTCTTGCATGGTTTCTGTAGAGGTGTCAAAGATGGCTTAATTCGTAGGATTTCAATGTCAACAGAGTTTTCTTATAATTAAGAAGGTGGTGATTAAGTGAGGGTTAACTTCGTTCGTTACTAAGAATCTGACGATTAGTGTCATTTATAGTTTGGGAATATGTCCAGTGCAACTGTCAGAATACACATTACTTTTTAAATTATTATTATTATTTCCAATAAACATTTAAATTATGTGTGATTTGATTATTTCCTCATTCTTGCAGCTACCTAAATATCTTGGTATTGACAGAAACACATCCTCAGCTATTCTTGCTTTGTCTGTCAAGGATATATTGGATATTTAGCATTTTTCCTTTTAAATGATAGTGCTTATTTAAGTATTACTTCGGCTCATGCTTGTAACATGAGTGATAGAGAATTTTCCTGCTATTTTATTAAGAGGCTTAAGAAGACTGAAGACCCAAATTAAAAAATAGTTAACGGGCAGCTAAAATGATTGCTTATGATCAATAATGCAAAATACATATTGACTCCTATCAGAAAGTGGATTTTTGAAGGCAGACTTCCCTTTTGTTTGAACATTTTAATCATGATGTTTCTGTAAACTTTTAGAAAAAAGCTTCTGTATATTTTCCATAAAATGGGAGAACATTGAGGCCTAGTGGTTACAGCTGAATTGAAATCCTCTACTGAAATTGATGCCTTAGCTGGAGTGATCCAGTTCCTGGTTGGTTTTGGATGTGTAAAGCAGGCACTAACTCTGATCATACTCAGAGAATGAGGCTTCTGGACTAGCTCAGGATTTCATGGCTGCCATGACAACCCCTGGGCTTTTCCACAGGTCTGTGGGCTCTGCTCAGAAACCTGTGCTTCTGCCAAAAACACGATTCTGCTGTTTAAGTTGGACAGGCAGTTGCTGTCTTTTGCTTCTGGAGTTCACAGTGTAGCTGTTCTAATGAAGCTAAGACCTTGTTTTGGTGGTCTGTCACTGGAAGTTGAAAGAAACAGTCAGACTTGAAGGAAAACACTGTTTATTTGCTAATTTAACTCCACTGAGAACTTGAATACTTTTGATCTGGAACCACACCAGTGCCTTTTACATCTTTGCAATGGCATAAAATTTTAAAATGTTCTATGAAGAAGCAGTGGAGATTGTTAAGAGTGTCTTTAGTACAAGTCTTGTGCTAAACATGATTGATGAAAAGGCACAGATATTTAAAGACTTCATATTATGGCTATATCAAGGTGTATAATAAAAAAAATACGATGATTGTATCTTTGAATGTCATGCAGTGTATTGCTTTAAAACATTTAGCATCTTTGTGAAACTAATCTGCTTCTTTTTAGATATAGCATTGATGTGAAGATTTTTCATCTCACCAGATGAATAAAATTGCTAGAATTGTGTTTTATTAAAAAGACACAGGAAAGTCCCCAGAAAACTTTGCTTTCTAAGAAAATGTGGTACTGAAGTATGTTGTTTATATTCTGTCCATGACAATGGTTGGTAGGAACAGCCAGTTTCAGAAAGAGTTTAAGAAACAGAAGCACGGAGTTGTGCCTTGTCTGGAGTATCCACTCGTAATGAACAATTTGGAGAATTCATGTAGTGCAGATTTCCTTCATCAGAACTTGTGGACCAGTCTTCATGTGTTTATCAAATTCATTTCTGAACTCACCGACAGTTTTGACTGCTCTTGGATTCTGCACAAGTGAGTACTATGATTTAAATATTAATTTGAAAAAACAAAATCATTTTGTTTCAGATATGCTATCTGATCATCTCATTGGATGCTCTGTAATTTTCTCTTATGAGAAGTTTTGAACTTTCCTGCCAATTGACTTTCTCCATATTGCTCACAACTTCACAGATCTTTATCAGCCTAGTTATCTGTTTTGCAATCAGGAGACTCAGCGTATGTGATTTGTTTATGTGGAAGTTATTTCGAGTCTGTAGTCACTCTTCTATGTTGCTTTTCTGTTCTGCCATAGACTTTTTCAAATGGCGTGACATTTGAAAGGGAGAGAAGTGCCATTTGAAAGGAAAAAAAAGGTAAAAATGGATTTTTTTTTTTCTTTTCCCCTAACATGAGGACAGTAAAGCAGTGAAGCAGGCTGCCCAAAGGGGTTGTGTAGTCTCTCTCATAGGAGGTTTCCAAGACAACTGGATAAAGCCCAGAACAACCTCGTCTCACCTCATAGCTGACCCTTCTTTGACTGTGTGACTGGACAAGAGACCTCCCATCGTCCCTTCCAATGTGAATCATCCTGTGATTTGATGACCAGATAGTCATGCATTATACAAGAAGTCTGCAGGTGTAGACTAATGCAATGTCAAACTGGTATTTTCTTTTTTATTCTCTGTTCTTCACAGAAAAGGCACTGTACGTGCCTTTTTGACAACTGCTGAAAATTTAGCTGATGTTTTCAGAAAACTGTCTACAGTGCTCAAAGACCTCTTTGCTAAGTAGGTAAGTGTCTATTATGCACATACCATTACCAGCTGTAGCAAAAGCAGAGCGGAAGGAGCATCAAAAAGTGGTGTTGTGAAGGGTGGCTTTGACAGCAACATCTTTCCATTCTCTTTGCTGAGCTACTTCACTGAGCTTGGACGAAAGCAGACAGCAAGGAGGAAAAATCTTTCTTAGAAACACAGAATATCCTGAGTTGGAAGGGACCCACAAGGATCATTGAGTCCAACTCCTGGCTCCGCACAGGGCTACCTTAAAAGCAAACCATGTTTCTGGGAGAGTAGTCCAAATGCTTCTTGAACTCAAGCAGGCTTGGTGCTGTGACCACTTCCCTGCGGAGCAATCCCTTTGGGATTGCCTGGTTCTGTGACTGCTGCTGTTGTCTGGTGCTCTGGCAAAGTCACTGTTTGAAAGTGAGAGCTGTCTGCTGTGAGGGCAAAGGATTGAACTCTGTGTCACTAGCATGCCCATTGCCCCTGCTATGCTCCTGGACTCTGAAGAAGAGCTGGACTCTGATTTAGTTCCATGACCAGCTCTGGTGGCTGCTGCCTTCAGCCTGAGCAGCTTCGTGCCACCCTTTCCTCCCCCTCTCTCTAGATAGGTGCCAAAGGCCTTTGCTGTTTCACTGAACTCCAAACCTCAACAGGCTATTCATACTGCCAGCATCATGCCTCTGACTTCTTCCTTGAGTGCTACTGTGGCTTGCTAGAGCTATAGGGCAGATCTTTTATAGCACATCTGTTGTTTTTAATTTATTAGGACTTAATTGAATCTGCCTTTTTAATCATCCACTTTTAGGAGATATGCCTGCAACGTTTCATTCTGGTTTTGGGCATCTTGAACAATATTCTGACATTTCACTATTCCGTGCTGTACAATGTATCAAGCTCTTTCACAACATTGTTCACCTCCTTCTCCATATCATTGGAGACTGCACTGAGAGTCACAGTCCATCAGTCAGGCATTGGTATCCCACTCATACTTACCATTCCTCTGGTACTGAAGTTGGTTTAAGCTATGGGTTACATGCCTCAGCCCTATACCTAGTAGTTCAGCAGCTTTGTATTTGGGTAAAAAAAACTCTGGCCCTGGTGATACGTTGCTTCCAGATGACCTGTTCCGTTCAGCAGTTTCCTTTGCTGACCATCAGGAAAAAGTTCTGACTTTCAGATATTGTGCTGATGTGTGACACCTCCAGAATGCTCCAGAAAAAGCATTTAGCTGATTTATAGAGATCTTTATAGCACCAAAATATCAAATGGGACATTTGATTCTCACTCCTTTAAATTTTTTCCCTTTTTTTGTGTTTATCTGTTGTTAAATTAAAGACTTAACCAGGTTGCAAGCTCTGTCTTAGTCCTTTTACCAACTGCAACATGAACAGCACCAGTTTGAGGTGCTTACTGATACTTATCCAGAGATTGTTTCTCCAATGATTGTAAGAAGTGTTTCCAGTCTAAAAACTTCATCGCCTGCATGAAGTTCTGAGCAGCTTTCTGGTAGAACTCAAGAGTTGTACTCTTGCCTTTTTGGGGTGGAAAAGACTGCTGGAATGTGCTGTGTATACTGAAGGTCAGTATGAAATGTTTTCCTATTTAGTGCAAATGGCACAAGTTTTTAAAAGGTGCAGCCCACAACTCAGGTAGGAAAGTCTTGATGCTGGCAGTCAGGCTCATTACCAGAAGTTGTCCAGAAGTTCAGGTCTTTTCTTTGCCTTGATGTATAAGAAACCTCTGCACTAATTTTGAGCAATTAGATTAATTTTTATTTTTTATTTTTTATTTAATTTAAATGAGACATAGAGGCACAAGTCGCTTTTGAGTGTGAATATAGACAGTACACCCTTTTGCTGCAGGACAACCCTGTAGCCCATTTCTGAGCACTGAATATAAGTATCAGATGCATTAGGTTATGTTTAAACAAGTTGCCAAGAGCTGCATTTGCTGCGCTTTCAAGAGGGAGAGAGGATGTAACACTTGGCTGTGATACAGGTCTTATTGCAGAGGAGAAGGTGGAAGAAGCTGCTTGAACTGTATCATATAATAAGTATATGAGATTTGGCATGTCTGGATTAAATTTTTTTCTTAAGTCATCATTTCTGGTCAAAATGAGATGATTATGAAGGAGTAACTGGACTAGTTCCTTAGTTACTTTCACTTCAGTCATTACGCTATCATTCTCAAACTGGATCAAGTCTGTATTGGTTGCACTCATTACTTAGCTTGTCCTAGCATTGAATGAAGATGAAGACTACGTTCTGATTCTTCTCACATTGGTCAAGACTTTTACTAAGGTTGATCAGTAGATTGTTTTGATATGGTGGATGTTGCTGTTGTGCACCAAGTCTCCTTAGAAAGTCTCTTTCTTTTATCTGTGAGATGATCCAGGGAATGCAAGCAGTAGTTTCTCTGCCCCATGGACCACTTTCTTCTGACCACAGATGGATCATGCCTGCTGTTTGCCATAAGGCCACCAACATTGAAGAAAGGTAAGCTTCAAGAAAGAAGAAAGATAAAGCTTACCTAAGAAAGATAAAGCTTCAAGATAACTTGCAGTTACTACACCTTCATTATATTGCCTTAGTCATGCAGTAGTTAGCACGCTGTGTTTTTTTTTTGTTGTTGTTGTTTGTTTTGTTTTTGTTTTTTATGGTATCCAGTAAAATAGACATTGTGAAGTGCCTAATGCATCCTCTTACATCACTAGAGCAAGTCAGGTGCCTCTCAAGGCCTCCAGAGGGAGATCCTGTCCACTTAACTTTTTAAGTTTAACCTTAGCACGCAAGATCTTTTAGAGGTCTTCAGCATCATCTACCTCCCTTCATAGTCTCTGTAACAAGCATAAACTCTTCTCAAGGACTGGCTTATTAGGTGTCTGAAATTAGAAAGAAGAACATGCTGGCTAGCTGTAATTTTAGGTGAAGTTTGGACGCCAGGGACTGGTTGCCTGAAGGTGCTTCCAGTCGTCATAACTACTGAAAGTGAAAAAAGACCCCTTGAATACATTTCATCCAAGCTGAAAAGTCAGAGGGCTTAATACTGTGCTTACCATGCGATTAAAGGCGATTATTTCATAGCTCATAATCTTTAAAGAATGCCACTGGTTATGTTTTCACCATTATTAGCTATTGCATCATCAGATTATACTGGTATTTAAGTCTGGCTTTGCAGGGGAAAAGTTTGGAACCTTCTTTAAAAAAGCTATTTATAATAAAGATAGGGAAACAAAGAGCTTAAACAGTGGATTAACTGGATTTGGGAGATAACTAACAATCCAAGGCACTTTTCTTTAATCTGTATAGATTTTTAAAACTAATCTCCAAGTTTGGCTTTGGCTACTGTGACTAGATTTCTTACACACACAAATAAACCCCCAAAGTTTCCAGTTTCTCCAGGAGATTTCCTCTTTTCCTTCATATCCTTGGTCTTTCCTGTGCATCTTCTGTTTTATAACTCTATTTTTTTTTCCCCTAGGGCTGCTGAAATTGTCTGTGCTTTAGACCCTGGAGCCAAATAAGGCACATCTAGTTGGGAAGATACCATATTCAGTGGGAAGCAGGGGTGAGGATGCATGAGACTGGAGAGGAAAAGGCAGGGGGGAGGGCGAAGGGTTTGTATTCTTGACCTTAGGTAGCTGGTGCTGAGAGGTAGCGTATTGTGTTGAAGCACAGACAGAAGTAGAGTTTGTGGATGGGAAGGAGGGAGGAGGGAGGAGGAAGCTGGGACAGCGAGGGGGGAGGAGGAGAGAGCAACATCTCTATCTTTCTTTGCAGACCACGCTGCTAAACAGCCAGGGGAGGCTCATGCTTCCCTAATATCCATCACTGCCTGCTTCCAACGTGGTCACAGACAGAGCAACAAAGAGGGTCTCAGAGGTAAGATCCTTGCAACTTGCAAAACTGGAGCATCTGCTGAAATAAAGAGAAGGAGCAGCAACAATACAGAGAAAAGATTATCAGCACCTGGGAATGCTGAGAGGCAGTGTGGGGGGGGGGGGGGGGTGTGCTGTAACTGGAAGCCCAGGTCCCCAGAAGGCTAAGGAAGTGTTAGCAGTAGCAGTGAGCAACAAGAATAGAGTAACAGGGGTGCAGACCAGATCTGAGGGGATCAGGATACCAGCCAGCAATATTCAGCAGTGGGTAGTTTGTGTCCCAACTGCCTGTGTAGGAAGAGGAGAAAATATGGTTGGAGAGCCGTGAGAGCAAATAGCCTGTTACCTGAAATATATGGCTAAATAAGGCTTAACAAAATATATGACAAACTGTGGTTTGTGAGTGAACAAAATATTTCATTAATTTGTGCATGTCAGAAGAAAAAATGTAAATTAAATGCAAAGCTTAAGCCTGCATATTGTTTTAACTTTTTATGTGAAAGTTTGATTTTTTACTTTAGGACTGTATTTCATTTCAGAAATGCACTTAATAGCACCAAGGAGAAACAAGCAAATGAAAAAAAAACACACCTAAATGAAATGTGTATTGTTGAGTCAGACAGAATATGCTGTTGTATTATTGTAACAAAATACTTGTGATACCAAAGCAAGGTATGCTGTTTGACCTGACAAATTGTCTTTTTTTTTTTTTCCATCTAGAAAAAAAAAAAAAAAACCCACGCACACACAAAAACCTATAATTTTGTACTGGCCTGAAATGAAATTTATGATTATGTTTGATCCATTCCCTCAGAGTAAAAAGCAATTTGGATAGATGTCTTTATAAAGTAAACTATTTATTTTTACTTGCTGGTTCTGGACGCACAGATGAAAGAGGCAGAAATGCTATCATCTATATATTGGAGAAAATGTTGCTTGCTTTTTCCCCTGTGCTTTGTCTCATTTACTTTGCTTTTTGAGGAATGAGCTACCTTGGTTTTGATCTAATAACTCATAGACCCTTCTGAAAATGATTAACGAGTAATGGCAATAATGTCAGTATTTGTTGCTAAACATGTTGAGCCAACAATAAAGAAAATTAACAGTCTTGTATGTCTTATGAATAAGATTCTTAAGGATTTAATGTATTTTTTTCCACTATGAAACACTGAAATCAATCTCCAAAGGTAGACATTCTGGTATTTTTATGCTTAACTGGAAGTTTCTGTTTACCTCCACTCTAAGTAACCAAAATAGTTCTAGTGAGTTGGTCGATCTGTGGTGTGAGTGAGGAAGTTAGAAGCACCATTGTCTGCTGCCTTAGGGAACTTGGTGATTGTGGACATGATTAGGATTTGAATTTTCATCAGCATAAATTTCCTGGCACAAGTGGACATGGGATCAGTATTGGGTTCTGTACTGTTCTACTAAATCATTTTCTGATTTTTCTTAGAGAAAAGACCCACAAACTTCACAACAGTAGGGCTTTTATTTTACTAGTTTTTACAATTATGTTAATTACCATTTCAGGGTTTACAGTTCCATTATTACTTTTAAACAATAAATAGCAGCCTGACTTTGGTCTTTGTGTGGTGTTGTAGTTGTCAGCCATAGGTTTGAAATTGACTTCATTCACTAGAAAATCAGGGTTTTTATTAAAAAAAAAAAAAAAGGAAAACAAAAACACTAGCCTAAAATAACCTCTTTTCCTGTCAGCCTGCTACTTGCTTACACAACTTTTTGTTTGTTTTCTTTGTTTATTAAATCTATCTTTTGGTTTACTAGGTAGAGGAATGCCTAGTATATTTTTGAAACCTCATGTTCTGTCTTGTTCTTGATGTACATACATCTAAGAAAACCTTTAATTTGAGGCCTTGAAAGTGATCTTTTACTTCTTGAGAAAAACTAAACTTACTACATACAAAATTGCTTTACTCCTGGTGGGGGATGGGGTGGGATGGGGTATTTGACTACTGTTGATTTTCTTTGGCTTCTATTTAGGAAATGGAATGTTCCCACTTTGGAAAGGTTTATCTGTGGTATGCGCATAAAAAACAATAACAAAACATCTAACAGTAAGAACCTAACACGAACCTACCACAGCAGGTAAATTTCATTTGAAGCTAATATTCTTTTCCACTTAAACAATAGTTAGCTATTGTTCTGTTAAGACAACCTTCTATGAAATGTATTGTTCCTGAAGTTTATATGGGCTGGATGCAAAGCTCCCTGAAGTCAGGAAGAGACATTCCAGTGACTTCAAATGGCTTTGGATCAGGCTTGTCACGTGAGATTAGACTCTGACAGAAGATGTTATAAGCACAGGCACAGAACAGAGAGATTTGGGGATGGAATTTCACTTATGCCCTGATCATCTTTGCTTTGTGAATATTTGTTAGACACAATGTTTTGAAGCAATGTTTCATTTATTTTGTATTACAAATGTCTGTAATATGTTGTGACCATATAGTTTTACAGAAATTGTCATCTAATTTATGTTTTAGACCTATTGTCTGTTTATGTCTATATTCAATGGCTTCTGTTAAGGGAGTCTGTTGTTGGATATGAGAGTTCAGAATCTCTTAGATGAGTTTTTTTATAACGTCAATAATGCTACGAATAATATGTGCAAAGTTAAGGGAAGAGTTTTCTAATGTGAAATAGCAAGTCAAAAACAACAGTTTGAATTCTATTTTTCTTGTTAAAGAACGTGTTCTATATAAGAAACTAACGGCTTTCAAAGTTTCCCTTTCAAATACAACCTGCTGCCCTCCCCCCAAAAAAGTAGAAGATTGCTGTGGCAGTCAGCTTGACATTTGCAGTTGCTCTGGAAATAAGTTTCTCATTTGAATCTTATGCAATTTACAGAGGTTGAAAGTAACCACAAGAAGACCTGTGTAATTTTGTAGAACAAAATAAAACAGAAGCATTTTGTAACACTCCTTAGGTATGGCCAAATTTTTATTAGGAAGTTGTAAACTTTCAAAGGTGATTTGTGTCAATAAATGAAAGCCTATCAGACTCCTAAGCACTCTAGTGATGCTAGGCATAATTATCTTTAGGGAAAAATTGCCTTTGGTTCGTATTGATTGTGGCTCTTCTAATGAATACAAAGTCTGCACGGTGAATGATAAGTGATGTGTCACTCCTTTTCCACCCTCACACAAAATAAAGCATTTACTCTCATCTGAGATCAGGCACAACCTTGGGTTTATTTCATGTGAATAAAAGACACCATGAAGGGGCATAAAAGGCCCTTGTAACTAACAGCCACCAAAATATACGCACAAACATCCCTACTTACACAAATATGTGAATGCATTCATGTATTACATACATGCACAGGGAAAGCATTACATATTTGACTTCAGCTGAAATTCTTTGCTTTTTTCCACTTAGACTGTGGTTAGTGATTCAGTCAGCTGCAAGTCTAACTCTTCAAAATGTCTGTTAGACAGACTGTGGAAGGAGATTCTGTTATTTACTAAGGAAATTTAAATATGTCACTTATGCTCATGTCGTAGAGATTTGTTGCTGTCCCTACATAATTACACCTAAGGGTTCCAAAGAACTCTAGTTTGATTTTCAGTTTGCCTTAATCTGCCATTATCCATGTGTTGCATTTCATGTTTAAATGTTTATGTGAGGAATAAAGAGAGTTTAAGAAGTAACATGAGAAGTGGTATATTTTTGAGGAAACAGGAAAGGAAAGTTGCCATTTAGACAACGTATATCTAAGAAAAAATGCTGTTAAAAGAAATACTGATTGAATACTGCATGAAGAAAATATCCTTTTTTGAGCTAAACAGCATAGCAGTATTTTATGTACTAAAAGCAATCTGTAATGATGTTGGAGGCATGTTTTACATAAATTTGCAGTAAACAGAAATTAAAATTTATTTGTAGAAAGTATATTTACATCACAGTCATAAAAATAAGCAGTACTAACAAAGAATTGTCATCAAAGACATAGGTATGAGAATTCATCCTGATGCTTTGCTTATTGACTCTTTTTATGTTAACGCTTTTTGTGTTGTTTTAAATGGTTTCCTGCAAAATGTATCCTTGTATGCCTAGCTCTCTTAGTTTTTAGAGCTCCATAGTAGGAAATTGTGGGGCTAGGTCCTCTGTTTTTATGAAAAGGTTTTTCATAAGGTTTTTCATTTATAGGTTTTTATTTCCGCCACTTTTCTGTCTGAGGATAAACATTTATGTAAAATCAAAATAATGATCTGATCCTGTCTGGTGAAATTTTAGCGTCATGATAAAGTGCTTTGAAATTTGATTATGTTTGAATTATATTTGCACTTCCGAGAATTATGTTTGCACTTCTATTATGATTTTGTTATACAGGTCCTAATCTGTGGGCTATATGTATCAGTTCCAAGAAGACTCAAATGGGTTTGTAGGCAGGTTTAAATCACTGTCGCTGCTTCTATCAACTAGATGTTTATTATAGTCTTTTCTGATTTGGAACCACATTTTCACATTTTCTTAATCTCCATGCTTTCCCTATGAAAGTTTTCATAGTTTCTCTTTCAGTTTCTCTATGAATTTAAGATTAAATTTGTAAAGTAATACCTCATACACAAACTGGTTGAACAATACACAAAGAATAGTGGATTAAACCATAGCTATTACTGGTGCAATAATTGGGGATGTTACTTGTAATAACAACAATAAAATTATTTTCAGACACAAGAATGATTGTGAAGTTAATGAAAACTTCCAAAGATCATTTCATCCTCATCTGACAGCTGTTTTCATTATTTTCACCCCAGAGGTAATGAAATGGTTGATTTATGATGTAAGTGCATTTGTTTTTAAAGAAAACATTTGTGACTTGCTTGACTGCAGTGTGACTCTGGCTAAGTGAGTGAGCCAGATCTCAGTGGTGTTTTGCACAGATGGAACTATAAATGGTTTGTGCCCTAACTGTTCAAAACCCATGCATGAATATGCTGTGGAGATATGCACAGACATATAGATGTCAGTTTTGCTCAGTCTTTCCTGCCATCCCTGAAAAAGTCACTTGTCACTCCCTTTAGAGGAAGAAATGCATTTTTTCACTTGCCAGTTCAGACTTACATTAATAAGTAGTTTTCAGTTTTATCATTTTATTCAGCTGAAAATCTTTTATCAACAGGTGTTTGCTGTACACTTCATTATTCCCTCCTTGTTCTCCTATTCTTCCACATTTTTTGTCATTTGTCATCTTTTGTGTAAAGGAGAGCACGGTTCAAACCAGTGGTAATTATATCTCTGCTGCTCAGAAGGTCCATGAGGCAAAAAGGCCTTAAAAAGAAAAGAGTCATTTGAACTGGTGTCCAGCTCCCCAGCCAAGATACTAGCATTTTACACGTTTATAGCACAGCATTGTAATTTATCTCCTGCTTTGAAGTGCACCTGATGCTGGCAGGAAAAGCAGGAGGGTAATGTCACTGTAGTTGGTACTCTGCCTCATGGTAGGGTCCCCATTTAGAAGGTGATTTAGACCAAGTGTTTCCTAGGCAGCAGCAATACTCCAATCCCATGACCCAGCATGGTGGGGTTATCGTAGAATCATCAAGGTTGAAAAAGACCTCCGACATCATCTGGTCCAACCATCACCCCACTACCAATGTCACCCACTAAACCATGTCCCTAAGCACCACGTCCAGCCTTTCCTTAAACACCCCCACGGACAGTGACTCCACCACCTCCCTGGGCAACCCTTTCCAACGTCTAACCACTCTTTCTGAGAAGAAATTTCTCCTAATTTCCAACCTGAACCTTCCCTGGTGCAACTTGAGGCCACTCCCTCTAGTCCTATCACTAGTTACCTGTGAGAAGAGGCTGACCCCCAGCTCCCCACACCTTCCTTTCAGGTAGCTGTAGATAGCAATAAGGTCTCCCCTGAGCCTCCTCTTCTCCAGGCTAAACAACCCCAGTTCTCTCAGCCGTTCCTCGTAGGACTTGTGCTCCAGGCCCTTCACCAGCTTCATAGCCCTTCTCTGGACACGCTCCAGGGCCTCGATGTCCTTCTTGTAATGAGGGGCCCAAAACTGAACACGGTACTCAAGGTGCGGCCTCACCAGAGCTGAGTACAGGGGGATGATCACCTCTCTGATCCTGCTGGCTACACTGTTCCTAATACAAGCCAGGATGCCGCTGGCCTTCTTGGCCACCTGGGCTCACTGCCGGCTCATGTTCAGGCGAGCATTGACCAACACCCTTAGATCCTTTTCCTCTGCACAGCTTTTGAGCCACTCTGCCCCAAGCCTGTAGCACTGCATGGGGTTGTTGTGACCAAAGTGCAAGACCCAGTTATGAGATACTGACCAGGCCTACTCATGTGAGAAGGTGGCTGAGTAAAAAGTGACGTACTGTGCACATTCTGTACTTAGAAGAGCATACAAAGACCTCAAAATTCCCCTTGAATTCTGTGAAGCAAATCTGGGTGCAGAATCAGAGAAATGGTATTTGGAAAGCCCTGGTCTTCCACCAATACTGCGATCCATTCTCTAGGGGCAAGTAGGTATTTGCAATGTGAAATGTGGTTGCGGCTCCCGAAGGAGAAGCTGCTACAGTTGTGATACTGTTGCTGTATTATTGTGGAGTTTATTGCCTCATATAATCTGAGTATATTGGAAAGTGTTGTATCCTGCCGTTTAAAACTTTGTTTAAAAAGTTGATTTTATAAATAAATTGAAAATTTATTTTGGTCTAACCATGGTTGTCTAGGTCTTGTTCAGATTGAAAAAAGAAGTGGGAAGTATCCATCTTGTAGTAAAGTCAGTCTCAGTATGTTGGGCACAAGACATAAGCTCAAGAAAGATTTTATTGTGTAGCTTGGTAAATCTTCTGTTTTAATTCTTACCACCGAGGTGGATGCTGTGTACTGTCACTCCAGGCCCAAGATGGCAGCGCACAGTTCTTGACAGCTTTGGACAGCTGAGTTCTGATAATGTACAGAACTACTGGTAAGATCCTTGTGTCTTACTGAGTTTGGTACCGGGCCTCAGAATTCATCAATAAATACTGGGTGTTGTTCAGTAGGTTCAAATTCCTAGACATTTATCTGTGATGTCAGGAGCATTTGACGACAAGCAGACTCTTTGAAAGTCCATTTCTTTTCATGTAACATATGTGGGAGAGGCACTGTACCTTACGCTTCCTCTCTTATGGAACTCTTTGGAGGAAACCTGGATACAGGAAAGAAGCTATGCAGTAAATAGCTTGGCTTCTTGTTCTTGATTTTGAGAAGTTTGTTCTCAAAAATACTGTTGTTTTTTGTTTGTTTGTTTGTTTGTTTTTTCTTTATGAACAGAACTTGTCCTGTAAAGTTACTGTATCTTGACCACCTGTGAACAGTCAGCTGTAAATTTCATGGTATTGTAACTTAGAAAAAGCAACCAGCCTTTTTCTCCCCGCCTAAAATAGCAATAAAATTAACAAAACCATTAATAAATTAGAACAACTTCAATATTTGGAGTATCTTCCATTTGCCTACTCTAGCCCATGAGTGAATATTAGTACTAACATTGCCAATAAAGTTCACAGGGCCTGGGTTGAATCGTAGACTGTTTCTTTTATAAGCTGTATATGCGTAAACTGGAGCTCACAGTTTAAACAACCAAGGTGTGGCATGGATGTGTGTGTAAGTTACCATGGTTTAGCTACTTGCTCGATCAGCTGCTATGTCATAGTTACCCATAACTACAACCTTTTGTCTGCGAGGCTTTAATAGAGAAGTAGTAGTGTTACTTTGCACCAAGAATTTACCATAGACTACTAACCAATATGGATAACACAATTATTACTTTATTAATCCCACATGGTTTTCTAATGCTATTTCAGTAGGCCTTGTAGCATGAGTATACTGTGATGTCACATCCTGGTTCGTGTATGACATGCTTCCAGTTCCATGCCAAAAAATTTAGCTCTGCTGAAAGCTGCAATACAGCTTTCATAATAATTAAATTGGCTGGGGAAAGAGCATACACAAATAGTTATGTCAGGGCCAAAGATGCACTATAGAGGCCCAAAGACGCTTTGGCCAAACATCAAATGTTGTGAATGTGGTCCTTCCAATGACTAGACCTGAACAGTGTAGACACAAGTGGTTCTGCATCCCTTGACTTAAAGGCATCTCTTCCTAGGCCAGGGCTTTTAGCTGTAGAGGTGTAAGGCACATTGACAGGCCAATCTGGATGGGGAGTAATGCTGTGTAGGATGGCAACAAGAAAGCAAAACATTGTGGGTCACTCTATCCCCATTTCAAATTAGCTCTACGGCTTCACATAGCCTTTTCACTGCTAGATTGCATTGCTTTGCATGTAATTTGGTTTCTTTGGCAATGTGTTAACTTTCTAAAGAAAAAAGGCTATCTTGAATTTAAGCTAAGTCTTACTACATGTTAGAGCAATCCAATTACGTTTTTCTAAGTGAGGTCTTCATCTCCAGGTAAAGGTTGCCTTAAGGTTTTTTTTTTTTGTTTTTGTTTTGTTTTGTTATTGTTTTCACTCTGTGTTTCTGTGGATCCAGGATGAAGTACATTTTTCTTTTTAAAGTAGGTCTTTGAATATATCCAGTTAGAAATTGCCTACACAGTTGTGTTTGTTGGGGTATGTGATGAAAGTCTGGCAATTTATAACAACACTGACATAATGGAGAAAGATTACTGGCAAGTATACCAAGTAGCAGTATTGGAAAGGAATAATCTATGTGATCTTATATTTTCTACCTACAACAGAATAAAGTGTAACTGCAGCCATAAAATTTGCTACACCAAATTCAGGGCCATGTATAAAAACATGCACATGAAAATCTAATGCATTTTATGAAGGCTTTATTCACACATCCTCTTCCAACTGCAACTGTGCTGGTTAAAAAGGTTACTGCCCCCAGTACCTCATTATGGCACTTCTGTCAGAGGTTATCACAGTCGACTCTGCCAGCTGAGCTGCTCACGTGCACAATTCCTAATCTGTTTCTGTTAAAATGAATGGGGTTGATGAAGATCTATGATCTTAACACTTGAATTTTGTTTGAGTAAAGATGGACAGGGCTTGCTCACAGGAGCAACTGAGTGTGTAAAGCTGGCAGGACAATAATTTCTACCAGAGCAGTAATGAGCCTCTATAAAAATTATTGTAATCTTTTCAGGGGATACTCCCAGATTTGTCCATGGCCTTATGTGCATTGGATTTGCATCAGTGAATGTTTAGTCTTTTCATGTTGCTATATAGATATAGCCTTAGGCTGGTATATAGCTTGTATGTTTGCATGTTGTTTATCCTGTCTATGGACAGGATTCAGTTAAATGAAAATATTTACAGACTTGTACCTCAGTAGAGTGTTTTGTTTTTTTTTTAATATCTGTTTTATATTCATGCTGGGTCTGCTCTACGGGCTCTGCACTGATTCAGAATCTTCCGTTCCATCTGAAGACATGCATTTTTAAAAAAAAATAATAATTTAGTTATTTTAATACAACTGCAAAAATGCTCTGGTTTGGTTCAAAACCCATTGAAACCAATAGGTTCAATTCTAATAACCTTTGCATGGCCACCATCAGAATTTTGTCTGTGTACCTTCTGAATTCTAAAACATTATTATTTTTTTTAACCTTCTACTATTTGCTTGTATTTGCCTTCATTTTTATGGTAGTGATCTAATATAGAAGAGAGTTTCTAAAAGTGGCAAGATTCTTGATAATTCTAATAGCACTCTATTCCTTTTGTGAACTGAATTTTCTTGTTATAGATAACTAAATTTAAGCAAGTAAATGTTGGTTGAGTTGAGTAGATTGTATTAGGTGATTTAGAACTGTCTTTAAAACAAGCATTGTGAATCCAAGTGTTTGCATTGTAAATTATGTATTACTTTATTTTAAAATGTTGACATGTATGCTTTGCATGTTGTGTTATTGCTGATAATGTCATTGACTTAAAAATTGAGAGAAATATTGTCAGTGCAGGAAAAAATTTTATCAACGTCAGTTTGGAAAAAAAAAATCAATATAAACCAGCTTACCACTTAGTCACAGATTTTTAAATTAAAGTAAGTTTAGGATAATATAAATTGTGAAATCCATCAAATTTTGGCCCGTTCCTGCCAATGTAACTTCATAGCAGGATGACATTTTAGGAATGTGTTGCAAAGATGATTGTCAGATTACAAAAGTGCCTAGAATATATATGTATTGATCACCAATAAGTTATATTTTTAAAGTTATTACTTACATGTGTGATTTTATGTACCTATCTAGAGTGGACAGCAGGATCTCCCATAGTAATCAGGGGGAGAGGGATGTTTCTTGAGGTGTTTTCCTGGCTGAGCTTGTGCAGAAAATGTTTAAATGCTGCAGGGAATAATGTATTGTGTTGTTAGGATTTTAGGGGACTCCCAGTGTCTTGGCTACATATCGAGCACTTTTATTTGATCATTTTGTTCAATTTTAGTTGCTCAGAAAGAGGATTAAAAGTACTGAGTGATTGATTAAAAGTACTGACAATCATCTCAGATTGTTTTGTGGAAAATTTTTCTCTAAAAATTTTGGAAGGCATTGGGAAAATGATACGCTTATCAATCACACCATTTAGGGAGGAAAATATTTTGAAAGCCATTAAAATGATTTTTTTTCCTGAAAATATAAGCAAAAAAATAGAAATCGACATCAATCCCTAAGGTATGCACAGAATTTAAAATGTGTGCATTTATTGAGTGAAGTTACATTAGCAAGCTCATATATCTGTCTGTTAAAAGTGGACTTCTGTATAATAGCGAGTAGGTAGAAATACTGTGGGTGTGAGTGCACAGTGAGCTGTCATCAAAAAACTTTAGACGGAATGGTTTGTGAAATAAAGTAGGTGTTTGAGAGTGGTTTCCAAATCAGAAAATTGAAGCAATTTTTTCTTGTTGGCATTTTCATTCCCCCGTTTTTGTAAAATCTTCTTAGCGTCCCCACTGGTACATTAGGACACAAAGCAATTATGAAAAGCAAAAGAAATCCTGAGTTTCTTGGCTAAATTTGGAAAGATTTTTTGACATGGCTGACCATCCTTCGAATAAGATCTTTGTGTCAGGGTGCAGAGGTCAGGGTATAGAAACCTTGGGATATCAAAAGGTGGCGAGAAGAATGGCTGGGATTTCCAGCAGTCGAAGAGTGCTCTTTTGTCTCTGGTGGTCAGTTGTCGAGGATGATGCCTGTGGACATCAAAGAAATGTCTAAACAGTGTTATCTAGGCCCGTCCTTTGCCCCCTGCCATGTAATGGGCCTCTTTTCAGGAAAACATTGGGAAAGCTGAGAAAGCGAGTTGTCCTATGCTACTGCTATTAATTCAGCAAGAAAGCAGATCAATAATATTTGCAGGAACCGGTAAAACAATCTGTTAGTTTTAAAAAGTGCAGATTAATCAAGCCTATAAATTATATATTGCACATCCAAGATTTGATTTTAATGTGTGTTTTTTTTCTTTTCATACTCAACATGCTGTGAGACCATATTCCTTTAAGGATTCAAGTTCTGCTTGCTTTGACATATTATGGAGAACTGTTCTGAGAAAACAGACAAACAAAAATATTCATAAATGAACTGATAGTTTGTGCAATATGTGCTTAAAAATTGACTTTGATGCCTGGAAGAGTGATGCCATCATTTTCAAGAAGGATGTGCTTTCCTCATCAATGAATGAAAGTTACAGTACTGAAGAAAGCCTGCACCTAATATTTTTCAGCTCCTGTATTGCCTGTTATTGAAGGAATAACAGCTGTTTGCTGTTCATTTGTGCTCAATTCAATACAGAAATATATTCTGAAAATGTTATGAGGAAAGTCTATTATGAATATTTTCTATTTTGCCCATGCGCAAAAGCAAAACACATTTCTCTTTGTTCTTTTTTACATTTCTTTTTAAAGGCTGGAACTCTTTAAAACCCCACTTTTGCAAAGAGATACTGGCTACTGCAGGGTTTAGTGGTGAAAAACCAGGGCAATAATCTGGGGCCTGAGCCATGTGGGAACTCGTTAGACTAAGGTAGGTAGCAACAGAGGGGAAGTCAGAATAGAAATGAACCTGTACTTCTGATTGCTGTGAACCTAACTCTGGATTTTTTTTTTTGTTTGTTTCAAATGAAATAATAGTGCCTATGTCATTATGTAATGCTACTGTCATTCTTGAACTTAGTGGAACAATGTAAAAAGATGAGTCTTGGCAGGTCTGAGGGCTAACACACTAGCATTTCTGGTTATGGATCAGTCTCTAGGAATGTTTAATAAAAACAGCTTTAAGGATTTGTTGCTGCCCACATTTTGCTAATAGCATATTATTAATTAGAATATACTTTAAATCTTTACTAATAAATTAGGCCAATATACAGAATTGCATTATTGTCTTAAGAAGACTATGTGATCTCAATATCAGGAACTCAAGCCAATGTAGATATTAAAAATGAAACAAATCTATGGTTGAATCAATGACATTTTCTTAAAAAAAAAAAAAAAGAAAGAAAATTGGAGCTGGGATTTGTCAGCAAATAGTTGTGTAACATCTTTAAATATAGCTAAAAATGTAAGTGCAACATGTTTTCAAAAGTCTGAAATTAAACTGTTTAATGAGAATGTGTTTCTGTACCGTATTTCATTCTAATGTAAATTAGGTTTACAGACAAAACTTTGATAAAAATGTATGAGTTAACTTTAGCTAGAAGAACATGTGAAATATCACTGTTGCAGGTTAGAGAGCTAAACTTGAAACAATGGTAGGTAACATATGTACTGAGATAACCATTATTTGGACGGATACTGCACTTGAAAACTGATATTTTGGGCTGCTAGATGATTCACCATTACTTACTTTCCCATATCCTCATCTAGTAAAGAAGATGAAGAGCTAGATATTTTGCTAGCATGCCTCAGTGATTGCAGGGAGGCTAGATGATTGTATTCATCCACATCACTACAGTGAGAGTTCAAAGTCCTTCTCACTTCCAAATATGGATCTTGAACATTGATACTACGGTCTATAGATAATATATTTTATAATTTAATATATAATATAATATTACTTTTAGAAAAACACGGAGAATAAAACATTGCACCTCCTGTACTATTTTATCCTTTTTATTACTACACCTGCACTATTTTTCTGATCAGAGTTATATCCTGATTTTGCAAATATCTCTGTCCCTAACTTTATTGAAGAGTATAGTTCAAATACGTGGAGAATGACAAAATCAACATAAAAATGGGAGTGTCGGCAGAAGTGAAATCCTGATTCTGTAGTTAAATTGTGATCCTATGGGTAAATAGATGAATTAAAGTTGTCATGAAAAGTGATTCATGTCTTCGAGCATCATATTTCAGCAGTGGTTTAGCTAATAGACTTCGTTAATGAATAGGTCACTGTTTGCTAGCATAAGGCATATTCAGTTATGTCATGAATGCATAATTTGTAAATAAGGATAAGAAAGCAGAAGTCAAGGAAACAAGAGAAAAATGAAATTTCTCTCTTAAAGAGAGAAGTCAGACCATCTTTGATGTTTACAGAATTGCCTCTTTATTTATCTGTACTGGACACTCATTCAGAACTTTCTGCTATGCAAATTTATGAACATTCCTTCCAGACCACTATTAAAAAAATTATTAAAAATAAATAAATGAATATATACAAGAAGTAGAAATTGTTTTGTGAGAATCATCCTGCTTAAAAGTTTCTCCTTAGACTGGAAACTTTTAAAATTAAGTTTGTTTTTACATTTTGTTTTGCCCAGTTGCTCATAGTGGAGATGAAGCTTGCTCTGTGTTGTAATGCAATGACAACCCCTTTCTAAAGTCAGGCTTAAAAAAGAGGGGTCCTATGGGGAGGACTTTGTAAGACACTTGTGTTGAGGGGGCAGGACAGTGCCCTGCTGAAGCCTGTAAGGAAGACTGACTCTCCTGTGAAAAGAAATGTACCCATCATGGGACCAATCTGCTGTCATCCCCATAGGCATGTATTGCATGAGTATAGCCTGGTTGTACAAGTTGTCCCCATTACACAACCTAATGAATAAACACACATCCATTGCAGCATCAGATGTGCACTGTCCTCTGCTGGGGAGCAATTTTGTTTTGGTCATATGACGGCTGCATTTTCAATGTCTAAAGGCTGATGGGTAAAGGGTCATTAGGGAGCTGGTTGCCAGAGTAATTCATATAGCCCGTGAGACCCTCACTACTGGGTTCCCTGGAGAACAGACTGAACAGAGCAGTCATGCTGGCGGAATGGGTCTAGCCATTTGCCGTGAGGTTGGTTGCTACCACTGAAGTTTAGACAAAAAACTGCCTCATGATATGTATGTGTAGTACACTGTCTGTGGTGAAGCTCTGATCTGAGGTTGTCTTGAGATACTTTGTTTTAGCAAATAGTAGAATAAATAGGTACCAGTAAAATAATAAATATTTAAATTCGTGAGGATAAGATTCATGATCCATTTTTTAGGATTACCACAAGACTCATTTTAAGGAATTTGAAACCTGTGATTTCACTTAGATTTTGTTGGGAAACTCTTCCAAAAAATCAGCTAGCATTGTACAGTTAGTTCTTAATGATACAGCATAATGACTGAACAGAATAACAGACATGAAGTAAAGACAGTTAACATATGCAAATGAATAAGATTATGTTAAGAATATTGATGTATAGAAAGAATATGTGAAACTGTTTATGAGGAGAATGGGAATAGCTTTAAGAAACACATTGCTGAGTGGTCTGAGTGGCACGTCACGCTCCAAGGTGCTGTGCTTAACTAAAGGCAAGACTTAAACCACAGGTTGGACAATCCACACACAGAAAATCAGGAGTTGATGTACAAAAATTACTGCTTTAAAGAAGGCAGCTACTCAACTTGCTTCTAAATAAATTTATTTACTTAGTCTATGTAGTTTAAAGGTAAACAGAATGACGTCTCTCATGGTTGCATGAGTATATATGTACAGCCACTATAAAACCAGTATAGTGCCTCTGGGTCTGCAACACAGTCTCAAAATGCAGCTTTCTTAATTTTTCATAGCAGTGATAATTTTAAAGCCTCATCATGTGTGTCAGTAGTTGTTCCATTGCTGAATATTTCAGTTCTTGGAAAGGAAAAGTAGGTGGAAGTGGAGTATGTATATCATTTTTGGGAAGGGCATATAGAGAGAGCAGGTTTAAAATGACAGTGAGTAGAAAATTAATTGGAGAAAGTAGAATGAAGAAGGGAAAACTGTGACTAGGATGCACATGGACTTGAAGACAGAGTCTATAGTGCTAAATAAAGCAGTGCACGTGGTGAGTTTGAACACTGGATATGGAGCGATTCCATGGTTTTGGCCATGGTTTTGTGGTTAGAAGTCTTCTAGACAGTGCCTGGGCACACTGGGACTGTTCCCAGCAGGCAGGAGGGACAAGACCATCCTGGCCTCACATACTGTGCCAGCAGGCTTTTCCCACTAAAACAGTTCTGCAGCCCTTCAGTTTCATGTTGTGAAAGCATCACGATGATGAGTTGCAGCACCACACTGGCATTAATTAAAAATATAATCTCAAACCACATTCAAAGATTATACCCACAGAGCCATAGGGCACTATGTGCATCCGAGAAATGTAGTGTGGGCATACCACAGAACGACCTGTGACCTTGTTTTCTTTTGCAGTATAGACATTGCAAAGTAACTGCATTCCCTCTTTGGATGTAGCTGGTAAGTAGGTGGGCTTGCTGTGAAACTGATTCCTCTCGCCCGAGTGGGAGTGCCTGCCATATTGAGCAGCGTTATTGATGAGCTTCATCTGTATGGGTCTTCCAATAAACTCACTTCTATAGAGTTTACCACTTAGGACTGTAGCATGTGACAAATAGAGAAGAAGTGGCTAATAGCAATAACTAAAAGTTATATCACCACATCAGGGGTGTGTTTTGTCTTTGTCTTTTGTGCAAAATTCTTATGAGGTAATGAAACTAGAGTGATGAATATCAACTGATAAAGCAAACGACTGCACAAACAAGTGTCATGTATGATAGCCTTGGCCCTAGGACACGTTAGAGTGTGTGTGTTGATATGTGTGTGTATGCACAGGTGGTACCTACCCACCTGATGCACATTTATCCATCACTGGGATACAGCTATTGCTTTTAAAGAGCTTCTTAGTGGCATACTGGGACACTGTTGTCTGAAACACTTAAACAAGTGATAAACAGATTTTTTTTTCAAAGGGTTTAAAGTGTCAAAGTTGCTTATGAGGTAAAAATCTATTCAATAAGAAAAAAATGTATAAAGCTCTAGTTTGGTAAAGAATACGCACCTTAATGGGATGATGCTATTCATGCAGTATATAGACTGTTAATTGAATGGATAAGGTGATTAGGAAAAGATAATAATATACTGTTTCTAAGTCTATAATGCATGGATTTAGCAGCACTGACAGAAGTTAGCAGTCACAGAATCACAGAATTGTTTGGGTTGAAAAGAACCTTAAAGATCATATAATTCCACCCCCTCCAGTCAGAGTGTTGGAAGGAAAGGAAGGACTTCCGTAACATAAAGAAGTTGTGTAACTTGCTGACAAATTATGTCAAGTCAAGAGCAGGAGGAGGTTCAGAAAGGAATCAGACATATTCATGGCAAAAACATCTGTGAATACCAATTAACCATCAGGATGTGGCTATAACCTTCATTTCAGGTCAAGTGACTTCCAAAACTGGGAGACTCTGGGTGAAGGAGAATGCTATACAGCCTTTCCTTCTTAAGCTCCTTCCTGAAAGCTACCTGAGGCCACAGCTGGAAGCAGGATGGTGAGCTTGATGGACCTTTTGTCTGATAAAACTCTGGTGTTTCAGTGTTCAATATTTTAAGGGAGCAGCAGAATGTTAGTAGGGTAGGTCTGCAATTGTGTAAACCAGTTATTCCTTCCTTTTCTTCTTCATAGCTTTTGTCACAGGAGAAAAAGAAGAAAGGTAATATTTCTGTCTGAAAGTGACCTGGGCTCTTTGCAGGATTGACTCATGCACTTCTTTAGCCAGAGATCATATTCCTCGGTCTTAGACAGCTTGTAGGCAAGCAACAGTTATAACAGTTATTCCTCAGTACTTATGGAAATGTTTCCCCACAGAGGATAAATTCTGTAGAATGCTTTATATGTGGTTCATCCTATATTCTATCATAGAGCTATTGTTCGGGTACGTTTGATATAATGTTTTGTTTATTCTTCAAAAGTTATGTTTTATTGTGGTGCTGCTTCCTGAAAGTGATGTAATAGTGTTTACAAAATAGACAGTACTTTGGCAAGGCATTTTCAAGCAAATTTTTCACTACATTTCAGTGAGTAGAATTATCCTTATTTTACAGTGAGACATTATATGTAGGATTAGAAGACAAAAGCTGAGATCATAACATTTATGCATTAGGATGTGTTATAACAAACTAGGATAATCTTAAGCCTCCCAAAATCAGACATACTGAACAAAGACGTGGGAACAAGTTGCCCTATGGTGGGCAGGTAAAGCAACCTGCTCAGAATCAAATTAAAATGTAATTTTCAAAGTTTGAATTAGAAGTCTAAATTTCTTGCCTTCTAATCTTGTGCTACCATTTCTGAATGCATCTTTCTCCTCCTTTCAAATTATATTATAATGCTAAGCTATATTTTTCTGAAGGAGCTTTTATCAAATGTCTAGGAAAAAGACTGGCCTTTGTAAGAATATTTTACTGCTGTTGGACATGTGTATGTGTAAAGTATCCTTGGTGCATAATTACAGGGAAATGGAAGCTGGCAGACGTGAGAGAGTCACCCCTTTAAGCAAAGAATTTTGCTCTTACACAAATTACAGGATAAATGGATGCTTGCAGATATGAAGAATAAGCCCTTAAAGGCAAGAATTTTACTGTTACATAAAAGCTTGTTCCTAACATGTCAACTGGTACAATATGTCCAGTTGTGGTGTTTTAGAAATACCATTTTGTACTGTTCATGCAGTCTGTTAAGAGTGCTATTCCATTCTTTCATCTAGTCACATTAACTCTGTTCTTTTAAATCTTTCTTGATCATGAGAGACTGTTCTCTGCTACAGGGACGAAGTACATTGGGTAATATTAAAATGTGAGAGCACTGCCCAGTTTATTTAAAAAAATATGAAGATCTATCAACTAACTGAAGTAATGGGGCTAAAAATAATATACATGAGATAGTGTCTTGAATTTTATACTGGAAGATACAGTAAGCTATCAGTCCTTATGCACTGTTGATGTGTCAGTCATGATTTTGTTAGACTTCTAGCAAAGGTGCCTGTCACCTTTTTTTCTGTGCTGAAGAATCTCAGCCAACTAGATAGTCCTGAAGCCTGTTAACTCCTTTGGTGTTCATTCGTGTCTTTCATTGAACCTTTTCAAGTTCTACAATGTCCTTTTTGACAAAGTGCACCCAAAGTGCACACAGTGCAACCCAGTGCAAGCAGATTATGGATTTATCCAGTGGCATAAGAACATTTTCTGTTTTGGTCTCAGCTCTTTTCCTCTAAATTCTTAAAATCTGATTTGCAGTTTTATATTTGCTAATGAAAACAAAAAGAAAAAATCAAATTTAGTGTTAGAATTTACTAATAAGGTCACAATATACTACTGAGGTTGCTTTTCTCAACCAAGGTATTGATGTTCTAGGTCATTTCTTACTACAGGAGTATATTGATAAAATAATTTCAAATACAAATAAATCATTCTTGAAAGCAATTTTCTTTAATGACTATAATTACAAATTTAAATACCATAATCATTAGGATTATACAATGCACATTGAGAGAGACAGAAGGTATGTAATTATCATTATGTAGTAAATAACTGGCATTGTGCTATCTTGAGATTTTTATGGTAGAAAATAATTACTACTTGCAATTCGTATTGCTTTTGGTATAGATCTATTTTTCTGGGTTGCCTTTCCTATTAATGCTTTTGGTATTTGTGTTGTATAACTTGCTATAATGATTTGCTTTCCAACCAGAATAAGACAAAATGTCAACTAAGGCATAATGTCATAATGACGGTGTTATTTGTCTTCAGCTACAGCTTCTTTTCTGTATCACGAGGTTAAAAAAATAGTAAGGATTTTAACATTGCTTTCAACAAAATGTCAGAAATCATGCATCTGTCAAATTCATTTCTAATTTTTTGAAGAGTTCTTTATCATCATGGCAGATGACTTCAGAACTGTTTTTTGAAAAATTCTGAGGATGAAAGAGCAAACATTGTACTTAATCATGTCATTTTTATAATAAATAGTTGCTTTTTTAAGTTTTGATTTTTTTTTCAGAAGTCAGCAGCATCATATATACTTGTTATGCTATTTCAGCATCAAATTTTGGATGTGCAGAATGTTAAGCTAGAATAGACTTTGTAGGATCTTTGTCTTTACAGCCTGACACTCAGTATTTTGTTAAAAGCTAAGTTTTGAGGCCTTTAGAAACTGCACTAAAATCTATGCGATGAAAACATAATTAAAATATTTTCACTTTGTTCATACTATGTGTACAACTGATAATTTTTATGTACTCAGCTGGAAAGCACATTGACGTTAATATGTGAGAAAAATATGCAAAGCTTATTCCTTTATAATTTTTGCTGATTGAAAGAACTTGTCAATTGACTGTGGTCAATTGTTTAAATGGCTGTAGTTTGAATTAGGTATAATAAAACCTACAGTAATGTTGAATTGATTCTCAAGAAGAGAATATGAGAAAAAGGATCTAAAGTTTGCAAAATAGTGTCCATTACTTCTCTGATTTTAATTTTTAGACAATGAAAAAACAGGCAGCTCGATTCTCAGTCTGCTAATACCATTTTATGCTATTTGCAAACACCAGACCTGTTCTATTTAAAAAAAAAAAAAAAAAGATAGAAAAATCCCTCTATCCAAGCAGTTGTACTGTCAGCTACAGAATTTTGATAAGCATTGATGTAGGTTCTCTAAAACTGTTTCATCCAACATGAAATTTAAAATAAATATGGAATCCTTTATACTTGTCTTCTAGTTCTTTCTTTTTTACCAGACAGTTATGTAAAACTGATGATTTTTGTGTCATGTACTGTTGTCCTGTCTCTAGGGAGAGGGAAGAAGATATTTCAGCAGGGCTGGAGATGGCATGCTGAGCTGAAATGCAGTTAATTTTTTTTTTTTTTTTAGCACCAACAGGTGGGTCTCCAACTGCTAGAATTTACTCTGCAAAAGAGTTCTGAGTAAATAATTTTCTTAACCTTTCTGAACTCACATGTAAAAATATTTCTGTTGGGTGCTATTCTACTGTGCATTTCCAGGCATTACCAAAGGCAGCTAGTGTTGGGATTGTTGATAAGGAGATCATGGATGCTGACAGGGTCAGCATTTGTATTGTCTGATGTATATCCTGTTTCTTATGTTAGAACTTGCTCCACTTTACAGGTGCAAATGGAAGCCAATTTAGCTGCTTACCAACCTTTCTTGGATGAAAACAAGGGTTTGTTTCTTAGTTGCTTGACATTGACATTTTTAATAGAGTCTTAGAGTAATTTTCAAAGGAGTAGTGTTCAAGGAGTCTATTGTTATCTTTCTTGTCTGCTTGGGTGTCTAAAACCTACAGTGAGCTCATGATTGCAGTATTTCAGCATCTTTGAATTTAAGGCCTACTCATTTTTCTTGCACAGGTAACTCCTCATTAGCCAAGATAAGGTGGAGCCTTGAACATCTGGGTGAAATTAATATGGAGACTGCAATGCTGACTAACATAGTGTAGTATCAATTAGAATACTTATGTATTGACACTCAGTTCAGCAGGACCTAGCTGTATAACACCCAGTAGAAGAGTACACCTGGAAGACTATGGTCTGGCTGGGTTTACACGGCATGTACATAAGCTAATAGGTTGTATGAGACCTAAGCTGCCTTTGCTTGGAGTGACGTTGAGGGCCACTGGCACAGGCAACATCCAAAGCAGATAAGACTTGCATGGATATTTGAGAGTTGCTAATTTTTTTGACATTGTGTTTTGTATTGTTTCAGCATTGCATTGTTCCAGTACTGTTAATATTTGCAGATGTTTTTTTCAGCATAAAAAAATGCAGGATTGATTCATCTGTTTGCTAATGGAACCGTGGTGACTGATAACTATGAGAGCTTCAAAACCAGATGAATAAGATGCTAGCTATGTAACTAACCAAATGCCTTATAGAGGAGAACCTTTTCTTAAATTTCTGTAACACTTTTAGAAAATCTGATATGATGATGAATTTTCATTGGAACATACAATGTTTTAATGAATGAAAATCAATGGAAGTTCTTAAGATCTGAGAACACTCATAAAACATTTAAAAAACATCAGTTTTGACACAAACTGTTTGACATAACTGTTGATTACACTGGGTTTTGATCTCTCCTGATATTGTAGATCAGTTAAGAAACTCCAGAGGAAGAAGACAGGAGAAGAGAAAGCTGTATGTTTTATTTTTCCTCAGCTATGACTTACAACGATTTAGAAGCTGCAGGAAACTTCTGGTACCATTTACCTTAATAAGGAAAAAAAACACTTTCTATCAGAAAATATATTTCACAGGTTGTTTCTACGTGGCCCTGTCTTTGGGTATTCCAAATGGAATTATAGAAAACTGAAAGATTAACTCCTCCACACCCTCCAAAGTTCACACATCTAATGGAGTTTAAAATAAATAGCTAAATATTTATTAAGATGCAAGAACAGATGATGATCCAGCACAAAGACGTATTGCAGAAGAACTACATTCAAATCTGAGCTTTGCCACTGTTCTTATGTGACTTTGAAATATTTGAACTCTGTCTCTTAAAAGTATATAGATAAAATTACCTGTCATGGACTTCAGTTGTAACTAGGGACTCAGATGCTCATGGGATCTATGCAAAGATCACTTCAGCCTTGTAATTTCCCACCAGTAAAATGGAGAAAGAGCATATCTTAGCTTTCCTGCAGTTTTCCAAGGGAAACAATGAGCTCGTAAATATTGAGCTGTTTAGGAATTACAGTACATAGACCATGAAAGAAAAACTGGAGATTCTGGTACTTCTAAAAACTAAGAAGGAACAGTTTTTATTTAAGTGAGACTGAATTTTTTACTGTTTTGAACGTTATCAATTGATGAATCTAAAATGCACCACTAAGCTCTTTTGTATCAGTTTTTAGTGCGAGTGACCAGATGAGAGAGTTAAGAAAGATATATCTAAAACCAAGGTAAACAAGGGAGATTAAAACACTAATGATTTCTAGTAATTAAAATAAATTGTTCAGATAGCAAGTTGTGTTGTAGTACTGTACATTTGCTTTGATTAGAAACAGAGATCTGTATTTCTTTCTAAGTCATTAAGTATGAGAAAAACATCCCTTGGCACTTGCATAGACATACCTTCCTAAGGGTATGTGAGGATTGGGAGCATACATAAATGGCAGATTGGGAAGTAGGTACAAAACGTGGAGATGAAAATGGAAAATGCATCTGTCATAGTTTGTAATCGTTTGCAGGGGAATAGCACCATCAGCCTTTGAATTTAAAGATAGGTGGTGAGTTAACACAAGTGTATCAAACTGCACACAGAGCACAAGATTTGTGCAATCAGTTTTGCTTTGCGTTCCCAACAGAATGTGATGTGCCTGTTCCCCAGCTGTAAGACAGTGCCACATCTTGTCTCCTGACTCAATGTACTGTACAGAGTCCTGCATCACATGGCGTGGCGTGTCAAATCTTACACACTGAGACTGAGGAAAGTTGAGAGTTGTCAAGAGGTGTTTTTCTGAGCACTTGAATGTTTCTCAGCCTGGAGGTTCTAAGTTTTTTATTCCAGTATGAGGGAACACTCTTAAGGAAGCGTTTTGAACAGTTAGACCTGCTAATAGCTACAGAAGCATCAGTCAGGCTGTAGCTTTTAAGCTTTTAAAAAATGATCTTTGAGCATTCATTTAAGATTTTTACACAGGTACAGCATGACTGAACAAGTGGCTGGTGCTTTTGTGCAGTGCATGAATCAGAACGAAATGTGAGTGAGATATGACAGTAGCAAGAGTTTCTTTTATGGTTGAGAGTGGAGAGGAAACAGTTGTGACATTCTGAAATGTTCCTGTTGTGCACTGAGAAAGCCAGGGCTTTTTTCTGGCGTAAGTTTTGCCAGTTGTAAAACAATGTGTCAGATTAATAATGCATCCTATTGAGAAGGAATGGGAGGTTTGGTGAGGCATGAGTCATCCTCGTCTGCTGCAGTAATTAAGTCTGTTGCTTGCCTTGAGGTCAGTGTGACCCTGTTTATTTTAATTTTTCAGTCCTGAAGTTCTGTGCCGTGGGTGTTTAAGGAGGAATTAGCAAGAGATAGAAATTTATTGTTTTCTGTAGTTTTTGGCAAGTGTGTGTTTCCTTTCATTATTTTCATTTTCTCTTCTCATTCATTATTGAAGCACTTAGCTGTTTTATAAAACCTGACTGACCATTTATTTTACTCTTTAATAACATTTCTTTTTTTGGAGATATTAAAAACATACACCATCATGCTTAGGACCCTTGTCTATTCAGTGATAGGAAGAACAAAAGTATTTATATGACTTTAAACACAAAGCAATATTTAATAAGTATTTTAGGTTCTTTTAATACATTTTCATATGAAAATATTCCAGATATCCTGTTACTTCTTAAGAAGCAGTTCACAACACTTGCTTCCTCAGTTTCCTTCACATTTGTAAGTATTTCACAATAGCAGTCCATAAATTATTTTGCAGTTCTCCTTAAGACTTTTTTATTTTTTTTCTGTTTGTTTTGTTTTTGTTTTTAATATCTACAAAAACTGAAGAGGAGTCTCTACAAAAACTGATAAATAATCTCTTGACATGCTTTTTCTGGCAGCACTGTTGGAATAGCTCACAACATTGAGTATAACTGTTCTCCGTGCATTCGAAAATTGATATTATCCCCCAGTATATACTCAAATAGTGGAAGGACATAAGGGTTACAGAACAAGCACCTAAATAAATACATAAATAAAAAGCAGGCAAAAGGACTTAGAAAACTTTATACAGAATGCCCCAAACTGAAATGCTCAGAGCCCTGATCAGCTGTAGCAACCCCAAGTGAACCCATGCCACCTTTTAGGACAGACAACTGCCCAGGACGATATAGCCCGTGGGCCATACTGTGCAGTGACTCTTACCCACATGGCACAGGGTAGCATTTTTCAGAATGGGCTGACAGCTTTTGTTGCACGCTTCACCTGACTTTTGTGCCTCTGAGACAGTTTTTGCACATGTGGTGGGAAGGGTGCTTCAGTTAGATGACCAAACTACTGTGGAGAGTGCTTTACAAGAACAGATTGTTTAACACACTGGAGGGAAGGGATGCCATCCACACAGACCTTGGTAGGTTTGAGAGGTGGGCCCTGCAAACCTCATGAAGTTCAACAAGGCCAAGTGCAAAGGCCTGCACCTGGATCAGGGCAATCCTAGATTTTATATATAAGATCTTGTATACATAACCTCCATGCTTATCACCCATTCTTGGCATTCCTGCTCCGGCTACTAATCAAACACAATAGGCCCTTCTGTGCTTTCTTGCCCTTCCTATTTCACTTCTGGAACTTCTGCTCCATGCCTATACCCAAAGCAGACAGCTTCTTTCACATTCTGCATTCCATCACTGAACATCAGGTTAACTTCTTTTCCTTCTACACCTACCCTCTATTGATACTCTTTGAATAGTGTGGTGCTTCCAGCCCCAGTGGAAAGCTAGAGATAGGCACTGAAACATCCTAGCCTTCATTCTAGACAGCACCCTATGCAGCATCCTAGAGAAATTTGTTTCGTGAATGCACTACAGTTATGGAGCAAGAATGCCTGGCTGGCATTAATCAAGTTATACCTCTTTAAAATGTATATTTTATGGCTTGTGTTATTGTTGACCTGATTAAAAGTGACTCTTCCAAAAATCCCATGCATTCACACACACACATGCATATTTCTTTCAGTGTTTGTTTTCCATTTGGATTCCTCTAAACTTTATATGCCAATAAAGTCTTTTAAGAGTCATCTGGTGAGGTTAGTATGTCTAAGGCACACAACTGTGCAGTGCTAATAGGAAACCAGGCAGTGATTTCTGTGTTCCCCATCCAAACAATTTTGTATCCTACTTGAAAAATTGACGTAACAGGTCTCCCATACTTGGCACTAAGAGCATCCAGTTCTCTTGCATGTGACAGAATAATGTGCGGGTCTCTCTCTCAGAGTATTACTTACTGCTTCCTGTACCATTTGTTTTTCACATCATTTCATACAGTGCTTGGATCTATGCTTTAAGTATAGGGTATATAACTTTAATTTCCCAAATAATCAGTGAATGCTTCCCATTATAGTTTAAAATTAATGTGAAAAATGTTTCGAATGAAAACAGTAAATCTCCTGAGTCTCAAAGTGATTTCTCATCAGGCTTTAAAATTCAGATTTTTATTCCCTCAGAAAAGTCTCAGAGGGTGAAGTTTTGCAATTTAAAAATGTTACTTAAAACAATTTCAATTGTCTCTGGAGAGAAAATTTCTGCTCTCACCAGCATCCCTAACCATTTGTTTCTTTTGCATTTATTAATGGTTGTATACTTCGTGCATAGCTAGATGAGGGGTCTGATCTAGCTAAACATAACCTTGCAAAAATGGCAAGTTTTCAAGCATATCAGCTCAAATCTATGCCACTGAACAACAACAGAGG
Source organism: Cygnus atratus (assembly GCF_013377495.2). Lineage (NCBI taxonomy): Eukaryota > Metazoa > Chordata > Aves > Anseriformes > Anatidae > Cygnus > Cygnus atratus. Next base: position 15,161,402 of record NC_066364.1, on the reverse strand, counting down.
GGGAATATATGGTCGAGAGTGGGAGACGTTGCTTTTCAGCTGTAACTGGAGTTCAGAGCAGCTTGAGCCAGTCATGAAACTGCACCCTGAGAGTAAAGCTATATGCAAGCTGAAAGGCAAAATACTTCTCATTGCTCAGTGCATCAAATGTACAAAGGCTATATAGAACCTTAATTCCATTGAACACGTAAGTAAGGGTTTAATTTTACTAATTTCATTGTTATTTAACTGAGTTTAAAATCAAGCACATACCTGAATGGTTCCTGGCCTAGAAAAGCCATAGAAAAAGAAAATTAATTTTTCAGAATTGCTTTCATCTTCTGGAGGGATATGCTACAATTTGGGACATAAAGAAATGTTTCTTACTGCCGTTAAAGACAACAAAAAATCCTTTTACAAATATATCAACGCGAAACGGAGGACTAAGGAGAATCTCCATCCTTTACTGGATGCGAGGGGAAACCTAGTTACTAAGGATGAGGAAAAGGCTGAGGTGCTTAATGCCGCCTTTGCCTCAGTCTTTAGCGGCAATACCGGTTGTTCTCTGGATACCCAGTGCCCTGAGCTGGCGGAAGGGGATGGAGAGCAGGATGTGGCCTTCGCTATTCATGAGGAAATGGTTGGCGACCTGCTAAGGAGCTTGGATGTGCGCAAGTCGATGGGGCCGGATGGGATGCACCCGAGGGTACTGAAAGAACTGGCGGAGGAGCTGGCCGAGCCGCTTTCCATCATTTATTGGCAGTCCTGGCTATCGGGGGAGGTCCCAGTTGACTGGCGGCTAGCCAATGTGACGCCCATCTATAAGAAGGGCCGGAGGGCAGACCCGGGGAACTATAGGCCTGTCAGTTTGACCTCAGTGCCAGGAAAGCTCATGGAGCAGATTATCTTGAGGGTCATCACGCGGCACTTGCAGGGCAAGCAGGCGATCAGGCCCAGTCAGCATGGGTTTATGAAAGGCAGGTCCTGCTTGACGAACCTGATCTCCTTCTATGACAAAGTGACGCGCTTGGTGGATGAGGGAAGGGCTGTGGATGTGGTTTACCTTGACCTCAGTAAGGCTTTTGACACCGTTCCCCACAACATTCTCCTCAAGAAACTGGCTGCTCGGGGCTTGGACTGGCGTACGCTTCGCTGGGTTAGAAACTGGCTGGATAGCCAGGCCCAGAGAGTTGTGGTGAATGGAGTCAAATCTGGTTGGAGGCTGGTCACAAGTGGTGTCCCCCAGGGCTCGGTACTGGGGCCGGTCCTCTTTAATATCTTTATCGATGACCTGGATGAGGGCGTCCAGTGCACCCTCAGTAAGTTTGCAGATGACACCAAGCTAAGTGTGTGTGTCGATCTGCTCGAGGGCAGGAAGGCTCTGCAGGAGGATCTGGATAGGCTGGAGCGATGGGCTGAGGCCAACTGTATGAAGTTCAACAAGGCCAAGTGCCGGGTCCTGCACCTGGGGCGCAACAACCCCAAGCAGAGCTACAGGCTGGGAGATGAGTGGTTGGAAAGCTGCCTGGCCGAGAAGGACCTGGGAGTATTGGTTGATAGTCGGCTGAATATGAGCCAGCAGTGTGCTCAGGTGGCCAAGAAGGCCAACAGCATCCTGGCCTGTATAAGAAGCAGTGTGGCCAGCAGGTCTAGGGAAGTGATTGTCCCCCTGTACTCGGCTCTGGTGAGGCCGCACCTCGAGTACTGTGTTCAGTTTTGGGCCCCTCGCTACAGGAAGGACATGGAGGTGCTCGAGCGAGTCCAGAGAAGGGCGACCAAGCTGGTGAGGGGTCTGGAGAACAAGTCTTACGAGGAGCGGCTGAGGGAGCTGGGCTTGTTCAGCCTGGAGAAGAGGAGGCTCAGGGGCGACCTTATCGCACTCTACAGTTACCTTAAAGGAGGCTGTAGAGAGGTGGGGGTTGGTCTATTCTCCCACGTGCCTGGTGAGAGGACGAGGGGGAATGGGCGAAAGTTGCGACAGGGGAGTTTTAGGTTGGATGTTAGGAAGTACTTCTTTACCGAAAGGGTTATTAAGCATTGGAACGGGCTGCCCAGGGAGGTGGTGGAGTCACCATCCCTGGAGGTCTTTAAAAGACGTTTAGATGTAGAGCTTAGCGATATGGTTTAGTGGAGTACTTAGTGTTAGGTCGGAGGTTGGACTCGATGATCTTGAGGTCTCTTCCAACCTAGAAATCTGTGTCTGTGTCTGTGTCTGTAAGTCTACCCGAAATACACTTTCTCAGTACATGTAGTCTAGATGTGTATTTAAGAGATGTAGCATTTGTTTAAATACAATAGCTGTTTCTTTGTGTATCCAGCAGTATATTCAACATGATCTCTCAAATATTGTTTTATTTCATATCCTTTTATTCAGAAGATAGAGGCAGAGTATCAATACAAAGATAATGTTGATACGTATGTAATCTCTTTTCTGTTAATTTTATCCTCTGTTAGCAAAATGAAGTACCCATAATATACACCTATACATGCTTTCTTTAGTGGTTCTGTCATCAGAATAATGCAAAGGGCTCCCCTATTTCTTTAAAAAAAGCTACCCATAGTCCTTCCAAACCCTGTAACAAAACTGTTGACGTTAATAATGCTTCAAACTGACGGATTGATATGTGCCTGCCCAGGAGCACCATGACCCAGCACAGCACTTCTGTATTAATGACACAAAGTCAGGCCATTTATCATTTAGTATAGCCAGCACACAAATTAGAGGACAGCTTGCCAGGTTATATTGTGGTCTCATTACTTTGTTTTTGCTGTAGCTGCAGAATAGATAGCTTTGAAACCTTCCTGTGTTCTACTGTGCCAGGAGAGTGTTCGTGTCATGGCGACCTGACTGAGTTGTTCAGTTGCGTACAGTGCTGACTCAGGAGCCTTAAGTGTCCTAACCAATTCTTCAAGCAGCAGCCTCTCCTAAATCAAAAGGAGGAAAATGTAATAAAGATATAATCACTGGCAGTTGCTGCGGGTGTAAGATGTTCAGCAGATTTCAGAATATGAAATTTTGGGAGTAACTTACTGGATGTAATTGAGGAGCACATGCTTTCATTACGGTACAGTATACTTTTTATTACATAGCTGGTATTGCCATGCTGAAAAATACTGTTACTGTTTAATGAAAACATTAACATAAGATAGATATGCTAATGTTAGATTCTCACACTGCCTTATATTGGTGACTGTTCAAATGCTGGTGCTGAGAGGAATGTTTAACAGATGATATATTTTAAGTACATGCATTTGTCTATGTTTTGTGTCCCTCCTGCATAGTCATGTGCTGTCTTTGGGGTGAATGATTTCCCCTTGGGATAATTTTGATGTATTTTGAAAAATACAGAAAATTTTAATTTTTACTTCCTTAAGATAGGCAATTTAGATCTCAAACTGCTAAGTTTACTTTCTTAAATGGATGAAATTTAAGCATTGTAGTGGTTCTTTAAGTAAAAATGCTTATTTAAGTTTTTTTTTTGATTACATTTTTATGTTTATGAATTTTTCTTATTTAATGTATTTTCAGCATGCTATACATGTACAACTGATCTCCTGACTGAGTATACTTTGATGCTGAGTTTTGTCTTCACTTGTAATAAATTTACCTAAAGATGTATGCGCTATCTTTTACTATAACTCCAGAGATGGTGAAGTGTTTTTTGGACTGTTCCCACTGTATTTCTGTCCTCTCTTTGTTCATTTTGTAGCAAATATGATCCCGTTTTATCATAGTGTACTCTGTCGGAAGAAATCATCAAAGATCTCTATTTCAGTCAATAAGGCCCTTCTCCGTGAAAGCAGTCAAGCTTCTAAACCCGTGCATGTAGAGCTATGTATCCACGGAGAGCTGTCAGAGACTGTCTGGCTATGGCTCTGCTGCTCTGAAAGAGACGGCTCCAAAGTGTCTTTAAGCCATGCATCCTGCTCTGCTTGTGTGCATGTGGCTGCCCCATGGGCAGCTGCTGCACTGCTTCCACTAATGAGCCTAGAAAGTTAGGCTTAGGTTAAGGAAAAATAAAAGCCTGGCTTTGAGGATGGCTCAAAACCTAGCCTTTACAGTCAGCATAGGGTTACTCTGTATACTCGCGTCGGATTCTGAAACGATTCTCAAAAACAGTCTCTAGCACCAATAATCTGAAAAGATAGTATTATACTCGATGTGGTGATTTCCTAAGAATTTTCTTTGGAAAACATGCATTTCACAATAATCTCTTTCTTTCTGACGCATCAGTTTGTTTCCTATTGCTTTACTCTTAAGACCTCAAGTGCTGCTACACTCAAAGGTACAGAGCACATGTGTGAGACAATTCTTGAAGAGAGTTTTATCTCTGTCCCGGGTAACACTGAGAAAGAATTTGCACTGACAGAGCTGGGAAAGGGAATGACCTAGACCTGTACAACTTAGGGAACATTTTTTACTAATTTTCCACTTGCCACTTTGATCATCGTTTCCTAGCACTGATTTGTGGCACCTCCTTCCCTCCCTTTCTCCTCCCTCTACTTGGCTTCTTCCTGCTGCTTAACAAGCTCAATTGGTTTTATGTATGTAATTCTTTTTTTTTTTCCTTTTTTTTTTCTTTTTTTAAGAGAGTTTGAAGGTGGTCTCTAAAAGAATTGCTTTCATCCAGAGCCAGGAGCTGATCAAAGCAACACACAAAAGCCGAAGGGGAGCCAAAGCAGAGCTGCCTGACCAACAGTAGGGTCAGGGTTCTGTGCTGTAGAAATAGTGAGGCATATCAGTCGAGCTACACTGGAGGCTGCTGATAAGGGATTTTCCCTCCAGTAACACCTGCAAAGTTTATGAGATCCTGTAGGAAAATCAAAGAAATCTGCATCAGAATGCATTGTTTCCTGCAGAGAAGAATGTGGAAGTATTTACAGGATGAAGTGCAGTTGCCTAAATGTATTTATAGCCATATAATATATTAGGCTTAGTCTGCACGATGATTACAGCACTGGACTATCACCTAGCTCCACGTTTACTTTTAATGAATTAGTCCAGTTGTCAGGATATTAAGGAGTGACATGTATGATTGTCTATGAAAAGAGGGTTCACCTTAAATCAAAAAAGCAAGAAAATGAAAATTGATGTGAACATTTTGCCTGAAAATAGATTTCCAGTGAAAGTCACAGTTAACAAACAAGTTAATAATAGATGTTCTGTCGTCTGTAAAAAGTCTAATTAAGATTTATTCTTTTTTTTCTTTTTTTTCTTTTTTTTCCCAGTTATAGATGTTTATCAGGCATCAGTCACAATTATGATGATTATGATTCTCTTTAAATTTGATTAGTAATCAAGTAATGTATGACTTTCCACCAAGGACTCTACTACAACCAGTTTGAACTTTGTTTGGCATTTTTTCTTCTTTGCTAAGATAAGCTAAGGTAGATAGGTTGCCATTTTTAAACAAATCATTATTTTAAATTTCTCAGAAAAATTCAACTCAGGTTTGACAGTAGGCATAGAAGTTTCTAGGGTGAAGAATGTTTAAGTTTTCTCTACTCGTAAAGGAAGATTAAACTACGTCTTAAAATCAAAACAACCTTTCATCCTTAAATAATTAAAGGAATTTGGTTGTAATTGGAGTTTTCTGTTTCCCCAGAAAGCTACAATGTAAGCTGTCACAGTTTAGATTCCTTCTCACTAAATTGCCAACATGCCTGAGTCCGGATCTCCAAGCCTAATGCATAGCTGTATATTTTAATGGGTTTATGGCAAGTTAGAGTGCTCTGTGTTTAGTGGAGCTTTATTTTTTGGTTCAAAGTAAAGTTGAATTTGTATACGAAGTTTAAAAATATATTTTGGGTTTTCTTGTAGACATAGTCTGGATATTCTTTTTTTCCTTTGTCTATAGAAAATATTTTTTGATAGTATTCCCTACATGAATTATAGGATTTTAATTGAAAAATGGAAACTTTCTCTTCAAAATAATGAATGTGGGTATGCAGTTGAAAATTTTCAGCAAAAATAAGAAAATACTTGTTTTTAGCTGAAATTCTTGTCTTTCCAATGGCCAAAATGAAAGTGAAATAATTTTGTATTAAGGGTGATTCATTAAATAGTTGGATTTTTTTCTCTGCCCAAAGAAAAAAGAAGGAAGCAACAGCTTTCTAATAGTGCTTTTACTGAGACTGCTTACCTCTGATTTGTCCTAATCTGTTTTCATACCTATTGATATGGATCAGTATGTTTGTTTTTTTGTTGTTGTTTTTTTGTTTTCCTGAATGCACAAAGGACAGTTAACAAATTGGGCTTGATTTTTCAATAGGTGGGGAAAATACATACATTTGATTTCATTGCAGAGGTATCTGTATTAGTCTTTACAGAGATCTCCTGATAATAAAGACATCTCCCTATTATTTACTTCTGAACTGAGTGAGGGAACTGATTTCAGTGATTCATAGAAGCAATTTGGCTTGGGAGGAAAAGTTGCCAAAAAGCTTGGTGACTTCTTCCCACTCTTCCTAGTGCACTTGAAAGCTTGGCACCTTTCAGTCAGTACTCTTGTTCCAAGCTCCTGTTGCTTGGAAACATGAGTCATTGGAGGAAATCATCTCACCGGTAATGCAGGAGAAATCCTGTGCCTGGGGTCAGCCTAATTTTCCAAATCAAAATAAGATGTCAGATAAAAATTAAAAGTGAGAACAGAAGAAAAAAAAAAGTGGTATAGATGTCTGGGCAGTAGTCTTCTTTCAGTATATTCTCTTTATGGAAACAGTAGCAGAATTGTTTTTGGCTGTATAAAGATGGTAGAGTTATGTTCTCTGTGACCTGTCATCAACCTTAACCAGTGCCTCTGTTTTTAATCATGAACTGCTTTCCAAAGTGGCATTATTAGGAAACCATTAAGTTTAATCTGATCTGGTCTGCCCACAGCATTTCTAATAAAATTCCACGGGAGATATATGAGTTTTAAGCTCTTGTAACAGAAAATGAGCTGGAAATTCTGGCAAAGATATCTGTGGTTTAAGTCAAGGCTTTAATGTTGCCTTTAAAATGTAATGGCCAAATGTGGTGTGCTGAACTCCCATAACTTTATTCACGTATGAAACATTGATTAGCTAGAGACTTTGAAATGATTTGTCAGCTTTATTGGTATGGAACAAATGACTTCACTGGAGGAGTGGATTTCAATCTGCAGATCCATGAGTGACTATTGATATTAATCTGATTATCACTATAGAGTTCAGCTAAGTAGAGTATCATCATCTCATTTCTCAGCAACTTTTGATGTTTCAAAATTTAGCTTTATGGGTAAGGCTATCAGCAAAAAAAAAATAAAAAAAGAACACTTTTTTCATTATGATTTTGATGAAAAACATAGAAATAGTAAAACATTGCTCTGGAAGTGTTCTCAAATGATGAAATGTAGTTAAATGTTTCCCACAGTCCATTATTGTATCAAAAACCTCAGTCTTCTGAGCTCTTTTTTTCCCATTTCTTACTGCCAAGTCGTTCATGCAGAATATTTTGTGGAAACAGGTTTGACTTCCAGAAACCAATATATTTTGTAGAAATTGGCAATAGTCCACCTATTTACTACACCCGTATGACAAATAAAAAACTTTGTATATTGATTCTACAAGTGATAATTACATGGTACATGAACAACCAGATTGTTTTCTAAGGGAATAAGTTTTGCTTTGTTCTTGTCCATAGTACCTACAACTGTATTGGTAAATTGAACAGTTGCAGGGAAGTTCCAGTGTGCTAGAAACCAGTTTTCTGTTGTTTGTGTCTTGGCATGCCTGTAGTGCCAGCACTCTCTAAAACCATTCCCAGGCACATTTCTGAAGTTATGTTGGGCCAGTGACCATTCACAAAGGATATTTTGGGTAGAGTGACTTTGTTTTATTGTATTAGTAAAGACATCACCTATATTACATACATGTCCTTTGGGCCTCAGAAACAAAAAATGTCCTGTGGCCCATCCATTTTATTTATTTCTAAAGAGGTAACCTCTCTGTTGCTTGCTCATAAAACAAGCCATGACTCTTAGTAAGGAAGAACTCTGCTGTGTCTTGCTGAGTCTTGTGGGGGGTCAATATCAGTAAGAGGCTCGTTTAGTTTCCCTGCATTAAGAATTTGTTATAACCTGTGGGAATAGATTTGACACACAATGTTAATTTATGTGAGACAAACATTAATGCAGTAGATGAAAAATAATTTATTCAACCAAATCCAAAGATTGAGTGCACTGTCTATAACTACAGACAGCTTCACAGAAATAAAAAAATAGACCATGATTACTCAGTCTTGTGGCTGAAGTGAAGCCATAAGAAATATCTTATACTGTTTATCATTACTGTCAGAGGGAGTCAGTTTTGCAGTGTCTCCAAATTTACTCTTCTTTCTGTAGTTACATCTAGAATCCTACCCTAGGATTTATTTCTTCTTGTTGCTTTTAATACAGGTTTTCAAGAGTTATTAGAGACTTTACCTAACTTTAGAAATATTGACGGACTTTGCATGTTAGTAGATTGTTCTGACTCACGTTCAGTGAGCAAAAGGATCATGCTAACTACCTTTTCCAATACTGAAGTGTGATCAAATTGTTAAGCTGCAGTCTTCTCCTCTCAGACAAATATTAATACTTTTTGAATACTTAAACCCATAATTTATACAAACAAAACCTCATTTTATACAAGTTATGAACTGCCTCTTGTGATAGCAATGACAAATGATTTTGGAATAATAATGGGTTTGGAGACATCTTACCATTCTTCCATAAAAAAAAATGATTTAATAGAACTTACTTTAGAAACAGACTAATAAAGTATGAACGCTCAATGCTCAAAATGGGAAAATGTATCCATTGCTATACTGCTTTGGTCTGATATGAACAGCTTCTGTAATGCAAATATCTAAAAGGGCTAAAAATATATCAGATTTTTTCTCATGTTGCCTGAGAAAGGAAATTAATAGTGTTCTGAATTTAAAATTAAATAGTAGTGGTTCAGCTACTGGTACTCCATATATGATGTTAATTCTTTTATCTATCAGAGAATATGTCTCATCACATAAAATTAATAAAATAGAAATGTCAGTGAAATTTTAGAATGCAAAAAGTTGCAGTTTAATGTGAAACTTTTCCTCTGGTAATAATTTGCAAGTCCTATGTAAGACTGAATTTTTTATTTGGCCATCACCCTTGAAAACTGGGCATATATTCCCCTATTCTTCCCTTCAGACCTCTCAAATAAATGATTAACCGTGGCTTCCTAATTTCACTCTTAGATCCCTTGGCATCTTTTTGTCAAAAAATACTTAACACAGCCTGCATACATTTGCTTTTTCTCGGTTTCTGTTAAAACCAGACTTTCTCTAACAGTCTTATTTCAATGACAGTTGTCAAAGCGTTGGATCAATTTCTCTGCTCTAAAGTCCATCATTTTTCTTAGGGTACCTCGAGAGGTCCCTTCCAACCCAGCCCAATCTTTGATACTGTGATACCCATTCTGCCCTAGGTATAGGATAAATTCTGTCCAGAGTTGCTGTGCTAGATCTTCAGTCTTCACAAACCCTGTCGCTCCTTAATACAGACAACTGCAACTGAAAAGTCATGACTGTGTTAGTCTTCATTTCACTAATCAAAAGATCTCTCTCCAAACATGTCCACGCTAGGGAATGGGACTGCATGTCCTCTGTGTTAACATGACCAGTCACTGTCATGGCTCTTGATGTAGGTATTGTCCTCGTGGCTGAGGGGGAATTTCTTTTCTAAATCACATCAACTGGAGTACAAGGCCATAGCAGAATGTCTTCAAAACCTGGCTATTTCAGCTGCAATTGAACTTCCAGTTGAGTCTGTATTTGACAGGTAAAAACATTAAACCTTAAGCAGATCTCTGTTTTCCCTAGTTGTGTAACCATTGTTTACCATGGGAACCCTGACAGTTCCTTGCTTGGAATTTGAGAGCTGTTCTCTTTAGACAAACATACTTCTACTTTTTATTTTTAGACTAATGTACTTTTACAAGCGTTTTCAGCTGCCTGGATTTGCCACTGTTCTTTGGCAGCATTTATGTGTGGGTTTCTAACACACTGACCTGACCCAGTTCAATTACATCTGCAATTGTTTCTCAGGCACCCATGTTCCACAGAGTTTTTTTTTTTCTTTTTCTTTTTTTCTTCTTCTTCTTTTTATCATGGTTTTCCAGGTCCAGGTCTTCTTTCCTTTTTTTTTTTTTTTCCTTTTCTATTGACTAGTATTTTTCTCTGCATGCTCTCCATGGAGACTGACTGCGAGATAGGGAGGTGTTCTTCGATTTATCAGTGGATGGGGTTGAGGGCTATCCTTCTGTAGCACCGTGATTTTTATTTATTTATTTTTTAATAGATCAGGTCACCATCTATGTTCATGGCTTGGAATTTCACATGCATTTGAAACTTCAGCCTCTGCCACCCACTTTTATCCAAGAGAGACATAAATCTGGGCTGGGAACGCTGGGCTCATTGAAGCAGGAGAATAGGACTCAAAGCCTTTGCTTCCTGGTGCCATGGAGTCAGCAATTTACAATTCAGGTACCACAGTCTGGGTGGCTTTAAAGAAAAGGGGATGACAACCATCACAGAGCTAGTGAGAAACAGCTTCTCCCCTGCTTTCTGTACAGAAGTTACCTCTCCCACAACTGAGAGAATTACTGGGATTCTGAATGGCAAAGGCTGACGCTGGCAAATCTCCTGCAATGGGCATTTTCTGGTTCCAGTGGTGTGTGTTTGATGATGCAAAATGGCTCTAAAATATTTTTTGTGTCTTCTGCAGTATGTTCCTGAACTTATGACTGTATTTGACAGTATAATTGTAAGATCCCAAAAGGTACACAAGAACTTACCACATGTACAAATCCGGAAAGTACTTTTTTTTTCATTGTACAAAACCATTCAAAATTAGCGCTACAATAGATAAACTTAATTATGTTGCAAAGGATTTCAGAATCTGTACGTTGCATAAATAGCTTAATCTTCATTGATTCCTTGTCTGTTACTTCCTGTAACTTACTGTTACAGATAACAAGATGCAGGTTTCTGTCATCTGCAAATTTAAAGATAGGTTTTCTGGCATGTCCACTAGTGGTCTCTATAAATCCTAAGCAAGTATGTTAGATACCAGTAAATGCTCTATCTAATAAACTGTACAGAATAATATCTGTCTGTACCTATGGGATAAAGCTTATAAACTGGAATGTCATGGTGTTTTCTAATTCATCACAAATAGATGCAGACAGTAATCAGTAAAACAAGTGAGCCTCCATGCCTTATTGCGTAAAGCAGTTCTGCTTGCATATTTATATAGTAATGCTTTTGAGTTGTCTCAAAATATTGTGTCTTACGCTGGATGAATTTAAAAACTTCCTGTTTTTTATGTGTTTTAAGGAAGCTTTATTAAGAAATAAGTTTGAAAATCAGGTGGAGCAGGTTTTTTTGCATAGTCATGTTGAGAATGGGTAAAATCCAGCCCTTTGTAAGGCAAGCCTCTGCAACTACAATCAAACTTTTGGATATCATCTGAGAGCTGTGTATTTATTTTTAAGTATAAAAATCTTTTGGATCTTACATTATTTTTTCTTACTGTGGCTCTGTGCTTAAATAAAGCAGTCTATGTAAAATCTCTGTGGAATGCATGATATCTAAATGCTGTTTCTATTCCTGAAAGTGTAGCTTTGGATGTTAACCATACCGAGAGCATATTTATTCATTTTCATTTCTCTTTAGTCTAGAATTTCAAGACTGTGATGAACAGTCACATAGAACCATACTGTACCTGACCCTGAAAATGTGCAGACAGGTCCTTGACCAACCAGATATCTCTAATCTAATAAGAGAAAATCTTAGTTCATAATAAGGAGAAGGATTTTAAAGAAGAATGACATAGAAATCTGTCAGGTATCTTGATTGTTTGTCTTTATTACATAGAGCTTGAAAGATGGATTAGAATTAGAACTAAATATCATGTAGCGCCTTTGTGTGGAAACACTATTGGGTATAACTCACTTTAGATCTTAACCATGGGTTTTGTTGCATACATCTCTGATAAAGCTTTTTAGGGACAGTACTGAAGTCAGACTTTCCTCATTGTCTTCAACTGTGCTTGGTGTAGGTGAAGCAGTAGTGAAAATTTGAAACTAGGGGAGTCAGAGGGAATTGTCAGCTGCTTGTGTTGGAAAAGGAGATGCATCACTTCCATGTTAGCATTGAACCTAGGTAACATGCGCTGTGGCTTCCCATGTACCCTTCAGCAAATGGGGATACATCAGTGCTGCACACTGAAATTTTTCAGTTGGCTTTTGTGTACATAAACATATTTTGTCAGTAATGCCTGCTCCTTTTCTAGATCATGTTCATAAGCGCTGTCTGCATTGTTATATAATTCTCATTATGCTTCTGATAACACCATACATATAACGTATAGTTATATATATAGTATTAAATTGGTACAAAAAAGTATACAGTGATACAATTATATATGTATAGAAGCTTTGTAAAGTCATAAAAATATATCCAAACTATCAAATTTGTATATTATTTCTTTCAAATTTGTATGTTGCTTCTCTTCCTGACAAAAGCAGCCTGTGATTTCAAAGTAGTTTTTCTTTTGCTTGCCTGATTCCTACAGGATGCTTCCCAACAGGCTCATTTCCCAAGCAGTATCCAGTGCTGAGGAGGGGCTGTTCAGTGTTTTAGGAATTACTGCCACAAACAGGAAGCATTTCATGCTTTCTATTCACAGTTACTTGAGGAGGGAAAGGACATGGGGCCCAGGGCAAGAGCTACTTTGTGATAGAAAAAGAAAGCTGGCATGGCTTTTGGTTATACCAGGTCATTCTATTCGCTGTAGAAAGCAGGTGGCAGCTAAGTACGTGGGAAGTAAATGCTGAGATATTCAGCTGGAATAGACTGACTCTTCAGTGACAGTCCGAGTAAATTATTCTGTTTCACTAACATTAAAATCCTAATAATGAAAGGCAAAATATAATAGGTGTGTCTCTCTCTTAAAAAATATGCTTGTTTACATGGAAAAATATTGCTTAAGGTGAGGAGGAAAAGCCATTATCTTTCACAATATGTTAGTGCAATGCTATGTTACTTCCAAGATGAACAAAATATATGTTGAACTGCTTTAGCAGTGAGTTTTCAGGTGTGATGGGCTATGCAAAGATAAATACACAGAACTGCGCTATTCCCCAAATCCTTTACAATGTATTCTGTTCAAATCATGCAAAACAGGAGGTTGTTTTACAGGTGAGATTGCTGACTTGAAAATGCATCTCCTCAATTGCAATATAAATGAAGGAATTACTAGAAGCAGGCTTGTAGGCGTCAAAGTTCGCTGCCTTTCTGCTGAATTACAGAAAGCTGTTACTTTTAGATAACTTCCTGTAATTTACTACCAGGATCAGCACAGTGACTGCGGCAGTCAATGTTCTTTTCCTTTGCCTTTCTCTGTGGGCAGTGAAGCTTCTCTCTTTCATGAGAAATAGTGTAGTCTGACATCAACGTGCAGTGATTGAGTTTTGAGTACTAAAATTGAAATCTATTTTTTGTTTGTTTCTTTTTTGTCTTTTTTTTTTTTTTTTGAGAAGATGGGAAATTCTTATGCTGGTCAGCTCAAGACAACAAGGTTTGAAGAAGTGTTGCATAATTCTATCGAGGCTTCTCTGCGCTCAAACAACTTAGTTCCCAGACCAATCTTTTCTCAGTTGTATCTGGAAGCTGAACAGCAATTGTCATCACTGGAAGGTAGGAATATGTGTTTCTGCTCAAAGACAATTCTGCTGTTTTCTCTCCCAAGGGTCAGCACAAACATTCCAAATTAGAATACAGAAAAACAGAGGTATTGAAAGGTTTTGTTTGGAAATTTTATGATCTAAAAATGTATATAAATATGTGTATTAGAATTTGATTAAAAATTTAAATTGCATTGTCTTTTATTTTGACAAAATTAAGTCATCTGCTTACTCAGATTTACTATGAATTGTACCTTTAATTGTTTGAGAAATATTTGGAAATTTGGAACACAGATCTGTCATGCTATAATTTATCATACACTGCTGAAAATTATACAGTAAATGATGGTAAACACGTGACAGATTTATAAATGAGATATATTAAGAGTAATTTTTATTTATAAATGCAGCAGAAGTATTTTTAGCTGATTATAAAGAAGGTTTATGACTACTTTGGGCATGATATTTTTAGTTATTCTGTTGCTGTAAAGGTACAAACTTAGGATATGTTAGCTCCAGTTAGTATATATGGGACTTTTAATGTGTTTTTAGAGATATCTTTTTTCTGATTTTCCTTTGTTCAGTCTTTTTTTCTTTGAAGTAGTATGATTTAGACAAACTGTGTAGCTCTGGCAAGCAAACTCATGATACAATTTGGTACTTTGGTGTGTTCTAATATGTGTAGTCTAGAGGTGTGCAGTGAGTTTACTGGTGTGTGCAGAACTCTGGCATGCTTGTGCAAGGTTATGTTTAATAATTTTATTATTTATCCTTTTCTGTCACCAGGGTGGTGTTTCATTTCTTTTGACCAGGTCTACTTATGCTGTCATAACTTGCAAAAGATAGCTTAGAAATATATGTAATGCAGAACACATAATGTTTAACAATCCACACTAACAGAAAACAAAACAAACAAAAAGAAATGGTAATCGAAAAAAAAATACTTTGCATGTATTAAACCCTTTACTGTTACCTCATTGTAACTGCTGAGAAAATATTCCTTAAAGAAATGACTCTGCTCACCACTCACACATCATTAATCTTTTTTTTTTTTTTTTTTTGCTAGCGTAGGACATACGCACGATATACATTCATTGTTTACAGAATCACAGAATCATCTAGGTTGGAAGAGACCTCTAAGATCACCTAGTCCAACCTCTGATCTAACACTAACAAATGCTCTGCTAAACCATATCACTAAGCTCAACATCTAAACGTCTTTTAAAGACCTCCAGGGATGGTGACTCAACCACTTCCCTGGGCAGCCCATTCCAATACCTAACAACCCTTTCGGTGAAGATGTTTTTCCTAATATCCAACCTAAACCTCCCCTGGTGCAACTTTAGCGCATTCCCCCTCGTCCTGTCACCAGGCACGTGGGAGAATAGACCAACCCCCACCTCGCTACAGCTTCCTTTAAGGTACCTATAGAGAGCGATAAGGTCTACCCTGAGCCTCCTCTTCTCCAGGCTGAACAATCCCAGCTCCCTCAGCCACTCCTCGTTAAGACTTGTTCTCCAGACCCCTCACCGACCCCTCACAGACCCCTCACAGACCCCTTGACGAAGGGCTTCGTTGCCCTGCTCTGGACTCTCTCGAGCACCTCCATGTCCTTCTTGTAGTGAGGGGCCCAAAACTGAACACAGTACTCGAGGTGCGGCCTCACCAGGGCTGAGTAAAGCGGGACAATCACTTCCCCAGACCTGCTGGCCACACTGCTTCTTATACAAGCCAGGATGCTGTTGGCCTTCTTGGCCACCTGAGCACACTGCTGGCTCATATTCAGCCGACTATCAACCAATACTCCCAGGTCCTTCTCTGCCAGGCAGCTTTCCAACCACTCATCTCCCAGCCTGTAGCGCTGCTTGGGGTTGTTGCGCCCCAGGTGCAGGACCCGGCACTTGGCCTTGTTGAACTTCATACAGTTGACCTCAGCCCATCGCTCCAGCCTATCCAGATCCTCCTGCAGAGCCTTCCTTCCCTCGGGCAGACCGACACACGCACCTAACTTGGTGTCATCTGCAAACTTACTGAGGGTGCACTGGACGCCCTCATCCAGATCATCGATAAAGATATTAAAGAGGACCGGCCCCAGTACCGAGCCCTGGGGGACACCACTTGTGACCAGCCTCCAACCGGATTTGACTCCATTCACCACAACTCTTTGGGCCCAGCTATCCAGCCAGTTTTTAACCCAACGAAGCGTACGCCAGTCCAAGCCACGAGCAGCCAGTTTCTTGAGGAGAATGTTGTGGGAAACGGTGTCAAAAGCCTTACTGAAATCAAGGTAGACCACATCCACAGCCTTTCCCTCATCCACTAAGCGTGTCACTTTGTCATAGAAGGAGATCAGGTTCATCAAGCAGGACCTACCTTTCATAAACCCATGCTGACTGGGCAAAATAAATTTAATTTAAATAAATTTAAAAATTAGATATAAGGAAGGAATTTACTCTCAGGTGGTGAGGTTTAGATATTTATGCTGCTTTTTCATTACACAAAGTGATCCTTCTATCAAATCCTTCTAAGAGGATTTCATAAACATTTCCATGGCAGCCAACTGTGATGTCACAAAATGGATTTTGACATCAGTTGGGAATGATGCTACAGGAGCAGACATATTGTTCAGGAACAAAAGTGCGATTTCACACTTCTGTAACTCCTTTCTTTCAGACAACTTTTTAGATCACGAGGGGCTGATTCTGTTTTCTTTGCAGTTAATGGCAACAGAATTGAACTGTAATTAATTAAAAGTCCCACAACAGCTTGACAGAGAACATTTATTTCATAGAAGTTTGAGACAAAGGGAACTGTGAATGGGACTCTGAAGGGACCTGAAACAGAGTTTTTCGAAGGTTGTTCCTCAGGTGGGAGAGGTCTGCAATGTGGCATCCTATACTCCAGCTTCACAATAAACAGAAATTTCCACTCCTAACTACACGAATCCCTGTACTCTGAGGACCAGGATGCAAATGAAGCAGAGATCCATCCTTATACATAAGCTTTTGTTCTCCTCTCATTATCTTTCTTTACTCCAGCCTTCTAACATAGAATCATAGAATGGTTTGGGTTGGAAAGGACCAAAGATCATCAAATTCCAACCCCCTGCCATGGGCAGGGACACCTCCCACCAGACCAGGTTGCCCAAACCCCGTCCAACCTGGCCTTGAGCACCTCCAGGGATGGGGCATCCACAGCTTCTCTGGGCAACCTGTGCCAGTGCCTCACCACCCTCAGAGTAAATTCCTTCCTTATATCTAATCTAAATCTCCCCTCTTTTAGTTTAAAGCCATTACCCCTTGTCCTATCGCTATGCACCCCTGCAAAGAGTCCCTCCCCAGCTTTCCTGCAGGCACCCTTTAGGTACTGGAAGGTTGCTGTAAGGTCTCCCCAGAACCTTCTCTTCTCCAGGCCAAACAAGCCCAGCTGCCTCAGCCTCTCTTCACAGGAGAGGTGCTCCAGCACCCTGATCATCCTTGTGGCCCTCCTCTGGACTCATTCTAATATGCCCATGTCCTTCTTGTGCTGGGAGCCTAAGAGCTGAATGCAGGGCTCCAGGTGGGGTCTCATGAGAGCAGAGCAGAAGGGGAGAATCACCTCCTTGCCCTGCTGGCCACGCTTCTTTTGACGCAGCCCAGGATACAGCTGGCTTTTTGGGCTGCAAGTGCACACTGCTGGCTTATGTCGAGCTTCTTATCAACCAACACCCCCAGGTTCTTCTCCTCAGGGCTGCTCTCAATCTATTCTCCACCCAGCCTGTACTTGTGCTAGAGATTGCCCCAACCCATGTGCAGGACCTTGCACTTGGCCTTGTTGAACTCCATGAGGTTCTCACAGGCCCACCTCTCACACCTGTCCAGGTCCCTCTGGATGCCATGCCTTCCCTCCAACATGTTGACTGCACCACACAGCTTGGTGTCACTGGCAAACTTGCGGTGCACTCCATCCCACTCTCCATGTTACCGACAGAGATGTTAAACAGCACCTGTCCCAACACTGACCCCTGAGGAAAGCCACTTGTTACTGATCTCCACTTGGGCAGAAGAATTTTCCATATGATTTTTTTTTTTTTTTAAATTAAGGTACCAGAACTGTATAAGCATAAAGATCTAATCAATTTTCATGAGAACTGAAAAGAATTCTTTAAAGAAACTGAGAAGAATAAAGAAAACAATTGTGTTTATGGTATCTATTAATAAATCTAAATTCAATAGAATATGGACATACTCTTCACAAACTTGTTGGTTAATGGAGTTATAACAAGTTAGATCAGCTGGCTGCTTCATTCTGTAACATACAACAGAAGAACAATGGTTGTGAGTCTACTTCTGCCATCATATTATCTCTGGTTTTGAGTGCTTGATTGTGTTCTTTAGGAATTGTTTAAAAAAAGAAGACATGGAACAGAAATATAAAAATAGAGAGATCCTTGGAGGGATATTGCTTTAAAAGGGAAGCAGAAGGTGTAGATCTTTTTTAAAACAAGCAGCAGAAATCCTAATGATGCTCAATACAGGTGACAGCAGTTCACTCTTGTGTATTAATAGTACATACATACTCTTGTATTCTTTTCATTTTTGTCTTGAAAGTGCTGCAGCTCTCCTCTTCCTTAGTTTCCACTTCTATTTCTTTCTTGTCTCTCCTTTTTTTTTTTTTTTAAAGTGAAATTACCTGTTACGGCTGAGCAAACCTAACAGCTTACCACTGGCCAAAGGGGGAAATCCCATATCCTGCTTCAGCTTTGACATTTCTTGGATCTTGCACTTATACATAAATACTTAATACATAAACACAATTAAAAAAAAAAGAAAAGTTCATTTTTGTTTGCTTGGTTAGCTTTCTGGGTTAGCAAGCTGGGATGGCTCCTCACAGGCTCCAGTAAGTGTCAGTGCTGGCACAAAGAGGAAAGAAGGAACTTCATGGCTGGTAGTGCAGGAAAAGAGAGGAAAGCCAGCTTCGTCCCTTTTTCATTGCATCTGGATGTTAGTCAATGTTAAGTCATAACACATAACTTACCCCTGTCTTAAATAGCAAAAATGGAGAGCTTCACTTTTCTCTTTGTCCACTTTCAGCACTTTTATCTTTGGACTACACCCTTAAACAGTAGTGTTTAACATTGTCGTTATCTGTGCATACCAGCACTCAAGCTTGATGTTTAGATATTTAAAAGTAAACATACCTTTCAAATCCTCTTTTAGATCGGGCTGTAAGTCTTAATAATGTTTAAAAACAAACTTTCAAACCCCAGATTTACTTTCTTCAGCATCCTCCCTAATTCTGATTTATTCTGTAGTATTTGTTTAGCCAGTTCTACAATCCTTTCTCTATAGAAGAAAAAAACATTCTGAGGAGTGTCATAGGAAAAAAAGTCCTTGAATATTCTGTGGGATTCTGAGTGTCTGATCCAAAAAGTTGGTCGAAACAAAGAGAGTGTGTCCAGTTGGCATTGAGCTCTGGAGGATGACTGCAGCAAGCTTTGGTGTTGTTCTGTTTAAAGACTAAAAGCTGGATCATCTGAAGATTGTAGGACCCTAATTGCTATTCTACCTGCCAAGTCCAGCCAGCATATTCAGCTTCTGTCTGATCCTCAAATACCTGCAGCCCTTCACCACCAAATTTTGCCAGTGAAATCTCTTTGCATTGCAGGCAGGTCTCTATCTAAGCCAAAAAGCTGTAAGACAAGACATAAGCCCCAATGGATTCATTTAGTACTTTTTCCCTACCTCTGTCTTATGTAAGGCTGGATCCAGTCTGACATTTTCCGAAGTCCTGTCCACAGAAGTGTTCTCCCCATTGACCATTTAGCTGCACTCCTCTGCTTGCCACCTTTTTCCCATTTGCCATCAGCATGTCCTAGTCACAAGAGGGGATGGAGTCATTGCTCAGTGTGTTTTGCTGGAGGTGTTGCATTATGCATGGAAAATGATTGTCCCATGGATAGAGAGAGGGAGAGAAGCAGTGTCTAGCTGAAAGGCTGAAACATACACTAAGACTATGCAGGTAAATTCTCTTAACAAGAAAGCTATCAGGTAAAATTGCTGACTTAAGTGACCAGAACACCAGAAGAGTGGTATACAGTAGAGAATCTGGAGAGAAAACACATGAAAGTCCCTTAAAAAGAATCCTAAATGATTTATTCTTTTCCTTAGCATTCAGTAAGAAACTCCTAGAATGGTGCAGTCCATGCACAGACCACTGTGTATTGTCTTCCTAGACATCTGCCTTTCCTTGACATTGTACAACGAGTGACAGTGCTTTACTCAGAGCTCTGGATTCTGGTAGGAGACAGACTGCCTGAGAATTAGGTATTCTTATCTTGACATCATCTGTGGTGAACCTAGTTTTAAGCAGGAACTGTTTCTTCATCAAGGACATGGTCATCAAGGACATGGTCAGTACCTCGTTAATAAAATCTGTAGTTGGACTGTAGCCAGGATGTTCAAAAGTGCTAAGAAGTAATGAATTTGGGTTTATATTGGCTGTTAATGTTATAAACAAAGGATACAGTTACAGTGTTGTAATCAACAAGAGTTAAGGCACCAGGAATTAGAACTCCAAGAATCATGAGGTTAGCTTAAAAAAAAAACACTTTTACTTTTTTACTTTGTCCTTTTTTTATTTTTTATTTTTTATTTTTATTTTTACTTTTTATTTGTCCCTAGTTTTATTTTTACTTAGCTGCACTGGTGTTGTGTTTTTGAACTTTTTTTTTTTAACAAGGTCTAAGAGCCTTTTTTCTTTTCTTTCTTTTTTTTTTTCTTTTTTTTTTTTCTTTTTTTTTTAATCAAAGTTTTTCTATTGTAAGCATAAGACTGCAAGTTGGAGCTTTAAGCAAACAACAAATATCTTAAGAGCTGGCAACGGTGAAGTCATTGTCAAAAGGAGAGAATCCAATTTTCTCTAACGCTTTTCTGTAACTGGGTCACCTTGTCCATTCACTGGTTTGTTGCCAGCATTTTCTGTTTTCTAAGTCATATATGCTATTATAATTTGTAGCAGGCAGCAGAGCAGATAATGAGGAAGAGGAAGAAGAGGAGGAGGAGGAAGGCTCAGAATCAAGTAGTCCTGTTTCTTACCAGATGAAGCCTCCTCCAGAAGGATGTTGCACTACTGATGGTGAGAAATACACTAAACATGCTATCTGAAGGCCTTTTTGCCCTATTGAAAAGGGTAGGATTGGGACTCTTTCCCCTGTAACTCATTATAATGAGATCATTTATATGGTGTAGAAATCCTAAAAATGTCAGTGTTCATTATCTGCTAGACAAATCTGTATTGTTCTTGGTTGCTTTTACATTTTTGTAAGGTCTTACAAAGTGTGTCAGATAAGCATTTGTGTTAAAATACCTGGCACGAGGACAGAATTCCTGTTCTGGTAGGCAAGGTTCAGTTTGCTGGCATAACATTTGCTAAAATGAATGTAGCAATTTTTAGGCTTTATCATCACTTTTTCCTACTTAAAATGTACCTCGTTCAATGTTGCTGTAAAAAAAATATTCTGAAAACCAGTAAATTTCACTAGATATAGAGAACTATTATCTGCATTTTTGAATGTATGACCGAAGTTATGATGACATTAGTAAGTAGTCCCATAAATATAATGTGCAACATCATCATGAAAATGTGGATTTTCAGATTTGTTTTTTATTGTCCTCATAGTATTTGGTTATGGCTGACCAAAAGGCAGGGAAGAAAACTCTCTCTTAGTTTGCCATTCACCTCAGAGGATACAACTCTGCTTTTCATAAAAAATATTGGACGCTCTTTAATAAAGACAACTGTGTGTATTAAACAACAAAAAAATCTTGTCAGTTTAAAATACATTAAATTGATTTTTTCTAGGTTTCTGCCAGGCCGGTAAAGATTTGAGACTGGTTTCAATTTCCAATGAACATATCGAGGTACCATCAGGGTTTTTACTTGTTGGTGCGAAGTCACCAAATTTACCTGATCACCTTTTAGTGTGTGCTGTGGATAAAAGATTCCTGCCAGATGACAATGGGCGCAATGCCCTGTTGGGTAAGTGTCTGTGGTTGAAGTAAGTGGATGCTTCTGTGGTCTACAATTAATTGCTAGTCTTTTTTGTAGAGTGAGTTCAGCAGATCTTATTTCTGTTCCATTTGTATAGTAACACTCGGTGGTGATGCTCAACAAGATAACAACTCAGAGCTGGCTATGCTTGCTCTATTTAGAAAGATACGGAGGAAGCCAGTTCATTAGAAATGCTTCATCACCTTCTATCCATTAGTCCAAGAATTAAGTCATAGTCTAGTCAGTTTATGTCCTAGTTGCTGAAACTACACATCTGGTCACTGGACTAGTAGATTTTAGCTTTCCAAATACTGACATACTTGGACAGACCGTAGGTCTGTCAAAGTGAACCTTTTTGGCTACCATATACATGTAAACAGTTTGACAATAGTTTGTACTATAAAAAATTATGATAATTTCCATTCATCTCTTTAGGGTAGGGATCATATTCTCCATTGCATATAAATAATAGTATTGCTTCTGGATCCTAACCCATGACTTTTTGCTATTATCACAGTAAACATAAATATAAATGGTTACAAGTTGAAATTTTTCCTTTATGTATAATCAGGTAATACTGCATGTTTCAATTCAATCTTATAATACACAGTATTTTAAGAAAAGAAAAAAAAAAGTAGGATACTTACAATTTTCTTGGCTTTCATCCATTTGTCTAACTTCTGACATAAACTGGGTCCTTCTACCTATTTTTGTTATAGCCCTTTTGATTGCTGTTAAACCTCATCCAAATCAACACAATTGGGGTGATCTGCAGTCATGTGAATAAATGAACTAAATACTGATGTAATTAAAATGGAATAGTTTTTACATTGGGACAAATAGTATATAACCTGAGGGAAAACTCTTTTTTTCAGTCAGGTATTCCTGGGTTCTTAAGTATTATTTTTCTTAGTTAACCAAAAATGCCTCATCATTTATTTATGTACCAGTCTGAGCTTTAAATAGCAAAAAGGAACCATTTGTCCTTGTTTCCTTTAACCATTTTCTCTCACAAACACTGAGGGATATGACGTGAACTCAGTTGTTTTCTCAGATCGAGCCACTCTTCAAGGCATTTGGGATGACAGCACAGTGTGAAGGTGGATAATGTAATTCTATGTACAGTGATTTCTTTCCTCATGTGATCTTGCAGAGTTGTGTTGGTCACAGTACATTTGAACAGTGATTGTAAAAGAATTAAGAGGATTATAAATCACCCATGTGTTGTCATTTTAAAGATAAAGACAGGAATGTTGTACCACTCAAGTCATTCAGTGCTAGCACTATTAACAGCTTAAGCTCCTTAGGCTGTTAGCAGAGAGGAAGTAGTGTATCTGTTAATTGCTTGCTAAACAAGAACAGAAAAAGGCAACAGGAACATAACTGAGAGGTTTTTATATTACTTGCATCTCAGCTTGCTTATTTAATACTGTTTTAGTTTTCTGAAACCATTTATATGCTTATTTTTGGCTGATTTACATTTATACATCAGTGAATCACGATCTTTTGCAAAGAATTTTAGTAATAACTTTTGTGTATACTATAACAAGCTTAAATCTGTAAGAACCTGTAAGCTTTAAGATCCAAAGACCTGTAAGTTGGAAAAAAAATGTTTTCAGTCTCTATAATCTGGTGAAAAAACATGATGTATCTCATTGACATGAGGACAGCATACTGTTGCTACAATCGATTGTACTACTACATGGCTCCAGTAGGTCTGGTAGAAATGATTTTTTGATTCTGATTTTCATACACTGATGCAAGTCAAATCAGGGGAGGTAAAATTAGAAGCAGACATCAAGAGTCTCAGTTAGAGACATGTAGTAAGCTAAAAGACAACTGTTTTAAACTCTCTGCCTATTAGGATAACACCTCTGTATTGTGCTAGTTTTAAGATGAAAACTTTTCATAGACTCCTACTATGAAGAGTGGAAGCTCTTTTTACTATCTTTTATTATCTTTGTTTCAAAAGATAGGAAAGAAGGCTTACTTTTGTATTCTGGCTTTAGGCCATTCTGCCTTCAAAGATCTTAGCCTTCCAGAAAGTGGTCCCTGAAGCATGTCTGAATTTATAGGGAAATTTAAATTAATTTGTTTAGAATTGAAATGAGATGTCATTGTGAGTCAGAGTATGTCCTACTATGTCCTGCTCTTTCGCTAAGGCTTATTGGTGATTCTGGCATATCACTTGTAACCCTTGAACCACATTCTTTCATAATTTCTTATTTTTTCTCTTAATATAGTGAGTTTCTGTAAGGCAGTTATTACTCAGTATTGTAGGCTTTGTTGTTGTATGTTGTTGTAGTTCATTTTTTTTTTTCCCCCAAAAGAATTTATTTGCAGGGAAAGGCACAAATGAAATAACCAATATTTTCCTGATTTCTCATGGTCCACCTGCATACGCTTGCGAAGATGCCGGTGGAACGTACAAAAATTCCAGAAGAAAACAAAATGTCTCTGTAGTTTCCTGACCAGCTTTTGACTTATGGTCTTGTTCCCATTAGGGGTTGTTAATATGACTCTGGGGCATGAGCCATTTTACTGATTATGCTAATAAGTTGTCCCACCAATCAAGGCATTTGTGCTTATGATTTGAAAGTCATTTCTGTTGGAGACTGAGGTTGTTTTGTTTCTTTGGTTTTACAGTTGATATATTATTCCACAGGGGGAAAAAAAAAAAAAAAAAGAAAAAGACAACAAACAAAAACAAAACAAAACAAAAAACAGTTTTCTGGAAAGGGCTATATTTTTCTTAAGTAAAAAGTTGTCTACATTTGAGGAGACTGAGAATGTACTGTGCATGTTTCTATTAATCAAGTTACACACCAAGTTTCACTACTCTGCAAAACAAATTAAAGTTTTGCCTTTAGGAAGCTGTTTCTTGTTCTTTTGTAGCCTGAAGGAATGCGTAGATGGAGGAAGAACTTCTGTGATAGTGCAATATTTATTGTTTTCTAATAAAAGAAGCCAATGCAGCAAATACATACCACTCCCAAAGGTTTCTCTCTTTTGTTACCCCCCACCCCCTTCCAGTTCTCACTCATAAGGAGAGTCTCTCATGATGAACAAAGCAGCTATTCACCCACCATTTTCCTTCCGAAAAGACCAAACAGCTGCCCACTTTCCTAGCAGGGAATAAGAAATCCTTTTTTTTGGAGTGGGTCCCTGAGGTCAGAATGACAGAGGAAAAGATTAGTTTGCTTGCATTTTAAGCTGCATGTAAGATGAAAACATTGCAGTATGAAATACTGCGGCACTTCTATTAAAATATACAATGTTCTGTTCAGCTTTTGTAATAGTAGTGAGTTTCTGTATCGTGGAGCTTTCTGGCTTGACCGTATTCATTTCATTTATTTTTAAAACGCAGTACTTCAGTCTTCAAATGTAGAGGTACTGAATGGGAGGGAAAAATGTGGAGCATTGTCAATGTTTTTGTGCTTTTTGCTTGTGCATAGAATTGAAGAGAAGAAATATTTTTGTTGAACAGTTGAAAAAACAATTTTTTTGTGTTAAGCAAGTTGCCAACTTTTCACAAAAATATTAACATTACATAAATATTAACATTAATTAAAACCCCATTAGTCATTTAGAAGAGAAACAGGAAGAAAATTTTCAGTTGGACCAACATGTGAAAGACTAGATTATGAAATATTAGATGGATGTCCTTCCACCTTGAATTCCTCTGTTTACCCTTAGCACAAGCTCACTGTTAATCCAAAGGAACCATTGCCCAGTGATGAGGTAGGGCAGGCTTCATACCCTTCTAGTCCAAGGTCCCTCTACTGATCATGGGGTCCCTCCTGGGAAAGTGGTTTTTAAATTATGAGTAATTGATCACTGTGATGTGGGCACATTCAAGCAAATACATGTGATAAAATATCAGACACAAGCAAATACCTTCTGATTAAACAATCTTCAGAGGGTAACGGCCTTAAGTCACTACTGAACTGAGCTGAATTTGAACTGGTGACCTAAAGGTGAAAGGCTTAGCCCCTAAATTCCAGGCATCGATTTCTAATTCTCTTGTGAAATCAATCTCATGACATAGATATATTGAGTCGCCTTATGGCTGCCCTGACTCGCCTGACCTTTGTCCTTTCTATAATGTATGGAAGAATATTTAATGCAGCCTGATTATGAAACAAGCTGTCCTCTCCATCAGCTGCTACCTCTGGTTATGGCATCTGAACAGGGCACGCACAGAATGGGGGAGTCTCTCATGACAAACACTGTTTTCAGTGTCACTCAATCTGCTAAGTAAGTGCTGTAAGCAAGGTTGGCAGTAGATGCTTCTTCAGTCTGAAAGTTAGCCCTGGAAAGAGTAATGACTGGACATCATTGTATTGCATTGAAATTATAAAGTCATGATATGTGGTATCTGTGAAGCCAGGGCTGAGCCGTGTTAGTGAGGCAATGACTGTCATCAAAAAAAGTGTCAGTCAGAATGAATGGGATGAAAAACAGTGTTGGCAGGAGCTTACCAGAAAGGATTTAGTTCAGCTCAGAGAAGCTGGGGAGATTTGATGAGAAAGATGTTAGTTCGGCTTAAATGGAAAACAAACAAACAAAAAAACAACCTTCTAAAATGTTCGCCAATAATTTTTCAAAACAAGACTTCAGGTCTGTTGAATTCTTTCTAGGCCTCACCTCTATGCTGTACTTGGTGAAAGCTAATTTTCCAGTAGACCTGGTGCAGTAGACTCTGCCCAGTAGACAGAGTTTAAGATAGATGAATAAGGACACTAGAGGTTGCTTCAGGTAGAAGTTATTGTCTGTTAGATATGTCTTAGGCTGATGATAGTTTACAAGAGTTATCAGTACTGACTGATCTAAAGTCCACATGAAAAGACTTTATATCCACTGCCAAACTTTCTGTTCAGCACATATTTCTACCTGTAGCTTTGGCAAGTTGCTGGACACTCAGCAAAACAATGAAACCTAAACAGGGTACAAGCATTTCTATTTTACTTTCAGAAATGGTCCCCTCATGCTTCTATTTGGAAACAAATAAGGGCTTGTAAGTGGCAACCTAACCAAAATTGCAACGTTGCTGGTCATGCTCAATATGCCTCAGAGATGTACTTTCATTTGCCAGTAGAAGCATTTTCAGTAGTTTCTTAACGTGCATAAAATACATACAAACTCTACAGCTTTTACCACATCCATTCTAGTTTTGTTTCATTTTGTTGTTGCTTTTATTGCAGCAAATGAAGGTTCTGTGATGTTAGACAGATGCTTTTGTGTTGACTGATACAACACAGAGGATTCTGCAGAGTCATGACTTGTCCTGATTTTATGATCCTATGTACTAGCATCAGGGGTATAATAGGCAGCTTTCAGTAGTTATTATCCACTTGTTCCCATAGACACCAGACCAATTGCCACATTAACTTAGATTTTTAATGAATTCTTCTGAGCCCTTTGAAAACTAATGAAAGTACTCAGGTTATAGAGCAAGCAACAGGTGTTTACAAAGCACTATGCTTGCATTTTAGTTCACTTTTCTTAAGAAGAAAAAGAAATACTGACCATTAATTTGAAAACATAATTTGCCTCAAATGTGGTGGAAATTATCGTTCTCATAAATGGCTCTTAATTTTATCTACCATATTATTTAGCCTGTACTGCAGTTACATTGTTTATTTCCAATGCTATTCTTCATCCATTATGTTAAATTCATTTCCTTTATTTTATTTTTTCCATCTTTTGATTCACTTAACTCACCCTTTCAATTTCAAATTCCTTTGATAACACATCAAGATGTCCATTAGATGTGATTAAAATAAAAGAAACCTTCATGCTTCAAGGCATATGTAGAGAATAGAGAGAAATGTTCATGGGGAACGTTAGCTTCTAATTGCACACTATAAGATTTCTTTGGAAGTTGTAAATATTTTCAGATAGTTTCATTGGTCTTATGCAGTACTATATTTCTTATGGCAATACTTTAGAAAATGGAAAACTAAAGTTCTGTAAGAAGAAAAGGGAGATGGTCTTAATCATCTGTTCAAGGAATGTTCCTTATTTATGGTGATAATGCCATCACCATCATGAACTCCTCTTTGAGGCTCAAACTTTGTACCTCAGAATGAGAGGAAATGACAGTATCCCTGGAAGTGCCCCATTAAGCCTGAGGACAATAAGCTCCTTTACATGCAAGGACTGTGTCTCTGTCATGTTCTGTAAAGTTACAGACATGTTTTTTCGTCCGTAATCACAGATAGCTTAAACTGTTGTGAAGTGCTAACACGGTCCAGCCACATAATTTGAGACAGCTACTTTAAATCAATAGCCCAAGAAAGCATTAGTATTTTTCCTCTCTAAACAAGCATCTGTAGTAGGAACTTGGTTCTTAATTATACTTGTATCTAATTAAATATAATAGATTAAATATACTTAATTTCTTGAGACTTAATTGCAGGCTTAATTTCAATGAAAGTTAAAAAATAAGTGAAATGCAATGCTTCATAGGTAGGTAATAAGAGATATTGTTATTTTCTTTTCAGGTGGGAGAAAATGGAAATATGGCTTATTTTAATTTTTTTCTCTCTCTTTTTTTTTTCTTTATGGAGCTCTGTTTTTTTCAATTCGGTTGCAGAAACGCAACACAGAGAATTTGGTACGGATTTTTTTTTTTCTGGAGGATAATATTAATAAAAAGCTCAATCTATTGAAAAAATACTCTTTTTCTCCAGAGAATAATCATGTTTTGATGTTATTAATAGCGACAAACCTGTCTCATTGGATTATATGTATTGTTTATTTTATCAGGCTTCTCTGGCAATTGTGTTGGCTGTGGCAAGAAAGGTTTCTGCTACTTTACAGAATTCTCAAATCATATTAATCTTAAACTGACCACTCAGCCCAAGAAACAGAAACACTTAAAGTATTATCTGGTCAGGAATGCACAGGGAGCTCTGACCAAAGGATCTGTAATCTGCTGGAAAGGAGCAGGTAAGATAATGAAGCTGTCTTACTCGAGCTCTGGTTTTCATCATCCAAGCTTAGATATCACAGGGACTGGCGTCTGTGTAAAACCTAAGATGGATCAGTTGAAAGAAAGGCTCCTTAAAGTGCAGCTGTAAAAAGCAAATGAGTACCCTAATACAAGGATGGCATGTTTGATGCCATCAGTTCCTCCCATCTAAGTGCTGTAGCCTTTAAGTAATTCATGTGTGAAATTATCAAATCAGATACGCAGAGAAAAGCAACTATTGCTGTTGTCAGTGGATAACAAGTTCCTTTTTTCTTAAGAGTTCAGAGGCCGACAGTCTTCTTCCAGCACCTGTTCGAGCACATTGTTCCAACTGCCAGAAAGTTCGGGCCTCTCTGGAAGCATCTCAAGTGAGCCTCTCCCAGCAGCAAATCCAAATACTCCAGCTGGGACTCAACAAACAGGTACTGCTTAGAAAGAAAACACTCTGGGTTACAGTAGTTTTACTATTTTTTTATTATTTTACTGGGTTATGTAGTTTTACTATTGTGTCTGTACATATCTGTCTTTGTATGAACAGAGAGACAAAGAAATAAGCACACTACCACATAAAATAAAGCAAATTGAATATGTATAGAGGTATCATTCAAATAAAAAAAAAATCATGCTGTCAAGGCTTTTTGCTGTCCATTTTTTTCCCTTATGTTTATGTATAAAAGTTTAGCAAATAATAAAATAGCCAGGTGTTCTGAAGCTTGTTCATAACTAAGGCAAACCACATTTTTAAGAGCCTTTTATTATTTTTTTTTTTTTTTTAAAGTGGCGAAGAATAGGTATTTCTTGCAATAGGTGTTTTCTTGTTCCAGTCTATTTTATGCTATAATCAGAATTCCCTTTATTGCTGAGATTGTATGGACATTAGCTTAAAAGCTTCTGAGCCTTTTATTCTGTGAAGAAAAGCAGCTTTAATATTAAAAGATAAAGTAATGATTAATATCTCTAACTTCCTTGTATTAACAATGCTTTCTGAAACATTTACTTTTCCATTAGCCTTACATAAATAAAAGGTGATGGATGGTAGAGGTTAAAGTGATCTCTCCGAGCTTCTTCATAATGAATAGTCTCTTGTGACTGTTACAGAGATTCACATATGAGAACTGAGGCACAGCTGTTGGTGGTTATATTCTGTCTGAGGGACAGAAGCCAGTTAAATAGTTGTGATCTGGAATGCCGGTACCCCTCCAGAACAAATCATTAATCTCTTTATAATAGCAGTATTGGCATTTGTTTGCCAGAGGTTACATATTTAAAAAGATACATTAATTACAAGCATATTTGGCTTGCAAAAACATCTCTTTTTTAATGCAGCACACTTAAAATGATGTTTGGAAGCAGGATGTCAATCTGAGTTGAAGATGAGAACATTTTTAGTAAATTTTAAACAACAAAGCTTGGACTCTTTTACTCTCTTTGCTAGTTCTTAAGTAAACTTCGTATAAGACCTAGGGTGAACCTGCAAAGAATCTAAAGGATCTGAAATTATGTATTTAATTGCAGACTGGGATTTTACCCAGGCACTTAGGAATCAGACAGCAATAATCTGGTATGAGATCACAAGTGGCTTTATGTTATTCAGCATTGCATTCACTGAGCAGATCCTGATGGCTCTGTTAAAGTCAATGATCATTTAATTATATTAACTGGGGATCTTGACCTAGAAACATTTATTGTATATAACATTTCTTTTATTGCCAGCTGCAGGCATGGATCATATTCCTTCAACAGCAGCTTTCAGCTCCACAGTGTATAATGGCAAGGAATCTCCTAAACAACAGTTGGTGAAAAATAACCTGTCCGCTTTGACAAGACCATCGGTGTTAGGTATTTATATGGATTTGTTGTTTAATAACCCTTAACTCTATATGCTATGTGTATAATAGATATCATCATTACAATTTTCTCTATGAATAGAAATTACTCTTCCCTTCCAAGTCTTTTGTGACCATAACACTCCTTTTTTTTTGTATGTTAATTTTCAGAAAAATTGTTGATATGATTTTAGCCATAGCTTTACTACAGCTCAGATTATTAATTGGGAGTTTTTCATTGCAACTTACAATTGATACCATTTTAGAGAAGTACTGACTGGACTCTTATTCTATGTTCTTAAAGAATGTATTTGTTTACATCAATCTCACCTAAAAGGTTTTGTGCAGGGAATTAAGAAAGATTTATAAGTAACCACACATAGATAATTTCTGTGTTGCAGTCCACCTTGGGATGTACTTGCCACTTTGACAAGTAGCTCCAAATTAAAGAAATTTTCCTCATTGAACCATTATTATCATGATTTGTGTTGTTTTCTGTCACAAACTGTATGTTATGTCACTGACTTGTTTGAGCAAGAAAGTTCTTTTTAGTCTTTACTATGCCTAGAAACATGTTATATCTCTGTTTTAGAATAAATCTTCCCAAGTTGCCCTGCTAGTATCTCAGCCAAATTCTTTTTCTCTGCCCATTCAGGTTCTTGATCTCTTTCTTGCATGCAGCAACATGCTCTCAGTAAACTGATCTTGCCAATTAATTTCAGACGGGTTACCTTCACATGTCAACATATTAGATAATCCTGCAGGAAGGAGTAAGGCATTTTCAGAAGTACTTTGTATTACACTGAATATCTTGAAGTTACACTTTTATCACAACCTTATGCCAGGAAACTAAATGACAGAATGATTAGAACAGATGGCTAAATACTGCCCTCGCATGGTAGTAGTTTAAAGGACAAAGTGATTCTTAATGTGTACATAAGGCTGTTTTGCAAATGATCGAACTTATTCTAAATCTGAAGATTTCTGGTTTACTTTTGATTTTAATATCCTTTACAAAAACAAAAAACAAAAAAAAACAACAACAGCATTATATATAAGTATATATATGTATATATATATATGGATATATAATATCATGTTCTTACTCCATTTTGAATTTTATATGGGACTAACCGTTTGGCAAGCAGATATTGACCTGCAAGTGTGAAGTAGTTTTGGGTTTTACATATTAACATGTATAAGTAGAAACAACTCAGTCCTTCAAGATGCTGAGCAATTCCTGAAGGAGTATCAACTCTCAATAATTAGAAATATTTGATATTAGTGGAAACTCATCATTTTAGGAGTTTGGAGGAGTGCCCAAGGAGACTGAAGAAAGTAATGAAAAAAGTTTCAAGATTGTAATGGTCGTGGGCTCCCAGGAAAACTGTGAGAAAGTTGGTTATGGTTTTACAGACAGGTGTGTTGGAGCTAAAGGTGGATAGGAGGAAAGTGCAGAAGTCATTTACTTGGAGTTAGTACAGAATGTCAAAATCAAAAACAGTAACCACCAGGAAGTATAAAAATCCTGACAACAGAAAAATTGTTAAAAAGAACTCTAATCTTTGTTAATACCATGATGAAACCATTGAAAATGTTATTTAGCATTATGTTACATGAAATGCAGTACCATGTATTTAGAAGTAAAAGGAGCAAAATGCCCGTAGTGTTGACTTCAAAGTATTAATACAAATAAATACTCTTAGTACACCTCATTACTTGTTAGTACATTACTCTTAGTAGCGAGTAAACTTTGACATGAAATAGATTAAGTCTCCAAGATGATTAAGAGATCTCTGCACCAAACATTTTCCAGGTCTTCAAGCAGAAGATAGAAAAGGAAAACACAAGGCATAAGAAATGATTATGCTCATGGAGTTGACCCTATTAACCACAGTACTTAATACAGTCTATCGACACATATTGAATTATCATGCACACAAATGAATACATTCTCTTCTAATACTTTTCTGATATATTATTGTTATTCAGGCACTTTAACAAATTCAGGGCCTCCAAAAAAACGCCATAAAGGTTGGTCACCAGAATCCCCATCATCTACTGAAACCTGGAACTTGCAGCTCAACCCACAAGTTCCAAATAGAATTAAAAATGGTAAGCTATACCCAAGGTAATGATGATGTTCATTTCATTATTCAGAAAATAATGGGGGAAAAGAAGCAATATTTTAAAGATACATGCAAATTCTCAGTACAGTTTTGAAATGAGTTTAATACCTACATTGCCAGAATTATTTATGTGCTTCATTTCCATTTATTTCTCTTTGAGGTGTCTGGGCTTAACTCTCATTAGGATCCAATCATTGAGTCATTATTAACAAACTGCAACACATGCCTGTATCTATCTTTAGACACCTAAACACCTTTGGGAAATTAAAGTTAGTGTCATAAGTTAGGTCAATATATCATCCATTGTTTCACTTATCTGTCACAGTCTTCTTGGCACTTACTTGGATTTTATAGCCTAGATACAAACTAGAATGACATGCAGTGAAACAAACCAGCTTTCCCCAGAATGTTTCCTTTTAATGTGTTCTTGTTTAAATTAAAATTACCATAAATAAGTTAGTATTGAACAAATGCTGAATCTTTTTTTTTTCTTTTTTTTTTTTTTTCTGAGTAGCAAGAAATCCTGTTTAGAATCTGTAAAACTAGATATATCATACAAGGCCATGAATCACTTGTTTTTATTGACATCACGTATGCCTCTATTCATGCATTTGCTAGCTGAAAAAGTTTATCAATTTTTTTTTTTAAATCTTTGGATGCATGTGCAACATTTAAGGCTATAATATAATTCATCCTCCGAGAAAATGAGCTTGTAGTTTGGTTGTAGTAACACTTCATGAAATGTGTGATATAACCACAAAATTATGTAACACTGATACCAAATGTGGATTTAAGATGATGCTGAATAACTTTTCTTCGAGGAAATCATTATTAGACTTGACACCAGTAACATTATGTGTAAAATCGTAGATGGAGGAAGCCTATCATCTTTACCA
Organism: Cygnus atratus; assembly: GCF_013377495.2. Lineage (NCBI taxonomy): Eukaryota > Metazoa > Chordata > Aves > Anseriformes > Anatidae > Cygnus > Cygnus atratus. The sequence continues at coordinate 15,127,834 of NC_066364.1, read as the reverse complement.
CATTCTGCTTTGGTGGGGCCAGCCTCGTCTCCGATGGTGGGCTCAGGAGAACCGGTCTCAGTTCCTGACAACTTGCTGAAAATCTGTAAAGCAAAGCCAGTTATTTTTAAAGGTAAAAAAAACCAACCCAAACACTCAACAGGACCTTATGTATTTTTTTATAAGAGATGCAAAGATAAATCCTACTGCCAAATACTGCTTAACCTCTCACTTGTTAAATATCTACTATTAAAAACTGTTTAATTCACACACAGAAAATTATGAAATTAATGTGATATGTACAAATATTGTTCATTTCACAGGTCATGGAAACTTCCCATATCTTTGTGGGAACATTAATGATGTGATAGTGAGTCCTTTGCTGTACACCTGTTACAGAAATTCACAGTCTTTATCCAGAGCATATGAACAATATGGTGCATCCACAATACAGCCTATTTCAGAGGAAATGCAGCTCTTACTGACTGTCTACTACCTTGTTCAGCTAGGTAAGATTATTTTCTAAAGCTAAATAATTTGTTGTTCTCGAAGACCAGACACAGATTGAAATATAACCATAAAAATTTCATCTTTTCCTATGATTTGGGACTTCAGCAATTAAAAATAAAAAGTAAAACAGCTGTAATTCATTGTTTTTGCACACAGTCCATGGTTTAGAAGTAGTATTATGCTGACTCAGGCAGTACTCAACCTCTTAAGTATTTCTAATAGCCAGGCTCCAATTATGGCAGTTTTACTTGAGCCTCACAACAACACTTCAAAATGAAAGATAAGGTTTGCATCTTCCAATGTCAGTAGGCATGCTTGCATAAATCTGAAACATGACCATCTCTAAAAAAATACTTATTTTGAAAAACAAATGTTTTTAACTCAACAGTTTTGTTCATTTATTTTGTAATACGAACACTTTCCTCTTAAATTTTTTTTAGCCTCAGACCAGGTCCCTCTGATTGAAGATTTGGAACAAATATTCATGCGTTCATGGCGGGAATCACACCTATCTGAAATCCGGCAGTACCAACAGGCAATTCCACAGACCTTTCCTCAAGTGCCTAGCCAGATCGCACCAGTGACTTCAGCCCAGCTTCCCTGGCTGGCAGGCCTGGCAGCTAGCTCCTGTAATGACAGTGTCCACATCATCGAGTGCAGCTACTCTCTGGCTGAAGGGCTTTCAGAAATGTTTAAATTGCTCATTGAAGGAAAATTAATAAAGACAAACTACGTGGTGATCATATGTGCTAGTAGAAATCGAGGCATTGATTCCTGCATTGTGATAACAGGTGAGATCCCAAGGGTGTATCTCCAGGCAAAACTGAATCTTTCAATGGGATGAGGAGGTTCAGTAAGCTGCCCCAGCAAACCAGAGCATTCACCAACAAGTAATGGGTTTTGATGAAGCTTCTAAAATATGGTCTTTCAACCTTATTGCCTTCAACAACCTGTTGAGAGCTATGCTGATAAGTTATTTGAATAGCCATACAAAGATTCATTAATATCTTTAACTATTTGCATGCTTTTTGTATACTGTGTCAACAAGTACCTCTTAAAATGGAAAAGAAACGTATAGAATTATAAAATATGAATCTATCTTACAGATGGATGGTGCATACATGTGTAGGAGAGAAAAAAAATTGATCTCTGTCACTTTTATGGGGGGAGGATTCATTTAGCTGGGATCTATTTTTATTATGACTTAGAACATTTTTACTTTAGTTTGAAGTGCTTTCAAAATGACTTTTTTTTTTTTTCTTTTAGGAAAGTATCAGGCAAGAGTCCTGTCTGAGGGCATGCTTACTCCTTCAGACTACCAAAAAGAAGTTAACTATCAGCTGGTCACAGGGAAAGTGGAAACTCTGGGGTCCTTCTTTAGCACCCTCTGCCCAGGTACATAATATGCTACAAACAGGTGTGTTTCCAAGTCCCTGAATCTTTTAAGTAAGTGAAAATAGCTGTACTACTTTTCCACTAGCAAGACACTATTAGAAATAAATAAAAAATACAGGACAAAGTTGTGAAAGTACATTTGAATTGAAGTTCCTCCTAAAAGTGTCAGTTCTAAAATCCCTTAGTTTCATGAAAATATGCCAGTAAGTAGCTGAACACATTACACTTAGGTATGCACATCCATTCATACAATATGCAAGTCTATATCCATGTGAACGGATATAGATTCTTTTGCCAAAAGCACATAATTCATTTAGACCATGATAGAAAGAATTATGTCATTGAAGGAAAAATTTGTCCTTTGAACTTATCATACTGTGAGCTTGATTGTAATGCATGGGAAAGAAAAGAAAATTTCAGAGAGCCAGGGTTACTGGATCATTTTTTAACTGAACATACTGAAGATTACTGCAAGCAGGATTATCTGGGAATAGATTCAGCCATGTGGAAAGTGTAACTACATCACACAACTACAGCAAATGCAGCATTCTTGTCTGTGTAAAAGGCATGTCACCATCCCCTTTGCCACTCATGTCACACCAATAAATCTGTACTTAGGAGGCGAGAACACTTATGGAGATGTTGTGGTATTTTGACTAGTCACTTAAGAGAAACCTGTTTTCCTAGAACCACCATGTAATATCAGTGTCTCTGTTCCCAATATCTTCAAGGTATGGCAGAATCACTTTTGCTACTGTTTGGGCAGAACAAGTAAATGAATGTCCTAAAACGAGTTGCCATCTACATCCATTGGATTGCACTTCACAGGGCAGACCCTGCCATTCTAAGCCCTGCAGCAGACATGTTCAAACATCTTTTCAACTGCTGAGAAAATACTAAGTCCTCTGAACAGGCACACTGTATTTTCTGCACAGCTGTCATCTGTAAGCTGGGTCCCTGCTGCATAGAATAGGATGTATTTGCAGATGTGCTTAGTTCAGTAAGACATACCTTGCTTACTTCAGCATTGTATGTAGCTACAAAACTCTAATTTCTCTTACAGCTTTACAGGGAATTATTATATTTTTTTTCTCTCTCAAAAATGTTAAAGATGTAATAATATTTATGCTCTGCACGAGATTTTCAAAACCTTGTAATCCTTATTAGCAAACACTGGAGCTCAATGGTCAGAACATAAACTAAGTAACTTTCAAGTCTTTGTTGTTGCTGATTTAGATCAGGGCCTTGGAGCTAGTTTTCTGATATCTTCTATAAATGTCCTAGGCAGAGGTCTGCATAGCTATCTGTCTATTCCCTGGCCTGATATACATTTTATTAGTATTAATACAATAGAAAATGATGAGGATTCCTGTACAAAGTAGCCAGTAAGCTAAGGGCAGGACAACTACCTAGCATATATAAAGCTCTTAAGACCTACAAAAAAAAGTCAGTACGAAATGCAGCTGTTATTAACCTGGATGTTTATACCACTATACTTTCATTTTGATAGAGGGTGACATTGATCTTTTGCTGGAGAAATTTTATCAGGAAAACCAAGGGCACATCTCTTCATCGCTGTCTGCTTCAGTGAATAAATCAACAGCAATGAATGGAACTGGAGCAGCTGTGTGTACAAGTAAGGAGTACCTTCTAAACAGGTAACAGAGTCAGGTACTTGAAAATAGGTCTTTAGGTGTGGAGTTAGATACTTCTGGGCAGAGTCCTAGGCTCTTGAAAAATTCTGTCCTGAGGTGATCAGGAACTTACATCTTGGGATATGCAGATTTACACTTGATGGATGCTCTGCTTCATTCCATCAGATACTGTACTCCCTGAAGCTCTAAGTCTTACTTCTGTGGCAGCAGAATGCTGTTGCACAAGTTCAGTTTCAGCTCTTCAATATTTAAGGGATTTGCAGGACCAAAATGCCCCAGTGCAGCAAGATTTCTTTTCATGTTCCATATAGATTTTCCAAAATTGGGACTTTGACTCATAAGCAAAGAACCTTAAAGTATAGCTCAGTTATTCTTTGCCAGGCTCTAAGATTTTGCATTAGGTTAGACTTTGCGTGTATATCTAAACGGAATTTTGTCACTTTCCAGGTTATGAGATTGAACGGCATCAGATTCGTCCGTTTCAGCTAGCAGTGGCTCAGAAACTGCTGTCTCATATTTGCTCAATTGCTGACTCCAGCACTCAAAATCTTGATTTGGGTTCCTTCGAGAAAATTGATTTCTTGATTTGTGTTCCACCCTCTGAAGTGACCTATCAGCAGACTTTGTTTCATCTCTGGCACTCAGGTGCTTATTTTATTGGAATTACAGTAAAACCATTAAAAACATTTGTATCTGGAAATACTGATGTTTGTTCCATTTCTTTAGGTATTTTATTAGAACTTGGATTAGAAAAGGAGCATCTTACAAAGCAGAGGGTAGAACAGTATGTTATGAAACTAGATGCAGACGCCCAGATTAAGTTCAAAGTCTTTTTACAAAACTCTATGCAGAATCCACACACACTGTTTGTCTTAATCCATGATCACGCACACTGGGATCTAATGAGGTAAGAAAACTGTAACTTCAGAAAAATTATTATTGTTTGCATTAGCTCTCAAGATCAGATTTATGATTTATGTCTTCCTTCATCTCTCTTTGCACCTTTCTGCTAACTCTCTATTTCCATGCGTTGAATAAATATGTTTTCTTTTAAGGTTCTTCATGACTTATTGTCATTCTGCTTGTTATATTATGCCTCAGTGGAACATTTCAGCTTTCCTTGCTCACCATTCTTATCTTCTTTCAGCCACAGCTATCTTTTTTTCTGGCTGGTTGTCATTTGTTCAAAGCAAAGCTTCCTGTGAAAGTACACAAAATTCATTATCCTCTGTCAGTGTCCTCTGGACTGTAGAACATGCAGACACCCTCCACAGTGACTAGCCAACTAGTGATCCAACACTACTGCTTATTTTTTTTTTAACTTTGTAGCAATTGAGTGTTTCTGTGTGTAGATGTTTTCAGGTACATGTCTCAAGGGAGCAGGGAGATTTCTGTCCAATGTTCACCAAGCTCCCTGTCAGTTCACCTGCATAGTTCATCGCTTCCCTCACAGAGCCCTGATTCTTTGCCGTCTTAGCAGTCTGTCTGTTGAGAAGGTGGGCTGCTTTTGCTTTGTATCTCCTGAGGCACTGGGGAGGTTGGAGAATGTATTGAATTCCAGAAACACCAGCATGTTCCAACTTTGCTAACATCACAGTGTTTCTGAAACCAAAACCATAGTGTTTCTGAATTTTGCTTGTGAATAAAATGACAAGGTCTCGGCTTTCATACGGGTTAAGAACCAGTGTTTTCATCAAACCTGTATTTTTGCATGTGTGAGGGTTTCCTGTTCAACTCTTCTATATCTTAGGAACTTACATGATGGCCCTTAAGGCATATAACATCCCTGAGTGATAGGGATGTACCTGTATAGCTACTAAGCTCTGACATTTTTTTCCTTTTATCTAAAAAAAGACATGTAAGTGGCAAATATTGAAGCAATTATTCTGTACAGCAGGATTCATGCCCCCTAACTGAAGTCAATTAAGTAAGGTGCCTAAAAGAGGAGTTTAACTGCCTGGGATTGCTCACGTAGACACAACAGAGACACAGGCATTTCTGAAAGCTGGCATAGGTCTTGAGTGGAAACAACAAATTCCTGGAATTACTTATCTCTATGTGTTGATAAGAGGAGCTTACACTGACTAGGTTTGTAACATGGTCACTGCAAGTAAATGCCAAAAATTAAATATCATGAATTTGGACTGAAGTCTTACTCTGGAGCAATGAATTGATTGTAGGTGTTCTATGATACCGGCATTTGCCTTAACAATAACTACTCTTCCTTTTTGTAATAGATGTGTCACAGGTAGCCTCCCTCTGTCTTTCTGTTGTACTGACTTACAGCCTGTCATTTTCTATCTTGATTTTGTAGGCAAGAATTATATCATCTCAGGGGCAGTTCTAACAATCTGGCCAAATTTAGTAGAGGACTATGTGATTATTTGTAACTGACATAACGTCAGCTTCCTTTCATCCTTTCTCTCTCATATTCTGGTGGTTGTAAGAAACTGGTAATTTGCTAGCTAGGGAGTTAACCAGTCCTATAGAAATTTTCAGCTGCACTGAAATATTTTGCATTTCTTTTGCCATCCTTCTATACAACAAAAGCAGGGTAAAGAACAGAGTCCTAAGTTCCTTGTATATGTTTAACTTCAATTTCACATCCCGGTTAAAGCTATCCCATGGACCCAAATGTTCCTTTGTGCCAATCACTTTGGAGAGTTTTGGATTTCTTTTTTGCAGTGCTATGCATAGCCTTTATCCTCAAACAGAACTGTCTACAGGACTTGTTGATAGACTGTTGAACTGCAGGGAGGTGAAAGAGGCGCCAAATATTGTGACACTCCATGTGACTTCCTTCCCCTATGCGCTCCAGACTCAGCATACTCATATCAGCCCTTACAATGAGATCCACTGGCCTTCTTCATACAGCAATGTAAGATGGATGCTTTGAGGTGCTTTTCAAGCTTTTCATAAGTTATTTTACATTTATATACTTGGTAAAACTTTGGAGGCCCCATGATTTTTTGTGGACAAGAATGACGTTTGCATGGCATCTTTTTTGTTTGTTTGTTTGTTTAGTCTGTGACAAGTTTTTGTTTGTTTGTTTGTTCGTTTTTTTTAACCCTTGCTTATTCTGTCATTTCTTGCCTTTTATTTTTATTTATTTTTTTATTCCTTTTATATCTCCTATAAACTGTAGTAGCTTTGCTAAAAGTCTTTGAGCTACATAAATGGAAACCACCTGAAAATCATCAACATCTGAAATGTAGATACATGAATTTTCTTGATATGTGTGCATATTTTACCTGCATAGCTCTTCTGTCTGTACTTATGTATATATGGGGAGAGAGTAGAGAGAAAAAGAAACAGGGAAAATGGAGTCAAACTTCTTTCCTTTCAAAAAAATTAGTTGTTTCTTTCTCTCTTTGTTTTAGTGGGCATCTGAGTGTATGTATGCTTGTTAGAGAATGTGACTGCAAATATATCAGATAGCAATGATTAATCAATTGTACATTAATAATTGCTAGCTTTAAATTGGTATTGCTTCCTTTGTTTTAGGGTGTAGATTTATACCATGAGAACAAGAAATACTTTGGACTGTCAGAATTCATTGAATCCACTCTTTCTGGCCATAGTATTCCACTGCTTCGGTACGACAGCTCTTTTGAAGCAATGGTCATGGCTTTGGGAAAGAGGTACAGTACACTCCTTGGTTTAATGATGGAAATTTAGGAAGTATATTTTTCTAGTGTCTTGAGTTACTAGCTAGAAACCTTTCTTTCTTTTTTCTTGCTGTTCCACAAATCAACTGTGTCTACAAGGGCATTTCACTTGTTCATATTTTCTTTAATCTTTTTTGCATATGTTTGGCCTGTAATCTAACTAGTCTAGGCTGCCTCTTACCATGAACATGCACATTGTTCAGCCTGCTTTAATGTGTGTACTTGGATGGGACTAGTAGTTACTTCTATATTACAATAATCTGAAATTACATTATCAGATTATTATAATAATTTCAGATGCATTCTCACTGTTGTCCAGTATTATCACTTGCTGACTCTGGCTGATTTTGTTGTGTATTATTTGTGTATACTGCATAAATGGACCACAAAGAGAAGGAGATATTTCACTATGTTTTGTGCACTTAAATCAGTGGTAAAAAGCTTCATAGCATCATCACAGTTTGAAAAGACATCAACAGTTAAGTTTCCTTGGTCCTTGCAAAACAAGTCTAGAATCACTGCACATGAACGCATACAACTGTGAATAAACTCTTTGGGATCTATGACAAGAAAGTCAGGACAAGTAGAATCTTGTGAATTCATATTGGTAACTGACAGACAGAAAATGTCCACACAGCTTCTGGGGTTTGCTACCAGGTGCTGTGGAGATATGATCACACACATCAGGTGCATTTCTGAGCAAGCCATAGTTTCTCTTTGTACTGTGCGCTCAGGTTTCCTTGCTATGAAAACCAGAGCACAGGAAGCTCTTACATATCCATGTTTCTCCCTACTGTAGAGTGGGGATTGAGACGGGGTGTACCTGGGCTCGGAAACATAGAGTGCTCATTGAAAGTAGCCTATATATTGAGGCTATTGGAAACAAGTTTGGGGCTTTAGTAAGAAAACAAGAGAAAAAAACACCTAAGGATAACACATCATGAAGAATACTGTTCTCATTGACAAATGCCTTTATTTTGATCAATGGTATTACTGAGTGCATTAGCAAATATTCTGTGATAAATTTTGTAACAGCAGTAAAGTATTGTTTACTTGAAGTGATGTAACATTACTGAACTCTTTGCTTATTAAATCTGTACTGAGAAATAGAGAGACAACATCAGTTCTGATTGTGTAATGATGTATTGCAAGAACTATCAAATTGCACTTTGGTGAGAGTGTTGTACAGTAAATATGAAGGATTCTTTACAGGAGGAAATCCTAAGTTTACTATATTGTGGAGAACATTAGCTTTTTCAGTTTAGTCTTTAATACCTCACTATTTAATTCGCCATTTATTTCAGGTTTCCCAGATTACACAGTGCAGTGATAAGGACTTTTGTCCTCATACAACACTACTCTGCAGCTATGATGGCAGTGTGTGGTCTTTCTCAGATGAAGAATTACACCTCAGTTGAAACTCTGGAAATCACCCAAAACCTAATAAACTCTTCAAGACAATGTCCTAGTGGTCATGGCCTCATGGTAGTGTTGAGAATTCCATGTACCCCGCTGGCTGCAGTGGCATATGAACGTCTGTATAATGTAAGGGAAAGACTAGCCCTTGAAGATAACTTTGAAATAATCTTGGGAAATCCTAATTCTGGAATCACAATAGGGAAGCACTTTGTGGAGCAACTAAAGGTAACTTGCAGAATGAAATATAACTGGGAAGCTTCATTAGATGGGTAGGTGGGGAGACTTTATTGGTGAGAGTTATGGTTGTAAGCTTAAGTGTGGTTCTTATTCGTAAAACTCAAAACTACTGTAAGGAGCATGAGTTTTATCTTTTAGATATATAATCTGTGATTCCTTTACTCTCCTTCCTCTGGTTATGTTCTGGTTACTCAGTTGAATATTAACTCATATATCTAGAACTTGGCTTCCAGCAGTAACCCTCCCAACCACCAGAACTGCTTTTATTTATAACAATAGGGAAAACAGCCAAACAAAATTGTCACTGTTTTCTCACAAAGTTATTGTAGTTTAAAAACATTTTCATCAGTGACCCGTTGAGGTTTATATTATTCTTCTCACCAGCAGATGGCATGAAGGCACCAAATCAGTGATGCCAGCTATGCGTCCTAGAACACCCTGGTATTCACAGCTCAGGACTTGCTTTATGTTTTCTGGACCATGTGTTGTTTCATGGATTCATTTATATGCTTTAGGTCTAGAGTCTTGGGTCATCTGTGTAATAAAAACCTATGATATTTTCTTGCTCTTCGTAAAATTGCCAACATCTGATCACCAAAGCAAGAATGTATATTACACTCTGTACCGTGCCTAATGTGATACGTTAAACAAAGTCATTAGAGATCCAGGACCTAATTCTAATCTTGATCTGCTATTTGTAACTTTTTCTGAAAAACAAGCAAACAACGACAACAACAACAAAACTAGTATTATTTCTGAATCACATCCTGTTTGTCTTCACAGACATGCAAAACAGTGGTAAATGTACAAATGTCAGAAGCCGAATTGTCTTACTGTTGCTCTTGCTGTGTATTCCTTATCTGTAAGTCAGTCTCACAGCAAAATTTACTGACTGATGTCAGTAAAGTTTTATAGCCTGATGCTAAAGATTCAAATCATAAATCTAATTATTGAACTTCTCATGAAGTCACCAGGAGAACTGACAACTTTGGTGAAGAGCAGGAGTCTTCAGAGGGTATTAAGTGTGGACAGTGGTATATGCGTGTTCAACATTTTCAGCTTCCTGCTATTGTGCTAAGGTCAAAAGGTTTCATTCCTAACTCATTTCCCTCCTTGGACTCAGACACCCACACTTTATCTGCCATAAGAAGAAAGTCTCTGTTTTCTTTTATCCCCCGAAGCTCATCCTCATCTTCATTGTCTCATGCACTATATCTGCTCTATCTGTGTATGCTCTAGCCTCAGCACTGTGCAGATGGGAGTCAAGGAGACTTTTCAGACCAGAACATACTGTCCCAATCTCCTCAGGCTTATAACAGTCAGACTGCTACCTGAAACTCTTTAGAAACTGTGAAATCCACCTATGTTGAAATCTACCTGTTGGCTCTGCTATGTGGCTTACCTTGGTGGAACTTCTATCCACGTACAAATTGATTCATGTAATGAATGATAAAATGTATTTTTATCTGTGCCATATCAGTATGTCCAACAGCATCTCTTATGCAGGTCTGGCAGAAAATTGAAGATGTAGATTGGAAGCCACGGACCTATTTGGAGTTGGAGGGTTTGCCTTGTATATTAATATTTAGTGGTATGGATCCACAGGGGGAGTCTTTGCCACGGTAAGATCTGGTATTTTCTCAGTGGAAGTTTTTTATCCATTGCTTTAAAAATGTCTAAAAATTAACTGTTTAAATGCTTGTGGGAAAAGAAAACAGATTTCAGTGTCAAGATGTTGCTTTTCCATTTTTATATCACAAATACAAGAAGCTTATTATTAATAATAATCCCCTGCTTATAGAAAGATACAAATAACTTAAAAGTGTTATGAGAGTTGTCCCACTATACAGGAGAGAGTAAGGGTATGTTAAAAATAAATAAATAAAAATCTATAGCTACTTCAGACACCAAAAGGTAGATGAGACATCTGCAGGATGCTGGCATATGTGCTACAGGACATGTGGAGAGATCCATGCCTTCTGGAGTTGAAGCTGGAAGGCAGACAGGATGTTCTGGGGCCACCAAAATAGCACTACATGTTTTTGTATGTTCAATTGAATCCCATTCTGTGTGTTAGGCTTAGAACCCAAATGATACCCTTTTTCTTGTGCTGATGCTAATGTTCAGTGCACTGAACATTAAGTTAAGCTGCTTAACTGGATTAAGAATAATAAAACTGCACACCATAGCAGTAGACCTATTAAGCACCAAAGATATACTGTGCTCTATCTCAACCATAGTTTAAGTAGATCATTAAAAAAGTTTCCCCTTTGGCTGCATCTGGAAAAGAAAGAAAGTAGATTACAGTGAATTTTCATATTACCCCATCTGTTTCTCTCCAGATCACTGAGATACTGTGACCTACGTTTAATAAATTCATCTTCTTTGGTAAGGACAACCTTGGAGCAAGAACTTGGTTTGGCAGCATACTTTGTGAGCTCAGAAGTTCACACAGAGAAAGCAGTTGTGAACGATGTGTTAGAAAGTGACCCAGAGAAACTAAGCAGCACTGATAACGAAGATGAAGAAATAGCAACAGAAGGTATTGCTAGTAGTAATAATAAAAGAAGCTGTAAAATGATTGAGTTGTATTAGAAAATACAAAATTATGTGTGATATCTAGTCAGTAAAGGTTAGCCAGTGAGTTAGCTTTACTGAGTTACCTCTGCTCCTCTCTTTTGCTTTATCTTAGCTAACCACTGTTCTCTCACCCTTCCTTGCCTCTTGCCCAGAGAGTGCTGCTGCTGAGGCATTTTAATCTGTCACAGTCATGCTTCTGCATGTATTGTTTCTCTGCTAATTGGTTCTGTCCTCTCTTTTTTTTCCTCTCTGTGCTTTGCCATCTGGGAAGCAGTGACTTTGCAACAGGGACATCTCCACCAAAACTCCCTCGCTGATCCTGCCTAACCTATCCTTACATACTGACAGTGTTGAAGATTCCCCCCAAGGGAACTGTTCAAAGTCAAGCTGAATAGTCTCAAGTTTGTAAAGAATTAAACATCATGGCTAGAAAAAATATCTGAATGTAGCAACTTCAGAGTGCTCCTTGAGTACTCCTGAGTGCTGTCCATGAATTCAAATTGAAACGGTAGAGTTGGCGAGTTTATCAGTTTTTAAGAGAGCAATTAATTACATATACATATGTAAATATACAGTGATTTACCCAGAAAATGTATTTTTTATTTGGGTGAGAATTGATGGATGTTATGAGATACCATTAATTTCTTAATATTTTTTTCTTTACTGTTTGTTGTACCTTACAATTGGGGAAAACAAGGAATTTTAATTCCTGTAAGTTAGTTAAATCTCAAACTGCTTGATTTCATTTCCTTTTTTTTTTTTTTTTTTTTTTTTTTTTTTACTAATGAGGAGGAAGAGGAGCTTGTTACTGTTCATTTATTGAACTCTTACTCATTGATAGCAAAGAGAGCAGAACAAGCAGAACAGAAATATTTACTTTAATCAAACAAATACTTTTGATGTAGGAATGAAATACCTATGGTCATACTCCGACTGTCTACAATAGAAGCCTGCTCTAAGTGGGATGAATACCTCTGCCCATTTAGTTGAAGAAAGCCAAGACTATATGTGATCTGAGTCAAGGGTGCTCTGAAGTTAGGTATCTAAGTTGTAAGGCTGTTTGCCTAGTCCATTAACTATGGTATGCTCCTCAAGAGCTCAATTCAGAGCAGCTAAGATGATAGACCTATAGCAGTGCTTATGTCTCTGTTTATTAAGGTAAAATTGTACAGAAACAAGCATTTTGACATAGAAGCCTAAGCTATGAACCTCAAGCAAATATTCTTGGTGGCTGTCTAAATATAGACTGTCATTACCAAAACCTGAGATGTAATTTGTCCATAGAGCTGTAATGTAAGGGGTAGAAGGTAATTTCATAACGTACTGACAAAATGGAGGTCATTGTCAGTTGGCTTCCCTGACACTGGATTTGTGACGAAAGTAAGGCATGGGTTTGAAAGATAAAACATGGTTGAGACATGCCTGGAAATTGCCGACTCCTGGCAGCAGAACTGATTTTGTGAGGCTATTGCAGCTCAGCGTAGTTAGATTAGACCACAGGCTGATCCACAACTGCACGGCAGGAGCAGATACTCTCCACATTGTAAATCATGTCAGGATGAGGACAAAATCCAGACGAACTTGTGTGCTTTTTGCTGCTTCAGTAATGTAGCCATAACTTCTCACAGGCTTACTTAAATTATGTTTTGTTTTTGCTTTCCCCTGCTACCATTCCTGAAACAGGTTCTGCTTCAGAAAAAAGAAGTCCTATGAAAAGAGAAAGATCTCATTCCCATGACTCTGCATCTTCATCTCTCTCTTCAAAGGCTTCTAGTAAGACCTTAAGATTATCTTTGTTAAGTCATTGTTAGGATATTAAAGAGACATTTTAATCATCTTAGAGAAAGAATTAAAGTAATAAATCATTAAACTTTTGGCAAGGCCTATTTTAATGGTGTCACTAAAAACAACTTAAAAAAAACACCTTTAAGAATCAGACTTTTGAACTATAAGAAATAAAATATTTTCTTGCTTGAAAAGTAATCATAGGGTGGAGTACCTAAAAAGGCACGTTTTTTAATGTGGGACACTGAGGCATGAATCCTGAGTTAGTACTGCAATGGCTGACTGTGCTCACTGAAGCTATGACAGTCTATGAACAAGAAAACATGCCTCAAATTTTTAAAAAATCTTTTGAAAATCTGTGGGAGAAAAAGCACGCTCAGTCTTGTTTGTGTTTTTATGTTTTTGGTTTTGCTCTGCAATGTTCAGTCATTAATTTTGCTCTGTTTGGAAGCTTCTTTAGAGTTGGATCATTTTTTAATCTTTGTTTCCTTTTTAATCTGCAAATTGACATAGAAAGCATGAGGCAGTGTTGAGAACTACTAGGGCTTTTTGTCTGATAAATTTCTTTGCATGCTTTTAATGCAGATAATATTAGGAGAGTTGAGTGAAGTGCAGAATATAAATTGTACCATAACTATATAGGAGTTGCGATGTCATGCAGCTTTTTAAAAACATGTTGTTTTTTGCCAGTGACAATAAAATCTTTTTGATCTAATTGTAGTTTTCACCATGCTGACATGCATATTTGGCCTGATTTCTTTTCTGCAGACACAATGGTTGTTACAAACGGAAAAAAAAAAAAAAAACAAATACCACAACAACAACAACTTGAAGAAATTTTTATAAAATTTCTCACCACTTTAATTTCAAAATATGTTTTTCTTCTTTAAAGTTGTGCTGTTGTTCAATTCACAGTGTCCACGTGGCCAAAATTTGCCTGTGATTAAGGAAATCTTCCTATCCTGTTAGTACTTATTTTCCTGTAAGGGCCTGTTAGTACTTATTTTCTTGCATTCCTTTAAACAACAGTTTAAGTAATTTTGTAGTGGTCTTGAGAGATGATGGTATCTGATGAACTCCTGACTCAAGTGGGGAATGGATGAGGGAAGGAGAGGACAGAACAATCACTGACAGCTTTCCTATGCAAATTCAGTTTTTGTAAAGGTGCTTGCTGCATTGAGACAGATACTCCAAACTAGTCCCATTAATACTTCCTGTATGATTAAGGTGAAAGATAGCAGGAACAGGGGTGAGGTTGCATTACTTGACAGGCACCATATCAAAGTCATTTTTCAGTGTTTAACTATGACATTGACTAGATGACATTGTTGCCCTGTATTGAAATAAAATTTTTCTTTTAGTTACAGCATTCTGCAGTGAGTCATTGCCTCCTTTCGTAACAGCAGGAGATACAGCAAAATCCCCCCACCTAAACAACAGCACTGAAGAAAATACAAACAGCCATGAAAGGCAGAAGCAGAAGGTAGACAAGGGGGCACAAACAACAGTCAGCAAACATTTACCACCGGTAACAGAACAACTGGATACAAAACAAAACATAAAAAGTGCCCAAATTTCCATCACCTCCTCATCCTCTTCACCTTTCTCCTCCTCCTCTTCCTCCTCTGCGCCTACTCACAACTCCTTCATCCTACAGACCTCTCAATGCTCCATGACCAAAGCATCAAAACAGCCTCCCATAGTTTTCCTGCCCAAACTGGTTTATGATATTATTACTTCAACGGACAGCAGTGGACTTCCCAAATCATCTTCCCTCTTGCCTTATCATTCTGTTATGTGGGCAAGTTCTTTTCGTCCTCTTATGAGTAAGATGATGACTTGCACGGAGCAGTCTCTATACTACCGCCAATGGACGGTGCCCAAGCCAATCCATATGGACTACAATAATAGGAATGAGGGCAGAATGGACACCTTTCACCCAAGGAGGCTGCTGCTGAGTGGGCCACCACAGGTGTGTAATAAGAGCAAGGTATTTTCATTCATTTATTTTGTTTAATTTTATTCTCTGAAAAAATATATTAGTTATTAGTATTCATTCTTAAAACATTTTTTGGTGAAGAGTAAGTTGCTTATGTTTTATTTTATTTCCTTATTTCCTAACTCCCTTCTAATAAAATAATCTTTCTTTCTTTACTGTTTGTTAGTCTAAGTTCAAAGACAATGAAGCTGGAGCAATGTTCATTTTCTGTCAGGCTCTCTCCCTTAAAATGTTTTAAAAGATAGTTTTCCCAGAACATATATTGCATGTATCATTTCAGTTTGCTAAAGATGAATAAGCATTTACATTTTGAATAAAGATCAAAGATCTGAACAAAACCACTTTCTTATGATCAATCTAAAGATAGCTGAAAGTTTGCAATTAAGGTATTTCTCTGCCTCCTCCACATGGCAGACAGAAATAGAAGCTGTTGTAAATAACACATGCAAGAAGGCCTGTTCACTAGCAAGGCTGTATTTACCAGATGAATAGCACACTCAGGGTTTTAAAATTTTATTTCAAAAGATGCATGGAAATCATGCAAGGAACTAAGAAGTTCCTTGTCTTCTAAATTTTCTAATCTCTGAGCAAGGTGTCTCTCAGTTTAATGCATGTTACACGCTAAAATTGATATTGTGCCTGTTATGTTCTGCTGGAGTACCAAGCAATGAAGCTGTGAGTATCAAGCTAGGAGTACCAAGCTAGAAAGAGATCCCATGCCTACAGAGAACATACAGACATCCTGTGAACATCGGAAGTCAAAAAGGATAAATCAAAATAAGGCAAAGACCCATGTTTCCTGTTATTCTAACATCAAACAAAATAATTCATCTAAAGATAGTTACGGATTTAACACTCTTCTATGCCAATCCATTTCAAAAAGAAAGTATAAATTACTATTTATTAAATGACTTTATTCCATTGTACATCTGAAATTAGGGTTCAGTAAAGTAGGAAGAGCGTAAACGGGCTTTTCATGTTGGAGCTTCCTGCAAATGTTACTGTAATGTGTAAAGGATTCCAGAAAGTACTCTGATGAGAAGTTTTACACTACTCTCCATTCCTTTGATCTAAATTATCTGTTTTTCCCTGCCAAAGATTGAGGAATTATATGATCAAGAAACTAAATGTCATACAAAGCTGCAGCACAAAAACGAATACATTCTGGAACAGATTACCAATTTGCATCTCTAAGAAAAACACAGGCTGTGACAATTTTTGATAGAATTTTATATGTATACACATCAAAACCCACAAAGATACTATTTCCAAAGACACTCTAAATATCCAGATTTGCTGGTAAGTAAATACCACTTTAGTATTCATTTGATCATAAAGCATTTGGTTTGGGGTCACAAATGCAAACCGGAGGTTCTCAGAAGAGTCATTCAGAGACTTCTGAAAGCATACTATACATCCATGAGAAGGATTTGTTGCTTAACACATATGATACATGCCGTTTAACTAATTATAATGAGACAGGCAGCTTGCTTATTCATTGACTCCCTACCAGGGTATGGCAATCACCACTTTTTGCTATCAGGTGAAACCTTTTTTTTTTTTTTTCAAGTATGGAATATGTCTCCTATAGACCCTTTGTACAGCAGTGAATTTCACCCTTGATATCCCTTCCTTTACATGAAATTCCATCCCTTCTCCAGCTGTTTACACAATGCAGGTTATTTCCTGGTCTTTTATTAGATCATACAGTTGGATCAGTTCCTGAAGGACACTCTTCACATTTATATCCAATTTATATTTTCCAGTTCTTTCTGAAGAATATACATGTTTGACACAGAACAAATTCACACACTGATATCACAATTCACAGTTTAGGGGTATATCTTAGTTTCATTAGGTGGGAAAAAGCAGCTTTGCTTCCTTTGGTATTTTAACCTCCCAAAGTACTAAAAACACCTGTAAGCCTCAAAAAGAGCTGTAAATGTATGTTGACTGTTTATTGGTTTAAGGTATAACAATACAGGATCTCTTCTAGGGTGTAGTTACAATAAAATTTACAGAAATAAGAATTTCCTTTCTCTTTTGGGGAATTTTCCTTACTGAAATAAGTTTTGCTCACATGCGATCGATAGTACTATCATGGTACATGGACTCATGATTAATGCATGAAGAGATATAGGCAGAAAACTGTGGCATCTTCTCAATGAAAAACAATTATTAGACAGTACCTATTGGAGGATTGATAACATCTCAGACAAAGTATTAGGGTTCTTTTTCAAAAATTAGGAAGTAGTTATTTTCTTCATTAGACAGAAATTACTTTACTAAAATTAAAATCAGGAAGCAATTTGTTGGTTAGAATGAAAAAACATGAAACAAACACAGGAAGAAAACTAGACATACTAGTGAACCAAAATTATAATTCTCACTGTCAAGGCAATCAGTAGTAAAGTACACTTACCTTTCTCTCACAGAGACATTTTACCCTCTGGACTGGTCAAAATGTTCTGCCATAAGGCTACTTTTCATCTATCCACACAGGTAATTAAATTCTCAAACACAAGTGATTCTGATCCTGAAAGGTGCCTCTTGACATCAATTAAAATACTAATAAAACAGTGGGCTAAGAAGTTAAGCAATGGTCTGAGTGCATCCTTTGGAATGAAATGATGTTGTAGACTTTCCACTATCATTCCAATATTTTGTTTTTCTTTTCTGTAGCTTCAAATTGAAAGCAAGTTTGTTATATTTAATCCTTACTGAGTGCTTGGAGTTTCTGCATTATAAGCTGTTGATAAATCCTGAAAAAGAGGATCTTCAAGTATTGATCTCACTAAAAACTTAGATACATTTTGGATTTCCTCTACTCTTATTAAAACTTTACTACAATGGGCTTATATGCCATTCTTCTAATGTAATAAAAGTATTAGGGAAATATTTAATATATCTTTTGTTAGCTGTCTTTTAGCAGAACATAGCAAGTGGAAACAAGGAGAAGAGCCAGCACCATTTGACCAGCTGTCTGTGGACCATCAGCATATTTTCTATGAATCACTTCTGGTTTACAGACCACAGTCTGAAAACCACTGCTGTGGCATGTGAAGAACTATCTCGCCTGGAAATTAAAACAGAAAAGCCTTATGGAATTATTTCCCCTTTGCCACATTCTCCAAATGTGAAGACTGAAATCTTTTGGTGCTTTCTATCAACATGTAAGAGTAATAAAGTACTTCCAGTGGTCCTGATGTCCAGGGTCTGGAACAAGTTAAAAAAATAAAGGAAATAATTAGTGTTAGACCTGCTACAACAACACTTTTGAATGTCCTTTGTATGAATAAATGTGGAGGCACACATGCAATTTCTCTGACTGGAGTCTCTCTGTCTCTGGTTCTTAGACAGTTTATTTTCAGTTTATCATAGATATTTATGGAAAGTACAGTTCAGTGGTCAAAATAACTTTTCACTCCCATAGGCACTATGTGTCTTTGACACACACAAAAAAAATGGACCTTCATATCTCTAGAATTTTCTGCAGGAAGAATTTGAATTCGTATTCTTTCCTCTTGCTCGTGTCCCACAACACTCTTTGTGAATGAAGAACTGCAGAGTAAACATACTCTTAGTTTCTCATAGGCCAAATCACACCTTGCATTTAGGATACAAATAGAAACCAAAAAACAAAATCTTTGCAGGACCCACAATCCCTGGTTATCATAGGTTTTCTCAAGATTTGAGATTTTTGCTTCTTAATCTTCCGTGATTTTCTTCTTTGGAGTCTAATTCATCATACTTCTGTCTTCCATATTCAGATAGCCAGAAAAAAAAAAAAAGTGTAAGACTTCCATTATTTGAGTATGTCTGGCCCCCAAGTGCCTTATCCTGCTTGCAGGATCTCTTTGCAGATGCCCCATAAAACTGATCCAAAAGAGGGGCAGTGACAGATGAGATGAGAACTCTTCAGAGAGATCTGGAAGCTCTGTTTATTGACAACTACTCCATACTTTCAAACAATCAAAGACACTTTTTGCATTTCTGTTTTGTCTAGAGATGGTGCATATAGAAAACAATATTATTAAATTTAAAGGCACATTTACCCATCTGGGCATGCTACGAATTCAGGGCCCTTCCCTTCTGGAGTAAACATTGATTGTCAATAAAAAGTCATTTTTCTTTTTTCTTGTTTTCTAAATGAACTGAGAAAAGTGTTCTGTATTACAGCAATTCAGTTCTTCAGCAGAAAAATGCAGGTAAATGTGCAACTGAGTGGAGTCAAAATATGAATGTTGTCGTGTTCAGCCTGAGCTCTCTGCTGACAAAAAAAAGATCCTGAAAATGAGAGATTTCTGCCCATTCCCACCAGCATTTTCCATACAGTGCTGCAAATATCTAACAGTCCATAAAGCTCACAGCATTGTCTTAGGCAGTTTTTATATGACAGATTGGGTGAGATGTGATGCACAGAATATCAAAAGTGCATATGTTTTATTTTCCTAGTTTGGGAGCAGTATTTTAGTTCTGTGGTTTTCAACATTTCCAATTTGTGACCCTACAGCTTTGTATATTTGAGTTAATTGACAATTGACAGCTTTCATCCAAGTACCACTTAGCGGTAGCCTGCTGACCCCAGATACATTGTTGAAAACCATTGGTGAAAACCTGTTTCCTGAGGGAAAGGAAAAATACATGTACAGAGAAAGTTTTAAACAGTTACCGAAGGGGAAAAGTAAGGTTTTCAGCCTGTTGATCTGTTGACAATTCTAAATATATACCTCAAAAAGATTAGGAATTACGGCTGTGTACTTTTGACAATTCGTCTCTCATTTGTTCAAAATTAGGGAGCTCTTAATCTGTCAGGCCACCCAGTGCTTAATGAAAAGATGGTGGGAGGCACTTAAAAAGAGTACGTTCATAATGGCATATAAAGGTAATCTCTGACTTGAGAAAAAATGTAGAAAACATTTTCTAACGGAACAAATTATGATCAAGTTTGCCTCAGATGTGGGAAGATAAAATGTTCTTTGTCTGCTTTATCAATAAATAGCCATTCCAGTGAACCTTAGAGCCTTATTCCATGAGTTTCATCAGTCTTAAGGGATTTTGCGTGAAAACCTATACTGGGTGTCAGTAACACCTGGTCTGTGGGCTGAGTATAGCCCATGCTCTAATATCCTCTATTCAAAGTCACATTTTTTCTGTGTTACCCCTGGATAACATGGGGTTGTGTGCTAATACAAAGGTCTACCAAGTGCACCTGAAAGGCTTATTTAACCCTCAGCAGTGAACAGGGGACCCTTTTCCACCCTTGGCAAAAAAATGCTTCATGTGCAATCTGATTTATTAAAAGCAACAGACACTGAACTTTGACAAAATAAATGCTTACTTGCTCTTGCTTCATCTGCAAAGCCTTAAATGAAAAAATAAAAAATAAAAAAAATAATTTCATGGAAAATATTAAATACAATACTATTTTTAGTACTTCAACACCCTATGCTTCTGACATGTCCTAAAAGTAATGGCAGTGAAAGCTGGACTTTCAATTCAGCAGTAATGTAGATGTAGTCCAAAATCAGACAGTTGCATCAGGAGAATGTGCCATAGTGGATCTACATTTTAACCTCACTCTGTATTCTCCTGTGAGAATGAAAGGAGTTTGCTGGTCTCTTTTTGCTCATTGAAACCCCTTATATACTGCTCCCTGTTAAAATGTATTGGTTTGCAAAGCTGTCTGCTTAGATATGGCATTATTTACTTGATGTTGTCATCAAAAACTTTGTGTGGAAGACACAGAGCAATTAATTGAGTAAATCCCTGGCTGCAGCTTACGCCTTTCAGCTAAACAAACAAACTATAAAAGGACATCGATACAGTTGGGTGTAAGGAAGAGAAAATACGTATTTTGTGTTGGTAAAAAAAGAAAAGTTAAAGCTACAGTCTTAAAATATTTTTAAAACATACTTTTAAATGGTAGTTTGGAAACAGTGGAAGGAAAATAATGTCTTTTCAGCTCAAGAGGTGAAACAACACATTATTACATATGCCAGGTCCTCCAGGAGTGGATGTGGCCTGCACAAGTTCTCCAGTAGAGGTATGCCACTTCTTCAGGATAGTCAGTGCACTTCAACAGCAGTCAGTGTGCTGATGAATTGTACAAGTATGAAAGGGTTGAAGTAATTCTTTAGATATCTTGTATATAGAGGAGCAATTTTTGGAACATTTTTTGAGTTTATATGAATTTTTAGAAGTTCACTGCCAATGCAGCAACTACAGAAGAAAGAGAGAAAATTCTAGCTTCTTAGACTAGACCTGTGATATAAAACACATTTTCCAAACTAGTTTCCTGCATAGAGAGCATAGAAGTGTTGGACATTTCAGCATGTCATTTTTGCTTAGGAATATACAAGTATAGGGATATGCAAACACCAAAAGTTTCATTGCAGGTGCAATTTCCAGATGAAAATGAAAGTTTTCTTTCATATTTTCTGATTTATGTATTTACAGATAGGGAAAACGGGTGCCTATCTGCAGTTCCTCAGTATTTTGTCCAGAATGCTGATCAGACTGACAGAAGTCGATGTTTATGATGAGGAAGAAATCAACATTAGTAAGTTCTTGATATGAAAATATTTGCTTCTGGAAAGTGTAGACATTTGTTATGTTAATTCAAGAAGTAATTTGCCTGCATATTTGATGCTGTTCACCTTTGTAATTGATTTACGTTATTGAAATATTTTATACTGTCCATTTTACTCATCAGACCCTTCATCTTCTTGACAAGGGTAGAAAAGTATTTCATTGGACTAGTGCTCTTTTTCACCTGTTTCAAAAAAAGGCCTGATTTCACTGCACATTCTCTTTGACTACTCTAGTCTTATCACTAGAAGGTGTGGTAAGCTTTAACTCTGCACTGGAGTTAATACTGTGATTTCCAAAGCAAGGTTTCTTTTCCTTAATGGGAATAAAGTATCTTTCCTCAACAGAGTTCACAAATGTGGTGTGGAAAGACTGCAAAGGCCTGGATCAAGGTAGATCAGACTTACCAGGACCTTGACATTGTTTTCATTATAATTCCACCAATGTTATAATAAGATTATCAAGTTCTTAGAATTAAAAGAAACATTTAAAAGCCAGAATTTTCTTGACGTATGAGGTTCGTTTGTTCAAAGGTGCACGTCTTTATGCATAATAATATTGCTTCATCAGAATGATGAAATAAAAAAAAATCGTTTAAGAATTGTAGGCATAACAAAACCTTCTATAACAATATAAAGAATGTTTAAAATTGTAATTCCATGAATTTTTATTTTTCAATAATTCCATAGACATAAAAGAAGAATCTGATCAATGCTACCATCAACCTGGAGATACGTGGCCAGATTTGGAGACATTTAAGAAGATCCCTTTTAACTACACTATCCATGACCCGAAATATGAAGATGCAAGTCTGATTTGTTCCAAGCTTCAGACAATAAACAGTGAAGGTTAGAATTTGAAAAATCTAGAATGGCATACATATATGTATTCATTTGGTTTTAATGTGATAATTCTGTTGATTTTAAACAGAATGAAATCAGAATTGCACTTGACTAGGTAATAATTGAAAGAGATTTGTAGTTTGTTAGATGAAACACCAGAGTATGAAACTTATCAATAGTTTATGGAATGCTAAATGGGTAGTGTCTCATTGAAAAAGTTATGATCCCACAAAAACAATTGTATATTTGAATGTTTTTATGTAATAACATTGTCTTGTTTTGTAGCAATGTAGTGACATGCATTAGTTATGTACTTGAATTTGTGTTCTTAAAAGTGTTTATAGGTTTATTTAGTTTAGGTTTTGGAAATAGTGAAATGCATCTAGATTACTGGAGTACTGAGGTGTGAATTAGTCCTCTGGACTCCCTTAAAAATCTTTCATGAGAAGTAAGCTCTTCTAAAGTAAAATTTATCTCATGATAAAGTATACATGTAAGGTAGGTCAGGTCAATTAAAGGCTAGATGTGTCTGCTGCTTTCTGTGGGCTGTAACACTCATCTAGCTTACAGGCAAATTAATAAATGAAAGTGTCTACAGCCAGGTGAAACAAATCTCTTACTATGGCCTGTACATAAGCCAGCTGGACATACACAAGCCCATGAGACTGGGTAGGATGCATCCAAGCATTCCAATGGAGCTGGCCAACATCCAGCTCCTGTTGTAAGGTTCCTGTCTATCATCTTTAAAGGTAATGACAATTGTTGGGGTTTCCTGATGACTGGAAAAAGGCAAATACCATGCCTTTCCTATACAGGACAAGAAGAAAGATTGAAGCAAATACACCCTAGTCAGCCTACCCTCAGTCCCCCAAACAATTACGGAACAAACCCCCCTGCAAGCCATGTCTAAGCTCCAGCCCTGTGATCACCCTTGTGGCCAAATACTTATGCACGGTAACACCCAGGGACTCAGTAGGGCAAATGCTGTTTAAGATTGACATTAATAACCTGGTCAAAGGGACAGAATGCAACCTTAGCAAGTTCATGGATAATACCAAGTTGGGGGAGCAGTCAATATGCTAGAAGGCAGCACTGCTCTTCAGAGAGACCATGACAGGCTGAAGAAATGGGTTCATAGGAACCTCACACAGTTCAACAAATGCAAATACAAAATCCTGCACTAGGGGTGGAATAACCCTCTGTACCTGTACAGGCATGGGACTATCTATATAGAAAGTAACCTTCTGATCCTCTAGACAGCAATTTGAACATGAGTCACCAGTTCTCCATTGAGTTACTGGCTTACTAAACTAACCTACTACAAATCTAGCAAGGAACTCAAAGAAAGTGATTATTCCTCTATGCCTTGCATTTTTAAGACCACATCTAGAGTATTGTGTCAAGTTTTGGTCTTCCCAGTACGAGAAAGGCTTTGCCATACAGAAATGCATCTACTGGGTAGCCACCAAGATGGATAGAGGCCCGAAGCACATGATGTACATAGAAAAGCAGAGAGAATGGGGTTTGTTAAGTCTGGAAAAGTCTCACAGGGCCATTTGATTACTGCTTCATAATGGGAGCTTGTATTCACAAACTAATATAGATACACAGTGTAAGTACAAGCGACAACAGACACAAGGTGCAACATGGGAAAATACAAGCAGATAGTATGAAAAATACTTCCAGAATAAGAGTGATCAAATTCTGGAGCAAGTTGCCCAGAGAGACTGTGGAAAATCTATACTTAGTAATTTTTAAAATTGATAGGACAAGAGCAACCTGATCTGATGCTGAAAATTTGAATGAAGTGTTTGGCCAGATGACATAACATAAGCCCTTTTCAACAGAAATGATTCCCATTTAAAGGCTGCATGGAGCTCATGTAGTCATGGTCTCAACTCTGCATAGGTAGGTGTTCTCATCATAGGTTATCATTAAATCTCATCTTTCTTCTGTCTCCCACAAAAGAAAACTTTTTATTTAATGTGGTTATATGTTAAAAAGCAACATCAGTAAGTTTATTGAGTTCATTTCTCTTAATTACTGTGATGTCCATCACAGGACTGCAGATGTCTGTCTTAAGACCCTTTTTTACTATTTATTAATTTTCAAAGTGTTCAACCAGTAATAACAGCAGCAGCAATAATAATTTTAATAATCTAGCTTTGCTTATGCCTCAGCTTTATGTACATTTCTACAGAACTATCATAATCATGAACTTGCAGATACATCTTTGTAGTGCTCTTTGGTGTACACATTAATTTATAAAACACATCAGAATAAATTCCTATTTTGTTTGCATTTATTTACTCATGCCATTTTTCCTATAAGATAAAGTGATAGAAACAGTCTGTCATAAGGGAATACATTCTGGACTTGAATACATGCTACATCTATGTCGTTTCTTTTTTAAATAGATAGGTCAATGAGCAGGAGACAGGAGGATATGTATACACGCCGTCAAACAACTAGAATGAGATTATCCAAGTATGCAGCGTATAACACCTATCATCACTGTGAACAGTGCCATCAGTATATGGGTTTCAATCCCAGGTACCAGGTAAAGGTTTCCAGATGCTACTCTTCAGAACAAAAACTGATACAGACAGACCGATCTCAGTTTTGTGTTCATTCACTGTATCTGAATTAGTTTACAAACTGTATCTATGTATTAAAAACAAAGAAAGTGCTGATCAACAGATTTTGTTATTTCTTGGGGTTTGCCTGCCTTGACCAGACTGCAGATATGGGTACTTCACAGGACTGTTCCTCACCTCATCTACACTAACTTATTTCAGTGCTGTTATGAGCAGTCTACATGTACAATACCAGTGAAAACTGCTCTCCCAGTAAACTTTTCACACTGGGACTCCCTTACATTTTGATCTGAGTTACCACAAAAGATGTTACTTATGAAACTGCAGTATTGCAGTATAGAGTATTTTATAAATGGCATATAGGTTGTTATTGCTCAGTGTGACTCTTCAATTTCCTGACTATTAGAATGTGAGGAAGAATGTATTAGCAATGCTAACACTGTTTTTTATGTGTCAGATAGCATTTCTGAAAGCAGCAAGTGTCCTGTAAGTATCGGTACTATCTGCATACAAAGCTGAAACAATGGTTTCAAAAGAGGGAGCCACAACTTTTTTTTTTTTCTTTTTTTTTTCTCAGTGTAATATATCATAGGGGTAATATCATCAGTGTAATATATCATAATCATATGCTTAACACATAGTGAATCATTAGGTAAAATATAGTGCAATACAGTAAGTAATTGTTATGTTTTTTGTAATATTATGAATGTGTATTAACCACAGCAAGACCTTGTAGGAAATGTTTGACTCTAACCACTGGAATTATTATTTTTTTTTTCCATTCTCAGCTTTATGAATCCACTCTGCACGCATTTGCCTTTTCCTATTCCATGCTGGGAGAAGAGATCCAGCTGCATTTTATCATTCCAAAGTCAAAGGAACATCATTTTGTCTTTAGCCAGCCAGGAAGACAATTGGAAAGCATGAGACTACCGCTAGTCACAGATAAGGTAGATGGATTATCGTATTTATGTCCATGTATGGGAGAGCAACATGGCCAATTTTTAAATTTGTTGAATTAGGATTCTTTACACTTCTGGTCCTGCTATCAAGAGATAATAAGGATGTCCTGACACCAAGCTTGTATTTTCTGCCTGAAAGGAAGACATGAAGCAAAGCTGTCAAACCGCTAATAAATTTTTTCTTTTGCTCATTGCCAAGGCTGATCCTTCAGTACATAGGTTCTTAATCTGGGGCAAAAGTTCTTTGGTTATGAGTTTAAGATGTTAGTGAGAATGGTTTTAGCAATGAGCCTCAGCGACATAGTTTCATTTGTCAAACTGTTTACTGTAAGGAAACATTTATTTTGTTGTAGAAGATGACAGTAGATTATCTATCCTATTTTGCATAAATGCTCAAATGCTTTCATAAACAAGCAAGGCTTTCAAAGAATCTTTGTCAGGGCTTTAAAACTGTACAAGGAATTGCAGGGCGCTCTTGCAGAAAACACTTTATATGATCATCCATCTGACAGGCTATGCAATCTTGAATGCTGGCCTTTACAGAGACTCCTAATATCTATGCTTATGATGAAGCTCTGAATGGTTCAGGCCACACTGCCTGGATTATTGGAACAATTTGTGGAACAATAGTAAGTGGTAGCATTTCTATCTTTGAGAAAATAAGCTGCTTCCAACAAACGATAATCAATCAATATGACCTCACAGTTTGGGCATTTATGCCCAGCTCAAGATTGAAATGGGAGACCCCAGCCAGCAACCCAGCAGCAACTGTACAATGTGAGGATGAAACTTCAGTAAGCTTGTGCTTGGCTAGGTAATTGGAACTGTGCGTTGGGTCCTTGTGGATTCTTTTCTTGCTTCTGCTAGTGGCTTGCTCTAAGAGTTTGCCAAAACTGTTTATTCTTTCTTTGCTTCTTTGTTCATCTTCTCCAAAATGGTGCCTTCAGTCTTTCTGCAAGCTTGAAAAGTGCTATGAGATATAAATCTAGATTATGAAACCCTTACAATTTTTTTTTCTCAATGTGTTTTAATTTCCCCTTTGTAGAACTCCATGGGCATCAAACCCACCATGTTATACTTCGGCAGTTTTAAATCTGGTCTTCTTAATTGTGAGGGCTTTGGAGAGTCTCTGTGAAGAGGCACACATTTATTCTGCGTCCTTAATGGTCTTAGTAGGGACCAGGCTGAAATCAGTTGCCCTGACTGGAATAGTCCTGGAAGTCTGTAGAAACAGGCCTCTTAGGAGCTGTACTATCAGACTTGAAGGTACCTAGTGAGTTTAAATGCATTCAAGTTTGGATGATAGCCAGTCATAAGACTTGTATTGCAGTTTTGGACTAAGATGTTTCTTACTATCTTATGTCATGTGGACCTGAATCCTTTACCAGATCTAGCCTCAAGGTCCATGTGCATTTGACAAGTCAAGTTTTTAGCAAGACTGTCCTGTCCACCACACTCTCACCAGTCAAAGAGGCTAATAGAGTTTTCTTTTTCCCAACTTGTGCTTATTTTCCTATTAAGCTAATTTAAAATGTAGCAATGTAGAGTCACTGAATCTGACTCTACTGACAGATTTGTTTCTCCTTGTTTAAACATCATCCAGCTTAATGCAGAAACTCACATTTCTATTTATTTACAGAATGAAGATTACATAAAAAGCCCCACTTTTACTCCCACCACTGGGCGTCATGAACATGGACTTTTCAATTTATACCATGCAATGGATGGAGCCAGTCACTTGCACGTTTTAGTTGTCAAGGAATATGAAATGGCCATATATAAGAAGTACTGGCCCAACCACATCATGCTTGTTCTTCCAAGCATTTTCAATAGTGCAGGAGTAGGTAAGTATAGCCAAAAGTTCTAACAAATGAGAACACATGATTTGGGCCCTTGAGGTGGTGTTATTCATCAGTGAAATGTAGATATACACCTGGTAGCTACCATATCTGATCTGGTGACCTGGATTCTCTTTGAAGACAATGTGTCACAGTCTCAGGTGCCATTCACTTAATCCTGGTCACCTAGAACAAGCTAGATGAATCATATCATAGAAATATTTACTTTTCACTACTGATTTTAAATGGAAATGAAGGTGGTTAATTCAGACGGAGTTACCTCCTCTCTTTTTTTTTTTTTTTTAAGTAAATTGTGTGCTATTTCCAGAAGCCTGTGTCACTGCTAGTTCTGTGTGGATATCTCAGGTAGCAAGGGGAGCCTCAAATATCACTACATGCTTCTGTTTTTTCAACTGAATTGTGCTCAGGCTTATTGGTAGAGGAGAGAACTACAGGATCTCACAGAAGTGGATCATGTGAATTTGTGAGGCTGGAAGCCCTCTACTGCAGTCTCAGATGTGTGTGGGGGAGAACAGAGATGGGAGAAGATTAGTAAGCATGCAGATTATGTACATGTCTTAGGTAGATTCTGTCAATATAACACCTGTGAAATATTCAGCACCTCGCTTTACATCTGGAACAATTTGTAGACAGCAGCAGTGACAAACATTCAAAGTAGACAGTCAAGGGAAATTGTTCCTGTGTTGTTCAGTTAATTAATCATTTCTAGATGTTCGCACTAAGATATGATAGTGGAGGCAAATATCTCTTAAGTTAAAAGAATTGGTGACTAAACCCTTAAGACATTAACACATCTTTACTACAGAAGTCAAGGCTTCATTTTGCATGCTTCCCAGTGGGGTCCTGTAAGTCACTTAAAGCAAATGACATGGGAGATTGGCCCCAGGGAGTGTCAGGGTGTTAAAACCTTCAGAGTGAGTCATACCCTGGGGTGCAGAAATGTTCCCTTTAAGAAATTTCCAAGCTAAAAGCAAACAATTTCTGTCCCTACTTTTCATCTTATGGTTTATGTCCTTGGTTTCAGGTGCTGCACACTTCCTGATTAAAGAGTTATCTTATCATAACTTGGAGCTAGAACGAAATCGGCAGGAGGAGCTGGGGATAAAACCCCAGGATATTTGGCCTTTCATTGTCATTTCAGATGACTCTTGTGTTATGTGGAATGCAGTAGAAGTTGATTGTTCAGGAGACAGGAAAAGGTAAATAGAGGAACACAGGCTTTTTCAGCTGATCTCTTTTAAGCTTTCATCGCATATCAGTTTTGAACTGACATGTTTGATATACTTCTTTCACCCTGTACAAGCATGGAATAATATTTGCCTAATGAAAGAAGTGTTTTCCTTAGATATCTGGCTTTGCATAGTGCAATGTTTAGTGCCTGTTTTTCATTCCTGTCCCCTGAGGATTTAAGTGCCTTGCAGCCTTTGCTGTATAGTGTGACTCTGGTTCAAACTAGAATAACTTGGACTGAAAATTTCAAGTTCTTTAAACAATCCCTGATACACTGGGAAAACAAAGGCATTCAAATTTACATTTTTGTCAGATTTTTCCAAGGAAGCTGAAAGACATTTTTGTGAAAATTGGGCATCTAATTTTCCCTGGCTCATTTGTCAGTCCCAGTCTGTGTGTCTCTTTCATTATTTCCCCAAATCCCCAAACAAGTGTTTTTATTTTCATTGCTTTAGAACATTATTTGTACTAGATATTTCTGTCTACTCCCATACATAACAATGTTATTCAGGATTTATAGCAAACCTTGAAAGAGAACTAAAGTCAGCAAAAGCTTTGGTATTTATGGACTTGAGTGGCAGGCTAGGAGGATCTTATGCTTTGCTCTGGAGTTGCTGGCACAAAGCCAGCAACCCTCCAGTGGTCATTTGGAACGTTATCCAGGTAACTTGAAAAGTTTACAAACCTGAGTAAATATTTTGAAAGATCTAAGATAAATTTCAGACCTAGTATATCAGTCCCCAGTGCATAAGTATTAGTTAATTGTAAGTTTTCACTCTATCCTGGAGTGAGAGGTGAAACATTGTAATAAAGAAAAACAACACTGAAGTTATCTACCTGATGCTCATAACTACTTTTGACTGTTGAGAACTGTTGTTCACATAACTAAAATTCTGATTATTCTCTGGATACTTTAACACATTTTCCTAATTACTGTAGTGACTATACATGGACTGAAAGGAATGTTTCCTTGAAGCAAATTCTGCAACGTATTGAAGCAACTCCCAATGTCACTCACTATGCCTTAATTGGGATGAGGAAATGGTCCAGTAAAGCAAACAGTACTGAGATCAAGGAGCCTTTCTCCTGTTGCCATGTACATGATTTCATTATGCTAAATGTTGATCTGACACAGAATGTACAGTACAATCAGAACAGGTAAGTGAATAAATAGCATCTTTCAAAAGACAATGAACCAAATAAAGGAAGTTTTACAAATGCTCTTGTCAGCTTTTTGGGGAAATTGTTAATAGGAAGCAAACAGATTTTCTTTTTCTTATTGAAGGTTCAAATCCTTCCCAAAGTACCATCAGTTCGAAAAGGACATGAATCTCCATAGTTTCAAATAAGCAGTCGTATCTGAATCACAGAGAAAGTGCATTCAGCAGTGTGCCCAGTAGTGCAAGTCCACCAGTTGTCTGGTTCAAGCAGCCTTCTGGTAAACACCATATGTCTGGATGGTACATAGCCAAGTCTTGTTCTGACATGGAACTGAGGTATAGTTGGGCTTTTTATGCTGAGCAGCACAACACGGAACACAACAAAGGACAAATTTCTTTACTGTGAAGGTGGTCAAACACTGGAAGAAGATTCCTTGCAGGATGATTGATGCCCCATGGCTGCCAGCGTTCAAGAGACATTTGGATAATGCCCTCAGTAATGTTCCTTAACTTTTGGTCAGCCCTGAAGCGGTCAGGCAGTTGGACTGTATGATCCTTGAAGGCCCCTCCCAACTTAATGGTTCTGTTCCATTCCATTCTGTTCCGTTCCATTCTGTTCCGTTCTGTTCTGTTCTGTTCTATTCTAAACATTGGAGCATACTACTTGTACGCTCATCAGCAAATTCAGGAGTAAATGAACCTCATTAACATTAGTGGTTTTTCTCATATTCTTCTGTCTCTGAATTCCCATTTTTTTCATTTATTATTTCACATAGTATTTCAGATTAAAGTACTGCCATACACAGTATCACCACAGTTACCAGAACTGTATTCACTAAATACACCATCTCATAGAAAATCACTGATTTATGGGAAAGAAACAGATTTTGTTCCTGTTTCTGAGGGACAAGCATTTATCACAACAGAATGAAGTAGCTATTTCTAAAGGTGGGATTCACTTGTCTAAAGTGAGACTTCGGCACCTCAGGATGTGTCCACATGGGGCCGACAGGTATGACATGAAATCTAAGACACTTATTTTTCTGTGAGCTATTTGGGATAGCCCAAGTCTAAAATCTAAAATGGCACTGAGCACCTAGACTTGGATAACCAAACCCCGCTGCACTTCTCAGTAAAACTGTCTCAGGAAGATGTCTTATGAAGTCCAAGTTTATTTGTAACTGTGGGGAAGCGCTTCTGCTTCCTTTAGTCTAGCTAAACAGATGACCTAAATTTTTATCATGACCAGTCTGACACTTTAAAAGAACATTTTAAATTTGCTCCCATCCATCTTCTGGCACAGAACTGTGCTCCCACGCTGTCTAGCTGTATTATCTTATTAAGCAACATGAAGGGCTAATGGAGAGAAAGACAGTGCAATAAAACACAATGATATGAGTACAGGCAGCAATGCTAAAATGTCAGGAATGCGAGACCACGCCACCCATTTCCTGTCTGTGTCTCTAATCCATGAGTGGCTCACCATAATGCTGTATGGGGGTGCTGTTAAGGCCGAACCATTACATGACATGCCGAGCTGAGCTGGCAAGGAAAAAGGTATATTTTAAAACACAGAGGAACTGACAGTCAGGGATAACAAATATCCATGTAGATCAAAGAGAAGGTTTTCAAAACATATAATCAAATATCATTTTTCTCACTAATGCTCACTGTTGCAGTAACTGCTTAGCTCTCCTAAATCCAAGCCCTGGATGTTAATCCCACAGTTCTGCACATCATCCTGTTTCCTGTGTAACATCTACATTCAAAATGGAGAACTGAGTTTGAATTTCCCAAAGGCCAGAGGATTTGCATGTAGTCAGCTTTAGAAGTTTACCTTCTGGTCCGTTTTATTTTTGAAGTGGGCCAAATTTAGCTCAAGGATGTTTGTCCTCATTCTGCGTGCTTTATTCCTATGTCTCAGCAGTTCTGTTAGACTAAGGAAAGAGAAATTGTCTTCAAATAAGTTTGTCTCTAATGCAGAATGACATTATTTCTGTAGAGGATTATTAAACAAACAAACAAACAAACAAAAAACACAGATATTTGTATTCTAAGGAAAAAATGAGTAATCAGACCTCTCTATACATTTCAAATGTCTATCATCTAGACATTTGAAATGTCAAATTTCAAAGATCAAAAATCTATCATCCATGTCCTTAGAAGTCAAAGGAGTTAATTTCCTTGACCTTATTTGGGGTAGTAATTTGTGTATCTTTTTTCTATGACTGCATTATTGTATGAAGAAGCAAATAAAATAATTTAACTCTTAGGTCTTTTCCCTGGCGTTTTAATGCCTTTCTTCTTTAACTTTCCCTTGTGTTTCCAGTCCTTTTACTCTGTAAGTGGTTCTTCCCTCATTCTGATTTTCTAAATTTCAGTCCAGCCATTGTTAATGAACTCATTTATTATTACAAAGATGAAGCCTCTTTCCCTGACTGATAGCTACTGAATGGAGGGTTTGTATGTTTAACACCTGTCCTTTCTATTGTACAGATCAAAGACGAATGCTTGTATTTGTTAGTCAGTGATGAGAAACATTGCTCTGAATTGCTGTGATTTTCTTCTTCCCAGGTTTACGTGTGATGATGTTGACTTCAACTTGCGTGTCCACAGTGCAGGCCTTCTCATCTGCCGGTTCAATCACTTCAGTGTCATGAAGAAGCAAATTGCAGTAGGAGGACAGAGATCTTTCCACATTAAATCTAAGGTGGGAACTGGCACCTCTGTTTCACCATTGTTAAAATTCTGTTTTCCCTTTTGTACCCTGTAACCAGGAGAGCTGAGGTATTATGGTGCATCACCAGTTGCCAGTAATGGGGTATGTCTGACATGTCTTTTTTGTCTTTCTTCCTGAAATCCACAATATTCTTGGTATAAATGCACCAGTTTGTAATCATTTTCTTTAAAACTTTCAAAACTACCTGAAGCATCTCTTTACAATTCAGATAACCATTCACTATAAGTTTTTTGTCTATATCTATTTGATTACTCATCTTCACATGATTTCATATTTAGGAGTACTTTGGTTTCAAAGAAGAAACCCCAAAGACTCTATAAATACAAATATAATTCTTTGAACCTCTGAAACATTTTTGGTAGCAGATATTTTTGTCTGAATGACTTTGCTTCTTATATAAATCTTAGATGTATAGGATAGAGATGTGTTTTGTGCAAACTAAAATTCAGATAAGTGCAACTTGATTGATCAGGATTCATCTGTGCCAGAAATGTTTTTCCTCATAGGTGTCTGACACTCCAGTTTCAATCTCACCTGCTCAGTACATTTGTGCTCCTGACAGCAAGCATACATTCTTGGCAGCACCTGCTCAGTTGCTTCTTGAAAAATACCTCCAATATCACAGCCATCGCTTCTTCCCCCTCTCATTGAAGAATTATAGTCATCCAGTGCTATCTGTGGACTGTTACCTTAACTTAGGACCACAGGTATGGAACAAAGTAACCTTCAATCAGCTCTAGAAATGTATGGCCTATGTTTTGGATGAGTTTGTTGAGGCATTCATTCATAACAGCCTTCAAACAATCAGATATTAAATCCTCATGTTGTTAAAATAAAATTCTTTGTCGTATAGAGATACTGAGAGAAATTACGCATAAAATACATGTAGAGCAATACCAGAGTTGTCCAAAATACTCATATAGTCTGTGAGTGGTGTTAGAGTCTGAAGTAATACAGAGCACTTTTTTTTTTTTAAATAAGTGTTTTCTTAATCTGTTGTAATTTGACCCTTCCTATACCAAATTTCTTCCAAATGAGTGTTTTACAAATGCTACCTAGTCCTGAGAAAGCCCTTCAAAGGGCTAAAAAAATGTTTTAGATTACTTTTGACTGATTCGCTGAGGCAGAGAAGCAAATACCAAGACATGCAGCCAGAATGGGAGAAGTTGACATTAGATCTCAAGAGCTGTTGACTCTCCCTAGTGGGTTTGGATCTAAAACAAAGGTCATATTTAAACACAAATGTAGGTCAGATAAAAGTGCAATAGTAAGGTGGTGGTGTTCAGTAGAGAGAAACTGTTTTCACCTTTTCACCTGGCTTGAATACTAAGTGAAATTCAGACTTGTTGGATTTACTAACTTAACTTCTTTACCAAAACAGTTGTTTAATGACCTTTCTGTCTATGCTGTTCCCAGAACATTTTTACTGTGTCTTTTAATTTCCTTTCTGGCTGAGCTCCTGCAGGTTCCCACCATGCCTGGAAAAAACAAATTGTGTTGAAGGGCATTGTACTATTACTGTCTTCATCCATTGCACTGTTTCAGCTCTAATCCATTCAGCATATGAAATGAGTTTAATTAAGTTCTGGAATTTTTACCTGAATTGGTATATGATACAGTAGGATTGAAGGAATTCATGCAGCTATTTTATGCATATAGACATGCATATAGATATCCTGGGCTGTCTCTGTTGCTGTGGGTCAACCTTCTTACACTGAATCATGCTGATTTATGCTAGATATGGGTCTGCCCCAAATAAGTAGAACAGCACTTTGAAAGTAAACTCATGTGGGAAAGATTCCTTAATTTTAAATTTATAAACCCTGAAAAGGTGCTCTAAATATTCCTGGTTCCCTGTGGATTGGGGGAATAGCTATAGAAACGAAGTAACTAGACAACAGGAAACCTCATACAATTATTTATATGCACAGCTCTACTGACTTGAGTAATCCCATTGTGATGTAAATGAAATTAGACATTTCTAAAGGCTTCTTGTTTCAGACTGCACAATTACTGTATTTGCTCTTGTGTAGATAAACTGTGCTGGGTAGGTCACAGACTTATGGTTGTTTGGAGCTGTCATTACCACAGCTTTCAAACGCTATCATATCTAAACTGCATGGTAATAATAATAATGAATAATTAGAACTAATGAATAGTTATGAATACTGTTTTTATATAGCTTTTAATAAGTAGGGGGATTTTTAGAAAAGAACTGTAACAATCACAATATTTGGAGTTGGAAAGCAAGTCTGAATGTGAATCAGGTGTGAATACTGAAAGGTATGAAACCATAGCTAGTAGCGTTATATAGAAGCCTGAAGAACGCTAACTTACATGTGTGGTTTTTTTTTCTTCTCTCCCAATTAGATTGCAGTTTGCTATGTGAGTTCTCGGCCTCACTCTCTGAATATCAGTTCCTCTGGTTTGACATTCAGTGGTCTCTTGCTGTACCTCTGTGATTCCTTTGTTGTAGCTAGCTTTTTGAAGAAGTTTCATTTTCTTAAAGGTGAGCTGCAGTAATTTTATTACAGAAAATTATATATCCTGGTCTCTAGGAATCTGTGCAAAAATGGGAAAAGTACTGTTGATTTTGCATTTTATATAAAAATGTGCATATATATTTATGTATATGTTTATATTTGTCTTCATATGTCCTACCATTTTTGATGTTTGGTCATGCTGGCTCTGTACCGGTCTATAACTGTGTTCTGCAGAATTCTAAGTGGAGAGGCAATGTTGGATCGCTATCATTATGCCTAGTGTATATGCATAACTCTTTACCTTCTGCTTGAAAACTGAGTATTTAAGATTTACGTATGAAGAATTTTCCCATTGTGTTCTTGCAAGTGATGTTTTCTAATTTTCAAGAGAAAATAGATGATGGATGTGACTCCATCAAAATCTATTTGCTGTCCTTTTAAATTACACAGTTTCTATTTCCAATTTATTCCTAATAATCAGTTTCTCTGTGTGGTGCTTATGATGATGGACAGTACTGGAGACAAATCACTTCCATCTGTACTGAAGGTCACATTGCAAACTTCTTTTGGATTGTTCTGCTACTGTTGTAGACATCTAATGCTCTGGGGATTTGTTTCACTTGGATGTAACTGTCACTAGAGTAGGAACACTATTGCAAATGCCTTGTTGAAACAGGCGGAGTTATGAACTGCTATATTCTTTGTTTAGTTAATGCAGTTTTGTGTAGGTATGTGTAATAAAATGCAAATTGGTGTATATGGTGCTTTTACCTGCACACACTACTGAAGCCACATAAGTGCCAGTGTCTATTCTCATTCTGGAGCAATGTCCACATTTTAATCGGCCTGTAGTTTCTCTGACAAGGCTGTCAGAGTAATGTCTAATGAAAGCAGTGCTTTTGTACTGCATTTCTTCAAGGGAGTGACGAGAAGCTATCAGTTTCAATTTGCACAAACCGGCCTATTTTTGTACTGTGTAGCACAAAGTGTGTTTGATTCAGGATTTCCCTGTCTCCATTAGCAGTACAAATGACCTTCTAGCCAGCTACCTGAGTGTTAAACACCACATGACTGTCTTGTTTCTTTTTACTGTATTCTCAGCTGGTTTTGTCTTGGGCATCTCTTCCTACCTCACCACCTCTCTTTCAGAGTATTGGGTGCAGGTGAGGTAATTAGCTCCTCTTAATCAAGAACTTCTTTTCATAAGCCAGGAAGTCATGCTTGCATGTTGAAATGGTATCAGAATGCCAATCAAAACAGTTGATATTAAACCATCTCTCGTCAGCAAAGCACATAGAGCTTAATCAGCCATCATGGTGATTGTCTTGTGGGTTTAGGTGTTTTGTTGAGTGAGGTTTCACTCAACAAGGTAATGATGATCAGCAGGGCTAGAACAGTAATGGATGTAGGGCGTTACCTTGCTTTCTGTCAGGATCTATCACCACCTGCTTAGACTTGACATTTTTACCCTTTTCTACCCCAAGGTGTAAGGAATGTATTGCTAGTCCTGTTTACTAGATGAGTACTAGACATCTTAGGCTACACAAGACGAGCCTGATTAATAGGGAGCTGAATGTAGCTCTCTGAAATCCTATGTGTCTTAATTTTCTCTTAAGAACATCTGTAACTCCTGTTTTGAAACTGGTGGAAATTCCTTTTGCTAAGGGGCGGTGGGAGCTGGGTGATCTGAAAACAAAGGTGACACTCACATGGGTTTCTTTTTAATTGTTTACCTAGGTGCCACCCTGTGTGTTATTTGTCAAGATCGCAATTCTCTTCGCCAGACTGTTGTCCGGCTAGAGCTGGAAGATGAGTGGCAGTTCCGACTGAGGGATGAATTCCAGACTGCCAATGCAAAAGAGGACAGACCACTTTTCTTCCTGACCGGACGACATATTTAATAGAAATTAGGCACGTTTTCTGTATAACTAGGAAAAAATGAATGACAAGAGACTAATTGCCACAATCTCACAAGATGACTTTTGGGAGGCTCTGCTTTCTTAGGAAAAACAGGAGTGTTTGATGACATTGCTTATTAGAATCAATCAATTTATCCTCTTATTTCCAAGCACTATAAGTTACTCTTCTAATTCAATTGTCCGATGGAAGTAATTCTTGATTCCTGGGAAAGATGCAGAAACTTATCATTCCATGTGGCAGAAATTATTTTGGATCAGAAAGGAGGTCAATTAATGCATTTCTTCTGTGGCAAAAATGACCACAAACAAGTTTATAAGCAAGAGTTTTAGAAAACTTTTTGTACATTCCCAAAATAGGAAATGAAAATTTAGGTGCAGATTTTGTTTTACGAGTCTTATTTATCTAACAGTTGGCACAAAGCAACAGGTTATTGTTAGTCTTGTAGTATATTGCTACTGATTGATCCAGGTAGGTTTTTTATATGAAGATATGTGAAGTATAATTCTTAAAAAATGGGAAACCCGTTGGAGCCTTAATTTTTGAACAGGTACCATACTGGATAGTTTTACCATACAAGAATTGTGGATTGAAAGCATAATTATGTCTGATTTTATTAGCATAAAGAAGAGTCAAGAAAGTAGACTTAACAGTGAGATCTGAACAATTAAACCTGAAAATGAAATTACCTGACACAACTGAGAATACCAAATGGTAAGACTGACCTGCTTTTTGCACCTAAAATGTTGGTGTTTCTTGGCCTCTGACTAAACTGTTGCACTGACTACAGACTTCAAGCTGGGCCCAGTGCAGTCAAAACAGAGAAGAGATGGTTCTGAAACCATCCCAATACACTTTCTGGGGATATTTTCTTGCCAAGGTGCTTCAAAAGAGTGAGAAAATAGAGACTATGACTCTGAGGAGTTTAGGTGGTAATCTAAAAACATGTTCTAGAAAGGCATGAGGCATCATGGTATTTTGTACACTCTAAATGTGAAGTCAGTGATCACAGTCCTTGTTTAGATTTTTGGAAATGTTCTCTGAGTTTTGGACTTCATGTTTGTCTTTACAGAATCAGTGTTTACTTTGCTCAGTCTGAGTGCAGGAAGGATGAGTGTAGACATTGCCAGAAGGTGTGTAATATTTGGGCAGTCTTTCTTGCTAGATATGCCAGTGAGATGGTCATTGATTTTTATACTGATGAAATGCCATTAGGTGGCTGAAGCCATGACAGTACTGGTCTTGAAATGGCGACACGAATATGATTGTGCCAAAGAGCAAATTTAGGTTCCTTCACAGGGAAAAGCTAATTACAGTAACTGTAAGAGACTTAGATTGCTGTTTACAAGATAACTGGTAGAAATTGGCGTGCATGTATATTTTATTGCTTTTTTTTTTTTTTTTTTTTTCTCAGAGGTTTGCTTCATTTAAATTTTGGGAATGAAGGTCGGCATTGCTTTATGTAAATAGCATCACCTGGGCAGTTTTCAACAATTAGTCAGTTAATTTAAATTTTTAAAAGGAGTGTGACATTCATGTCTAATCCATCCTTTATAAATAAAGTTGATACTGCATGGACATCTGTCTTGGTGATATGTAGCACTGTCAAGCATGCTTTTGTGGGGGCGAGGGGAAAGTTGGATGAAAGGAATTCACTATTAAAGAATTCCTGAAACTGATCAAGAGAAAAAACAGCGTTATTTAATGGCCTAAAGTGTAACATAGCCTCAAAGGTACAAGAGTTTTTAGAAGAAATCGAGACTAAACAGAGAGGGTTGAAAACTCCTGTCTTGTACTCAAACAATTTATGCTAAATGTCTGTAAACTTTCCATATTTTTAGATGTGAGATTTGCTTTGCAAATGCTTAGACATGCATCTTTCTCCAAGATTCATCCTGAAAAAAAGGCCTTAAGTATTTGTGTTGAAACAAGAAGCTTTCCAGTTTTGCTTTCACAAGTGGTGGCTTTGCACAGCAATATTTCTCTGATTCTCACATCACAGTGCTGGGAAAATCAGAGTGCCTTCTCAGTCCAAGCTCGTGTATCTTCCCATAAAGTTGTTTACCGGTGTGTTTTGCAGTATTTCTGTAAATGGTACTCTGATAAACTATAGGTTCACTAGTGTGGCTGTCGAAGTTCCTCAGACTTTTGCAACACTGCTGGGTGCTGCTTAGTCTGTATTTTTTCATGGAATTATCCAGCACGCAACCCCTTCTGTGTCCCATGCTGTTATAGTTGTGTTCAGCTCTACTAGTAATGGCCAAACCATTTGGAAAGATCACAAGCTCAGAGCTTTCCATTAAATATCTGTGAGATTAAAAAAAATGCATTTCATCAGGTATTTATTTTTTGTTTTTGTTTCTTTGCTCATTATGAGGACAATTCCCTGCAGTGGTTAGAATGGTTGCTGGCATTTTGGCAGTCTAGGCTCTGTACCTGTGTTTGAACAGATACATTTACTGTCTGAAACACTGAGGTAACTTCACATGAGAATTCTGAACTTCACTTACTGAGGTTACTTGTTAAGAAATAAGGTGCTGACACACAGAGGCAGAAACATTATGAAAAAGCAAAACACTTTAACTGTGTATTTATTTAAAAGTATTCTGTGTGGGTAAGATCAATACTTTTGCAATTAAGAAATCATAAAATTTTGGAAATTTCACTAGAAAACAGCCAAATTAAAACATTCGGTATCTTGAATTGTTTCATGTACAGACCAAGTGAATGGGGAATAGCTTAAAAGTAATTCCTGAAAGGCATATTTACGTGATTGCTGCCACAAGGCTGTGCTTTAGCATTCCTAATTCAAAACTGTTCTCATGTGTGAAGTTAAAACATATCACTAAATCAGATGGAAACAGTAAATCACATCCTTTCTTAACATTCTCTTTTGGTATGACATCTTCAAGATTTTCACAAATTGCAGCCGCGGGTGGGCTGAAACCATCATATCCTTAAGTAACATCTCACTTTTAACCTTTTGCTCTGTGAGTCACCTATCCACTGTATCCTGCCTACAGGATAGGGTCTCAGGACGTGGCCTCACCAAACATGTTTCCTGGTGAAACAGAACAGGTACAAGTCTATGGGGCCTGATGCCATGCATCCCAGGGTCCTGAGGGAACTGGCTGGTGGAATTGCCCAGACTCTCTCCATCATATTTGATTAGTCCTGGCAGTCAGGTGAGGTCTCCGGTGACTGGAAAAAGGGAAACATTACTCCCATTTTTAAAAAGGGTATAAAGGAGAACCTGGAGAACTACAGACCTGTGAGCCTCGCCTCTGTGCCTGGGAAGATCATGGAACAGGTCAAGGAAGTAATGTCAAGGCACATGCAAGACAAGGAGGCAATCCGAGAAAGGCAGTAAGGCTTCACCAAGGGCAAATTATTCCTGACCAATCTGATGGCCTTCTATGATGGAGTGATTGCATCAGTTGACAAGGGAAGACTGACCAACGTCATCTACCTGGACTTTTTCAAGGCCTCGTTTTTATTATGTCTTTCTATAAGACTAAATATGCACCACTTGTGTGACCAAAATGCAGTTATTTCCCTTCAGATGACTAGCTGTGCACCTGACATGGCAGAAGAACATAGCACTTTGTTCACATGATGCCAAATATCAATGGTGGATAAGTCAGGGAGAGCAGCTCTTCAGATCTCTGTACAAAAATTTCTTCATCCCTGACATAGTTTACAAGCTAAACTCCCTTAGACTGTAAGCTTTCAGATATGGGGAACACATAGGGTTTTGTGTCCAACTGAGACTCTGAGGTGATTACAGTAATGCAGGTAAATAATCATGATAAATAAAATCAAATCTCTTTGGGTGGGGCTGGCATCTTATGCTGTACAAAGCATAGAAACT
Source organism: Cygnus atratus (assembly GCF_013377495.2). Lineage (NCBI taxonomy): Eukaryota > Metazoa > Chordata > Aves > Anseriformes > Anatidae > Cygnus > Cygnus atratus. The sequence continues at coordinate 15,086,355 of NC_066364.1, read as the reverse complement.
TCTTTGTGCTGCTGTTTTTTTACCAGGGCTGCATGTAGAGGTAGGGAACCCAGGTCCCAGCTCCACCCTGCTTTTGTCTTGCCTGTTGTAGGAGGGTCCATTACAGTGACCTTTGAGAGAAAAATTAACCCACATTCATGCAAACAAATCATTTAGTCTTTCCTTTCTGACTTTGGATGCGGCAAGAAGATAGAGCTCTCCATCACATAGGTTGACTCGATAATGTAGTAGGAAACAAAATAAAAGGCAAAAGGGAATTGACAGCATGCTTTCACAGACTTTTATCCAGCCTCTACTTTCTTCTCTAGTGCCTTCCATGCTTGCTGGCTTAGTCATCCACCATTATCACCTGCTGATAGTATTGTTATCGTGTTCAGTACTGTGTGTCAGGGGGTGAAGCATTTTATGATTCAGCTTCTGCAAAAGACAGTATCCAAATATAGAGAAGGTTACTGGAAAGGTGACATTATTTTCCTTCTTACCCTCTCTCTCCACTATTAAAAAACTCTTCACAAGCACTTAAGCACTAATGTCTGTCATTTGAATGGCATGGGCTTTACGGATGATTTGAACGCTACAGGATGTAAGAGATTTCAGCCTTCTTCCCTCAGTAAGCACCTCCTGGTGTTATGGGGAATGTACAGATCTTGGCTCCTACGCAGTATCTAAAAGCAGCTGTTAAACATATCAAAGGCTAGATCTGTGATACTCTATGGTGATAGGTGTCAGTCAGACAAAAAGAAAGAAGTACAAGAGAAATAAGCCCAAAATAAGTGTCAGGGGAGAAGTTACAAAGTGGAAAATGGAGAACAATGGAAGCAGGGCTAAGAATGGATACAGCACAGCCTCTGCATTTGCCCCTCAGCGAACAGCTTTAGTAGTTCATCGGTTTTCACTGAAATACCGCAGCTATGTTGGTGAGAAATAAAATTAATATTATTCTTTCCATTTCTCCTACCTCCTTAAGGACCCAGGTCTTCATTGAAAAGCAAACTAATCCCATATGTCCTCTGCCTGTTGACTGCCTTCCACCCCTTATCTCTGTTCTGCTTTTCATCTGAAAAAAATATCATTAGTTCTTGTCATTGGCAAATGCCACCCAAAAAGTAACCACTGATGATTGTAACCACAGCTCAGGGAGTTTTGAGGCATTGTCCATTTGCTGGCAGTGCTCACTGCTAACATATTATTCAGTAAAAGAGAGAGGGGATGTCAAATGTAACAGTGAGAGTCCTGCTCAGTCAGAAAAAGACGTTTGGAATTGACTGCCTTGATTTTTAGAAAACTTCATAAGGCTGCTTCATATGCAAATGTTGTTTTGATTAAAATCATCAAGAAAACTGACGTTTGATTTGCATAGTAGCATAAACAGAAGGAAATTTCTTTGTACTTGTTACATCAGTGATGTATTTTAAGCTCTGAACATATTAAGGAGGATTGTTCTGGCAAAGTGCATGCTGAGGTACTACAGAAAAAGAGTAGTGGCATTGCTATCAGCAGCTGAATGATTTCCTTTTACTTAGAGAAAACAGGATTGACACAAAGTGAGTTTTTACTTCTTACTGTATGAAGGGACCTAGTGACCCTGGAGAACTGCTGTCGGCTCACAGGGTACTGTGGTAACCACTGGATTCTCTATCATAATATACCAACACAGCAGATCATTTTGTAATCACACAGAACCTGGTTTTGGTGATGGTGTCACTTTTTTCTATTTGAATTTTATTCTTGTAAATGCCCCTGGTGTATCAGCCATAAATGGCATGAATCCGTCCCAGACTAAATGGCACCTGTGCTGGGGCATGCTGGCAGCCCTGGGTACCAGCCTGAAGTCCCCCACTGGGCTCCTGTTCAAGACAAACATGCAGCATCTTGAATCTTACCTCTGCCCTAACTGAGTGTCTTTCATTCCTTTTTCTCTTTGGTATCTGTATAGCTAAAAATCCCAAACTCTGCTGCTATTTAATTTTCTTTTATTTGCATGGTGAATCTCCCCAGCTGAAAGAGATGACAGTTAGAAAACCCACCAATGTACCTCCTGTATTTACTTAGTCTGCCTGTTTTGTAATGCATTTGCAGTAACCATCAGAAACAGTGGTCAAGCCTCGTGTCCAGGGAGAAAAAACAAGTGGTGTAGATGCAAAGCAGAAGGCTTACTACTTGGCAGCTGTGTAAGGTAGATTTTATTCTTGCTTACTTTATAAAGCCCCTATTTCAAGGGGTTGTAAATTGCCATGGGTGTTTATGAGATAAAACAAAGAAAACAGAGAAAAGCAGTTCCATATGCTGTGTTCACAGTAACTCCAGCAATGTGAAAAGGCTGGAGAAAGTTAAACTGCTCTAAGATAGTGGCTGTGTCCCAAAACAGTAGATTGTATCTAAAAGTATCTTAAATTAATCTTCAGTGAGCAATTATTCTATTAAAAATAAGAAGACAATCTTATTAGCTTAGAAAATAAAGTTTACACCATGGCTACCATGAGCTCATATTACTATTTTAAATATTCTGGGGTGACTACAATTTTTTTTTCTTCTCATGACAGAGCACTTACACATACTGTTTATAAAAAGAAATTGGCTCCTGTTTGCCCTGTATGATCATGTAATGAAATCATTAGGCTATGTTATAACTGACAGAAGACTTCTGTATATGCTGCACGATTATCCAGTGAAACTTACTGATACAAGATCTCATAGAGGCAACAAGCTGGATAGGAGTCCAAAAGTGGCTTCAAAGCTTACATGTACATGAGTCTGAGAATATTTTCTGTGACTTCTGGGTCAGTCCCAGCATGTCTTTGGTTAGAAACACTAACCATGGATGTAGCAGCAACGTTGTAAAGTCATGGAGAATTGGAAATGGATTGAGGGAAAAGCAGCTGGGGCTTGGGGCTGTAGGGAGCACTTGGAAGGAGATTTGCAGGAGAGAAAGAGACATCAGCCTGGCTGGGGAGCGTGAAAGCAGAGAAGGTGGGAAGGGGAGAAGCCAGTGGCAGTGGCAACCTTGTGAAAAGCCTGGGAACCACTGAACTAGTGGAAATTATAGAAATTTATAGAAAAATTTATAGAAATCAGAGATTTTTTTTCCCGTATGGTTATTATTCAATTTATGGATTTCTTGATCAGAAACATCTGGTGTTGGTCACCCTTGGACATAGGATGCCAACTCTGACTATCAGGAGCATCGATCTAGGGGTAGTGGTTGCTGGGTTCACCTATTGCATAGTAGAAATGCTCGTAGCTGTCAGGGCTTCCTGGTGAAAGCAGAAAAATCCCGAAGCCAGACGATGCACAAGATGACAAAGGCTTCAGATATACAGCATGCTGGGAAAGATGTACAGCCACTTCTTGAATAATTTTATAAATAAACATTATGCAAAGTATTATAATGATTGAAACAATTACTGATAGATTGTTATACTTGTTCATCCCAGTTTGAAAGCCAACTTAACATAAGAACTGGGTGGTACTGTGGAAAATTACTCCAACAAGAAGTGGTTCCTATCTTTCAAGTGCTGTGAATAGACCTTTCAGCAGACGCAGGAATGCCATTGAAATTCACTAGGTGTGGCATTTCCCTGCTAAGCAGCAATGAGGAGAATTGTATTGAATTTCCTTCCCCGAAACTGCTCCAGAAAGAAAATGTGATGTGTCAGATAGCTAATAAATGGGTTTCTGTGCTCCCAGTCTTACCATTTTTCTGTACAACAGAAGCCAGTAACTTGAGCATCCTGGTAACTTAAGTTCTGTTCTCTTTTCTCTGGGAAGCGTTAGCCTGCAATTTTAAAGTGACCTATCTATTTGGCCACCTCAGATTCGGAATTTCTAATGTGAATCTAAGTAAGCATCATTTTTTTTTTTTGAAAATCAGCTCTCCTCCACGTGTCTTCCAAGTCAATGTCCTGTGACCCTGCCTCCCATCAAGTGGAAGTCCGTCAGGCACTGGCACCAGCAGGCTGGAGTGGCAGAGTTTCAGGGCAGGAGCAGGGCACAGCGGGCAGCAGGAGGCTGCCTGATGGCACAGGAGGGTGCTGAGGGCAGCCCTGCTGATGTTTGTGGGCCTGGTGAGCACCTGGAGTAAGCTGAGAGTTTATTGTTTGCACCTGATGCCCCTTGTGTGGTGCAAACTGACATTTCCTTTGCCATGTTAGATGTTTGCTTTTGGTGGCTGTGTTAGTTTTGGAATACACAGGAATAATGCCTAGTTCCCAATACGCTCAAAGCTTAAGGAACTGCTTCCTGCACAACAGTCCTGTCCCACTGATTCCTGCCTCCACGAGGCAATGAGATTCCCCCTCAGTTGGGCTGACTTGATTCTTCTGGAGACCCCAGAATAAATCATCTCAGGAACCTGTTTCAGGTCTTAAAAAGCCCTGCGTGGTGTAGTTTGGGATGAGGAGGGTGACAGAGGACACAGCTGAAGATGATGTTGCTCTTGAAAAAAACACACTGTCAGACCACAGGCTGTGAGATGGTGATACCCTAATCCACGAGCTGACAATGCCTGGTGGACTGCCAGCTATCAGAGAGGGCTTCCCCTCTTCTGTCCTCTCTACCAGTACACGCTACCAAGCTTAGTGCCACTTGCAGTGATGACAGACCACATCCTGGCTGCAAGCTATTTCTCTGCTCATGCTATATTTCCAAAGTTTTCTTTTTCCATTGCTTAATTGTTTCCCTGCTTACTGAATTTGCATATAGCTTAAGGTGAAATATCAAACATAGCTGGGTGCACTTGTTGATTCGATAATCATTATCAGCTCGTAGCTAGTGCTGGGTCTCTCCTGCAATAGCTCCCTATAAATAGCACATTTCATTATGTAACACAGTGGAAAGATTTAGAAGCCTTTGCCTGAAGTCACAGATGTATCACCAGGGTTTAGATTTTTCAATAATAATTTTATTTCACCAGCTACTGCAAGCAGATACCTTATAAGCAGAGGAATTAATAAAATCCAAGCCAAAGGTTATGATCCTAAAAGCATAACAGAGCCATGAATTACTGGTCAGTTCAACATCAAAGCCTCAACATCATAGGCCTCATGTGGGGGATGAAACTGCCAGTCAGTTCAGCTGCCACACGTGATTTTAGGACACTGAGCTCTGCAGTCCCCTCTTACAGAAAGAGACATCACACAGGTATCGGGGCAAATTTGTCTGAAGCTACACAGGACAAAATTTGTAATAATTGTATTTTACATTCTGGTGTATAACTAAAAGGAATCATAAGACCAAAGGAAACAAATGGAAAGTGCCCTCCTTCCAACTTTTTATTGCACAGAAGAAGAGAAAAGTTGTGCTGCCTGCGCACGCACAGTTACAATTGTAGAGCTCTGTGGCTGTGCAGAAAGGCAGAATTAGATTTTGACATTAAGAACCTGTCTTGAAAACAAAATTAAACCATTAAAATCCACACTAAATATGATAAGCGATGGTAATAAAGTGTTGGCAGAGTGAGAATTCCTTATATTCTTTTCACAGAATGTGAAACTCAGCAAATAGTCTGACCATAAAATCTCATATACTAGTAAGACAGACACCGAATGTTTGGAAGTTCATTTGTTTGTCAAGCTCTAATTTTTCACTGAACTTTATGACTTAATTAGGATACTTGAGGAGTCAGTTGCAAGGAAAGTGTGCTCTGGTTTACCGAGCTCATGTTTCTTGCTCTGACTGTGGTTCCAAGAACTTCAGCATGTAAAATTAGCAAGCAAACGCGATCACGGGGAAATTATATTCTCTGGAGCTTTGTTGTCAACAGCTAAAACTTGAAGGCAGCATTTTTGTATATGGCTGAAACCAAGGCTGGTTTTAGTAGCCTACGCAAAGAATGGGAGAAAATGATCAGCCCAGGATGTCGTCTGAGGATGAAGAACAGCCTGAGAGCCCTACTGGCTCCCCTTGGTCTTGGGTAAGATCTTATGCCCTAAGGTTGCATAAATAACATTTTAAAGCTCTAGAAGAAAGTAACAGACTGTGCTCTATAAGCCTAGGTAGAACTGAATATAATCAGCTTTTTCACTCTTATAGAGAAGTTTGTGTTTCATTACTGATTAGATTTCCTATTCTATTTCTACCTGTAGATATTAAAAAATAAATAAATGGGGAAAACCTAGTGCTCCTATTGTGTATGCCAAGTGCTGCAAGAAAACCTGATTCCATACTGTTTGCTGTCTTATTGGCTGTGTAAAGCAGCACTGTGTAAAGGTACCTTTTAGGTATAATGGAGGGAAAATGATGTCAAGAATAGTGTAAACACCTGCTTAACAGGTATCTGTTAAGAAGAGAGCCAGTGAGACTCCTATTAGAAATACAGAAAAGCTTTGCCATAATTTTTTAAGATAGAAACTGCCTTAATATAAGACATTCTGCACTAATGGTCTAGTAGCAGTGGCTACATAGGTCTATGGTTTAAGGTCTGGGCTTGATGCTTTATGATGCTAGAAAGGCTGTGGGTCAGTGAGGTTTTCTACTGAGAAGATAAAGGATGTGTTCACTGCGATGGGGCTTTGAATCAAAACAGGAACAGCTCTACTGAATGGTATGAGAACTCTGCAATTCTCAGGAAAATAGGGGGCTTTCAATTACTTTTTAAAGCATATTTACTACTGTAGTGGTTAAAAAAAATCTTGATTTTTTTGTTTGTTTGTTTGTTATCATTTCATAAACTTAAATGTAATTTTCTTTTTAAAAACATACACATCTATGATTTTTCTGGAAATATCAACGTTTGATAACTCCCTGGGTACCTGCATGAAATATCAGTTACATGCTTACATGCATATTTGTGCCTGGCCACAAATACTTAGAAACTATTTCAAAGTCAATTCTTTTTGAAGGTAAAAGTATAGAATAAACTGTTTTAGCTGATGATAGAATTGTGGATTTAAAATAGTTCATCACTGGAGGAACATGCAGGGAGGATGAAGAGAAATACCAGTTGTTCTCACTAGCAGTCCACATGATTACTGACAAGTGACAGGATTGGTGTGTTGGTGAATGTCTATTTTTAATGGCTAGGAAGATAATTTATAGATGTTGATTTCTTAACTAAAAGTAAGTGGAAACTCTATTTTCAGTGAAAATCCCCTGCAGACTGACCAGAATGGAGGCTGGGTGTGGAGATAGAGGTACTGAATAGTTAGCAGGTGGTTAGATCTCTAAGGAACATCTGAACTATATTCAGTATAAACAAAACTCTGAATTTGGTTTACAAATAAGGCAGGGATTTTTATTTATTTATTTTATTTTTACATCAAACTTCAATAGATTTCTGGCTGTGAGTTTTATTTAAAAATTGTCAATTGCATTTGTATGATTTGTACTTTAGTTTAAGTTTCCCTCTCTGAAATTCCTTCACATGTCTCTTAAATTGTCATGAGAAATCATGGGTCCCACTGCTCTGTGGAACAATCTCTTCTTCAACAAATATGAAAGCTTCATTGCAAGTTAAATAAGCAGTGTTATTTAGCATATAAAGCATATTGGATTTCTGATAGAAATAGATGTCCTAAAGATCATTTGAAACTGTTGCTGTTGGCCTTTAGGAGTTGCTGACTCTAGGTTTCTGCTAAGGACTTCAGAGATGACCATTTCTCTCCGTAGATTTACTTGTGCTTCTGTGTGTCAGCATATGGTAAATAGAAAACTGTGGTCCCTGAAGATGAGGACTGAATATCTATATCAGAGAGTTTTAAAAGCTCATAATAAAGAGTTCTTCAATAAAAAGATTTCCTAGATATGCAAAGATAAACATATGAGCCCTCAGATTAAACGTTGAAATGTAACATGCTATTAAAACATTACATGCTTCCAGAAGCAAAAATGTTCTTTTATAAGCATCTAGGCCTCAAAGCACTTCCTCTGATTTACCATGGCATTGTAAGAGGACGACACAAAAATGATTTCATACAGGAATTTCCTTTCCCTGAGGGTATTGAACGTGATTGTACACTTCTCTCCTTTTTATTAGAAGAATAAAGGAAAAGATACGTGAAACAAACCAGAGGCAAAGAAATTATGCATCACTGAAAGAAGCCAATGTATCACGGTAGGGATGGTGGTGCTGTAATTTAGACTTGAAATAGAAAGATAGTAAGGAAGACAGCTTTATGGTAATTGCAAAACAGATTAAGCAGAAGGAAAAAAGTTACCTTAAAAACCTGCATAACCAGTTCATTTATTTATTTATTTATTTATTTGACCGGTGACTGGCAATGTGTCAGCACATGAAGTTTCAGTAGAAAATTGTGACTAAGCTGTGTGGTTGGAAATGGGACTCTTAGGAACAGAGGATGCTGCTGGAGCAGCACAACCTGCAGCCCAGGTTGCAGTTGGACTACATCAGCTGTGTTATTCTTGTGTATCTGCCTTTCTAGACCTCCTGTGAAAGTAAGATAATTATATATTCTCTTTAATGTTGTAGTCCATTGCCACAGCTTTGTATTTATAATGCAAAGGTGGATTCCTTTAGCCTATGTTTGCACCAGTTGAGCCCGTATCTAAATCAGGAGAGGCTTATACATATTGTAGTGCTAACTCTGGTGCTGGGGAGAGCTTCTTTTCACAGATTTGGTCAGCTTTGGGAAGAGCAGACCCATAGTCCATCTCTGCCCCCTGCAAACGCACATAGGCAATATCCCCAGGCTACCCCCTGCAAAAGTGGGAGGGAGTGGTGCCTGGCAAGGTGAGAAGTCCATGAAGAACAGAAGGCAGTGAGTCCACCTCAGGGAAATGGCCCGGTGGGAACGGAGGAATGAACCAAGACAGTGGTGTGCTGCCAGCGTCCTGATAAGATGGGCCCTTTCCCAGTCCCCTCTTCCTGCTGGTGACAAACCCTCTGTGACAGACTACCAGCCTGCAGACAGGGATGGTGTCTGCAGGCATCTGACAGGCTGGGCCGTGCGTTACCAGTGAGGAACGCGTCCCAACCTCAGCAGTAGCGCAGCGCTAGCACTGGGCTGGAGCACGGGCCTGAAGAGAGGGCTTGTCTCTGAGGTCACCTCCAAACCCTGCTGCTCTCATGTGTCCCAAAGCATGAAGGAACAGTAAAATCTCTGCAGGGTGGTGACATGGCCACCATGGGTGTCTGCTGCTTTCTGAGCCAACACTCAGTGGCTGAATGAGGGGAAGTCAGCTTGGGAAAGCTCTTGACAGTCACAGGGGACCCTCAAGGGCCTTTGCAGCAGCTCAAGAAGCCTTCTGAGGTGTCGCAGAGAGAGGCTAGGTGGTGACTCTGAATGTAACTGCTGTGGCTTGTGACTACACAGCACCAAAACATCAAGACCAGGCTGTGCATAACAACTGCAGTGACGGGGTGCTGGGGTCAGGATGGGTGTGTGCTGGGCACAGAAACCTGACCATCCATTTTGTGACCAGGAAGCGTACATGGGGGGCATGTGGCGGGAGCACGGGGAAGGTCCTTTATTCCTGTGATTAACTTGTTTGGACTCTTTTTTTTTTTTTTTTTTTTTTTTTTTTGTGGTTTCATCAGTTCAGTCAGTGGTTGTTTATTTTGTTCTGAAGGATGCGCTTGAAACCTCAGTGCTCTGGGGCGGGCAGCTGTCTTGTCAAGTGGAGGACGGTGTGAGGCTGTTTTGGGGAAACCATGTCAGGTATAGAGCTGCGTGCTTTCCAGGGAGAGCCCACAGGGATGGTTTTGTACCTGGTAACTAATGAGATAGCATGGCGTATGTAGATTAGCTAACAGATGCTGTCACTGCTGTTCATGTTTAATTACAGAAATATCTAGGAAGCACACTGAAAGTACTCACCTAACCTTCAATATTACCAAATTTTAGAGCAGAGCTGGGCCTGTCAAAGCACAGAGGACACAAAGATCTACACAAATTCTTGTATCAAACACAAACTTCCCATACAGCCTTGGGCAATGTCAGGTTTTATTTTCCAGAATTTCCATCTGTTGTAGGGAGCTCTGTCATGAAGTCCCAGTTTGAGACCTTCACGCTCAGAGGGACTTCGGCAATCTTCACCTGAGCTGCAAGGGCTGAGCATCTGTGAAAACCTGATTTTTTTAGGTTAATTTAACCTGAGGCTTATATTGTCTTTTGAGATCCTTCAGGAGAAGCCTTCTAGAAATGCAAAGCATTGCAGCAGTTGCCATCTGCTGCCGGTTGATGCAGCCTGGGCAGAGGGGCTGGTCAGCTCCTCAAGGGCAAGTTTCTGTGCCTCTCCAGCTAGTCTCAGGTCAAACACTGAGTGACTGATAAAATGCCCTTGTTTCTCCAAGGCTGTAGCCTTCTCCAAGGGAAGCTGAGCCCTGGAGCAGCGCTGGTGGTGGGCTGGGGAAGATGCTGGGAGGTGGCATGTCCCAAAGCACCAGGGGCTTTGGAGCAAGGCTCAGGTGCTGAGGGAGGTGGGCTTCATCAGTGAGAGGCAGCTACAGGGAAAGGGGTGCCTACAAAGGGAAAATTTATTTGCTTTTAAACATGATAATTCAGTTTCTTACTCTGCTTTGGTGTTATAGGCAGATTACTGCATTCAAAGGTCTGAAAAAAAACAGTGGCCTTTCTGGCCCTGAGCAGAACTCAGGCTTTCCAGCAGCAGGAGCTTGTCTTCATGCCATGCCAAGCACGTCTGTAGTGGCAGACCTGTTTGCAGACCCTTGCTCCCATTTCAGAGGATGAAGGATCTATTCTTGCAAGAGGAAATAAGGGTAAATAATGTTCTCTCTGCTGACCTGCTTTCCTTCAGCATCAAGCATGTGTGCTGCCTTCCCACCTACAGAAAAACAAACAGTAAATTGAATCCAGACTGTGCACTCTTCTCTGCAGTACCTAGAGTATCTCTCTGGGAGCTGACTAAAGACTGGATCCTTCTGCACTTTCTTCGGAGCAGATTGCTGGAGGTCAGCAGTCCCTCTGTATCTGGAGAACATGTCTCAGAGAGACTGCCCCGTCTTATTATAGACGTGAAAGTTCAGCTCAATACATGAGGACCAAAGGATGTGAGGGCAGTATAACACTATGAAGGTTATCAGCTGCCTTGCCTTCCAGTTCCTGTCGCCTACACTGCCACAAGGCTTCTTTCTTTGCAGGATGAGTAATGCTTTAATAACACTAATTGATCTTAGGTTGCCAAAAATGCAAACAGAGTGTTAACCTCCCCGTTTCCAGTTCTCCCTGGAGTGATCTGTGACAGGTGACTCTCCCTTGCAGCAAAACTTCCCACCATTTAAAGGTGCAGCCCTGGCTGAATGGCTGAGGGAAACCTATACCAAGTTCTCTGCTGCAAGTGCAAAACACTTCTAAAGGTGGAGGAAATAAGAAAAACATAATTCAAGCAGGGTGAAAGCACAAAAATGTCTCCATGAACCAGGGCTGCCTTAAAATGTGTGATTTTTAAAGGCTATGGTACATATTTGTTTCTCGCTACCAACTTGGGAGCAAACAGTCTTGTGGATGTCATCACTTTCACAGAGCTGAAATAATTAAGAAATTGCGAGTGGAGCTGCTTGTGTGGAGGACTACAGACAGGTGTGGAGGTGAGAGTGGAAGCTTGCCCCTGTAGTAAGGCAGCTGCAAGAAGAGAGGGAACATTTTACTGCAAAGGTCTGAACCTTTGGACTCATCTGCTTAGTGAGATGAAAGGAAAACAGCAAAAATGCACGATGTGGCTGAAAAACTACAGAACTAAGCATTTCCAGGGAGCAAAGTTTATATGGCCTTCTCTTGTAAGTGCATCCTCTTAATTTGAGGAATTTCAGAGACAGATGGGCTCCTCCTGTGAAAAACAGTTTTAACCTGCACAGTCAGGGAAACATCAGCTGCCCAGTCAGCTTTGGGGATGAGTTAAAGGCATAGATGCTCCTACTGCTTGATCATTTGATTTGAAAAAAGGAGATATTAAAAGCCTGGATTCATCAAAGGAATTTTGGTATCAGTAGCCACCCTCACAGGAAAATCTGCCACTATTTTTCTGAGGAATTATATATGTTTGTGTGGAAAGAAAAAGCAGTTCCTGAATCTGTATCTCAGGCACTCAACCTATGATCTGGATCGCTCAAGCTGAAGCCAGTGCTGTCTATTGCACCTTCACCACTGTCCTCAAGCTCTCCATGCACTGTGTCCTGCAGGGCTCTAAAATTACCTCCCAGGCAGGAATTCTGTGTGCATACATTAATTTAGGTTTTAGCAACTGAAGTAGAAAATATAGCAAATCAAAATTTTTGAAAATATGTATTTTTAATGAAGTCTTTGGAAAGATGAGGTTTCAGTGTCATGAAGAAACCTGCGGTGCTGCCAGGGCACTCAGGTTTCTCCCTCAAGAGCACCACTTAGAAGTTACAGCTCCCTGAATCTTCAACTTCTGGCAAGCTGTGATTTTTATCTTTACAGTTTGCCAGGAAGTCCATCATCCGAACCACAGACCACAGCACAAAAGAGCAATCGTTTACTTGAACAGAGCAGGCTCTATATTACAGGTGCTGTTACCAGGCAATAGAGACATGCCCCTTCACAACAATTCTGCATCCTCCCTTCTGAAAGGCCAAGAAAAAAAAAAAAGGAAGGATAGATTTATTTAGTTCCTATATTCTCTTGCCTCCTCAGCTTTATTTTTTTTCCTTTTTGTCTTCTGAATTTTGTGAGAGCCTTGTTCTGATCTCAGAGCAACGCTGATTTTGTGGCATCACAACTAAAATGTACTGCTCTAATGTACAACCAACTTTTCTTTTGCCCAACAAGCAGGGGGAATAGAAGGGATGAGGTCAGGATTGCTACTTTTCTTTGCTCTTTCTTTATTTCTTCAGGGAAAAACACTTGAAACTTGGAGCTTTTGGGCTAAGTGGTAGATGTGCATGGTATTTGATTCCTGAATCAGGTGAATAGTTTAAATATTTTCTTTGTTCTTGTAAATATTAAGCCAGTTTCACGAAAAGTGCAGTAACCTGTCTGCATAGGTACAAAGGAAGAAAATATGTTCTTTTTCATTCTAACCCAACCCTTTAGTTATTGTTTTAATTAATTTGTTTAAAATCATTGTCTTTCAGGCCAAAGTATTCACATTGCAAAACTCCACACTATGGATTTTTTTGTGAGAATAGCTGTTTCATGGTAGTAATGTGCTAGTATCCTCTGAAGCTCTTCTGATCTGCAACATATCCTCAAATGCAATAAATATTTTCCAATGAGTTTTTATGGACAAACTTACAAACTCCCAGCTGTGCTCCTTTCTTCTTTTGGATATTCTTTGTTGCTGCCAAAGACCTCGAAAGCTGAGGATTTCTAAACCAAAAGTGACCTCCAGTGGTCACACACATCATTCATGGCTGATGCCTAGCATTTATCTTCCCCTTGTTAGAAAAGAGACAATGAGATAATAATTATTATTATTATTATTATTATTATTATTATTTATAATTATATATTATTATTATTATTATAATTAAAACAGACTTGCTAACCACTATGAAAGTATTTTTTTTTTTTTTTTAAATTTCATCAGTGTTGTACATCTCAGGAGTGTTTTTATCTGCATTATGCTTGGGTTTGCCTGGCCCATTCTCTTTGCTCACTCTCTGTACGTGCAGCTTTGATGCTAACATCCCCCATACAGCAACCTGGTATGGGACAGACAAGAACTTTTAGTAAGAAAATAACGAGAGATCACCCCATCAGGCATCACAGGGTTCATTTTTAGGTATTATGCTAGCAATTTGAAGTTCTGCATACCTTTGCTAATATAATCACTATTTTTCCTTTTCAATCTGGAAATCTGATAGATTGCCCTATCTTCTCCTACATATTTTAGCACTCCATGGGCTCACCTTTTCTTTAGTGTTTGAAGGTAGAAACACAGAAGGCAGAGGTGTAAGTCGGGGCTTTGTGGGATGTCCATCCCAGTAAACACCTCTGAGAAATCTATAGAGGGTTCAGAGATCTCCTTTCAGCATAAATGTCTGAGCACCTCCAGCCTCCCAGCTTTTGCTTAGAGATTTTTATGAAAGACATCTGGGGGGGCTTTTCTTGCAGGGGGATGCTTAGGAAATTCAATAGAAATACACTCTTTAGTCAATAAATTGCTAAAAATATTTGTATGAAAAACAACAGTTTCCTTAGTTTGTATTAGCCTAATTAAAAATAAAACAAATTAAACTTGAATCACAGAATCACAGAATCACAGAACTGAAGAGGTAAGCTCTTCTGTCAGTATTTAAATGTCCTGCATCTTTATGTCCTCAGTTAAATTAGATTCACTGGCCAAGTCACAGCATTTTTTTTTTGGAGGGTCAGTGGAAATGCAACAGTCATTGGAATTTGAGCTAATTTAAAGAAATACAGACATGACCTTTGATAAAAACGTTTGGGTACTCATAAATCCCTTCCCTTGGAAATTTTATTTTGCATGTCCAACAGGGACAATGACTTGAATGTAAATCAAATAAGACTTGACTCTTGTCTGAGACTGAGAAACAAATGGCAGCTCTTGGCCTAACCCGTGCAGCGCTGGCCTGACTCAGGGTGACGAAGCAATTCTCCCTGGTGCTGCTGGATGAGTGTCAACAAACCACTGCAACTTTCTCAGTTACTCCATCTGTTAAAGGGGGATTATGCTAATAACATCTTTTGTAACATGCTTTGAGATTCACGGAGGCTGTGCTGTATACAATTTAAGAGGGATTTAATAAACAGACGGCAAACAATATTTTTCCCCTCCTTTGTAAAAAGTTACATAAGTGAAGAGAGTTAAAAGGATAGAAGAAGGAAGTTTGCTTTATTTTCATTTTATTGCTCCCTTCTGCTTCCCTCCAGCAGCTGTATTAGGTTTTGTAAAGTAGAAGCCTGTGAAGATGTCCACAGAGCATCTCTGCTGCGACATATTTGGATATAAACTGTGCCATAAAGCTTATTTTTTTCTCAAAATTAATATTTTTCTCCCTCTCTCTCTTCTTTCCCTGCCCTGCTCATCTCAGGGTGATAGGTTGTGTGTAGCCAGGCCATTATGGTACAGCTGAAAACATGTACTTTCTGCTAACCCTTACTTATGTGACGAGCCCACTGACTTTGGTATTCTTCCTCCTCTTATGAGTGCTGCACAAATCTCAGTAGATTAGAGGATGGTGCAGGAAAGAAATCTGTGTTAGAGTCAGTCCTGGGGATCTGCAAGCACGGATGACGGATGGTAGAGGGGGAACAGCATTGTATCTTGGCGTAACTCCGCGACAGACAAAAAGGTGGTTTATTAATAGGGGTTTGGCAGACATGCTATCCCAACACTTTAATGACTACAAAAACAAGATTGAGGCCGGTGTCTAATTTCCTGCTGGCAGCTTGTGCCTAATGGGTGACAGGTTAATGCTGAGGGAGAGGCAATGGTCAAGTTTCTGACTCAGTTTTCTTGGTGGTTCTGGGCAGCGGGATAGGAGAGAAACATTTCTATGACACATATGAAAACGTTACAAACTAAGTACTAACCCAGCACTTACTACAGCACCCAGATATTTACCTTTCATAGGGGCTGGCCACTTTGCTTTCTTTCTCTACAAGGTACATGCAGTGGCTGGGCTGTATCCTGCCCAGCAGTGCTCCCCCTTAGCCTTTGGCAGAAGCTGAGGGAGCCTTCAGCCTCCACAGAAGGGGGCTGCCAAAGGCCAGCGGCATCAGCCTGCAGCCCTTCCTCACGTGGCAGCTGGGCTCTGGTTCCCCGTGACTTCCCTCCTGCTTTCCCATAGACTCTTTTCAACTCCACCCACATCAGAGGGAGCTGAAGATGCTGCTGCATGGGTTTTTTATTGTATTTGGGTTTGGTGGAAAGAGAAGGGCATCCCCACCTATGGGTTTCCAAGAAAACAACCCCCTTAGAGTAAATAATTGCTTGAAATGTCTCTACCTCTCTGCTGCCTACAGAGGGAACCGTCAGCTTGCTTAGGCAACCTAACAGCCGGGGTTAGGGAAGATGCTGCTTGCTGGGAACGTGCATGACACTGCCACGCTGGAAAGGCAGTTCCTCATTTCGTTCTCCACTGGCAGAGGCCAGTGAAGGACTGACCAGATTTTGGAATAATGCTTTTGGAAATCCCTCACCTCCTGAAAGTAGGGAGGATTGCACAAAAGAGAGATCTTGGCAGGACCAATTTTTTTGTCCCTGTACAATGTGTAGCGAAGTGGACCACAATTAAAGCACTGCTGAATGCAAGAAAACAATAGTAAAAAAGGGAGTAATAGTAAAAAAGTGTGTGTTCTTCTCCTTTGTAAACCTTGGGGCAATTTAATACTCATAAAAATGAAATGGTTTTGACTGCTGTACTGTTTTTCAGGGTGCATTTGCATCTGTTTTCATTTTTTTCCATTACACATGAGGGCTTGCTGAAGAAAAGTTGCCTTTGTTGCATGGAGCTGCAGCCCCTCCTGGAAGCAGTACGCTTTAGGTAAGGTACAAAGGCAGACGTGTCCTGTGGGGACAAAGTGTGAAATAAAGGTAAAGGAGAAAGAACAGCAGGCTGCTATGGAAAGGGCCTTACCGTGACAGGCCAGAGGACATGCCATTTTAAGGTAGGTCAGATGGATCATGCTCTAGCAATGCTACTTCTTCCTGTTGATTAGAACGGGAATCCAGACGTAGCCATCTTCATTATGGATGTCTATAGTGAGAGGGGCAGCCCCAGGATCTGATCTCACTGAAGCAAGGTGGCCTTGACGTCAGGGGAATGGATCATTCTCTGTCCTTAAGGCCAGAAAATGTACATCTGGACTGGATATAGCAGGGTCCTTATATTAAACATCTTTGTATTGTCTATCATGAGTGCTCCAAATCAAATGTTACCTTATTTAAATATGAAGAAACCAACCAAAAGGCAGGAAATCTTTCTCCTGAATGGATGCCACATAATGAAAACTCTCACTTGGGTGAAATAGGCTCTGAAAAAGTATAGTCCTGTGTTGCTAATTGAAGTAAAACAAGAGCAGCTGGACCTCTGTGCTTGCTCTCTGTGGGAATCCCTTCATGTAGGAATAATTACATGATGGGAATTGCATAATGAAAAGAAAACAAGTAAATATGCTAGAGCCTGCTAGAGCAAACAGATTATTTCTTGTTGTCAGTATCTCACTTTTTTCTGACTTCCTAATCTGTGAAGTTAATTACAGAAATGGATCCTGCTAGCCTGGAGTATCTCTGATGTCCTTGGTCATGTCGCTGTATGTGGGAAGAGGTTTGTGGCACAGGTCTTGAAACTCATCTTTCCATATCACTTTTAAGCTGCAAATCCAGAAAACAAAGAGCCCCAGAGCATTCCTGAGGGCAGGTGCTTGTCCTGTGATGCTTTGCTAGCAGCAACAGCAGCAGAGAAAGGTGCAGAAGAGATAGTTGTAATGAATGTTCAGAGCTGTCGCATTCTCCTGGGATCAGCCAGCCCCACATGGAGCATATGCTGGCGATATAAGCTGTATGCTCTACAGCAGGGGCATCTGTGAAACTTCACCCATAGGATTAAAATGGATGGAGAAAAATGCTATCACGTAACAAAAGAAAAGTGCTAGATGCCAGGCCACTGAGGCTGCTTTAGGCAAAATATTGAAGGAAGTAGGAGGAGAGGCAAGGAACCTGTAATAGTGTGATTTTATTGCATGTTGGAACAATTTCAAAGCCAATCCAATTATTTTAGTATTAATTAAAGCCTGGTTAAGACCTAGGGATTATTAACATGTTTAAAAATAGATTTTTAAAAAGATTTTTAAAGCTTTCTACATAAACAAATACAATACTTGCAGCATGGAAGTAAAATGCTCCTGCCCTGTTGCACTCTGCAAATTTTCTGCCTGAGAATATGAGTCAAAAACTTCCTCTTGTACTGCACGTGCTTTTTCTACTATTTTTCTACTATTCAGCAAAGTTGCTGTGCATTTTGATTGGTTTTTATGAGCACCTCCTTCTTCCTAGAAATAGTCCTGAACAGCGTGTAGTGTTAGTGAGAAAAACAAATCACATGCAACGAAAAGCACACTTAGGTTTCCCCTCCTCCTTATTTTCTGGCCTCCTGGACAAAATCCAGCAGGGAACTGCTTCCAAAGTCTATTTATGAACTTGTATTTACTCTTAAATATACGTAGTCTTTACTACATATGAACCCTATGTTCTGACCCAAGGAACTTGGAACCTTTGTTAACATTGTTAACATTGTTAACATTGTTAACATTGAGAAATTCAATTTCATAACAGGACACTGAGGTGGATGCTATTTTCTCTATTTTACATTAAAACAAAACAAAAACAAAACATCATCAAAAAAAAAAAACAAAAAACAAAAAACAAAACAGAGGCAGAGAGAGGTTAGCCCGGTTGTTCAGTAAAGGACAGAAAGCCTGTGGCAGTGCCAGCCACAATGGAAGTTTCCAAACTTTCTGGCCTTCCCCGAGATGTAGGATTGTTTTTCTTCTCTTGTTATTTCTCATCCAGAAACCTGATCTTGTGACACAAGTCCTGCCCTCTCCGTAGTACAAAGATACACCTGTTCTACAAAATGACTGAAACTTATTCCCTAAAAAGCTGTGGCTAGCAAATCTGTTTTAAAAACTAAAGATCACGTGAAAGACAATTATACTTCCCCTCCCCTCCCCCCCCGCCCCCCCCGCAGTTAGCAATGTACATCTGAGTCTGCACAATTTGGCTGTAAAACAGGTTTGAAAGAATCATAACAAAGCTGTCTTTATTTATTTATTTATTTATTGACAGATGGACAGAGAAAAGTGTGAAAACAATCAGATGATTTTTCATTCACTTGCACTTTAATACAGGGTCGTTATCACTCTTTCATGAAGTCATATCTTGAAACCTGATGGTCACATTACTCTGTTGGTACATTTGCTGACTCTGGGCTGTAACTTATACATAAGTGCTTAGATATCAGCACTTGACTCTGTGCCACAAACTTCAGTCTGTGGCAAAATTTAATCTGCTCTGAATAAATTGCAATCTGACGGGAGGCTTGCCACAAATCAATGGGCAAGGGTTGAGAAGCAGTTTAAAATAGCTGTGATACCCAGGGGGAAGACCTCTGAGTAAAAGCCGACAAGCGAGCAAAGTGAGCAGCCAAAGCGAGCAACAAGCCCTCCTAAATTTCAAGGGTCTGTCCCAGATGTGACCATTACCTTTGACTTGCTGCCACAAGGTTTATGCCATGCTCAGAGGCAGCTACAATAGGCAAAGGATTTGACTCACAAAATGAAAGGCTTGTACAACTTTTCAGTGTGTGGCACTCAGTTTTGTGCCTGTCATCTTTCTGATCCCAGGCACAGTCCTAAACCTCATGCCCAGATTTACCTGAAGAATAAATGGGATCAGAGAAACACTCATTTTCTTACAGCCTTTCTGAAAGATCTCCCACAAGCTTCAGCAAGTTGTCTGTATGTGGCCTATGGCAGAATTTACTAGCAAGTGAAAACACACACAGCCTGTGCCCACGTTATCTGAGTGGCACACAGCAGTAGCTTTTATTCCTGCTTACTTCTAGGTGCTGTGGAGCCTGGGGTTCAGCATGTGTCACAGACCCAGTTTCTCAAGCCTGTAAACAAGACTTCTTCAGGTTGAGCTCTGCTGTTGTACCTGTTTGACCAGAATATGTTTGTTTTAAGCCAATAGCTTAATAGCTCCTGCCCTTTTTCTCCCTGAGGATCCTATGTGTACAGGACTAAGCACGTACCAGGTGTCACAGCAGGAAAGCAAATGGGACAGGCATACATTTGGTCTGGTCTCTATTCTTCTTGCACAAGCAAATGTTTCCAGACTCTTCATGGGTGTAAACCCCATATTCTGCTGATCTTCAGATCTAGCTCCAAAGTCCTTGGCCTTGTATTTAACAGGGCCTGGACATCCCAAAGCTAGCCACAAGGCTAAGACCAACATGCAAGGGCATGTGTAGTGCAGATGCCATCATTTTGAAGCTCCCCCATCCGCCAGCTTTCTGCCCCTCATTGTGAGGACGAGGCAGTCGTGCTCCACTCCTCATAGTAATCCTTCTCTGGTGAAAGGAATGTGTGGGCTTCCTGGCTGGTTTGGTGGTGAGCTGCACATGGTAGCCCCCATTTCCAGGTGTGATGGTGAGGCTGCCTGGTGGAGGAGAAGGCTGGGAGGTCACCGGGTCTGGAAAGAAGGATGCCGTGAATGAGGGTGTGATGATCGGGTGATGTGGAAACATCACCTCATGAAACACCTTTTGGTAGCCTGGGGTAGTGCCTAAGAGGAACATTCCCAGGTGTGGTGTTAACTACAGTGATTAAAATATCTGCCAAGAGCAAGCAGGAGGTGTGGTGGTGAGGCCACCACACCAGCCAATGGAGGCAGTGTTCAAACACGCTCTAGTGGCGTGGTGGAGATGAGAAAATGGTCTCTACCAGCTGCCTATAGATGTGTCATAAGATTTGAGATAAATAGCTGATCATTTTCTCTGTAAGTGACTAACGTAAGGTTAAGAGGTGGGAGGGAGCTCAGCAGAAAGAATTCAAATCCGGCGCAAGGCAGGAAATTCGTACCAGACGGGTGCATTTGTAAGACTTGGCACTGCAGCCTCATGTATTAACCCTGTGGTGGGGTGAATAATTTACTTGCTGTGTAGTATTACTCCTCCAGTCCCTATTTCTACCTTTACCTCAAAGTCACTTTCAAATGTGGTTTGAAAACCACCAAGCCTGTGCCCTGCTAGAGGTCAGAGCAAGCAGGGGCTGTTCCTTTTCCACAGCAAGGAACCTGGAGCTCTAGGACAGAAATGCCATGGATATTCTTACTTTTTTATTTTCTTCTTATTATTATTATTTAATTTAGAGACTGGATTACTACCAAGCATTCAGCATAGGTTAAAGTCATTTAGGAATTTGAGGTAGTGCAAAATGCAGCTATCTGTATTTCCAGAAGTGACAGGGGCAGGGGAACCCTATGCTCACGCTGCAGGAGCTGCCCTGGCCACTGCTGAGGGCTGGACAGGTACAAAGGCCCCAAGTCATTTGGGGTCTTCCCACCCTGTAACCATGCCTCTAACTCGATGGGACCATGGAGCTACCAGAATGCTTGAGGATAGTGGCTCCTTTGACTGGAGAGAGATGATACAGATGAGGTGACAGAACAGAACAGGTTTCGTGTTGGGCCTCCTCAGCTTCATACAATACAGCCTGACTATGATTTTCATGTTTCAAAGTACATAAATGGTGCTGTGCTCATCTCCATGTGCTGTAGCCCCAGATGCGACCTCCCACAGACCAGCAGCTGTATTTTGTAGCCTTTTTGTAGAAGTTAAACTTAGACAGTAATTCTTTGAGTCTAGTAAGCTGCGAAGTCAGGCCTTTT
Organism: Cygnus atratus; assembly: GCF_013377495.2. NCBI lineage: Eukaryota > Metazoa > Chordata > Aves > Anseriformes > Anatidae > Cygnus > Cygnus atratus. Next base: position 15,065,061 of record NC_066364.1, on the reverse strand, counting down.
GACTAGCAACTCACACAGTTTCTGACGGAGCTCTCTGTGGTTGTTTCTGACATTTTCTGCAACAGCAACCCATTCTGTGACAGAGGTTTTTGATGACCCAAGCTTCACCTGACTCTAGCCACACCTCTCCAGCAAAACTTAATGTTGTCAGTCAAACCTTGCTCTGCTAGATAACTAGGAAATGGGTTTCTTTCCATACCAGGAAATGGTCATTTAGAAAGGAATCCAGTCACGTGCTGAATTTAGGATCATCATCTTATCTGACAAGAAGGCCTTTCTTCCTCTTTGCTGTTTGAAAGAGACCCTGTGGTGGAGATAACATCACTTTATCAAAGACACTAGCTCTGGGTATCTGTGAAAGAACAGATCTGCTGCTCTGCGCTATGCAGAGAAAATGTAAGTCACCTCTGGGCACCTGAGGTGGGTCTTATAATTGTTTTTTAAAATCAGATGCCCCTCAGGGGAAGAAATAGGATGTTTCTGGCTGGTACTAGCAGGAAAGCAAAGAAGCACGCATACACCATGCACTTAACTACATTAGGAGACATTATTACTGCAGGAACCAGATTTAAATGAGGTGAGTAATTCACAAACGAGCAACTTTGTTTACAACAGCTGTTGCAATCAGTGTGATGAGTTAATCAATGGCCAGGTGATGTCATGCAACTGAGTCACAAGTTTGAGACAGAAGAACCTTGTAGGTCACCAGTTCTGGCCCTCGGCTATTCTGCTACGGTTCCCTGCAGCTCATTTCTGCACTGTTTTCTTAGTCAGGCTGAAAACACACCTCATGTGACAGGGCTTTTGCCACAAGCTTCTGAATTTTTCCACTGTGAGATTTTGTTGCTAGGAAAGGGCTCCTAAAATGCAGCCTCATCCTGCTGTGTCAGTTTATCACAGAACAGCAGAACACAAAGCTGGAAGACTCAGAGATCATCCCGTTCATTTCTATGCCTAAAGACAAATACAACTAGAATTACAACATTTCTGACAAACACGTTGTTTACCCTGCTCTGAAAGATCTCAAGCCTCTTCCGGCAATCCATTTCAGAACTTGCCTGCTCCTGATATTATAAAGTTTTCCTAATGCCTAAATGCTTCCTGTTGCATTTCATACCCACTGCATTTCCATATCTCTCTTGAAGAGACACGGTTTACAGTTGTCACCTTTTTATTTTCCTTGCAATTTTTTATACCAGATGATTGTTTTTTCCCCACTCTAGTGAGGGGATAAAGTACAGACTAATTGTTCTACAGTTGTCACGTCATAACATGTTATCTCTGAATCTTCTTCTGTGTTACTCCATCTTCTATCATCTATAAGAAATTTTCTTCACCTGAGTCTTATTCATATTTAGCTGGGCAAAGTACAGCTTGGCTTAATGCTTCCAGACTGGCCAAAATACTGTTATGAAGCCTCTCTTTAAAAGTTAAAAAGCAAATTTTGTTTTGCATCATTAATAAATTTACTCTAACAGCTGAGGAGGACATTATTCCTGGTCAACAACAGAAGAACTGAGGTCAATAGCAGTGCTCGTGCTAAGTCCACATGCCTGGAAGAAGGCTCAGGTAGCTCCAGAGGAGATCTGAGCCCTTGGCTACACAGCTGCAAGCCAGATAAGCAGTGACAGGGCAATGCTCCACCTTTGATGCTTCCTGGCACGGTCTAGTCACCTCTGTGCTATCAAGCTCTTTCATCCCCCCAAACCGGTTGGCCCCATTGCGACTGCCTGCTGGGAGTGCTCTGGTGTGCCAGGAGAGGCTGGGAGCTGTTCGCAGGCTGGGGCCAAGCACTGGTCTAGCAGTGTCAGGGCAGAGATGAGGCTGCTCCGGCACCTCCGCCTGCGCCCTGCCTCTGTTTGGTTTTGCAGTACAGGAATAGCCTTGTGTCCTATTTCACTGGCTTAAGCACAAGGTCATCTTTTCTCTGTGTTAGCTTTGCTCCCTAAGGTCAGCAGAAGGACTACGGATGCTGGCATAGTTAAAGGAAAGATTTGATGCATTATGTCTGCTTTAAAACAATTTTCATTTAGGTCAATTTGCATTTCCAAGCCCACTAAATAGGAAAGCTGTTTTCTAGCAGTCACCTTGAAAAAGAGGGTACGCTAAACAATGCACAAAAATAATTCAATAAATACTACTTTTTCCCATTAATTGCAGGACTGAATGAAAGCTCCTTAGGGTTGTTTTCCAAATGCAAGCAGGAGCAGAGATTAGACAACTCTAAAGATCAAATACTTAACTGCAACGTTAACTGTACTTTTAAACTGCTGGCAGGGATCCTGGAGAGTCCCGTGGTTGTTACACCAGCACACAAAGAATGTTTTACGGGACTGTCTCTGATCAATGTTTTTCAGAGGAACTGAATGCAAAAGCAGCAGCACTATTGTACAATTACCAACTCTGTTGCAACACACTGTTGACTTCTCTGCTAATGAAACGTACTGTTTTCCTGCGGCGATTCCTATTATTGTGTTCCTATTTATTTAACCATGTATGTGATTTATCAGGAACTCTGATTGTTATTAAGAAAGAAAGACAGACAGAAAGAAAAAGGGAGAAAAAGAAGCAACAAAACAAATAAAAATAAAAATAAAAATAAAACAGAAAAAGGAAGAAAAGAGAAAGAAAGAAAGAAAGAAAGAAGGAAAGAAAACAGAAAAAGAGAAAGAAATACACCAGAAATACAAACATAAAACACATAAACACTGTGATTTTGATCTGATATTTCATGTTCTATATATTTTGTATTGACATTGAGCTGTCAACTGCTATGATATCTTCTAGCCAACACCTTGGTCACCAAAGCAACAAGAGGCATCTTGAACTCAAACGAGCACATGCAACAGGAATATGTAATTAACTTAAATCCCACATTTGCATGAAACAGGCACCTGCATTTCAATTAATAATTTAGCCTGCAAAAATATTTATATTCTTTTCTTTATTGGTGCAGCAATACCAGTACTTTTGTTCTGCTTCTGAGAATGGAAAGGATAGTCTTCTTGCTAAAATAATGGGCCATATGGAAAGAGATCTGTTTCTAATTCAGATGCTAGACTTCCTTGGTAACCCGGACCAAGACATTTAATCAGGGTGTATCTCAGTTTCTTCATTTGGAAAATGGAATTAATAATACTTCCTGGCCCATAAGGTTGTTGAGAGAGTTGGTAAATTGTGTTTGAGGAGCATGGTGCAATCCTTAATGGCGGGCTCCGGATGCATGGTATTACCATGCAGAGAAGGGCTACATGTCAGACCTCTACTGTCTTCTCCTAAAGGTGCCACCCCGAATTTACTCTTCATGTCATCCACACAAAATGTTATTCTAATTATACATATAACAGAGTGTGTGAGTGTAATGAACATTAATGGAACTCTTAAGAACTGCACCTATCAGAATTGGGTGATTTTTTTTTCTGTATTTTTTTTCCAATTCCTTCTTATTTGTTAGTATTTCATTAGCCATATTTAAATGAGAGATAGTTCAGGAAAGGGATAATTTCAAGCCTTTTCTATGTGCTCAGTAAGATCCCTTGGAGTATTCTGGGTCTTGTACAGCTTGACAACAATAAAGAGCAAAATGAGTTCTTTTTTTTTTCTGGTGAACATTTGTGCTTGAAAAATTTGGAGATTTGAATATAAAGGACCATGAATGTTTTCAGAACACACATTACCAGAAAACCTGGCTGTATTTGAATGTTAATTTTACTAAACACCAAAGGAAAATCTTCCAAATCATCTTATTTATGGAGCATGTAGAATTAGTCCTTTCAATATAAAATTTCAGTATGAAATAAGAAATAGTATACAATGTAGAGTTTTTCTTCAGTAACCTTTCTTTCTAGTTTAATAGAAGGATGACTGAATCCCCTCATCTCTAGCAAAACTGGAAGCTCACCCTTTTCATTAGATATTAATTCATTTCAATGTCTTACAATTGTGGCTTTAAATAAAATGAACTCGCTATTCATTTCCAGAATGAATGCATATTCTATGCATTCAGAAAGAGGTTATCACACTAGCTATGTGCCACCTCAACTTTGGGGCTCTGACTTGGAAAGTACAGCCACTCTTGAGGATCCTGTGCTGTCTGCCAGTAAGGGACAACTCACGGGACAAAGTCCCGATTTTGCTGTGCAGCTCCTTAACTTCAGGTTTCTCCAAATGGGCTGAAATGGGCCCCTTCTGTCCTACAGAATACCTTCTCTTATCATGCTGGGTATTACAGATCTTCCAGTACCATAGAGGCCAGGGATGCTGCTATATGAAAAGATCTCCCTAAGTAGGAGGTAAGACTACAGCTCTGCCTCAGTCCTTTGCATTGGGCATCCCCATTCTGCAAAAGAATAAACAGAGCTTGTGGTCCATGTTTCTTCAGGGCTCACAGGGATCCCCTGTTTCTGAGCTCTCTCTAGCAGATTATATAGAGTTTACTACCAGATAATTAATTCCTGCTCGAAAGACAAAACAAAGAAAACAAAACAACAAAAAAAACACACATGAAAACTGAGATGGTGGAAAAAGAGGGAATTGAGAACATCTCTCAGTAAAGATAAAAAGTGAGGATGTGGCTTACAAAGGAATTGCAGAGGAAGTCTGTATTACAGCAGCTGGGTTTCAAGGACAGTAATTGAGGCCTGGATACATTAACTTCTGTATATAGTCAATTAACTGTATTCTATTTTTTTTTTTTTTCAGATTCCACTGATGAAAGATCCTGGTTGGATTCGAAACGTCTGGACTCGCAATCTAAACGTAAGGAATTTTATTGTCTATTTGCTTTCTAACTCCAGTGCTGTACGGCAGGCCTAGCTTGAAGCTAGGCAGGTCCTTGGGAAAAGGGGATAAGGCAGAGATTAATGCTTGGCCACCTCCCAGTACCCAGCACAGCACATCCAAGTGTCACCCTCTGGACACTGTGTGACCAGATGCCCAATGGGGCACTGTTATCTCTGTGAAAGGTTGGGAGACTGTGCAACTGTGGCCCTCACATGTGGCTGGTACTAGCAGGGTAAAGATGGAAACATCAAAAACAAACCAACAAACAAAGAAGGAAATTTGGCACGTAGCCTGGGCAATAAGAATAAAATAAGCAAAGCTGTGGCAAATGTGGGTTAAGGGACATTTGCAAAGCCAGGGAAAATGTGCCCAAGCACCCTTGCTGGAGCTCTCCTGAAAGGCACATCTGTGAGGTAGTGGCCTTGGGACACGCAGCCACAAGTGGGACAGATGAACTCTCAGGAGCAATAATGAAAGAAAGGACGGCATTTCCCATCCCAGTTAGAGATCTGCCACTGCTGAACGGCTGGTGAAGGAGGGAAAAGGCAGAACCAGGGAACAACCTGCTGCCTTTCTAAGTGACTCTGGACTGTATTCCTCAGCAGTGACCTACTCTTATGGAGATGGTGGGGCAGAGGATTTAGAGGCTGACGTGTTTTAAATCACATGTAGGACCACGGCATTTCTACCCAGCACCAAGCAGTGCCACATAGACACATCCTCTTACCTGAACTGTTGGAGTCCCTGTGGATCTCTGTGTGGGTTTCACAGAACATTAGCCTGGGTGGAGTATCACACATCACATTGCTATCTCATGTAGATCCTGCTCACATGTTTCCACGCAGCCTACACTGGTGCAGTGTAGAAGATATGCTATGATTTATGGAGGAACCTTCCTGATTTAGGAGGCTGTGGCTGACTCACAGGTAGCTAGCTCCTCCGCGTGCTAGGGGGTTGTGGAGCCTGGCAGCTTTTCAGTTTGGGTCTGACAGATGTAGGTGAAGATTTCCATGGAGCTATGCCAACACAAATTGAGGATCTAATCTATATGATGAGTTTAATATTGGCAATGTTATGTAAAGTGGACGGGTGGATAAGTCAAACAGGCAGGCTCAAATGAGGGTGAGGTTGGCTGCTGTTGGGTCGGGTTGGGTTTGCATATCCATTTCAGTATCTGAGCTATGTAGACAGAAAGGAACCTGGGAATTCAAAATGCAAATAAAATAAACAGGGAAGAAGCTCCAATTAGCAAGGGACAGCACAAAATCTGAAAATTAAACACATCTAAAGCAACAGTATGGATGAGATCTTTCCATTCCAAACTTGAGCAACATCTGGATCTGCATTCAGGTGAGATTCTGAACTTTAGAGTATCTCCTGGGCAAGTGAAACGTGTCTTGTGAACTTGTACTGAAGTTTGAAGGAAGCGAGGATAATGCATTATTGTAAGATTATACTTTCAGAAGTATCACTTTACGTTTTATCTGTGAAAAATTTTCAATGTACTTTTATAGCTCATTGTTATGTCATTTGTCCTAGACTACTCCTAATGTAGTATAAAAATATCTGAAGAAGATGAGGAGAAGCAATTTTGTAACATAGACGTGCAATATTTAAAACATGCTACATGGAAGGGAAATCACAGGAAATTAATGAACCACTAAAATAATACAAAGGGTGTTGCAGACAAGACATGCTAGCACTAGGTTGTACCTATGTCTGCACAGACACGGTAGCAATTTTGCAGCCCGCAGTATGAAACAGAAAGTGAGAAAACCGCATCAAACAGAACCTGCCACAGGAAACAGAATTACACAGGGTAAATGACATGACCTGGACAAGGTAGATGAGCAATAGCGATGATCCCGTCCCCGGGCAAGCAACATGCAAAACATACAGGGTGAATGAGCTGGGCTGCAGGGGAGGGGCATCTGATATCACCGGGCTGACTACATAGGCAGGCTTTTTTGTTCGTGCCCAAATTGCAGTGTGGGGGTGGGCATGGGGAAAAACAGGGTGTCTGAAGAGGTCAGATCAGAAGCAGACATGTACTTTGACATGACTCTGAGCTACCTGTGGGTATGACTTTGCTTTTTTTTTTATTCTGTTAAATAGATTTATTTTCTGTGTTTTCTGACCAGGCCTTTGTCAGCTTCTTGTACTACTGCAGAGCTCGATGCAAAACACTATCTGCTTGCCTACTCATAGATTTGCTTTTGTTCTAATGTAAAAAAATCACCTGTTTCAAACAATGAGCAAGACCCTTTGCTTGTGTAAATCTGCAGAGGTCACTGGTTTGAATGGGATTATCTTGCTGTGTGTGGACGGAGCATGGGACCTGAGTTCTCTTTGCGCGTGATCTGCTGAGCACAATGTCGCCAGCCTGCAATGGGAAAACCAGCTCACGTTGCTTTCACAGGCAGAAGCTGCTAGGTTTGAGGCTGTTCATGGTCTGTAGATTTTTCTGCAGTAGATAAACTGTAAGGTAAACTATAACGTTGGTATCAGGACTGGGGCAAAGTCTCTGATGAATTCTCAGGTTTGCATAACAGAATATGTAAAGCATTCAGGCTGCCAGGACAAAGGCAGAATGTGCCAGACCTAATGAAATGGATTTCACTAACTTCACTGAAGTAAATGATAGCCATGGACTTATGCAAAATGTTTGTATATAAGAAACATTGATGTCAAATGTATGGAACAGGGCGATATAATTTTCACAATGTGCTAATTCCTGAATGCAGCCATTTTATCAAACAAAATAAACAAACAAACAAAAACACAACCAAGAAATACTTTTTAAAAGTTCTGTATGTGCAAGTGCTGGTAAGCTTTTTTAAAGTTGTGAACAGAAATACATGGACACAGACTTACCTTCATTGCCTTTTATGTAAGGGTAGAGTCTAGAGAACGATAAGGAGAGCAGACAGAGTTCATTAGGGTTTCTTTGACAATATTTTAATACTGGACCAACCAAAATTGTTTCAGATTTCTCAGCTCAGCATTGAATTAGATTTCCTTACAATGGATTATTGCTGCATGAGAGACATTTGAATACATCACACTTTTTGGTCAGATTACATATCCATAATAACCCTCCTTTCAGACAGGTGTTCCACTTGCTAAAAGCTTGTGTCTGCTTTATACTTAGACTCATTTATATTTCAAAGTCTTTGTTCAAATATTAGTATTTAAATACTGAAATTCCCCATGGGATAAAATTACAATATCTGCTCGGTGTTCAACACAACAGGAAAAAAAAAAAAAAAACAGAAAAAGGAAATATTTACTTACAATCTGCAGGCTGTACCTCTTCCATTAAATACTTCATTTTCAAATTCCAAATTGGCTGATATATTCTTAGTCACACCAAACCTAAGTTTAGTTTCACAAATAATTAATTTTAGACTGATGCTGATGAAGTGTATAACTTTCATTAGCACGATCGGGGATTATTGTGCCATGACACTTTTGGAGAGCCTACACTCATTTTGATGTCAAGAATATTTGGAGGGAAGGATTTACTAGTGGGTTGTCATGGACACTTCTCCCATTCATATAAACTTGAACATGAAACTGAAATAAAATATTTTCATGATTTTGCAAAGCCAATCACATCTGTTAACCATATAATACTCCAGACGCAGAAATCATAAGAGTGAATCCAGTTCTTTACATAACATCCCATAAGTATATGCACATCCTCACAGACATACAGAGAGATATTAGGTGCAAATTTGAAATCAATTACAATATTCCTGCTTTAAAATACCTGACTTAGTGGCACCAGTAAGAATTTTATGTATGTCCTGAGCCTAAACTAAGAGACTGAACATGCTTAGATAAAGACCGCAGTAAACAACCTTATGTACTGATTAATTGCCTGGATTTGGTGCAAGAAATTAAAGAGAATTTATTGTCCTGTCACTGCATCTGCACAGATTTAATTCTGTGCCTCAATTTGTGTCCAGGATTTCAGTACAATCTTGATTATTATCTTTGTCAGTAACAAAGTATTTTTGAGAACAAATCATCTCTGAAGCAGTAAGATTGTTAGCTCTGACAGCAAGTAAGACTGAAAAGATCATTTTTTAAAGCCAAATATATTTTTAAACATTATTTTTTCCATACTACTCAAATTTTGCCCGAAAAAATATTATCACAAGCATTCAAAGGATGGCTGTACTTCAAATCCAGAACAAGCACAGTCCTTGTTATAAACTGTAATTACTAAAATCCCAATGGAAGAGAAGTGCAAAGAAAATGCCTTTCAAAGGGTTACCCCCAAACAGTACCTCATCTCTTCCTCTGAAGCACCTGATGCTGAGTCAGAGGCTGGAGATCAGAGAGATCTGAAACCTGTGCTGCCAGGTGCTGCTGCCCAGCTGAGGCCTCCTCGCAGCTCAGCACAAGGCAATGAATGGAACGAAAATCCTGAGGGCCAAAGCTCTTCGCCAGGCTCGTACTTGTGCTCTCGTCTCGCTGTAACAGAAAGCCCCACAGAGGTAAAGCTGGCCCCCTTCAGCTTGGGGTGCAGGATCCAAACCTGTGGCACAGCTGAATTGGGGAAAGTGGAGAAGTGCCTTTTTAAGAAACACACAGACATTTTTGACTTCAAAGCCAAGTATACCTGCTTCTCATAACTACAAGCAAACAACAGACAAAGTGAAGTCATTGAGAAGCAAACGTGCAGAATGACCACCGTCAGATACTGGTCTGCACAGAAGGGAAGAGTTTTTCTGTCACAGTGACAAACACCAGATACTGTTACTTTTATTATAAAACCTACTTTATTCACATTACTCTGCCAGTGCAGTTACAGGATGAGCTTCAATATGAGCTCTACTAGCACATAATGCATTGCCTACCATAAGAAAAGCTGTATAAAGCATATCTCTGTATCTTCCTTTACCTTAAGTTGGCTATAGCTGTTCAATTTTTGCTAGCTACAGGAAAGTGGGACTAGTTTGCATAGTAATGAGCTAACAATACAGGGAATTAATGTGATGTGCTGCTTTGCAGACCCTAAGCAATAATTTTAAGAACCTGTTTAGTAGGATAATTCAATGTTTGCAGGCAGCCCGATGCAGATACTGTAGACATTAGTATGAAGAAAGCAACAATCTTCCCAATAGAAGGAATTGGTTTCTGAATATCTTTTTAGGATTAAGGTCACTATTTTAACATCATTGTTTTTGTTTGCAAGAGATACAGAGACAACAAAGAAAAGATTATAACCTGGGATGTACAGCAGCTTTCTTCAGAGTTCTCAAAGCATGTTTTGTACTATTTTGTTCCAAACAAACAATACTGATCATCTTGTTTTTCATTTGCTGTGCTTTGAAACCAGTGTTCTGGGCAAAATGCATGGAATTACTGGATTGAAGAACAGGTAGCTTTGGGGCTGGAAAGCATTTCAGTCCAAAACAGGATGAAGGGTTTTTCTGTGGAGGTGTATATGATCTTTCATTTCTGGTGTGTGTGTACATTTAAACATTAATATGCCTTTTGTCTGAGCAGAGCACAGGCCTGTGTTTGAACATGCCTGCTCAGGAATTCTGGGCTTTGGCTGAGGAAAGAGCATGTTGATGGTTTCAATCTTATATCCGTAATCTCCTATATTGTGATTGATTTGACAGGATTCACGATTTTCTAAGCATCCTAAGATTATATTTAGAGAGCTCAAGCTACTGATTTGGGCTAAATTACTTCCTGATGAGACTGTGCTGGTACAAATGGACCTCCAACAGGGCTGATATATTTAGCCTCCCTTGTTCATCATTTGAATACTCCTACCCTCTTTTGCTTTGGCTGTGTTTGGATCATAGGAGTCAATGCATGCCTCTGTTTCTCAGTAGCCAAGTATTCTGTAGCAGAGAGCTGAGTTCTCACTGTGGAAAGAGTTCCAAAGAGTTCCTAGAATATAAAGGAAGCATTGAGGTTTTCATGGTTTAGCAAGGCTGGATGTGGATCTAAAAAAAAAAAAAAAAAAAAAGGAAAGGCTCTTTTAAGAACTTTCATTGTCAAGACATGTTACATTCTGAGAAGGAAAAAAAAAATCTTCAGCAGTTCACTGACTACAAATCCCCCTTTTGGGACTATTTTTTTCAGAGAGGGACAGGTAGAAAACAGTGTATCTGTCACAATACCAAGTCCAAAAGTACTTAGTTCAAAATCAAGTTTGGTTATGCAATACAGGCCTGATGGCATGACAGCTGATATGCGTCATTAGATGAACATTTCAGTACATGATCAGTGCCTCTTGCCCTGCCTCTAATTCCCTTTGTAACAGTTCCTGGAAAATAACAATCCTACAATCCTGACAAAATAATCCTCGGTTCTCCTTTCACCTTCACTCCCCCTCTTCACTGACTTAGACTTTGTAGTCCTTTCGAGGGCACTACAGCCCTTCCGAGGATGATATCATCACCTCACCTCTTAGCATGAGGACAAAGAATTAAGATAAGAAATATCTAACAGGAGATGATGTCTAAGAAATCATCTAACATGCATGTAACTGGCGGGAGTCAGCAGACAATTACAGCACTGTGACCATATGGAAAGCAAAATCCAAAAGCTGAAGTTGGCAAAGTACAAGGAGCGCAGGTGGGGCAGACTTTACAGCTGGTGCAGGCCAGAAGCATCTGCCTAAACGTGACAGATGGAAGTGACTGACAAAAACAAGATTTTTTTCCCATGGAATAAAGAATAAAATCTGTTCTGTTTAGCTTTATGTTGGACAAGGATGGCATTCTTCCTGTTTTTGAGGTTGTTTTCTCCTCAGATCTTGAAGAAGCTGACACTGATACAGGGGGAACAGTCCCTCCCAGGAGCAGAGACAAAGCAAAACCAGCAGGATAGACAAAACTGGCAACAAGTTGAAGTCAAAGGGACCAAATGTTTTACAAATCTCTGCAACTAAATAACTTCTGTTCGTACTTTTTCTTAAAAAGTTTTCAAAGAAGTCAAGCAGATTAAATGCCAGGATTTACACGCTGCAGTAACCAGCACTACTATGCCTTCAAATGAAGGACAAATTCAAATACTAGATAATTGTACTTGAAGGGAAAAGAAAAATAAAGGGAAAAATTAATGTGAACAGGAGAGGGGATTCAATTATTCATTGAATGTACCATAGGCGCTATATTAAAATGTCTACTTACTTACATTAGGAGAATTATTATTTTGTTAAGATGATGGGACATTTAATCAGATAATTACAGAACAAGAGTCCAACTATTTTCTAATGTTTATTCTGGAATAAAACTAGATCGGCTCTTTATACTGCTTGAGCTACTGACTTTAATACAGTGAAAATCAGCAGCAGATTCCAGAGCCATCTTTGCTTACGAGCTCATTATAAATTAACTAAAAGCTCAACTTTTCTATTTTCTGAATCCTTTTTACATGCACAGTGTGCATGCATTAACAATTGCAGTCATTCATAACCCAGGCATTACGTGCCTGAAGAAGAACTCCACTTTTAGTGGGGGGAAGGCCAGATATGACTGATAGTGCATTAAAAAATTAACTTTTTGGTTTGAGTGGAAATTTTGGTCACTAGCCAACATACTTGCCATGAAAATCTAGTGACCCAAGACAGAACTGAACTTTTTATTTTTATTTTTTTCCTGCATAAACTTGCATACTGCTTTCTAGTAATCTTGAGTTTTGTTAAACTTTCTGTGCTTTTCGACTTTTTTTTTTTTAACCTAGTTTTATTAATTATCAAAAGACTACACAGGTCAACTTTTTTATTACTTGTCTTTTCATAGTAACTGTGAGCCCAGATCGTAGGCTGGACCTCCACTGTGCCAGAACTGTAAGCACACAAACTGAATAGACAAACTATGAGCTTTTTGGGACAGGAATCAAGAGTTAGGCGAGTCATAAAGGATGGATGCAGATCAGTGAAGGAATATAAAGAAACCCACATCCACGACCACTGGAAAGCTTGTATGGTATAAAAGATTATGTACTAGTGCTTGGTTATCTAGACAGATGTAACTGTTGAGAATAGTTGTGAGCCAAAGTGCTGCATAAATAAGGATTTCAGAATCAGTTAGCAGAGGTTGGTCCAGAAGTAATCTGAGGAATGCTGTCCTGTCCTGTGGTCACACCAGCAGTAAGAACAGCAGCACTAAGATGATCTCCTGCTGTTAACAGAAGCTTATAGTTGCTGTGCAAGCATTTGGCACTCTTCACAGCATCTTATTTCTATCACGGCTATATTTTCACAGCAACGTAGGAAAACATGACCCAGCACAGAAAACCATTACAAATGTAGAGCATTATTTTGTGGGCTATTTTACGTCAAGCAGCAGATGGCTGGACATGGTAAATAGCTGAACACAGTACAGTATTTTCCAATGGTGAGGCTCTTTACTGGATTTCTGAAAGCAGCTGAGAAGGGCGGGTGTTGCTGAGGCTGTGGAAAGACAGTGGTTTTGATTCGATGTGTTATGATTATGTTTTTATTTAAATGTAGCAGGGAAAGACTGTAGTGGAATGGTATGTTAAAGCAGTCTTGGACTGTTACAGCCAGAGGACACCACCCACTCAGAGGGAACATGATACAGGATTGCATTCCACATGAATGCAGCAGACAGAGCTCTGGTCAGGATCCACAGCCAGCACAGGCACAGCATCTTGTACTTACGGCAGGGATGGTGCTATTCACCAGCAGGTCTCATCACCTGCAATGACTGCTGACAAGGAATTAGATATGACATGCCTGGGAAAAGAAAATGCAGGTGTTTCTGGGCTCAGTTGCGTATTGTTTTGTCTTTGGGAATAAATGAACATCCATGTTTGTTGTGCCCTGGCAGAAACTGGCATTGCTGACTTTGTTCTAAAACATAGATGAAATTGTTAGCGTATTTCTGTAACTGGAAATGGAGAACAGCAAACAGGAATTTGAGTCTGTGAGAGTGCATCAGGCTCCATCACCCAGCAGTTCTTGTGAACTGTCCAAAGATTAGCCAGCGCTGAGCCAGAGTTAACAAAACTACATAAAACTGCGGAAGAAAAAGAAGTTCAAAGGATTACAATTGGGTGATGAACTCGGGGAAACTGCAGAGAGATTGCTTTACAGTATAACTGGAAAGTTAACAGAAAATGGAAGATTTAATTGCTAATTACTCAACAAGGAACTCGTCCCAGGCTTCATCTGTGGTGGGGACTAGAACATGTAGACACATGAAAAAGACCTCTGAAAAACTTGTTTTCAAGCCTAACGTTGGCAGGCTCTTCTTCAACTAATGTATGAACTTTGATCCTGTTTTTTTGTGCACATTTTCTGTCCTCTTTTTTTTTTCTGTGTTTTTCTGTTTCCTGCTCATTTGCTTTGCACTTAGCACCACCTATTTCTGCTTGCTGTAAGCTGACTTGAAAAGCGTGGACAATTCCTCTATCAGATAACTTTTATAATGGCTGTCCACTTCCCAATTTAATAGCACAAGACACCCAGTGCAAACGGATGTTACAACAGGGTTTTAATGGAAGGGAACCAGTATCTGGCGAAAAACTTATTTTCATCACATTTATGTGCTATGATATTGAACTAAGTGCTTCCTACTGTCTCCAGCATTTGAATTTGGGACCACTGACTTTCCGGGACTCCTTGCCTTTCCAGGACATGCTCAGCAGTCCAGGCAGAACAATCCCCCCTTTCCACTCCCAGCTTTTCCCCAAGAGCAAACCTCAAGATGGGGGTGAAAACGGGGTGGGGGGGAGGTGGGGGAGAGAAGCTATTTCCCTGTTCATTGTTTATGAACGTGAAGGGATGGTTTAAGTAAGCACTGCCACTGCTGTCCCCACAAAAAGGGCCAGCTCTCCACAGCAGCTCCCGTTCTGGCAGCGGTCTGACTGACCTCCCTCCCCTCCATTCCCAGCACTGTCCCTGACAAACACCAGGCGCTTTACACCCAGGCCCTACAGGGACACAGAGGATAGGCCCAGCCGAGCCAGGCTCTTCCCCGTTAACTCTGCTCCCTGCAGCTGGCCCAGGGCCCTGCCTACCCCTCAGCCACCCCTCAGCCACCCCACGACCCCCGGGGCCCCCCGAGATCGGGGAGCTCCAGCACCCGGGCCAGCTGTGCCCGGCAGGAGGCGGGTCCCGCCCGGGCACGGTCAGCCCCGTCCCGGGGCTCCCTTCACGCCCGCCCCGGTCCCTCCTCCGGGGCGGCCCCGGCGCTGTGGCTGCGGCGGGCGGAGCGGCCCCAGGCAGCCTGGGCCGAGGAGGAGGAGGTGGAGGAGGTGAGTGCCGGGGCTGTGCGGTGGGGAGGAAGGGATGGATGGGGCGAGCTGGACCCGCAGCTGCCTCCCCGGTACCCGCTGGGCAGCTGCTTTTTGCCTTGCTGCTTTTTGGAGGGGGCGACGGTGCTAGGAGGGAAGGAGGGAAGCAGCCGCGGGGAGGCTCGGGGATTGCAGAAGGGACAAAACCGTGCAGTGTTTTTGTTATCGCAGTCAGAAAGAGGAATTGTGCAGAGGCCTGTGCCGATAAGGGGAGCCCAGCGCTGATGCTGCAGGCTAACCAGCAAATTATTTCTCCTTTCGCGTGTAAAGTCATCAGCCTCGATAGGCCCATTAACCTCTGATTTGGTTTGGTCCGGAGTGGGTTTTGGTGTGCTTTGTTTGTTTTCTCGGTGGTTTTAACTGTGTCAGTGCTGTCTTAGGAAAAAAAAAATACTGGCAGATGTTTAGTGTCTAAGGTTTTGCTGCCATCAGTGTATCCAGTTAGAAGCCGGATGGATATGCTTCTGTTACAGTAAAATGAGCCTAATTCCATCAACGAAACTGGAGAAAAGGTGGGAGACAGCGAAGAAGATAAAATAGGAAGAATTCAGTAATGTTAGTTCTAGGCATCAAGCCATGAAAACAGTTTCTGCTGGTTTTAGGTACTCTCTGCTACTCTCTGCTTTTCTGATAGCTCCATTTCAGAGTACAGACCACCTGATAACATCTACTTAAGGGAGTTGGGCAAGTGTCAGTCTTTGGCCCTTTTCCATACCAATGGATGTGCAGGTGTACATGTTTGTTTATCTATGAACACACAGACTCGGCAATCGCAAAAAGTATTTGAAGTATACTAAGAGCTCACTTTAAGCTGTGAAAACACTTGTATAGTTCAAAGAATGGACTTACTTTACAATCCCACTGAAAGAAATGACACTGAGTCACATGAGGTATCAGCATGGAGTGGAACTACTGCTGTGCTTCCACTCTGATTTATATTCCTCCTCTGACATCAGAACAATACAAGAGAGCAGCACAAGACGTGACCTACAATATATTAACTCGTTACTTCAAAAGTCCTTAGTTTTAAGGATCAGTTTTTACTTTCAGTTTGTTGTGAAGTTTGATCCTATCTGTGCGGTACCAAGCAGGTGTCAGTCCATTTTGTATGGTTTTGGTGGTGTTAGTTTTCAGTGCTGATACCAGGGAAAGATTGGGAGAATTGAGAGTGTATTTGGGAAGTTGGTGGGTGACCACGGTCATAGACTTAAACTGGTCATGAAGTAGTTCTCTTGGATATAGCCACCCTGACTGTGGGACTAGAGGCCAGTCCTCCCTCTGTTTACATGTGAGGATTCATTACAGGTTTTGAGTCTTTAGCTTGAGTCTGTGACTTCAGCTGCTCTCAAGAGAATATCCCACCGTTTATGGGACCTTTATCAAGTATTGGACCAAATAATGTTTCAGTTATTGTAGTGAAGGCGGTGGTGGAATCTTTAGCAATACCAGAACCGAGTCACCTGAAAGTCAAAGTCTGTGTCTGGGTGCGAGCCTGGGTGAGTGAGCAGGTTCTGGGAGAGATGAGCAGCTTGGAAGAGGTTTGACATTTGATCCATTTGACTCAGTGGCCATTATAAGAACTCACAGTTTTTGGCACTGTGCATGGCTAACTTGGAATAGGAGTCAAATAGTTCCTAATAGAATTAAGCCCGGAATAATCCCATGCCTAAAGTGTTTCTGCTGGCAGGAAGCAAAATGCTCTTACTCTGGTGTTGAGTCAGCTGCATGGTGCTTTCTGATTGGGGATGAGCAAGTGAATTGCACCTGTCCCCAGTTGATGAGAAGTATTGTCAAATCACCTGCAGGAATGTGGTCAGGCTCAGACCGCTGTGCTTGTGATGAAGTCTGGAAAAAAATTGCACATATTCAGATTTGTGCTAGAGTCTTCTGTCCTATGGACAAAACAACCAGGACCACACTGCCCAGCAGAGTGCTCTGGAGTTCTCCCCCCACAGCTCGTCCATATCAGGAATGTGGCTGCTTTTGGCTCCCTTCCGGCTTGTGTGTCCAGGTTTCCTTTCCCAGGACAAAAATGTGCAAGGAGAATGTTCGGCTGTGTCTTCCTTGGATGAGCTTGGCGTGCTGCCACATGATATAGCCACACTGATAGACCCCGCTTGAAACCGGTGGGAGTTAACTATCCTCTAGATCTCAGCCTCAGTAACTTGGACAAGATGATGGCTGAATCCTGTAGCAAAGGAGGGACCTAAAATGAAGCTTGCTCAAGTCCTGCACAGTGTCTTCACTATTTCTCTAGAGAAGGTAAATCCAGGCCCTGATTTTGCTCTGAGAGAGACAGGTGCAACTTTTCGGTTCTGCCAGGGATTTTATTCAAAAAAGTGGGATTGAGATTCATGGCAGTGACCCTGGGTTGGATCGATGTTGGGTGTACAAGGTAGTAAAGAAAAAAGGCTTTCAAAAGTTACTAATGATTTTCAGTTTCCAGCCAGAAATTAAAAGGTTTAACTGTGATAGTCACACAGCGCTGGTGATTTCACAAGATGCTGACCATTCACTAATGAATATAAATGCCTCTTTTAAAAAAGTAGAGCATTGGTTTTTATGAACTTTTGTAGCTAAGAAGTCGTCGTTACTGTGACTGCTATACAGACATGAAGGGTTTATCTTAATTTTGAAAAAAAATCCCTCTAGGGAATCTTTATCTAAAATATTTCCTTCTCTTCCCTATGTTTTTATAATAAATCTTTTTAGAATGTAAGCTCTGATAAGGTTTGTCACAGTAAAGAATACGGCAATAGAAGAATTCCATTAACTGCTGTAGAGGGAGTTGGTGTTCAACACTGCAAACAGACTGAATTGCTTCAGAGTCAAGGAAAGAAATGTTTAGTGCATAATAAAACAGTAGCAGTAAGCACTTACCTAGGAGTCTCTTAAATGTTGCCACTTACTTTGCGAGTGGAATAATTCACTGAAAGGGGCCAAAGTCTGATCCCCAAGTGCAGTCCAGTCTCTCTCAAGCTTTACATCTTCAAAACAGAAACCAAGGGCAGACCAGGGGACCAGACGGACCAGGCTTGTAAAGCTGTCATCGTTTCAGCGTCAGAGGCAGAGCTGCAGTGATTTATTTTAACTGAACACTGGCTCGTTAGTTTTGGCTCCCTTTCACCGTTTTGCAAGTTGTAAGGAAAAGTTCTCAGGAAAAGTCGATTTGTTTTGTGCCTCAGTTGTGGACCAGGGTCTCATCATGACCTAATGTATTAAAAGCATAACCAAAAGATATGTCTGTATCTGATGTTTTTCCTTGAGCTTTGTAACATAAAACCCATTTGGTTTGTGTTACATTTACCATAGCTGCAAATGTTCCTCTCATGGCCTGCAAAACCAGAGCACAGTCTGGACTGCAGAGCCCTGGCAAAAGGGTTGGAAGGGACCTAAATGTTACCTCCATGCTAATGACTGAAATGGTGCCAAAGGCTGTGATTGGCGGCTGGACCAGTGAGCACACGCTGTTCACAGCTATTCTATGAAGCTCTCTTAACCTTTAAAAGAAGGCAACTGCATCTCAGCTGGTCTTGGGAGTGGTCTCCAGTGCACCTTAACTACTGCTGCTGCTGATGGACTAACTGCTAGGCCTGTGTGCCTGAGAACTGCTGGTGTGCCAAAAATGTACCAGAAGCAGGTTTTGTAGTTTAAATCGATTCATTGTTGACCAAATGGTAATGGTTGTATCTGTGGTGTGATGTGGTTTGGACATGGGCACAGTGACAATCTCTGTCCCAAAGATGAGGGTTGCCTCATCCTGAACTGGTCCCAGCAGATGTTTGTCTGTCCTGGTTTCAAAATTTTCTGTACTGGAGTTTTCATATGCTCCAGTGTGTTCCAGTTTTTAGTTATCCTTATAGCATGCTACCTAAATCACGTTTCTTCAAAAGCTGTCTGTCTTTGGAGCATGTCAAATAGCACCCATATCCCAAAATAATTCAGATGTCTTTTGGAGATCCATTATTCATTGTGTTGTGGCACCTGAGGAAATGCTGGCTCTTGCAAAAGCAAAAGATATCTTTGATTCCAATAACTGTCAGTGTCTTATTGTAGAAAATAAAGCAAAGAAACTGGAAATGGTGTGGAGAAGAGCTGGGCTGGAAAAAATGGGCCAGGAAGGTTACAATTTCCAGCTTTTCCAGTGGAATTATGGCAGTCTGGGGTACTTGTATGGAAGAAGCAGATGATCTAGATGGTGGTGCATTTGAACTAAACATGGCATCCAGTAGAGCAGGGACTTGAAGAATTAACTTTGTTAGGTCACTCTTTACTAAGTTAATAAATTTGTAAAGTAGTAAGTTACACCTAGCTATTTATCTTTTGCTTATTTTTCCACGAGATGATCAAATCTGAAAAATGACTGCTGTCTTTAACATTCAAAAGGGTTGGAAATTTCCTGAGCCTTCTGGCAGGGGATGGTAGTTAATTTGACATAAAAAATGATACTAGAAAGTACTTCCAATTTCATAATAGATGCATAATGTAGGGCAGTGGACAGTCTACTGGCAAAGACGAGGAGACTCAGCGCATTTGATAATCGTGACAGAAGCTGTACAGACTGCTCTCACTTGCTGTAAGCTTAGATCAGAAAGATTCTGAATTTTCCCAGCACAGGAAAATATTTTATGCTTTGTCCACTAGCTTGCCTCGATGGTATGAGAACCAAGTTTTGCTAAATTCAGTCTAATTAAGAAGCAGGCAGTGGGGGTTAAAGCCATGACGTAAACCCGTGTTTACTGCTGGAGTTGCTGCTGCCTGGTTAGTAAGTAAAAGACTTCTTGGAGCAGCCGGAGTAAAATGCTGCTCCAAAACCACATGCAGTCTCGCCGGGGTTTGAGGAATGCTGTTTTCCTGGAGTACTGACATAATATGGGCTGACTTTAGGTTCAGGGGATAAACTTGAAAACTCCAGACTCCAAACAATCTCAGCTTTCATTGGCTTGTGTAAAAGTTAGGCCAAAGGGCCCACCCCCCTCACAGTCCTGTTTCTGACCTATCCCGCATTAAAACTCCAGCATCTTTTGTTCCCTACGTTGGAAATATAAAATAATTTTTGTGTGTTTTCCTGAGGAAACGGGGCTTGTGTGATTTAACTGCCAGTCTGTTTTAATTCTGTGGTGATTTTATTGCACAGGCCAGGTTGAGCCTGACAGGAGTGTCCACCACCGGCTGGCCCTTTGGACGTGGCACTTTTGAAGGACTTCCCCTGTGAGGAAGCAAGCAGTGCTGTGCCTGCGGGCCTCAGAGGGTAGCGTCTAATTTTGAATTCACAGGTATAAAAATAATTTCTGTGTCCTGAGACAGGGCAGGCACTGTGGCTAAGATTTATCACGAGCAAGAATAGTTGCAGAAGTCTCTGCTTAGGAGATCAGGAGACCTGCTGGTGTGACTTGTTGGGATGAAGCATGAGCCCTTTGTTTTGTTTTGTTTTGTCTATAACCCTCCTGAAGAGTGGGGTGTATGTGCTGTCCCAGCAGGTCCTTATCCACCAAGGAAAAGGAAGTTGTGGCCGTGCTGCACCTAGAAATTTTGTTGTGTATGCAGACCAAGCATTAACAGGAGTGACCTACACCGTGTAATTTTGAGTCTAAATGTAGCCATCTTTAAGTTTAATGTTAGCTCAGTAAGAAATCTGTTTCTTGCTTTAGGTTAGAAAAATGCCACATAGAAACTGAAGTATTTTTCCAAAGCAAAGATGATTTTAAAAATTTGCTTACATCTGTTAACTCTGGAGGCTCTTTTCTGAACTTAGGTCTGTGCGTGTGGTGCCTGCTTTTTAAAGAGCTCAGATGAGGGTTACCAAAATAATTAGGTGATTGGAGCTCCTGACATTTAGGAGAGGCAGGGAGAGCTCGTTTTGCTTGTCTTCAGGGTACGCAGCTACCTGTTGGGGGGTACAGAGGAAACAGAGCCAGCATCTTCTTCGAGGTGCGTGGGTACAGGACAAGAGGCAATGAACACAAGTTGCAGCTTGGGAAATTCTGATGAGATATTAGGGAGAAAATTGTCACTGTGAGGACAGTCAGACATGGGAGCAGGTGCCTGGAGAGGCTGTGAAATCTCAATCCTGAGGACACTGGGAACTCAGTGGGACCAAGGTCCTGGGCAAGCTGGTGTATGCTGACCCTCCTTTGAGCACCCTTTTGGAGCAGGTGACCTCCAGAAGTCCCTTCCGACCTGTTGTTCTGTGAGTCTGTGACACAGCATAGG
Organism: Cygnus atratus; assembly: GCF_013377495.2. Lineage (NCBI taxonomy): Eukaryota > Metazoa > Chordata > Aves > Anseriformes > Anatidae > Cygnus > Cygnus atratus. Next base: position 15,043,770 of record NC_066364.1, on the reverse strand, counting down.
GTGTGTCATGAGTTAAGGTTCTCTGTGAAACAGCTCACTGCTGGATTTGCATTCAGGAAAGTATGTTACTAATGTATGAATTGTAGGAGCCCAGCAGTGCTGCTGCTAGTTGAACGCTGGAGAACTGAATATGATGACTCTTCCTGCCATGAAGTTTTCCCATGCTGGCTTTTCAGTAGGTGGCACTTTCTAGACGCCTGAGTATGGGCTGTGAGGAAACGCTTCACCAAGCAGTATTTAGGGATCTTTCTTTCAGCAGTTAGCATCTTCTGTAATGCTAAATACTTTGAAAAAGTCACTTCAGTTTCCAAAGTTAGTGCCTAGTTTTAATCTTTTTGAGATTCCATTTCCCAACTGTCAAATGGGGAGAGCATCATCACTTTCAGCAGCAGTGTAGTGACGACTACATAAAGCCCAAAGGAACATAAATAATTCTCCCTTCAGAACATGGTTTGTGTCCTGGCGCTTATGTATTGCCATAGAAACACAGAAGAAAACAAAGCTTTGTTTCATCTGATGTGGAGGGACTGCTGGAAAAAGAACAAAACAAAACAGGTGATCATTAATTAATTAGAACAGTTATGCATGAAAGGACCAGCCTTAATTATCACAATTCCTCACTTTACAATTTTCCGTGGTAGTACCTTCATTTTATTATTTTTGTTTGTTTGTTTCTAAATAAAAATCCCTGCTAAAAATTGGAGCTATTTTCACAGCATTTCACATTTGCATCTTTTTGTTGTTTCTGAGAGAACAGAGCTGAAAGGGAGCCTGTGTTGCTGCAGATGCTGCTGCTTAACCCATGCGTGAGCTCAGTGCAGGGACTGTCTCTCAGGCTCTGAGCTCAGCTCTGTTCTCATGCCCATCAGCAGGAGTTTTACCATTGCCTACCCTGCGAGTGTCTCTTTTTTTTTAATTTCCAGGTGATGTACAGCTCAGCAGAGAACTTGGATGTGAAGCATATGTGTTATACCGAGTGCATAAGGACTTCCCTGAAAGCAGTAGCTCAGAATCTGCAAGAAGCATTGGAAAAATAAGGGAGATAATAGACATTAAAAGTCCCCGGTGTTCTGGAGGGTATCTGCTCAAATTCGTTCATATTCTGAGAGGCCTTAAAAGACTTTTTGAATTTTTGAGTGCCTAAGTATGTGCCCTGTCTCGTGTAGGGGAGTGTGTGTATTAACAGAGCATAAACAGGATGTGCATTAACAGAGCAGAAGTGGGAGACTATGCTAAACAAATCCATGAGCAGGGGAAATAAAGCCAGCCAACCAATCATTTCATCCATCAGCACATGCCTAATTTTTAATAAACCTGCTGATACTAAAAGTCTGTTTTAAAAGAATGGTAAAGTTGCATTAATGTTTGGCAGTTCTAGAGTGAAGGTTGCTTGTCAAACCTTAACGTGTATCCATTTTGTGTCTGACTTATCATAATCTTTTAACTGGAGAAATCCCGTAAAATGGGAGAATAGTCTTTGCCTTTAATGTAGTGGAAAATTAGAAACCATTCACTTGCCCTGCCCTTAAAAGCCTGTAGAAATACACAAGAAAAGTATATCCATGCTGAGAGCACAATAATTGATAGGAGGAGATGTTATTTTGGAAGTAATGCTTTTCTCTTCAGAGATAATTAGAAACTTTTATGAGTTGCAGAGTCTAGAAGTCTGACAGAGGTTTTGAATGCAATTAATTTTATGAACTTTTGAAAGCTGTATAATTCTCCGAGTTAAAAGGTCTCTTTTTACCTTTGCCTTTCAGTAGCTCTCTACACGTCAGCTGAAAATAAATCAGGTCAGAAATCCTGATTTTATGTGAAGTTATTAATTCGTGAAACAGAAGAAAAACCCATTGCTGGGATCTGAAATATCTTGGTCTCAAGTGTCTCTAAAATATAAAGCAGGAAACAAAACATTGTTTATCTTTTGCTTTTCAGGTCCAAACCATGAATTACGTCGGACAGTTAGCAGGGCAAGTGTTTGTAACTGTGAAGGAGCTCTATAAGGGACTAAACCCAGCCACGTTGTCGGGATGTATAGATATAATCGTTGTACGTCAGCCGGATGGAAATCTTCAGTGTTCCCCCTTCCATGTACGCTTTGGGAAAATGGGAGTTCTACGTTCTAGGGAGAAAGTGGTAAGAAAATGCACACCATTGGTATGTTCTGTCTGTGGGTTGACTGGAACGGCATGAGTTACTGAATGTTTTGTGGTATGCTAGTCAAGGTTTTCTTTAGACAGTCTTTACAATGTGCTCAAATTGAGGGAAGCTTCAATTAAAATGGTTGTTACAGATTATTGCATTTCAAAGTGTAATTTGTAAGACATTGTCATAGACAATGTAAGATATTGTAATAGACAAAAGACATTTGTAATAAAAATTAAAGAAGAAATAATTACGTGATTTATTTTCGGTAGAGCAAAATTTTGAATGTGCTAATTTGGGTATGTACTCAATTTCATTACTGACTATGTATTAAGACTCCTTTGTTTTACACATGTATTGATAGTTACAAAAAAGGAATTAATATTGAAGTAATATTTTCAGATTAACAGAATGTTAAAGTCAGTTGAAGCTAGAAAAAGCTGGGAGGACTTTAGATAAATGTAATCAAGCTGAATGACCTGGCAACATGATATCAGATGAGAAGTTGCCAGTGACTAAAGCAAGACAGATTATTTTAGGAAATATTGTGTAACTACATATAGTCTGAGTTCTGATGGTAGCTGTAATTGTTCAGCAGAAAGATTCAAGTGTCACCATGAACATTGTTCAATTTTTACATGAATTAGAAAGCAATACAAATATTTAGGATGGATAAAAGTTGAAATTGTTAATATGCCAAGAATATCCTGTGTCCTGAAATACAACATAAATGTAGGGTTGTCCAAGTGCCCCCCAATATACCGTGAAAATGGATTTTGTGGCAAAAAATGGTTATAGGCAAAGAGAGAGATCCTCCTGAGAAGAAATGGAAATGGTTGGGGCTGTACAGCATTGAGGTAGATGTGTGGAAAAAAATCAATATGTGAATTCTGTAGAGAATATAAATCAGTTTTTATTTGTGCTTCTCGTAGTGTCTGTCTAATGAATTTGAAAGGCAGGATATTAAGAATTTCCAAGTGGAAGTACTTTTTGCGTGATGCAAAATTAGCCTATGCATTAAAAGGGAGAAAAGATTTATGTGATGAGTGAAGCATCCAGAATTACGTTTAAAAAGATTCAGGACTTTCTGTAATGGATATATACCTTCCTGAGTAGAGGAGCAAGACACCGGTGAGCTGAACAAATTAGGACAACATACTGACAATTGATGGCCTTGTGAAGGGGTGAGGAGAGAAACAGAGGAGTTTGTGTTTATTACAAGGTTTCCTATGCTTCTCTGAGAAGCATTTGTCCTGTGACAATAGTAGGACAGCTGAACAGAAACTATACCATAAACTTTATTTCCAGTTAAAGAAAATGTTATTTTCTTCCAGGTTGACATAGAAATTAATGGAGAGGCTGTAGATTTGCACATGAAACTAGGAGACAATGGAGAGGCCTTTTTTGTTCAGGAGATGGATAATGATAAGGTAAGAGTCAAAATTTTAGTTGGTTAAAATTCAATGCTTAACTCATCAAAGTCAGTTTTGAATTTAGGAATTTTGTTGAAGAACATATCTTTATCCATTTTATAATTTTGAAAGTTTCTGGACATTTTTCGGCTATGGAAATTCAATACCATACAGCTTTTATAGATAAATATATATGTTTATTTATTTTTTTGAGTTGCTGAGGTTGGAACAATCTGAAGAAAGTAGTCACATAACTAAAAATATCAAAGTTTATATGTATGTCAGTGTGTGAACAGAATAACTTGTACACAGTTCATACGATCCAAATATATGTGCAACAGAGGATGATATTCCCATGGACCTGTTTTTTGCAGAAACATTTGCTTTGAACGCATACGCTCAGCAGACTGCCAATATAAAGTGCACATGCCTTCTCAACTTCTGCGCACAGAGTAATTCTAGTAATTCTGGTACTCACCAAAGATGTGATCTTACAACTACTATTCATGTGGAATTACATTTAAAGGAGAATGCTGCTGTTGAGCTGTGTGATTAAGTACTAGTCTTTGTAAGTTATGGTCATACTAGTTTTGAGTAGTTCACATGTAATGTAATGTAACATAGAAAAAGCCCTTTAAAGGCATTGCGCTTCAGATATTCCCAATAATTTTTGTTACTAGCCAAAGTGGGATGAATGTTCAAATTTTTCTACTGAGTACAATACTACTGGTTTCAGGTGAGATTTCTGCCTATGGGGTGTTTTCATCTCTATATCTTTATAAAGTCTTCTATGTGCTAACAGTTATTTGGTGACTGAAAAAAGCTAGAAATGTTTCCATTTGTGTCTAGAGTTGTGTACATATATTACTGCATAAGAGAATGTTCATGTGACCTAGTTATAAACTGCTGACCTACCTTGACCAGTATCTTCCTCTGAGTCGTGAAGGAGAATTGGATTTTACAAAATGTTCATGTTAAAAAGTAGGATTTTGTTTCTGCTCTGTATCTGGCATCAGGTGAATAGAGACTCATGACACAAACTGGCTAATATTAGATCCTCTTTGCTAAGAGTATTGTTCCTGGCTTGTTTAGGGAGATGCAGCTATGGAACAATTGCCATGTGCAATAGGATCATGCTGAGCATCCAGATGCCAGATCTTAGCTACTTTTCTGAAGAGTAAATGACTTTCAGTGATTGCGCATAGAATTTAAAACTAGATTTATGACTAGCAGAGGAACTAATATGTTGCATGCTTTGGATTTTTACTTTCTCAGGAGGTAATTCCTTACCATCTCTCTACATCCCCTATTATATCTGAGGGAACTGCTTTAATGGAAGCTCAGCTGAAGAGAAACTCTATTGACAGGATAAGAAACCTGGACAACAGTGCATCCTCACAAGTATCGCCCCAAGCTCATGGATCCCAGCCTGGTACTGAAACATCTCCAGTTTGTAACTCTGTGAAAAAAAGGAGGAAAAAGAGGAGGAAATCAACTCATAAAATAGACAGCTTAAAAAGAGAAGACAATGGAGACACGTCAGAAGATGAAGACATGTTTCCTATAGAGATTAGCTCTGAGGAAGAAAAGGAACCATTGGACAATTCAAGGTATTACAGCGGAATTGAGATACGTAATAGAAACCTAATGTTAGGTTTATGTTCTATTCTGTACCTTCTGACAGTGATTTCTGTATATGTCAGTACACATGGTTGATGAACATGTTTCTCTAAGAAAAAGCTTTGGGCTAGAAAGCTATCAGGAATGCCACTGACAAAAATAGTGAAAATGACACTGAAAACAAAAACAGTGTTCAATCATGCTGTGCACTGGAAGGTGTGAATCAGATAACAATTATCTCTTTATCTCTTTAGTTCACGTTAGACTAATTCTTTTCTGCACTAGTGGTTTTTTTTTTTTTGTTGTTCATTTGCTTTTTTTCCCCTGGAGCATGTAACAGTTGAGTAATCAAGTATGGTTTTTAAATGTCATGTCTTTCCCTGTACCTAGGATCCCTGTTCCAGATGTGTTTGTTGATGAAGTATCTGACATAAAGGCTCCTGTAGTTTCTACATATTCTCAGTCTTCGTCTTATCCTCATTCAGATGGAGAATGGTCTCCTCTTCAAAGGTAATTTTTGTGATAGTACAGTTCTAGATTGCTGTCCTCTTTCCATTAATTTCTTTTATGCTAGTGCTGTATGAAGTCTTATGAAAATTTTGTTATCAAACATGGTCACTGTCAGCTGCTAGATGAAATCAGATGGCGTCCGACAACTTCAGGTTAACTCTGTCGTTGATTCAACAAATGCATACATACAAGTGCAAGCCCACAAATTCTAAACAATATTTATATCTGTTGATTTCACTGCTTGCATATAAATACTTTAGAGAGGAAGATCATTTTATGAAAGCTGAATTTTTGCCTGATACACGTACCTTTTAAGGACTTCAGTGAGTGCAGACGTAAATATTCGGTACTTTGTGTATACTCCTTGCAAAATCAGAGCTGATGTATAAAAATACTGTTTTTTAATGAATATGAGTATGAGCTTCTTGTGTCCATTTTTAAAGCTAATCTAATGAATTGCAATGGTAGATAGAAAACATTTATTATGTGAAAGAACACATACAGTAACTTGCGTACTTTTTCCTGTATGTGCATTTGTGTGCATGTGTATACCTTTGGGTTGGAAGGGACCTTAAAGATCATCTAATGTCAAAGCAGATCAGTTTGGATCTCCTTTCTTGTGTCTGTGGAACACTGTGAAAAATGGACAGTTCTTCACCTGATGTCAGTTACACTGCATTATAATCTAAATGAAGAGTGTGTGCTTATGCGGCTGTGCACGTGCCCCACATCTTCACAAAGACTGTTGGAGTGGGGCGGTATTTATAAGACTTTATTGTAAGTCTTACCTCAATACACTGCCTCTGTGCGTGAGGACTGGAAGAAATGAGAGCAAGGAGATGATTTCAGAGCAAGGGCTTAATTTAGATATTTTGAATTGCATTCCAGAAGAAGCTTTCTCCATTGACTGTAGAGCTTAATGAGATCAGCTTCATTAGTTTGGTGATAACATGTGTCAATACCTTGCCCCTTCTGTGGCTCTTTGAACTGTACATTCTGTTTGTTTTTGAATTGCGATATCCTGGATTTTGAAAACTCTAGATTCACGCATTCATGTAGCTAATACACAAAGAGCTTGTGTTAATTAGCACTTGTGAATAATGACACCCTGTTTTTTTTCCTACCAACATGTTGTGCTGTCCAGTAAGCCTATAGATTGCACAGGGCAATCCTCTCTTCTCACTGTTCCGGCAGATGGAGGCCTATCTAACTCTTGTCCTCATCAATCTTCTCACTTTTCTCCTCCAGACAGGTAGAACAGTTGTTCTCCCTCTTTTCTGTGCTGCTCTTTAATCCTTTTAACACATTTATACACTTTTGACACATTAATTTCACATGAACTTTGCTGAACTTATAACTGCACTTATTGCTAACCCAGACACTTTTAGAAAAAGTGACATTGAAAACCATGTCCTCTGCTTGCTTCTTTGTGAGCACTGATGGGAGGTAAGTTGCCTTGATGAATCATACAATGAAAGGGGGTGGCTAATGTAAAATCAGGACAAAGCAAACCAGGGTTAAAACTGAAGTTGATTAACGTGATATCAAAAAAAACACCAAATAAACAAAAAGGAAGAACTCGAGTGCCCTCGCTGTAGTGTTGGCTTCCTTTGGCTGTGGACTCTCTTTTACAGAGCTGAAAGTGGGTACGGACATTTTTATAATTTCTTAAATTCAAGGTGTCTCAAGGTTCTGCAGCCAGGCCCTTTCTCTCCATTAAGTCAGTGTAGACATTACAGCAACTAAGTTAAACCGTCTAAAGTATGTGTCTGAACATGACCTCTACAGTTCTCCTTTAGTGCTCGGGAAGCTTTGAGTAATAAATTGAGCTAAGCTGGTTGTTATCTCAACGTTGATGCCATACTAGGTGCTTAAGGCTGTATCAAAACTGATAATCTTGAGCGTTTCCCAGCTTGTAGATCTGCTCTCTTTAGCCTGACCACGTAGCAGCACCAAGCTGAGGTGAGACCCTGGGGTAATCAAGAACATTCTCCTCAGTGTTTGTAATGGGAAGGTAGGGCAGGCGCACAAGTGCAGGCCTGGAGCAGTGATGTCTCCTGTATGGCTCTGTGAACTTTGCTCAGGAGTCCTGCAGTGTAGACATACAGCTAAAGTGCTGTAGTAACTTCTCTGTGTCTGTAACTGTTTTCCTCTGTGAAGTAAGAAACCCTGCTATGGCCACCCCAAATGAAGTTCAGAGGCTCTCAGCTACTGTTGTGTTATGTACATGAGGTAAACCTCTTTCCTTCTGGCCGCTTCCCTAGTTTATTTGACTTTAGTCAAGGCAGAACTCTTCTTCAGGTCACACTGCTGCCTTTGCTTTCAGTAGGAAACACTGCTGAGATCAGCATGGTGTGTTGCTGCAGAGCTGCCAGCCACAGGCCAAGTTCCTGTCTTTGACATCAGGTTACATTCAGGGCATGCAGAGGTTGTGCGAAGGAACACATAAGTCTGGGACACAAATATTCAGTGTTTATGGGATATGAATTGGATGTGCTGGTCTAAATGACTGAGCTGAGGTTGCCCTTCTTTCTCATGCAGCGTTGACAGGACTGGTGGCTCTAGTTTGATCTGCAGTGTCTGCAGCAATCTGTGGAAGGTGAGAGAATTTTGGTTGGGCCAGTGCCTAACTTAAGGACAGAGGAATTGCATGAAAGTCAAGGCGTAGTTCAGCCTGAGATACAAATGTCTCAGTGATGTAAGAAATAAAACCCCTGAGTCTTTGATTCAGTGAAGTCTGTACAGGTTACTATTCACCGGGTTGCAAATCCTGCACAGACTTGGTATTCAGCTTTATCGACACCTAGTGTAAGTGTCACATTAATCCAAGATTTAATTTGAACTAATGGAGCAAAGAAAATTGAAGGAATGTGATTGTGAGCTTTATTAGTCTTCAGTGTGATTTTTACTTTGGTGGCAATAGTATGAAGGAAATAGCAGCTGAAATAGTCCCTGAGCAGATAAAGGAGACATCTGGCATCACATATGGAAGCAGAACTATACAAACAGGAAGTAAACAAGCAAGACTGTAGTAGGCATAATTGCCATCTGCATGTATAAACTGTTGCTGTTCCAGAAGGGTATTAGGTGGAGAGAGTAGCTATTGAGTGTTAAACAACAATATGGCATATGAAGGAAAAGCAAAGGTATTTATTTCTCTGTAATGGTAGAACAGCTCACAGTGGGAAGCCACCAACTCCATGCTAATGGGTGGCATAGGAAATTCCAGCTTGTCTTCCAGAAGATACAAAGAATGCTTTAGTATCCTTTTGTACAGGCAGGAACATAATTTACACTGTTTGCCTAGTGGATGCATGTTTGTAGCCTGATTTGATGGACCTTTTAAATTAAGATGCTGTTACAGTGATAATTATGGTCTACCCTGAGGTTGCATTAGTATTGTGCAGTAAGCTTCAACGAGGAATCAGCTGAAAACAATTCTGAAGATCCAACGTGCTGCTACTTCTCAAATCTT